>NC_091987.1:173359816-174567495 GCF_044704955.1 Pristiophorus japonicus | reverse complement strand
ACAGGTGCTGTCTTTCAGATGAGACATTAAACCGAGGCCCCGTCTGCTCTCTCAGGTGGATGTAAAAGATCCCATAGCACTCTTTGAAGAAGAGTACGGGAGTTATCCCCAGTCACCTAAATCCTTACTCTAAACCCAACCATGCGAATCCCATAAGTTTGGGCCTAGCTCAGGCTTCCCACCACACCACTCATCGGTGACGACGACCCATCGGCGGGCCTCCTGCGGCGACGACCTGGACCTGGCGACCGGGCCTCCACCCCCCCTCCAGTGGCAGCAGATGGGCCTCTCATCATCGACGGCTGGACCTCCTCCTCAATGGCGACTGGGTCCTCCTCTTCTATGATGGCGGTTGGCTTCCCCTCCTCCTTCAGTGATGAGTGGAGCTCTCCTTCCCCACTGGTGACCTGGCCTCTTCTCCTCCTCCAGCATGTGGTGAGTACCATGGCTGGGAGCCCCCCTGACCTCCCACTCTGAACCCCAGTGGGCCACTGACCCTCCCAATGCCCAACCAATCCTCGGACCACCTATCACCAAGGGTGCTACTCAGTGCCGAGTCTGCGACCAGCATCTCGCTGCAGGCAACTAGGCCCATACAGCAGGGCCTGGTCTCCAGAGTCGTCTTGGACCCCCTTGCCACTGGACCAAGACCTTGCTCAGCTCAGCCTGTGTGGTAGCCGGTGTGCAACGACCACTCCACATTAAAAGAACTCACGCACAGGCATCTTCCACTCCTGGCCAATATTTATTCCTCAATCAACATCATTAAAACAAATAATCTGGTCATCATTTCATTACTGTCTGTGTGAGCATGCTGTGCACAAATTGGCTGCTGCGTATCCATATGTCAACAGTGTTCTATACTTCAAAAGTACTTTATGGCTGCAAAGTGCTTTGGAAAGCCCTGAGGTTATGAAAAGCGCTATATAAATACAAGTCTTTATTTATTTACAGAGTCAGACAGACCAGCATTCCGAGGTTCAATCCCTGTTCTGTACTGAGTTTGTTAAACTCACCCCAGAAGCAGTTGGGAAGCTCTCTTCAGTTAATGAGGTGAAAAATTCACCAAGACCGATGATTGCTGCACTGGCACTTATGTGCAAGTGTGTAAATATGAGTGTGTAAATTTGGTGAGCACTACTCACGTGCAAGATAAAGTCTCAAAATGCTTCACATTAAGGGGGACGAAACAGTGGACCTCAAGCAGAAAGTGAAAGGGGGGAAATCAAGGTGTTTGGGATGAGGGAAAAGCAAGATTGAAGAAAAGGATATTGAGGGAGCAAGATGGAGGTGACAAGGTACAGGAAACTGGGAAAGGACTTCCAGAGGACAGCGGCTGAGCAAACAGTCATTTGTGGTGGACTGTAGAGAACAAGGGGCAAGTAGAGGGCCAGTGTCCAAGGAGCAGAGGGCACATGCAGAGTTCAGGACTGAGGGAGGGTGGGTGAGGGAGGGTGGGTGAGGGAGTGTGGGTGAGGTGAGGGAGGATGGGTGAGGGTGGGTGAGGGTGAATTGAGGGAGTGAGAGTGAGGTGAGGGAGTGGGTGAGGGTGAAGTGAGGGAGTGTGGGTGAGGGTGAAGTGAGGGAGTGCGGGTGAGGTGAGGGAGGATGGGTGAGGGAATGTGGGTGAGGGTGAGGTGAGGGAGTGTGGGTGAGGTGAGGTGAGTGTGGGTGAGGGTGAGGTGAGGGAGTGTGGGTGAGGGTGAGGTGAGTGAGTGTGGGTGTGGGTGAGGTGAGTGAGTGTGGGTGTTGGTGAGGGAGTGTGGGTGAGGGTGAGGTGAGGGAGTGTGGGTGAGGTGAGTGAGTGTTGGTGGGGATGAGGTGAGGGAGTGCAGGGGAGGATGAGGTCACCTGAAGATGATAGGGAGAGGGCTGAATGTTGGCAGGCTATTCACTATAGAAAGTGTTACAGCCAAGCCTTCATCCTAACCTGACCTTTTTTTTTATTCATTCATGGGATGTGGGCATCAATGGCGAGGCCAGCATTAATAGCCCATCCCTAATCGCCCGCAAGAAGGTGGTGGTGAACCACCTTCTTGAACTGCTGCAGTTGGTGTGGTGAAAGTGCTCCCACAGTGCTGTTAGGGAGGGAGTTCCAGGATTTTGTCCCAGAGACGATGAAGAAAAGGCGATATATTTCCAAGTCAGGATGGTGTGTGACTTGGAGGGGAACGTGGAGGTATTGGTGTTCCCATGCGCCTGCTGCCCTTGTCCTTCTAGGCGGTAGAGGTCGTGGATTTGGGAGGTGCTGCCGAAGAAGCCTTGGCAGTGCATCTTGTAGATGGTACACACTGCAGCCACGGAGCACCGGTGGTGGAGGGAGTGAAAGTTGAAGGTGGTGGATGGGGTGCCAATCAAGCGGGCTGCTTTGTCCTCGATGGTGTTGAGTTTTTTGAGTGTTGTTGGAGCTGCTCTCATCCAGGCAAGTGGATCTCAAGTCCACACATGTGCATTTCCCAGCAAGATTCGCAGATGGAGGTCAGTAGTGGGAATCCTGATCGAATTCTTCCTGTTCGGCCCAGGGTTGATGAGGACAATCATAGTGCCATAGTTGCTGTGGCTGGGATAAGCCAACCTTGGGTCTTGTGGCCTCTGTGACTCAGTATCACAGTTAGCTTGGCCCACTTCGTAGTACTCTTGCTTCTGAGTCTAAGCTGAAGGGTTGAAGCCCTAGCTCAGACTTGGGGCAGGCTGGTCTGGCAGATTGGCCATCCTACAGGTGAGACGTTAAGGAGGGGCTCTGTTCAGTTGCTCAGGTGGATGTAAGAAATTCCGAGGTGCTATTTGAAATGGAGTTCCCAGTGTCCTGAGCAATGCTACTATAAACAGATTATCTGGTCATTTATCCAGCGTGTTGTTTGTGGGACCTTCCAGTGTGTAAAGCAGCTGTCATATTTGCCGACATAATTGCCTCTTTCGGATTTTCTGAGGATGTGACACGGCGCTGTATAAATACAAGTTCTTTCCTCAGCACACTGGGTACTTTATGTACCAGCTGTAGAAGCTTTTTGATGTAAAATCAGTTTTGAACCATGCACTCAAGTGAACTGTTAAGTCAAATGCAATTATATTTTATCATTGTACAATCTTCAAAATCTGAAATCCATTTTGATTAGGACATTTTAATGAGTCCAGAAATTAATTTCCAAAAAATTTAATTATGGAGCTATATACTGTCATAATTAAACCAAAACTTTAAAAACGTTATTTAGCATAGATACACCATAGTTTTGTGTGAACGCAAAATTAAACTAGTCCACGCGCCTGTTTGGACCGACAGTGAAAAAGTACAATGTGCACAAAGTGTCAATCACAATAAAGAGTGTGGTGTGCATTAGCAGGGGACATAGCCAGGGAATCAATTACCCTTTAGACACAGTGCTACCTTACTGAGGTGAGGACCAGTACCAGCTCCAGCACATGATGGACCTGTTCTCGGTGTTTGTGACCCAGTTTGTTGGTGTTCTGCAAATGTCTCCTTCAAGTATTAATGATATTGTGTACGACACTGTGGGCGAAGTCACCAACCTCCCTCACAACAATGGAGCTGGAAATGGGTGATTACTGAAAGATGACATAGGAACAGGAGGAGGCCATTCAGCCCCTCGAGCCTGTTCCACCATTCTATTCGATCATGGCTGATCTGTACCTCAACTCCATTTACCTGACATTGCTCCATATCCCTTGATACCCTTATCCAACAATCTCAGTCTTGGAAATTTCAATTGATCCCCAACATCCACAGCCTTTTGGGGGAGAGAATTCCTGATTTCTACTACCCTGTGTGAAAAAGTGCGTCCCGATTGCACTTCTAAACGGCCTGGCTCTCATTTTAAGATTATACCTCTTTGTTCAGGATTCTCCCACCAGTGGAAACAATTTCTCTGCATCTACCCTTTTATCGTTTAAAACATCTCGATTAGATCACGCCTCAATCCTCTAAACTCAAGGGAATAAAACTTAATTTTTGCAGCCTGTCCTCATAAGCCCTGGTATCAATGATTAAGAAAGTAATGTGAATGAAGCATTCTGCCAATGATAACCACCAAGCAAATAAGATTCAAGCGGAGAGAACAGGCCGAAATGAAACTGGAATATATCATTCAAAAACAAATTCTAACTCTAAAAACTTGTTCAGAAATCCCATTCTGCTCACGAGAATACAGTGTCTAATGTTCTCAAACACTCTGCATTTTGTTTTTTTGAAAGAAGATGATTAGAAGAATGAAGTAACAGAGAACGAATTGTATTTATCGCTCTATCCAAAATCATTGCGCTCATGGGGTTAATAAAACAACTCAAACACAAAGGGCAGAAAAAGAAAGCTTTGGAACCTTGAATCATTGAAAATGAACATGTCCCACGTATTATAAATCTGATCAAAATTAAAAATTGTCCTTAATATGCCTGCTCTTTATTAATGCTATAGTTTTACTATTTATTCTGAGGATGTCAAACTTTAAATCAGTTTTATAGAATGTTGCAGAAGCTTTGATTAAAATTTGTATGGATTCTGATGAGACAGTCATAAATATTTCATTACAAGTTCTGGGACTAATTCAAACTGACATGTAAAATAGTGTGGAATCCTCTGGAGGAGTGAGGTTTAGCCCAAGGCAAGGCGAGACTGCTGTGGGATGAGACTCTCCGAATCTGAGAGAAGCAGATTGTGGGGATTAGTGGATTAGAGGCAGGGATTAGTGGATTAGAGGCGGTATTATTGCAGGAGGAAGAGAGCAGCTGTCGGAGATCTCCCAACCCTGATCCGGTCACTCAGTCACTGATCTACCTCATCCCGTTTCATCACCACTGACTGCACTCAAAGTCATTGTAAACCCTCTGCAATGGTTACCGTTAACTGAGCTCAATCTGGAGAGTACCTTCCCTCTCCCCTCCTCCCAGTGTTTTATTTTTAATGTGTGCAAACCTTACCTTCATCATTCTTATCACTTCTGGAAAATTTTGGCAATGACGAAAGATTGGTGATGTCTGTTTGGATCTCTTTGAGAGAGAGGAGGCTGAGGGGAGACCTGATTGAGATGTATAAAATTATGAGGGGCCTGGATAGAGTGAATAGGAAGAACCTGGTTCCCTTGGCAGAGGGGTCAATAACCAGGAGGTGCAGATTTAAAGTAATTGGGGGGAGGTATAGAGGAGATATGAGGGGAAATGTCTTTACCCAGAGGGTGGTGGGGTTCTGGAACTCACTGCCCGGAAGGATGGTAGAGGCAGAAACCTTCACCACATTTAAAAAAATACTTGAAGTGCCGTGACCTGCAAGGCTACGGACCGAGAGCGGAAAGTGGGATTAGGCTGGGTAGCTCTTGGTCGGCCGGCGAGGACACGATGGGCCGAAAAGGCCTCCTTCTTCCGTGCTCTAAATTTCTCTGATTCTATGATTCTATGGATTCTATTATTGCTCAATATGTCAGTCGCTCAGTTTTAATGTTTTCAGCTATTCCTAACCTACTGGCTGTGCCTCTGTGTCAGTCTCCGTGTCATATTCTTATTTACTTTCTGTCTCTCCGCTTCCTGATGGCTCTGTGGGTAAAAGTGATAGCGACCGTGTGTGTTGAGTCAAAGTCGGTGCTGTGTTTTTAAAATTGATTCTTGGTATGTGGGCATCGCTGGCGAGGCTGGCATTTATTGCCCATCGCTCGTGGCCCTGAGAAGATGGTGATTCCACTGAGTGGCGAGCTGGGCCACATCTGAGGGCAGGTGAGTGAGTGGGACTGGAGTACGTATAGTCAAATCCAGATAGAAAGACTTGTCCCTGAAGTGAGACTTGAACCCGCAACCTTCTGCCTCAGAGGCGAGAGTGCTGCCCACTGAGCTGGCATTAGTGAACCACTTGGGTTTTTACAACAATCCGACAGATTCATGGTCACTTTTACTGCTGCCAGTAAACTACTTCTCGATTTTTATTTAAATAAAAAAAACTAAATTCAAATCCTCAAATTGCCATGGTGGGATCTGAGTTGAGACTCTCCGGAGTCAAGGCCTGTGGAGTAATAGTCCTGGACATGAGCTACCCCCAGAGGTCACACTGTCTGGGGCAATGCGATTCGGCTCAGCACTCCTGGGCTCAGAGAGGACAAGACATTAGCCAGGGTCCTTATCATCAACCAATGACCCTTGCCGGAATGCTGGGTGTGATTCCCCCTAGAGTTGAATAACTGACCGCCACACACTCTCGGTTCCCACACGGATAGTGTTCATGTGGTTAAGGGACAAAGGGAGCTCGATTGCTATGCCCCAGCCAGACCCAGCAGCTTCGGGAGGGGAGGGGAAAGATTGCTGGCTTCGCCCGACGGCCGGCGTACACCGCGATGATGTGGGCTCTGGCCCCACGCTCCGCCCTGGGAGCACCGCTACACGCAGCACCAAGCGGCAGCCCGCCGCTCACAGGCTGCCCGACTGTGGGACACTCCGATGGTGACAGTGACCGAGGCTGGAACAGCGAGGCCATTGGCTCCGCACCTGGACCCTCGCCCCGAACTCTGCGCCTTGTAAAAGCTGCGACCCTGCGCTGCCCGCGGAGAGAGTGGGACACAGGCTGCAATACTGGAGTGCTCACTCCCAGCTGCTGCCCCCGGCAAACTGCGCCCCCCCACCCCCACCTCCCTCCACATCAATAAACTGCGGCCCCCCTCCCTCCCTCCACACCAGTAAACTGCCCCCGCCACCAGTAAACTGCCCCCCCTCCCTCCACACCAGAAAACTGCACCCCCCCTCCCTACACACCAGCAAACTGCCCCCCTCCCTCCACACCAGCAAACTGCGCCCCTCTCCTTCCCTCCACACTTCCTCCATCCACACCAACAAACTGCGCCCTCCCTCCCTCTCGCCCCAGCTCTCACGAAGTGCCCCCCCCCCCCCCCAGCTCGCACAAAGTGCGGGACCCCCCCCCCCCTTCCAACGGGAAGGGGAATCCCCCCTGGCTGCGTTAATTCCCATTTTTACACAGCGCTGGCCTCCACACCGTGCAACTGATCAAAGTGTGGCGTTTGCAAGTGATTGCAATGGAGGCGGGACAGGTCCAGGAGGCCATTCCTGTATCCGCCCCCAGCCCCAATACTTCAGCCCTCTGTTACTCAGCTCCAAACGCTCTGTCTAGGCACATACCCAAGTGTGACAGCTCCTGTAATTGCGGTGCCGGCTGATTTTTCTATCCCACTGTCGATGTGGTCACATTCCGGACATTAGCACACTGCCAGTGTTTGCACTTTGCTGAGATCGCGGGGAACACACACTCACGCTCACACACACACTGCGCCGGCTCAAGCCTGCGTTCTAAAGCCACACTCTCTGCCCCTTCTGCAGGGATGTCACCCTGCCTGAAGGCAGCAAGGTGTGGGTCTGAAAACCCTATACATACACACACATATATATATATATATACATATATTGCCGCGTCATGTCGGTGTCTCCAAGCTTGGGCAGGGAGCTGCCAATGACAGGCACACGCCGCGGTTTACAGGGACATAGAACAGTTCAGGCTTCACTCCAGCACCTGCTCTCTGCTGTCCCGCCCACACAAGCCGGCAAGGGGATGCCGGCACTTTCTGGGCCACATTGCCGCTGTGATCTCCCTTTGACAGTCAGCAACGCGTTTCCCTGTCTCTCTCTCTCTCTCTCTCCCCTCCTTTCCCTTCTCACTTTGATTATTTTTTTTTGTGTCGTTTGTAGAAAACACAGCGAAATGCGCCGAGCGTGTGAAACAGACATTCAATTACTTCACTGTGAAACACATCATTTATTTCCACTTATCTGGCTGTCTGTAAGGCACTGGTGAATTTTTTTTTCGTTGTGCGGGCATCCACGTTCAGTGGAAATAAGAACAAAAAACACATGGAATAATTGCATTTGACAGGGAGGCGTGGGATCTCCCCAGGTACGATTGAAGTCTCTCTCACTTTCGCTCTCCTGCTCACAGTCCGCTCGCTGGAGCTCTCGCTCAGCACACCGCCACAAGTCACTGACCAACTTGCACTCTGCGGCATCTCTCGTATTCTCTGGCGTCTCCTTCTCCGCTTCTCTCCCCCACATTCACTGATAATACCATGCCCACCCGCACAACCCTCGCTCCCCATCCCGAGCAGCGAGCGCCCGCTGAAACTTTTCCGGGAGCTGACTGCTCCGTCAGTCCACGCTGATGCCAATCCCTGTTCGCTATGTATGGGCCGATAGACCCTGCTCACTGGCTTTTGACAGTCACCACGCCTTCCTTTGTGGACACGCAAAGAGGATCAGACCCTACCTGTGGGCATGGGGAGAGGGCAGACCCTACCTGTGGGCATGGGAAGAGGGTCAGAGTCTACCTGTGGGCATGGAGAGAAGATCAGACCCTACCTGTGGGCATGGTGACAGGGCAGACCCTACCTGTGGGCATGATGACAGGGCAGACCCTACCTGTGGGCATGGGAAGAAGGTCAAGCCTACCTGTGGGCATGGGGAGAAGATCAGACCCTACCTTTGGGTATGGTGACAGGGCAGACCCTACCTGTGGGCATGGTGAAAGGGCAGACCCTACCTGTGGGCATGGGAAGAGGGTCAGAGCCTACCTGTGTGCATGGTGAGAAGATCAGGCCCTACCTGTGGGCATGGTGACAGGGCAGACCCTACCTGTGGGCATGGTGACAGGGCAGACCCTACCCATGGGCAGAGTGAGAGGGCAGACCCTACCTGTGGGCACGGGAAGAGAACCAGACCCTACCTGTGGGCATGGGGAAAGAGTCAGACCTACCTGTGGGCATGCTGAGAGGGCAGAGCTTACGTGGTGGGCAGAGTGAGAGGGCAGACCCTATCTTTGGGCATGGTGTGTAGATCAGAGCCGACCTGGTGGGCAGATGCCCTGACAGCACAAAAACGAAGACTTTCTCCCCATAATACACACACACACACACACACACATCCTATCACCCGCACCTCGACAGGTAGGAGAACCGGAGGAGTTGATGCCACAGTCCACAGTGAGAGCTCCCGAGGCACAACAGCCCACAGCCAAACCAGACATGGCAAATAACAGCAGCAAACGGCGGCGCAGACTAGAGCAGCAGCAAACATTAAATCTGATCCCATACTCCTACCTTCCCCGAGGAGCAGGGCGATGAGCAGCGGGAGGAAGGGGCTCATAGCCCCGGCTGCAGAGGGTCCTCCGCTCGCCGGTCTTTGGCCGCTGGAGTGGCCGTGGCTTGCTCTGGCTTCGGGCTCGCTCGGCAGGCTCGCTGTCCGCTGGTCTTCAGTTACTGTATGTGTCTCTCCGATGTCCAGCTACAGTCTCCGCCGCTCAGCACCATCTCCTCACTGAGAATCATTCAGATCCAGCGCTTCCAGCAGCAGCAACTCCGCCCACAGCAGCAGCTCGACACCCAACACGTACACCCAATAAAACCCAGCACACCGCATGTGGAGCAGGACTCCGTCCCCGCACCCTCCCCAAACACAGCACAGCCCAACACACCCGACCCACTCCCAGCACAGCCCAACACACCCGACCCACTCCCAGCACAGCCCAACACACCCGACCCACTCCCAGCACAGCCCAACACACCCGACCCACTCCCAGCACAGCCCAACACACCCAACAAACCCAACACACAGCAGGTGGAGAAGGACTCAGTTCCCCACACCCAACTTACCCCCAATATACCTTCCCCAAACCCAGCATGGACCAATAGAAACCAACACACTCAATAAAACCCAACAATTAGCAGGTGAACTTATCCCCCTGCACAGGACCCACTCCCAGCACACCCTATAGACCCAACACACCCAACACAGACCAACACAGACCAACAAACACAACACAGACCAACAAACACAACATAGACCAACACAACCGACACAGCCAAAACAGACCAACATAGACCAACAATCCCAACACATACCAACACACCCAACACAGACCAACAATCCCAACACAGACCAACAATCCCAACACAGACCAACAATCCCAGCACAGACCAACACAGACCAACACAGACCAACACAGACCAACAATCCCAGCACAGACCAACACAGACCAACAATCCCAGCACAGACCAACACAGACCAACAATCCCAACACAGACCAACAAACCCAACAAAGACCAACAAACTCAACACAGACCAACAAACCCAACAGAGACCAACACACCCACCACAGACCAACACACCCAACACAGACCAACATAGACCAACACACCCAACACAGAACAACACACCCAACACACACCCAAAACATACCAACACACCCAACACAGACCAACAATCCCAACACAGACCAACAATCCCAACACAGACCAACAATCCCAGCACAGACCAACACAGACCAACACAGACCAACACAGACCAACAATCCCAGCACAGACCAACACAGACCAACAATCCCAGCACAGACCAACACAGACCAACAATCCCAACACAGACCAACAAACCCAACAAAGACCAACAAACTCAACACAGACCAACAATCCCAACACAGTCCAGCACACCCAACACAGAGCAACTCACGCAACAGAAACCAACATAGACCAACACACCCAACACAGAGCAACACACCCAACACAGACCAACACACCCAACACAGACCAACACAGACTAACAATCCCAACACAGACCAACAATCCCAACACAGACCAACAATACCAACACAGAAAAACACAGACCAACAATCCCAACACAGACCAACACAGACCAACAATATCAACACAGACCAACACAGGCTAACAATCCCAACACAGATCAACAATCCCAACACAGACCAAACACAGACCAACAATCCCAACACAGACCAACACACACCAACACACCCACACACACCAACATAGATCAACAATCCCAACACAGACCAACACACCAAACACAGACCAACACAGATCAACATAGACCAACATAGATCAACAAACCCAACACAGACCAACACATCCAACACAGACGAACATAGACCAACAATCCCAACACAGACCAACACACCCAACACACCCAACACAGACCAACAATCCCAACACAGACCAACATAGACCAACATACCCAACACAGACCAACAATCATTTCACAGACCAAAAATCCCAACACTGACCAACACAGACCAACAATCCCAACACAGACCAACATAGACCAACACACCCAGCACAGACCAACAATCCCAACACAGACCAACACAGACCAACAATCCCAACACAGACCAACATAGACCAACACACCCAACACAGACCAACAATCCCAACACAGACGAACACAGACCAACAATCCCAACACAGACCAACACACCAAACACATACCAACACAAACCAACATAGACCAACAATCCCAACACAGACCAACAATCCCAACACAGACCAACACAGACCAACAATCCCAACACAAACCAACAATCCCAACACAGGCCAACACAGCCCAACAATCCCAACACAGACCAACATAGGCCAACAATCCCAACACAGACCAACATAGACTAGCACACCCAACACAGACCAACAAACCCAACGCAGACGAACACAGACCAACACACCGAAAACAGACCAACACACCCAGCACAGATCAACACACCCAACATAGACCAACATAGACCAACAATCCCAATACAGACCAACAATCCCAACACAGACCAACAATCGCAACACAGACCAACACAGACCAACAATCCCAACACAGACGAACATAGACCAACACAGACCAACACACACAACACAGACCAACAATCCCAACACAGACCAAAAATCCCAACACAGACCAACACAGACCAACAATACCAACACAGACCAACATAGACCAACACACCCAACACAGACAAACAATCCCAACACAGACCAACACAGCCGAACACAGACCAACAATCCCAACACAGACCAACACACCAAACACAGACCAACAATGACCAACAATCCCAACACAGACCAACAATCCCAACACAGACCAAAATGGACCGACAATCCCAACACAGACCAACACAGACCAACAATCCCAACACAGGCCAACACAGACCAACAATCACAACATAGACCAACATAGACCAACACACCCAACACAGACCAACAAACCCAACACAGACCAACATAGACCAACACACCCAACACAGCCCAACACACCAAACACAGAGCAACACACCCAACACAGACCAACGCACCCAACACAGACCAACATAGACCAAAATACCCAAAACAGACAAATAATCCCAACACAGACCAACACAGACGAACACAGAACAACAAGCCCAACACAGACCAACACACCAAACACAGAGCAACATTGACCAACAATCCCAACACAGACCAACAATCCCAACACAGACCAAAATGGACCAACAATCCCAACACAGACCAACACAGACCAACAATCCCAACACAGACCAACAATCCCAACACAGACCAACACAAACCAACAATCCCAACACAGGCCTACAATCCCAAAACAGACCAACACAGACCAACAATACCAACACAGACCAACACAGGCCAACAATCCCAACACAGACCAACACACCCAACACAGACCAACACAGGCCAACAGAGAACAACACAGACCAAGAATCCCAACACAGACCAGACACACCAACACAGACCAACAATCCCAACACAGACCAACAATCCCAACACAGACCAACAATACCAACACAGACCAACACACCCACACACACCAACATAGATCAACAATCCCAACACAGACCAACACACCCAACACAGACCCACACACCCAACACATCCAACACAGATGAACATAGACCAACAATCCCAACACATCCAACACAGATCAACACAGACCAACAATTCCAACACAGACCAACATAGACCAACACATCCAACACAGACCAACAATCCTTTCACAGACCTAAAATCCCAACACAGACCAACACAGACCAACAATCCCAACACAGACCAACATAGGCCAACAGACCCAATACAGACCAACAATCCCGACACAGACCAACACAGACAAACACAGACCAACAATCCCAACACAGACCAACACACCAAACACATACCAACACAGACCAACATAGACCAACAATCCCAACACAGACCAACAATCCCAAAACAGACCAACACAGATGAACACAGACCAACAATCCCAACACAGACTAACACACCAAACACAGACCAACATGGACCAACAATCCCAACACAGACAAACACAGACCAACAATCGCAACACAGACCAACAATCCCAACACAGACCAACACAGACCAACAATCCCAACACAGACCAACAATCCCAACACAGGCCAACAAAGCCCAACAATCCCAACACAGACCAACATAGACCAACAATCCCAACACAGACCAACATAGACTACCACATCCAACACAGACCAACAATCCCAACGCAGACGACCACAGACCAACACACCCAATACAGACCAACAATCCCAACACAGACCAACACACCAAACACAGACCAACACAGACCAACAATCCCAACACAGACCAACATAGACCAACACACCCAACACAGACCAACAATCGCAACACAGACTAACACACCAAACACAGACCAACATGGACCAACAATCCCAACACAGACAAACACAGACCAACAATCCCAACACAGACCAACAATCCCAACACAGAAAAACACAGACCAACAATGCCAACACAGACCAACAATCCCAACACAGGCCAACAAAGCCCAACAATCCCAACACAGACCAAAATAGACCAACAATCCCAACACAGACCAACATAGACTACCACACCCAACACAGACCAACAATCCCAATGCAGACGAACACAGACCAACACACCCAATACAGACCAACAATCCCAACACAGACCAACACACCAAACACAGACCAACACAGACCAACAATCCCATCACAGACCAACATAGACCAACACACCCAACACAGACCAACAATCGCAACACAGACCAGAAATCCCAACATATACCAACACATACCAACAAATCCAACACAGACCAACAAACCAAAAACACCAACACACCCAACACAGATAAACACACCCAACACAGACCAACAAACACAACACAGACCAACACACCCAACACAGACCAACTCACTCAACACAGACCAACTCATCCAACACAGACCAGCACACCCAACACAGACCAACACACCCAACACAGACCAACACCTCCAACACAGACCAACACCCCCAACACAGACCAACACTCCCAACACAGACCAACACACTCAACACAGACCAACATACCCAACACAGACCAACACACCCTCACTGATCAACTCAATCAACACAGACCAACTCACCCAACACAGACCAACTCACCCAACACAGACTAACAAACCCAAAACAGACCAACACACCCAACACAGACCAACACCCCCAACACAGACCAATACATGCAACACAGACCAACACACCGAACACAGACCAACACACCCAACACAGACCAACACACCTGACACAGCCCAACACACCCAGCACAGACCAACACCCCCAACACGACCAACACCGCCAACACAGACCAACACTCCCAACACAGACCAACACACTCAACACGGATCATCACACACAACACAGACCAACACACCCAACACAGACCAAAACCCCCAACACAGACCAACACACGTAACACAGACCAGCACACCTGACACAGCGCAACACACCCAACACAGACCAACACACCCAAAACAGACCAACAACCCCAACACAGACCAACACCCCCAACACAGACCAACACCCCCAACATGACCAACACCCCCAACACAGACCAACACACCCAACACAGACCAACACCCCCAACACAGACCAACACACACAGCACACACAACACAGACCAACACACCCAACACAGACCAACACATCCAACACAGACCAACACACCCAGCACAGACAACAGCTCTACACACACAACACAGACCAATACACCCAACACAGAACAACACACTCAACACAGTCCAACACACCCAACACAGATCAACACACCTAGCACAGACCAACACACCCAACACAGGCCAACACCCCCAACACAGGCCAACAGACGCAACACAGACCAACACACCTGACACAGCCCAACACACCCAACACAGACCAACACACCAAACACAGACCAACACAGACCAACAATCCCAACACAGACCAACATAGACCAACACACCCAACACAGACCAACAATCCCAACACAGACCAAAAATCCCAACATATACCAACACATACCAACAAATCCAACACAGACCAACAAACCAAAAACAGACCAACACACCCAACACAGACAAACACACCCAACACTGACCAACAAACCCAACACAGACCAACACACCCAACACAGACCAACTCACTCAACACAGACCAACTCATCCAACACAGACCAACACACCCAACACAGACCAACACACCCAACACAGACCAACACCCCCAACACAGACCAACACACGCAACACAGATCAACACATCCAACACAGTGCAACACACCCAACACAGACCAACACACCTGACACAGCCCAACACACCCAACACAGACCAATACCCCCAACACGACCAACAGCCCCAACACGGACCAACACTCCCAACACAGACCAACACACTCAACACAGACCAACACACCCAACACAGACCAACACACCCATCACAGATCAACTCACCCAACACAGACCAACTCACCCAACACAGACCAACTCACCCAACACAGACCAACAAACCCAAAACAGAACAACACACCCAACACAGACCAACAAACCCAACACAGACCAACACACCCAACACATAACAATACATGCAACACAGACCAACACACCCAACACAGACCAACACACCCAACACAGACCAAGGCACCTGACACAGCCCAACACACCCATCACAGACCAACACCCCCAACACGACCAACACCCCCAACACAGAACAACACTCCCAACACAGACCAACACACTCAACACAGATCATCACACACAACACAGACCAACACACCCAACACAGACCAACACACCCAACACAGACCAACAAACCCAAAACAGACCAACATACACAACACAGACCAACACACTCAGCACAGCCCAACACACCCAACACAGACCAACACTGCCAACACAGACCAACACTACCAACATGACCAACACCCCAACACAGACCAACACACCCAACACAGAGCAACACATCGAACACAGACCAACAGACGCAACACAGACCAACAATCCCAACACAGACCAACAATCCCAAAACAGACCAACACAGACCAACAATCCCAACACAGACCAACAATCCCAACACAGGCCAACAAAGCCCAACAATGCCAACACAGACCAACATAGACCAACAATCCCAACACAGACCGACATAGACTACCACACCCAACACAGACCAACAAACCCAACGCAGATGAACACAGATCAACACCACAACACAGACCAACACACCCAACACAGACCAACACATCGAACATAGACCAACAGACGCAACACAGACCAACTCACCCAACACAGACCAACAAACCCAACACAGACCAACACCCCCAACACAGACCAACACCCCCAACATGACCAACACCCCCAACACAGACCAACACACCCAACACAGACCAACACCCCCAACACAGACCAACACACCCAACATAGACCAACACCCCCAACACAGACCAACACCCCCAACACAGACCAACACCCTCAACACAGACCAACACCTTCAACACAGACCAATATCCCCAACACAGACCAACACACACAGCACACACAACACAGACCAACACACCCAACACAGACCAACACATCCAACACAGACCAACACACCCAGCACAGACAACAGATCTACACACCCAACACAGACCAACACACACAACACAGAACAACACACTCGACACAGACCAACACACCCAACACAGATCAACACACCTAGCACAGAACAACACACTCAACACAGACCAACACAACCAACACAGATCAACACACCTAGCACAGACCAACACACCTGACACAGCCCAACACACCCAACACAGACCAACACATCCAAAACAGACCAACACCCCCAACACAGACCAACACTGCCAACACAGACCAACACTACCAACATGACCAACACCCCCAACACAGACCAACACACCCAACACAGACCAACACCCCCAACACAGACCAACACCCCCAACACAAACCAACAACCTCAACACAGACCAACACCTTCAACACAGACCAATATCCCCAACACAGACCAACACACACAGCACACACAACACAGAACAACACACCCAACACAGACCAACACATCCAACACAGACCAACACACCCAGCACAGACAACAGATCTACACACCCAACATAGACCAACACACACAACACAGAACAACACACTCGACACAGACCAACACACCCAACACAGATCAACACACCTAGCACAGAACAACACACTCAACACAGACCAACACACCCAACACAGATCAACACACCGAGCACAGACCAACACACCTGACACAGCCCAACACACCCAACACAGACCAACACATCCAAAACAGACCAACACCCCCAACACAGACCAACACATCCAAAACAGACCAACACCCCCAACACAGACCAACACTGCCAACACAGACCAACACCCCCAACATAGACCAACACCCCCATCACAGACCAACACCCCCAACACAGACCAACTCCCCCAACACAGATCAACACACCCAACACAGACCAACACATCGATCACAGATCAACACACCCAACACAGACCAAACCCCCAACACAGACCAACACACCCAACACAGACCAACACATGTAACACAGACCAACACACCTGACACAGCCCAGCACATCCAACACAGACCAACACCCCCAACATGACCAACACCCCCAACACAGAGCAACATACCCAACACAGACCAACACACCCAACACAGACCAACACACCCAACACAGACGAACACCCCCAACACAGACCAACACCCCCAACACAGACCAACACCCCCAACACAGACCAACACCCCCAACACAGACCAAAACACTCAACACACCCAACACAGACCAACGCACCCAACACAGACCAACACATCCAACACAGACCAACACACCCAACACAGACAACAGATCAACACACCCAACACACACCAACAGATGAAACACAGACCAACACACCTGACACAGCCCAACACACCCAACACAGATCCACACAGCCAACACAGACCAACACCCCCAACAAGGTCCCACACAAGAGATTAATGTGCAAAGTTAAAGCACATGGGATTGGGGGTAGTGTGCTGACGTGGATTGAGAACTGGTTGTCAGACAGGAAGCAAAGAGTAGGAGTAAACAGGTACTTTTCGGAATGGCAGGCAGTGACTAGTGGGGTGCCGCAAGGTTCTGTGCAGGGGCCCCAGCTGTTTACATTGTACATTAATGATTTAGACGAGGGGATTAAATGCAGTATCTCCAAATTTGCGGATGACACTAAGTTGGGTGGCAGTGTGAGCTGCGAGGAGGATGCTATTAGGCTGCAGATTGACTTGGATAGGTTAGGTGAGTGGGCAAATGCATGGCAGATGAAGTATAATGTGGATAAATGTGAGGTTATCCACTTTGGTGGTAAAAACAGAGAGACAGACTGTTATCTGAATGGTGACAGATTAGGAAAAGGGAAGGTGCAACGAGACCTGGGTGTCATGGTACATCAGTCATTGAAGGTTAGCATGCAGGTACAGCAGGCGGTTAAGAAAGCAAATGGCATGTTGGCCTTCATAGCGAGGGGATTTGAATACAGGGGCAGGGAGGTGTTGCTACAGTTGTACAGGGCCTTGGTGAGGCCACACCTGGAGTATTGTGTACAGATTTGGTCTCCTAACTTGAGGAAGGACATTCTTGCTATTGAGGGAGTGCAGCAAAGATTCACCAGACTGATTCCCGGGATGGCGGGACTGACCTATCAAGAAAGACGGGATCAACTGTGCTTGTATTCACTGGAGTTCAGAAGAATGAGAGGGGACCTCATAGAAACGTTTAAAATTCTGATGGGTTTAGACAGGTTAGATGCAGGAAGAATGTTCCCAATGTTGGGGAAGTCCAGAACCAGGGGTCACAGTCTGAGGATAAGGGGTAAGCCATTTAGGACCGAGATGAGGAGAAACTTCTTCACCCAGAGAGTGGTGAACCTGTGGAATTCTCTACCACAGAAAGTAATTGAGGCCAATGCACTAAATATATTCAAAAGGGAGTTAGATGAAGTCCTTACTACTCGGGGGATGAAGGGTTATGGCGAGAAAGCAGGAAGCGGGTACTGAAGTTTCATGTTCAGCCATGAACTGATTGAATGGCGGTGCAGGCTAGAAGGGCTGAATGACCTGCTCCTGCACCTATTTTCTATGTTTCTATGTTTTTATGTAACACAACCAACACCCCCTACACAGACCAACACACCCAACACAGACCAACACACACAACACCGACCAACACACACAACACAGACCAACACACCCAACACAGACCAACACTCCCATCACAGACCAACACCCCAACACAGATCAACACACCCAACACTGACCAACATAGACCAACAATCCCAACACAGACCAACAATCCCAACACAGACCAACACAGACCAACATAGACCAACAATCCCAACACAGGCCAACACAGCCCAACAATCCCAACACAGACCAACATAGACTACCACACCCGACACATACCAACAAACACAACGAGACCGACATAGACCAACACAGACCAACACAGACCAACAATCCCAACACAGACCAACACACCCAACACAGACCAAAACACCCAACACGGACCAACACACCCAACACAGAACAACACAGACCAACACACCCAACAAACCCAATATACCCAACACACCCAACACAGACCAACAAACACAACACACCCAATACACACCAAAACAAACAACACAGACCAACATAGACTACCACACCCAACGCAGACCAACAAACCCAACGCAGACCAACATAGACCAGCACAAACCAACACAAACCAACACACCCAACACACCCAACATAGACCAACAATCCCAAAAGAGTCCAACATAGACCAACAATCCCAACAGAGACCAACACCCCCAACACAGACCAACACACACAACACAGACCAACACAGACCAACACACCCAAAACAGACCAACACACCCAACACAGACCAACACACCCAACATAGACCAACATAGACCAACAATCCCAATACAGAACAACAATCCGAACATAGACCAACAATCGAAACACAGGCCAACACAGACCAACAATCCCAACACAGACCAACACACCCAACACTGACCAACATAGACCAACAATCCCAACACAGACCAACAATCCTAACACAGACCAACAATCCCAACACAGACCAACACAGACCAACACAGACCAACAATCCCAACACAGGCCAACACAGCCCAACATTCCCAACACAGATCAACACAGACTACCACACCCAACACAGACCAACAAACACAACGAGACCAACATAGACCAACACAGACCAACACAGATCAACAGTCCCAACACAGACCAACACACCCAACACAGACCAAAACACCCAACACGGACCAACACACCCAACACTGAACAACACAGACCAACACACTCAACAAACCCAATATACCCAACACACCCAACACAGACCAACGCACACAACACACCCAATACACCCAACACAAACAACACAGACCAATACACACAACACACACAACACACTCAACACAGACCAACACACACAACACACATAACACACACAACACACTCAACACACACAACACACACAACACAGACCAACACACCTAACACAGGCCAACACACACCAACAAAGACTAATGCACCCAACATAGACCAACAAATCCAACACAAACCAACAATCCCAACACAGACCAACACACCTAACATAGACCAACACACGCAACACAGACCAACACAGACTAACAAACCCAACACAGAACAACAAACCCAAAACAGAACAACAAACCCAACATAGACTAACAAACCCACCACAGACCAACGTACCCAACACAGACCAACACACCGAACACAGACCAACAAACCCAACACAGACTACCACACCCAACACAGACCAACACACCCAACACAGACCAACACACCCAACATAGACCAACACACCCAACACAGACTAACAAACCCAACACAGACCAACACACCCAACACAGACCCACAAATCCAACACAAACCAACAATCCCAACACAGACCAACACACCTAAGACAGACAAACAAACCTAACACACCCAACACAGACCAACACACCCAACACAGACCAAGAAACCCAACACAGACCAACACACCCAACACAGACCAACACACCCAACTGAGCATCACACCCAACACAGACCAACACACACAACACAGACCAATAGAGAACAATGCACCCAACATAGACCAATAAACCCAACACAGACGAACAATCCCAACAGAGACCAACACACCCAACACAGACCAACACACCCAACATAGACCAACTCACGCAACACAGACCAACTCACCCAACATCGACCAACAAACCCAACACAGACCAACAATCCCAACACAGACCAACACATCCAAAACAGACCAACACCCCCAACACAGACCAACACCCCCAACACAGACCAACACCCCCAACATGACCAACACCACCAACATGACCAACACCCCCAAAACAGAGCAACACATCCAACACAGACCAACACCCCCAACACAGACCAACACCCCCAACACAGACCAACACACCCACCACAGACCAACACACCCAACACAGACCAACACCCCCAACACAGACCAACACACCCAACACAGACCAACACACCCAGCACAGCCCAACACATCGAACACAGACCAACAGACGCAACACAGACCAACACACCCAACACAGACCAACACATCGAACACAGACCAACAGACGCAACACAGACCAACACGCCTGACACAGCCCAACACACCCAAAACAGACCAACACCCTCAAGACAGACCAACACTCCCAACACAGACCAACACTACCAACATGACCAACACATCCAACATAGACCAACACCTCCAACACAGACCAACACACCCAACACAGACCAACACGTCGAACATAGATAATCAGACCCAACGCAGACCAACACCACCAACATCGACCAACACACGTAACACAGACCAGCACACCTGACACAGCCCAACACACCCAACACAGACCAACACCCCCAAAATGACCAACACCCCCAACACAGACCAACACATCCAACACAGACCAACACATCGAACACAGACCAACACACCCAACACAGACCAACACCCCCAACACAGGCCAACACCCCCAACACAGACCAACACACCCAACACCCCCAACACAGACCAACACCCCCAACACAGACCAACACGTCGAACATAGATAATCAGACCCAAAGCAGACCAACACCCCCAACATCGACCAACACACGTAACACAGACCAGCACACCTGACACAGCCCAACACACCCAACACAGACCAACACCCCCAAAATGACCAACACCCCCAACACAGACCAACACATCCAACACAGACCAACACATCGAACACAGACCAACACACACACAACACAGACCAACACCCCCAACACAGACCAACACACGTAACACAGACCAACACACCTGACACAGCCCAACACACCCAACACAGACCAACACCCCCAACACAGACCAACACCCCCAACACAGACCAACACACCCAACACACCCAACACAGACCAACACACCCAACATAGACGAACACATCCAGCACAGACAACAGATCAACACACCCAACACAGTCCAACACAACCAACACAGATCAACACAGCTAGCACAGACCAACACACCCAACACAGACCAACACCCCCAACATGACCAACATCCCCAACACAGACCAACACACCCAACACAGACCAACACAACGAACACAGACCAACACACCCAACACAGACCAAAACCCCCAGCATAGACCAACACCCCCAACACTGACCAACACCCCCAACACAGACCAACACACCCAACACACCCAACACAGACCAACACACCCAAAACAGACCAACACATCCAACACAGACCAACACACCCAACACAGATAACAAATCAACACACCCAACACAGACCAACACACCCAACACAGATCAACACACCGAACACAGACCAACACACCTACACAGATCAACACACCTAGCACAGACCAACACACCCAACACAGATCAACATACGCAACACAGACCAACACACCCAGCACAGCCCTACACACCCAACACAGACCAACACTCCCAACACAGCCCAACACCCCCAACATAGACCAACACCCCCATCACAGACCAACACCCCCAACACAGACCAACTCCCCCAACACAGATCAACACACCCAACACAGACCAACACATCGATCACAGATCAACACACCCAACACAGACCAAACCCCCAACACAGACCAAAACACCCAACACAGACCAACACATGTAACACAGACCAACACACCTGACACAGCCCAGCACACCCAACACAGACCAACACCCCCAACATGACCAATACCCCCAACACAGAGCAACACACCCAACACAGACCAACACACCCAACACAGACCAACACACCCAACACAGACGAACACCCCCAACGCAGACCAACACCCCCAACACAGACCAACACCTCCAACACAGACCAACACCCCCAACACAGACCAACACACTCAACACACCCAACACAGACCAACGCATCCAACACAGACCAACACACTCAACACACCCAACACAGACCAACGCACCCAACACAGACCAACACATCCAACACAGACCAACACACCCAACACAGACAACAGATCAACACACCCAACACAGACCAACAGATGAAACACAGACCAACACACCTGACACAGCCCAACACACCCAACACAGACCAACACAGCCAACACAGACCAACACCCCCAACAAGGTCCCACACAAGAGATTAATGTGCAAAGTTAAAGCACATGGGATTGGGGGTAGTGTGCTGACGTGGATTGAGAACTGGTTGTCAGACAGGAAGCAAAGAGTAGGAGTAAACAGGTACTTTTCAGAATGGCAGGCAGTGACTAGTGGGGTGCCGCAAGGTTCTGTGCAGGGGCCCCAGCTGTTTACATTGTACATTAATGATTTAGACGAGGAGATTAAATGCAGTATCTCCAAATTTGCGGATGACACTAAGTTGGGTGGCAGTGTGAGCTGCGAGGAGGATGCTATTAGGCTGCAGAGTGACTTGGATAGGTTAGGTGAGTGGGCAAATGCATGGCAGATGAAGTATAATATGGATAAATGTGAGGTTATCCACTTTGGTGGTAAAAACAGAGAGACAGACTATTATCTGAATGGTGACAGATTAGGAAAAGGGAAGGTGCAACGAGACCTGGGTGTCATGGTACATCAGTCATTGAAGGTTAGCATGCAGGTACAGCAGGCGGTTAAGAAAGCAAATGGCATGTTGGCCTTCATAGCGAGGGGATTTGAATACAGGGGCAGGGAGGTGTTGCTACAGTTGTACAGGGCCTTGGTGAGGCCACACCTGGAGTATTGTGTACAGTTTTGGTCTCCTAACTTGAGGAAGGACATTCTTGCTATTGAGGGAGTGCAGCAAAGATTCACCAGACTGATTCCCGGGATGGCGGGACTGACCTATCAAGAAAGACGGGATCAACTGTGCTTGTATTCACTGGAGTTCAGAAGAATGAAAGGGGACCTCATAGAAACGTTTAAAATTCTGATGGGTTTAGACAGGTTAGATGCAGGAAGAATGTTCCCAATGTTGGGGAAGTCCAGAACCAGGGGTCACAGTCTGAGGATAAGGGGTAAGCCATTTAGGACCGAGATGAGGAGAAACTTCTTCACCCAGAGAGTGGTGAACCTGTGGAATTCTCTACCACAGAAAGTAATTGAGGCCAATGCACTAAATATATTCAAAAGGGAGTTAGATGAAGTCCTTACTACTCGGGGGATCAAGGGTTATGGCGAGAAAGCAGGAAGCGGGTACTGAAGTTTCATGTTCAGCCATGAACTGATTGAATGGCGGTGCAGGCTAGAAGGGCTGAATGACCTGCTCCTGCACCTATTTTCTATGTTTCTATGTTTTTATGTAACACAACCAACAACCCCAACACGGACCAACACACCCAACACAGACCAACACACACAACACCGACCAACACACACAACACAGACCAACACACCCAACACAGACCAACACTCCCATCACAGACCAACACCCCAACACAGATCAACACACCCAACACTGACCAACATAGACCAACAATCCCAACACAGACCAACAATCCCAACACAGACCAACACAGACCAACATAGACCAACAATCCCAACACAGGCCAACACAGCCCAACAATCCCAACACAGACCAACATAGACTACCACACCCGACACAGACCAACAAACACAACGAGACCGACATAGACCAACACAGACCAACACTGACCAACAATCCCAACACAGACCAACACACCCAACACAGACCATAACACCCAACACGGACCAACTCACCCAACACAGAACAACACAGACCAACACACCCAACAAACCCAATATACCCAACACACCCAACACAGACCAACAAACACAACACACCCAATACACACCAAAACAAACAACACAGACCAACATAGACTACCACACCCAACGCAGACCAACAAACCCAACGCAGACCAACATAGACCAGCACAAACCAACACAAACCAACACACCCAACACACCCAACATAGACCAACAATCCCAAAAGAGTCCAACATAGACCAACAATCCCAACAGAGACCAACACTACAAGACAGACCAACAATCCCAACACAGACCAACACACACAACACAGACCAACACAGACCAACACACCCAAAACAGACCAACACACCCAACACAGACCAACACACCCAACATAGACCAACATAGACCAACAATCCCAATACAGAACAACAATCCGAACATAGACCAACAATCGAAACACAGGCCAACACAGACCAACAATCCCAACACAGACCAACAATCCCAACACAGACCAACACAGACCAACAATCCCAACACAGGCCAACACAGCCCAACATTCCCAACACAGATCAACACAGACTACCACACCCAACACAGACCAACAAACACAACGAGACCAACATAGACCAACACAGACCAACACACCCAACACAGACCAAAACACCCAACACGGACCAACACACCCAACACAGAACAACACAGACCAACACACCCAACAAACCCAATATACCCAACACACCCAACACAGACCAACGCACACAAAACACCCAATACACCCAACACAAACAACACAGACCAATACACACAACACACACAACACACTCAACACAGACCAACACACACAACACACACAACACAGACCAACACACCTAATACAGACCAACACACACCAACAAAGACTAATGCACCCAACATAGACCAACAAATCCAACACAAACCAACAATCCCAACACAGACCAACACACCTAACACAGACCAACACACCCAACACAGACCAACACAGACTAACAAACCCAACACAGAACAACAAACCCAAAACAGAACAACAAACCCAACATAGACCAACAAACCCACCACAGACCAACGTACCCAACACAGACCAACACACCGAACACAGACCAACAAACCCAACACAGACTACCACACCCAACACAGACCAACGCACCCAACACAGACCAACACACCCAACATAGACCAACACACCCAACACAGACCAACAAACCCAACACAGACCAACACACCCAACACAGACCAACAAATCCAACACAAACCAACAGTCCCAACACAGACCAACACACCTAACACAGACAAACAAACCTAACACACCCAACACAGACCAACACACCCAACACAGACCAAGAAACCCAACACAGACCAACACACCTGACACAGCCCAACACACCCAACACAGACCAACACCCCCAACACGACCAACACCCCAACACGAACCAACACTCACAACACAGAACAACACAATCAACACAGATCAACACACCCAACACAGACCAACACACCCATCACAGATCAACTCACCCAACACAGACCAACATCCCCAACACAGACCAACTCACCCAACATAGACCAACAAACCCAACATAGACCAACAAACCCAACAGAGACCAACACACCCAACATAGACCAACACACCCAACATAGACCAACACACCCAACACAGACCAACAAACCCAATACAGACGAACAAACCCAACACAGACCAACACACCCAACACAGACCAACACAGACTAACAAACCCAACACAGAACAACAAACCCAATATCGACCAACACACCCAACATAGACCAACAAACCCAACAGAGACCAACACACACAACATAGACCAACACACCAAACACAGACCAACACACCCAACTGAGCAACACACCCAACACAGACCAATACAGAACAATGCACCCAACACAGACCAACAAACCCAACACAGACCAACAATCCCAACACAGACCAACACATCCAACACAGACAAACACACCCAACACAGACCAACAAAGACAACTCAGACCAAGATAGACCAACACAGACCAACACACACAACACAGACTAATACAGACCAACACACCCAACACAGACCAACACCCCCAACACGACCAACACCCCCAACACGAACCAACACTCACAACACAGAACAACAAACCCAAAACAGACCAACAAACCCAACACAGACCAACAAACCCACCTCAGACCAACACACACAACATAGACCAACACACCAAACACAGACCAACACACCCAACTGAGCAACACACCCAACACAGACCAATACAGAACAATGCACCCAACACAGACCAACAAACCCAACACAGACCAACAATCCCAACACAGACCAACACATCCAACACAGACAAACACACCCAACACAGACCAACAAAGACAACGCAGACCAAGATAGACCAACACAGACCAACACACACAACACAGACTAATACAGACCAACACACCCAACACAGACCAACACACCCAACACACCCAATACACCCAACACACCCAACACAGACCAACACACACAACACACCCAATACACCAAACACAAACAACACAGACCAAAACACACAACACACACAACACACTCAACACAGACCAATACACACAACACACACAACACACACAACACAGACCAAGACACGTAACACAGACCAACACACACCAACAAAGACGAATGCACCCAACATAGACCAACACACCTAACACAGACCAACACACCCAACTGAGCAACACATCCAACACAGACCAATACACCCAACACAGACCAACACACCTGACACAGCCCAACACACCCAACACAGACCAACACCCCCAACACGACCAACACCCCCAACACGAACCAACACTCACAACACAGAACAACACAATCAACACAGATCAACACACCCAACACAGACCAACACACCCATCACAGATCAACTCACCCAACACAGACCAACATCCCCAACACAGACCAACTCACCCAACATAGACCAACAAACCCAACATAGACCAACAAACCCAACAGAGACCAACACACCCAACATAGACCAACACACCCAACATAGACCAACACACCCAACACAGACCAACAAACCCAATACAGACGAACAAACCCAACACAGACCAACACACCCAACACAGACCAACACAGACTAACAAACCCAACACAGAACAACAAACCCAAAACAGACCAACAAACCCAACACAGACCAACAAACCCACCTCAGACCAACACACACAACATAGACCAACACACCAAACACAGACCAACACACCCAACTGAGCAACACACCCAACATAGACCAATACAGAACAATGCACCCAACACAGACCAACAAACCCAACACAGACCAACAATCCCAACACAGACCAACACATCCAACACAGACAAACACACCCAACACAGACCAACACACCCAATACAGAACAACACACACAACATAGACCAACACACCCAACACAGACCAACAAACCCAATACAGACGAACAAACCCAACACAGACCAACACACCCAACACAGACCAACACAGACTAACAAACCCAACACAGAACAACAAACCCAAAACAGACCAACAAACCCAACACAGACCAACAAACCCACCTCAGACCAACATACCCAACACAGACCAACACACCGAACACAGACCAACAAACCCAACACAGACTACCACACCCAACACAGACCAACAAAGACAACGCAGACCAAGATAGACCAACACAGACCAACACACACAACACAGACTAATACAGACCAACACACCCAACACAGACCAACACACCCAACACACCCAATACACCCAACACACCCAACACAGACCAACACACACAACACACCCAATACACCCAACACAAACAACACAGACCAAAACACACAACACACACAACACACACAACACAGACCAAGACACGTAACACAGACCAACACACACCAACAAAGACGAATGCACCCAACATAGACCAACACACCTAACACAGACCACCACACCCAACTGAGCAACACATCCAACACAGACCAATACACCCAACACAGACCAACACACCTGACACAGCCCAACACACCCAACACAGACCAACACCCCCAACACGACCAACACCCCCAACACGAACCAACACTCACAACACAGAACAACACAATCAACACAGATCAACACACCCAACACAGACCAACACACCCATCACAGATCAACTCACCCAACACAGACCAACATCCCCAACACAGACCAACTCACCCAACATAGACCAACAAACCCAACACAGACCAACACACCCAACATAGACCAACACACCTAACACAGACCAACACACCCAACTGAGCAACACATCCAACACAGACCAATACACCCAACACAGACCAACACACCTGACATAGACCAACACACCCAACACAGACCAACACACCCAACATAGACCAACACACCTAACACAGACCAACACACCCAACTGAGCAACACATCCAACACAGACCAATACACCCAACACAGATCAACACACCTGACACAGCCCAACACACCCAACACAGACCAACACCCCCAACACGACCAACACCCCCAACACGAACCAACACTCTCAACACAGAACAACACAATCAACACAGATCAACAGACCAAACACAGACCAACACACCCATCACAGATCAACTCACCCAACACAGACCAACATCCCCAACACAGACCAACTCACCCAACATAGACCAACAAACCCAACATAGACCAACACACACAACACAGACCAACACCCCCAACACAGACCAACACATGTAACACAGAACGACACACCCACCGCAGACCAACAAACCCAACACAGACCAACACACCCAACAAAGACAAACACACCCAACACAGTCCAACACACCCAACACAGAAAAACACAGACCAACACACCCAACACACCCAACACAGACCAACAAACCCAACACAGACCAACACCACCAACATAGACCAACACCCCCAACCCAGACCAACACCCCCAACACCAACACACCCAACAAAGACGAATAAACCCAACATAGATGAATTCATTACAATAACCACAAAATAGACCAACACAGATCATCAATCCAAACATAGACCAACACAGACCAACAATCTCAACACAGCCCAACACATACAACACAGGCTAACACAGATAAACAAACTCAACACAGACCAACAATCTCAACACAGCCCAACACATACAACACAGGCTAACACAGATAAACAAACTCAACACAGACCAACAAACCCAACACACCCATCACAGACCAACAATCCCAACACAGACCAACAAACCCAACACAGAGCAAAACAGATCACCAAACACAACACAACCAACACAGACCAATACACCCAACACAGGCCAACACAGACCAACAAACACAACACACCCAACACAGACCAACACACCCAACACACACTAAAACACCCAACACAGACCAACACACCCAACACAGACCAACACACCCAACACAGACCAACACACCCAGCACAGACCAACACACCCAACACAGACCAACACACCCAACTGAGCAACACACCCAACACAAACCAACACACACAACACAGACCAACACCCCCAACACAGACCAACACGTCGAACACAGATCATCACACACAACACAGACCAACACACCCAACACAGACCAACACCCCCAACACAAACCAACACACCCAACTGAGCAACACACCCAACACAGACCAACACACACAACACAGACCAACACCCCCAACACAGACCAACACCCCCAACACAGACCAACACACCCAATACAGACCAACACACCCAACACAGACAACAGATCAACACACCCAACACAGACCAACACACCCAACACAGACCAACACACCAAACACAGACGAACACACCCAACACAGACCAACACACCCAACACAGATCAACACAGCTAGCACAGACCAACACACCCAACACAGACCAACACATCGAACACAGACTAACACACCCAACAGAGACCAACACCCCAAACATAGACCAACACCCCCAACACTGACCAACACCCCCATCACAGACCAACAAACCCAACACACCCAACACAGACCAACACACCCAACACAGACCAACACATTCAACACAGACCAACACACCTAACACAGACAACAGATCAACACACCCAACACAGACCAACACACCCAACACAGATCAACACACCCAACACAGACCAACACACCCAACACAGATCAACACACCTAGCACAGACAAACACACGCAATACAGACCAACATACGCAACACAGACCAACACACCCAGCACAGCCCAACACACCCAATACAGACCAACACTTCCAACGCAGCCCAACACCCTCAACATAGAACAACACCCCCATCACAGACCAACACGCCCAACACAGACCAACTCCCCCAACACAGACCAACGCACCCAACACAGACCAACACATCGATCACAGATCAACACACCCAACACAGACCAAACCCCCAACACAGACCAACACACCCAACACAGACCAACACATGTAACACAGACCAAAACACCTGACACAGCCCAACACATCCAACACAGACCAACACCCCCAACATGACCAACACCCCCAACATGACCAACACCCCCAAAACAGAGCAACACATCCAACACAGACCAACTCACCCAACATAGACCAACAAACACAAAACAGACCAACACACCCAACACAGACCAACAAACCCAACATAGGCCAACACACACAATACAGACCAACACCCCCAACACAGACCAACACATGCAACACAGACCGACACACCCACCACAGACCAACAAACCCAACACAGAACAACACCCCCAACATAGACCAACACCCCCAACCAAGACCAACACCCCCAACACCAACACACCCAACAAAGACGAATAAACCCAACACAGATGAATACATTACAATAACCACAACACAGACCAACACATCAATCCAAACACAGACCAACACAGATCAGCAATCTCAACACAGCCCAACACATACAAGACAGGCTAACACAGATCAACAAACTCAACACAGACCAACAAACCCAACACACCCATCACAGACCAAAAATCCCAACACAGACGAACAAACCCAACACAGACCAACACACCCAACACAGGCCAACACACCCAACACAGACCAACAAACCCAACACAGAGCAAAACAGACCAACAAACACAACACAACCAGCACAGACCAATACACCCAACACAGGCCAACACAGACCAACAAAGACGAATGCACCCAACATAGACCAACACACCCAACACAGAACAACACACACTAAAACACCCAACACAGACCAACACACCCAAAACAGACCAACACATCCAACACAGACCAACACAGACTAACAAACCCAACACAGACCAACAACCCAAAACAGACCAACAAAGCCAACACAGACTAACAAACCCACAACAGACCAACATACCCAACACAGACCAACAAAGCCAACACAGACTAACAAACCCACAACAGACCAACATACCCAACACAGACCAACACACCGAACACAGACCAACAAACCCAAAACAGACCAACACACGCAACACAGACAAACACACCCAACACAGACCAACACCCCCAACACAGAACAACACCCCCAACATAGACCAACACCCCCAACCCAGACCAACACCCCCAACAACAACGCACCCAACAAAGAAGAATAAACCCAACACAGATGAATAAATTAGAATAACCCCAACACTGACCAACACAGATCATCAATCCAAACACAGACCAACACAGACCAACAACCCCAACACAGCCCAACACATACAACACAGGCTAACACAGATCAACAAACTCAACACAGACCAACAAACCCAACACACCCATCACAGACCAACAATCCCAACACAGACGAACAAACCCAACACAGACCAACACACTCAACACAGGCCAACACACCCAACACAGACTAACAAACCCAACACAGAGCAAAACAGACCAACAAACACAACACAACCAGCATAGGCCAATACACCCAACACAGGCCAAAACCCCCAACACAGGCCAACACTCCCATCACAGACCAACACCCCAACACAGATCAACACACCCAAAACAGACCAACACACCCAACACAGACCAACACACCCAACACAGACCTACACACCCAACACAGACCAAAACACCCAACACAGACCAACACACCCAACACAGATCAACAGACTCAACACAGACCAACACACCCAACACAGATCAAGACACCCAGCACAGCCCAACACACCCAATACAGACCAACACACCCAACACAGACCAACACATGTAACACAGAACAACACACCTGAAACAGCCCAACACACCCAACACAGACCAACACCCCCAACATGACCAACACCCCCAACACAGACCAACACACCCAACACAGACGAACACCCTCAACACAGACCAACACCCCCAACACAGACCACCACCCCCAACACAGACCAACACCCCCAACACAGACCAACACACTCAACACACCCAACACAGACCAACGAACCCAACACAGACCAACACGTCCAACACAGGCCAACACACCCAACACAGACAACAGATCAACACACCCAACACAGACCAACACATGCAACACAGACCAACACACCTGACACAGCCCAATACACCCAACACAGACCAACACAACCAACAGAGACCAACACACACAGCACAGACCAACACACTCAACATAGACCAACACACCCAACACAGACCAACACCCCCAACACAGACCAACACATGCAACACAGACCGACACACCCAACACAGACCAACACACCCAACACAGACCAACACACCTGAAACAGACCAACACACCCAACACAGACCAACACCCCCAACACGACCAACACCCCCAAAATGGACCAACACACTCAACACAGGCCAACACACCCAACACAGACTAACAAACCCAACACAGAGCAAAACAGACCAACAAACACAACACAACCAGCATAGGCCAATACACCCAACACAGGCCAAAACCCCCAACACAGGCCAACACTCCCATCACAGACCAACACCCCAACACAGATCAACACACCCAAAACAGACCAACACACCCAACACAGACCAACACACCCAACACAGACCTACACACCCAACACAGACCAAAACACCCAACACAGACCAACACACCCAACACAGATCAACAGACTCAACACAGACCAACACACCCAACACAGATCAAGAAACCCAGCACAGCCCAACACACCCAATACAGACCAACACACCCAACACAGACCAACACATGTAACACAGAACAACACACCTGAAACAGCCCAACACACCCAACACAGACCAACACCCCCAACATGACCAACACCCCCAACACAGACCAACACACCCAACACAGACGAACACCCTCAACACAGACCAACACCCCCAACACAGACCACCACCCCCAACACAGACCAACACCCCCAACACAGACCAACACACTCAACACACCCAACACAGACCAACGAACCCAACACAGACCAACACGTCCAACACAGGCCAACACACCCAACACAGACAACAGATCAACACACCCAACACAGACCAACACATGCAACACAGACCAACACACCTGACACAGCCCAATACACCCAACACAGACCAACACAACCAACAGAGACCAACACAGACCAACAATCCCAACACAAGTCAACACACCCAACACAGACCAACGCAGGCCAACATAGACCAACACAGACCAACAATCCCAACACAGACCAACACTCCAACACAGACCAACAATCCCAACACAGACCAACACAACCAACATAGATCAACACAGACCAACAAAACCAACACAGACCAACACACCCAACACAGACCAACACACCCAAAACAGACCAGCACACCCAACGCAGACCAACAAACCCAACACAGACCAACAATCCCAACACAGACCAACACATCCAACACAGACAAACACACCCAACACAGACCAACACACCCAATACAGAACAACACACACAACATAGACCAACACACCCAACACAGACCAACAAACCCAATACAGACGAACAAACCCAACACAGACCAACACACCCAACACAGACCAACACAGACTAACAAACCCAACACAGAACAACAAACCCAAAACAGACCAACAAACCCAACACAGACCAACAAACCCACCTCAGACCAACATACCCAACACAGACCAACACACCGAACACAGACCAACAAACCCAACACAGACTACCACACCCAACACAGACCAACAAAGACAACGCAGACCAAGATAGACCAACACAGACCAACACACACAACACAGACTAATACAGACCAACACACCCAACACAGACCAACACACCCAACACACCCAATACACCCAACACACCCAACACAGACCAACACACACAACACACCCAATACACCCAACACAAACAACACAGACCAAAACACACAACACACACAACACACTCAACACAGACCAATACACACAACACACACAACACACACAACACAGACCAAGACACGTAACACAGACCAACACACACCAACAAAGACGAATGCACCCAACATAGACCAACACACCTAACACAGACCACCACACCCAACTGAGCAACACATCCAACACAGACCAATACACCCAACACAGACCAACACACCTGACACAGCCCAACACACCCAACACAGACCAACACCCCCAACACGACCAACACCCCCAACACGAACCAACACTCACAACACAGAACAACACAATCAACACAGATCAACACACCCAACACAGACCAACACACCCATCACAGATCAACTCACCCAACACAGACCAACATCCCCAACACAGACCAACTCACCCAACATAGACCAACAAACCCAACACAGACCAACACACCCAACATAGACCAACACACCTAACACAGACCAACACACCCAACTGAGCAACACATCCAACACAGACCAATACACCCAACACAGACCAACACACCTGACATAGACCAACACACCCAACACAGACCAACACACCCAACATAGACCAACACACCTAACACAGACCAACACACCCAACTGAGCAACACATCCAACACAGACCAATACACCCAACACAGATCAACACACCTGACACAGCCCAACACACCCAACACAGACCAACACCCCCAACACGACCAACACCCCCAACACGAACCAACACTCTCAACACAGAACAACACAATCAACACAGATCAACAGACCAAACACAGACCAACACACCCATCACAGATCAACTCACCCAACACAGACCAACATCCCCAACACAGACCAACTCACCCAACATAGACCAACAAACCCAACATAGACCAACACACACAACACAGACCAACACCCCCAACACAGACCAACACATGTAACACAGAACGACACACCCACCGCAGACCAACAAACCCAACACAGACCAACACACCCAACAAAGACAAACACACCCAACACAGTCCAACACACCCAACACAGAAAAACACAGACCAACACACCCAACACACCCAACACAGACCAACAAACCCAACACAGACCAACACCACCAACATAGACCAACACCCCCAACCCAGACCAACACCCCCAACACCAACACACCCAACAAAGACGAATAAACCCAACATAGATGAATTCATTACAATAACCACAAAATAGACCAACACAGATCATCAATCCAAACATAGACCAACACAGACCAACAATCTCAACACAGCCCAACACATACAACACAGGCTAACACAGATAAACAAACTCAACACAGACCAACAATCTCAACACAGCCCAACACATACAACACAGGCTAACACAGATAAACAAACTCAACACAGACCAACAAACCCAACACACCCATCACAGACCAACAATCCCAACACAGACCAACAAACCCAACACAGAGCAAAACAGATCACCAAACACAACACAACCAACACAGACCAATACACCCAACACAGGCCAACACAGACCAACAAACACAACACACCCAACACAGACCAACACACCCAACACACACTAAAACACCCAACACAGACCAACACACCCAACACAGACCAACACACCCAACACAGACCAACACACCCAGCACAGACCAACACACCCAACACAGACCAACACACCCAACTGAGCAACACACCCAACACAAACCAACACACACAACACAGACCAACACCCCCAACACAGACCAACACGTCGAACACAGATCATCACACACAACACAGACCAACACACCCAACACAGACCAACACCCCCAACACAAACCAACACACCCAACTGAGCAACACACCCAACACAGACCAACACACACAACACAGACCAACACCCCCAACACAGACCAACACCCCCAACACAGACCAACACACCCAATACAGACCAACACACCCAACACAGACAACAGATCAACACACCCAACACAGACCAACACACCCAACACAGACCAACACACCAAACACAGACGAACACACCCAACACAGACCAACACACCCAACACAGATCAACACAGCTAGCACAGACCAACACACCCAACACAGACCAACACATCGAACACAGACTAACACACCCAACAGAGACCAACACCCCAAACATAGACCAACACCCCCAACACTGACCAACACCCCCATCACAGACCAACAAACCCAACACACCCAACACAGACCAACACACCCAACACAGACCAACACATTCAACACAGACCAACACACCTAACACAGACAACAGATCAACACACCCAACACAGACCAACACACCCAACACAGATCAACACACCCAACACAGACCAACACACCCAACACAGATCAACACACCTAGCACAGACAAACACACGCAATACAGACCAACATACGCAACACAGACCAACACACCCAGCACAGCCCAACACACCCAATACAGACCAACACTTCCAACGCAGCCCAACACCCTCAACATAGAACAACACCCCCATCACAGACCAACACGCCCAACACAGACCAACTCCCCCAACACAGACCAACGCACCCAACACAGACCAACACATCGATCACAGATCAACACACCCAACACAGACCAAACCCCCAACACAGACCAACACACCCAACACAGACCAACACATGTAACACAGACCAAAACACCTGACACAGCCCAACACATCCAACACAGACCAACACCCCCAACATGACCAACACCCCCAACATGACCAACACCCCCAAAACAGAGCAACACATCCAACACAGACCAACTCACCCAACATAGACCAACAAACACAAAACAGACCAACACACCCAACACAGACCAACAAACCCAACATAGGCCAACACACACAATACAGACCAACACCCCCAACACAGACCAACACATGCAACACAGACCGACACACCCACCACAGACCAACAAACCCAACACAGAACAACACCCCCAACATAGACCAACACCCCCAACCAAGACCAACACCCCCAACACCAACACACCCAACAAAGACGAATAAACCCAACACAGATGAATACATTACAATAACCACAACACAGACCAACACATCAATCCAAACACAGACCAACACAGATCAGCAATCTCAACACAGCCCAACACATACAAGACAGGCTAACACAGATCAACAAACTCAACACAGACCAACAAACCCAACACACCCATCACAGACCAAAAATCCCAACACAGACGAACAAACCCAACACAGACCAACACACCCAACACAGGCCAACACACCCAACACAGACCAACAAACCCAACACAGAGCAAAACAGACCAACAAACACAACACAACCAGCACAGACCAATACACCCAACACAGGCCAACACAGACCAACAAAGACGAATGCACCCAACATAGACCAACACACCCAACACAGAACAACACACACTAAAACACCCAACACAGACCAACACACCCAAAACAGACCAACACATCCAACACAGACCAACACAGACTAACAAACCCAACACAGACCAACAACCCAAAACAGACCAACAAAGCCAACACAGACTAACAAACCCACAACAGACCAACATACCCAACACAGACCAACAAAGCCAACACAGACTAACAAACCCACAACAGACCAACATACCCAACACAGACCAACACACCGAACACAGACCAACAAACCCAAAACAGACCAACACACGCAACACAGACAAACACACCCAACACAGACCAACACCCCCAACACAGAACAACACCCCCAACATAGACCAACACCCCCAACCCAGACCAACACCCCCAACAACAACGCACCCAACAAAGAAGAATAAACCCAACACAGATGAATAAATTAGAATAACCCCAACACTGACCAACACAGATCATCAATCCAAACACAGACCAACACAGACCAACAACCCCAACACAGCCCAACACATACAACACAGGCTAACACAGATCAACAAACTCAACACAGACCAACAAACCCAACACACCCATCACAGACCAACAATCCCAACACAGACGAACAAACCCAACACAGACCAACACACTCAACACAGGCCAACACACCCAACACAGACTAACAAACCCAACACAGAGCAAAACAGACCAACAAACACAACACAACCAGCATAGGCCAATACACCCAACACAGGCCAAAACCCCCAACACAGGCCAACACTCCCATCACAGACCAACACCCCAACACAGATCAACACACCCAAAACAGACCAACACACCCAACACAGACCAACACACCCAACACAGACCTACACACCCAACACAGACCAAAACACCCAACACAGACCAACACACCCAACACAGATCAACAGACTCAACACAGACCAACACACCCAACACAGATCAAGACACCCAGCACAGCCCAACACACCCAATACAGACCAACACACCCAACACAGACCAACACATGTAACACAGAACAACACACCTGAAACAGCCCAACACACCCAACACAGACCAACACCCCCAACATGACCAACACCCCCAACACAGACCAACACACCCAACACAGACGAACACCCTCAACACAGACCAACACCCCCAACACAGACCACCACCCCCAACACAGACCAACACCCCCAACACAGACCAACACACTCAACACACCCAACACAGACCAACGAACCCAACACAGACCAACACGTCCAACACAGGCCAACACACCCAACACAGACAACAGATCAACACACCCAACACAGACCAACACATGCAACACAGACCAACACACCTGACACAGCCCAATACACCCAACACAGACCAACACAACCAACAGAGACCAACACACACAGCACAGACCAACACACTCAACATAGGCCAACACACCCAACACAGACCAACACCCCCAACACAGACCAACACATGCAACACAGACCGACACACCCAACACAGACCAACACACCCAACACAGACCAACACACCTGAAACAGACCAACACACCCAACACAGACCAACACACCCAACACAGACTAACAAACCCAACACAGAGCAAAACAGACCAACAAACACAACACAACCAGCATAGGCCAATACACCCAACACAGGCCAAAACCCCCAACACAGGCCAACACTCCCATCACAGACCAACACCCCAACACAGATCAACACACCCAAAACAGACCAACACACCCAACACAGACCAACACACCCAACACAGACCTACACACCCAACACAGACCAAAACACCCAACACAGACCAACACACCCAACACAGATCAACAGACTCAACACAGACCAACACACCCAACACAGATCAAGACACCCAGCACAGCCCAACACACCCAATACAGACCAACACACCCAACACAGACCAACACATGTAACACAGAACAACACACCTGAAACAGCCCAACACACCCAACACAGACCAACACCCCCAACATGACCAACACCCCCAACACAGACCAACACACCCAACACAGACGAACACCCTCAACACAGACCAACACCCCCAACACAGACCACCACCCCCAACACAGACCAACACCCCCAACACAGACCAACACACTCAACACACCCAACACAGACCAACGAACCCAACACAGACCAACACGTCCAACACAGGCCAACACACCCAACACAGACAACAGATCAACACACCCAACACAGACCAACACATGCAACACAGACCAACACACCTGACACAGCCCAATACACCCAACACAGACCAACACAACCAACAGAGACCAACACAGACCAACAATCCCAACACAAGTCAACACACCCAACACAGACCAACGCAGGCCAACATAGACCAACACAGACCAACATTCCCAACACAGACCAACACTCCAACACAGACCAACAATCCCAACACAGACCAACACAACCAACATAGATCAACACAGACCAACAAAACCAACACAGACCAACACACCCAACACAGACCAACACACCCAAAACAGACCAGCACACCCAACGCAGACCAACAAACCCAACACAGACCAACACACCGAACATAGACCAACAAACCCAACACAGACCAACAATCCCAACACAGAACCAACACAGACCAACAATCCCAACACAGACCAACACAGACCAACAATCACAACACAGACCAACAATCCCAACACAGACCAACAATTCCAACACAGACCAACACAGACCAACACAGACCAACAATCACAACACAGGGCAACACAGGCCAACAATCCCAACACAGACCAACATAGACTACCACACCCAACACAGTCCAACAAACACAACGAGACCAACATAGACCAACACAGACCAACACTGACCAACAATCCCAACACAGACCAACACACCCAACACAGACCAACACATGTAACACAGAACAACACACCTGACACAGCCCAACACACCCAACAAAGACCAACACCCCCAACATGACCAACACCCCCAACACAGACCAACACACCCAACACAGACCAACACACCCAACACAGACAACAGATCAACACACCCAACACAGACCAACACACCCAACACAGACCAACACACCCAACACAGACCAACACACCCAGCACAGACAACAGATCAACACACCCAACACAGACCAACACACCAAACACAGACCAACACACCCAACACAGACCAACACACCCAACACAGATCAACACAGCTAGCACAGACCAACACACCCAACACAGACCAACACATCAAACACAGACCAACACACCCAACACAGACAACAGATCAACACACCCAACACAGACAACAGATCAACACACCCAACACAGACCAACACACCCAACACAGATCAACAGACCCAACACAGACCAACACACCCAACACAGACCAACAAGCCCAACACACCCAACACAGCCAACACACCCAACACAGACCAACACACCCAACACAGACCAACACATCCAACACAGACCAACACACCCAACACAGACAACAGATCAACACACCCAACACAGACCAACACAGATCATTAATCCAAACACAGACCAACACAGACCAACAATCCCAACACAGCCCAACACATACAACACAGGCTAACACAGATCAACAAACTCAACACAGACCAAAAAACCCAACACACCCATCACAGACCAACAATCCCAAACACAGACGAACAAACCCAACACAGACCAACACACTCAACACAGGCCAACACACCCAACACAGACTACCAAACCCAAAACAGAGCAAAACAGACCAACAAACACAACACAACCAGCATAGGCCAATACACCCAACACAGGCCAACACCCCCAACACAGACCAACACTCGCATCACAGACCAACACCCCAACACAGATCAACACACCCAACACAGACTAACACACCCAACACAGACCAACACACCCAACACAGACCAACACACCCAACACAGATCAAAACACCCAACACAGACCAACACACCCAACACAGACCAACACACCCAACACAGACCAACACAGACTAACAAACCCAACACAGAACAACAAACCCAAAACAGACCAACAAACCCAACAAAGACCAATAAATCCACCACAGACCAAAACACCCAACACAGACCAACACAGACCAACAATCCCAACACAGACCAACACAGACCAACAATCCCAACACAGACCAACACAGACCAACAGAGACCAACACACCGAACACAGACCAACATAGACTACCACACCCAACGCAGACCAACAAAACCAACACAGACCAACACACCGAACATAGACCAACAAACCCAGCACAGACCAACAATCCCAACACAGACCAACACAGACCAACAATCGCAACACAGACCAACACAGAACAACAATCCAAACACAGACCAACACAGACCAACAGAGACCAACACACCCAACACAGACCAACATAGACTACCACACCCAACGCAGATCAATAAACCCAACGCAGACCAACATAGACCAATACAAACCAACACAAACCAAGACACCCAACACACCCAACAAAGACCAACAATCCAAAAAGAGACCAATATAGACCAACAATCCCAACACAAGTCAACACACCCAACACAGACCAACGCAGGCCAACATAGACCAACACAGACCAACAATCCCAACACAGACCAACACTCCAACACAGACCAACAATCCCAACACAGACCAACACAACCAACATAGATCAACACAGACCAACAAAACCAACACAGACCAACACACCTAACACAGACCAACACACCCAAAACAGACCAACACACCCAACGCAGACCAACAAACCCAACACAGACCAACACACCGAACATAGACCAACAAACCCAACACAGACCAACAATCCCAACACAGAACCAACACAGACCAACAATCCCAACACAGACCAACACAGACCAACAATCACAACACAGACCAACACAGACCAACACAGACCAACAATCACAACACAGGGCAACACAGTCCAACAAACACAACGAGACCAACATAGACCAACACAGACCAACACTGACCAACAATCCCAACACAGACCAACACACCCAACACGGACCAAAACATCCAACACGGACCAACACACCCAACACAGAACAACACAGACCAACACACCCAAAAAACCCAATATACCCAACACACCCAACACAGACCAACACACACAACACACCCAATACACACAACACAAACAACACAGACCAAAACACACAACACACACAATGCACCCAACACAGACGAACAAACCCAACACAGACGAACAATGCCAACACAGATCAACCCACCCAACACAGACCAACACACCCAACATAGACCAACTCATGCAACACAGACCAACTCACCCAACAAAGACCAACACACCTAACATAGACCAACACACCCAATACAGACCAACACACCCAACACAGACCAACACACCCAACTGAGCAACACACCCAACACAGACCAATACAGTACAATGCACCCAACACAGACCAACAAACCCAACACAGACCAACAATCAAAACACAGAGCAACACATCCAACACAGACCAACACAGAACAACACATCCAACACAGACCAACTCACCCAACATAGACCAACACACCCAACACAGACCAACAAACCCAATACAGACCAACACACTCAACACAGACCAACACATCCAACACAAACCAACAATCCCAACACAGACCAACACACCAAACACAGATAAACAAACCTAACACAACCAACACAGACCAACACACACAACACAGATCAATAGAGAACAATGCACCCAACACAGACCAACAATCCCAACACAGATAAACACACCCAACATTGACCAACTCACGCAACACAGAGCAACTCACCCAAAATCGACCAACACACCCAACATATACCAACAAACCCAACACAGACCAACACACCCAACACAGATCAACACACCTAGCACAGACAAACACACGCAACACAGACCAACATACGCAACACAGACCAACACACCCAGCACAGCCAAACACACCCAATACAGACCAACACTCCCAACGCAGCCCAACACCCTCAACATAGACCAACACCACCATCACCCCCAACACAGACCAACTCCCCCAACACAGACCAACGCACCCATCACAGACCAACACATCGATCACAGATCAACACACCCAACACAGACCAAACCCCCAACACAGACCAGCACACCCAACACAGATCAACACATGCAACACAGACCAACACACCTGACACAGACCAACACACCCAACACAGACCAACACCCCTAACATGACCAACACCCCAAACATGACCAACACCGCCAAAACAGAGCAACACATCCAACACAGACCAACACCCCCAACATAGACCAACACACATAACACAGACCAACACACCTGACACAGCCCAACACACCCAACACAGACCAACACACCCAACACAGACCAACACCCCCAACACAGACCAACACACCCAACACAGACCAACACACCCAACACAGACAACAGATCAACACACCCAACACAGACCAACACACCCAACACAGACCAACACACCCAACACAGACCAACGCACCCAGCACAGACAACAGGTCAACACACCCTTCACAGACCAACACACCAAATACAGACCAACACACCCAACACAGACCAACACACCCAACACAGATCAACACAGCTAGCACAGACCAACACACCCAACACAGACCAACACACCCAACACAGAACAACACACCCAGCACAGACAACAGATCAACACACCCTTCACAGACCAACACACCTAACACAGACCAACACACCCAACACAGACCAACACACCCAACACAGATCAACACAGCTAGCACAGACCAACACACTCAACACAGACCAACACATCAAACACAGACCAACACACCCAACAGAGACCAACACCCCAAACATAGATCAACACCCCCAACATTGACCAACACCCCCAACACAGACCAACAAACCCAACACAACCAACACACCCAACACACCCAACACAGACCAACACACCCAACACAGACCAACACATCCAACACAGACCAACACACCCAACACAGACAACAGATCAACACACCCAACACAGACCAACACACCCAACACAGATCAACAGACCCAACACAGACCAACACACCCAACACAGACCAACACATGTAACACAGAACAACACACCTGACACAGCCCAACACACCCAACAAAGACTAACACCCCCAACATGACCAACACCCCCAACACAGACCAACACACCCAACACAGACCAACACACCCAACACAGACAACAGATCAACACACCCAACACAGACCAACACACCCAACACAGACCAACACACCCAACACAGACCAACACACCCAGCACAGACAACCGATCAACACGCCCAACACAGACCAACACACCAAACACAGACCAACACACCCAACACAGACCAACACACCCAACACAGATCAACAAGGCTAGCACAGACCAACACACCCAACACAGACCAACACATCAAACACAGACCAACACACCCAACACAGACAACAGATCAACACACCCAACACAGACAACAGATCAACACACCCAACACAGACCAACACACCCAACACAGATCAACAGACCCAACACAGACCAACACACCCAACACAGACCAACAAGCCCAACACACCCAACACAGCCAACACACCCAACACAGACCAACACACCCAACACAGACCAACACATCCAACACAGACCAACACACCCAACACAGACAACAGATCAACACACCCAACACAGACCAACACACCCAACACAGATCAACAGACTCAACACAGACCAACACACCCAACACAGATCAAGACACCCAGCACAGCCCAACACACCCAATACAGACCAACACACCCAACACAGACCAACACATGTAACACAGAACAACACACCTGACACAGCCCAACACACCCAACACAGACCAACACCCCCAACATGACCAACACCCCCAACACAGAGCAACACACCCAACACAGACGAACACCCCCAACACAGACCAACACCCCCAACACAGACCACCACCCCCAACACAGACCAACACCCCCAACACAGACCAACACATGCAACACAGACCAACACACCTGACACAGCCCAACACACCCAACACAGACCAACACAACCAACAGAGACCAACACACACAGCACAGACCAACACACTCAACATAGACCAACACACCCAACACAGACCAACACACCCAACACAGACCAACACATGCAACACAGACCGACACACCCAACACAGACCAACACACCCAACACAGACCAACACACCTGAAACAGACCAACACACCAAACACAGACCAACACCCCCAACACGACCAACACCCCCAAAATGGACCAACACTCCCAACACAGACCAACACACTCAACACAGATCAACACACCGAACACAGAACAACAAACCCAACACAGACCAACACACCCGACACAGACCAACATACCCAACACAGTCGAACACACCCAACACAGAACAACAAACCCAACTACAGACCAACACCCCAACATAGACCAACACCCCCAACCCAGAACAGCACCCCCAACACCAACACACCCAACACAGATGATTAAAGCCAACACAGATGAATAAATTAGAATAACCCCAACACAGACCAACACAGATCATCAATCCAAACACAGACCAACACAGACCAACAATCCCAACACAGCCCAACACATACAACACAGGCTAACACAGATCAACAAACTCAACACAGACCAACAAACCCAACACACCCATCACAGACCAACAATCCCAACACAGACGAACAAACCCAACACAGACCAACACACTCAACACAGGCCAACACACCCAACACAGACTAACAAATCCAAAACAGAGCAAAACAGACCAACATAAACAACACAACCAACACAGACCAACACAGACTAACAAACCCAACACAGAACAACAAACCCAAAACAGACCAACAAACCCAACAAAGACGAATAAACCCAGCACAGACCAAAACACCCAACACAGACCAACAAACCCAACACAGACCAACAATCCCAACACAGACCAACACAGACCAACAATCCCAACACAGACCAACACAGACCAACAATCCCAACACAGACCAACACAGACCAACAGAGACCAACACACCGAACACAGACCAACATAGACTACCACACCCAACGCAGACCAACAAAACCAACACAGACCAACACACCGAACATAGACCAACAAACCCAGCACAGACCAACAATCCCAACACAGACCAACACAGACCAACAATCGCAACACAGACCAACACAGAACAACAATCCCAACACAGACCAACACAGACCAACAGAGACCAACACACCCAACACAGACCAACATAGACTACCACACCCAACGCAGATCAATAAACCCAACGCAGACCAACATAGACCAATACAAACCAACACAAACCAAGACAGCCAACACACCCAACAAAGACCAACAATCCAAAAAGAGACCAATATAGACCAACAATCCCAACACAAGTCAACACACCCAACACAGACCAACGCAGGCCACATAGACCAACACAGACCAACAATCCCAACACAGACCAACACAACCAACATAGATCAACACAGACCAACAAAACCAACACAGACCAACACACCCAACACAGACCAACACACCCAAAACAGACCAACACACCCAACGCAGACCAACAAACCCAACACAGACCAACACACCGAACATAGACCAACAAACCCAACACAGACCAACAATCCCAACACAGAACCAACACAGACCAACAATCCCAACACAGACCAACACAGACCAACAATCACAACGCAGACCAACAATCCCAACACAGACCAACAATTCCAACACAGACCAACACAGACCAACACAGACCAACAATCACAACACAGGGCAACACAGCCCAACAATCCCAACACAGACCAACATAGACTACCACACCCAACACAGTCCAACAAACACAACGAGACCAACATAGACCAACACAGACCAACACTGACCAACAATCCCAACACAGACCAACACACCCAACACGGACCAAAACACCCAACACCGACCAACACACCCAACACAGAACAACACAGACCAACACACCCAAGAAACCCAATATACCCAACACACCCAACACAGACCAACACACACAACACACCCAATACACCCAACACAAACAACACAGACCAAAACACACAACACACACAATGCACCCAACACAGACGAACAAACCCAACACAGACGAACAATCCCAACACAGATCAACCCAGCCAACACAGACCAACACACCCAACATAGACCAACTCATGCAACACAGACCAACTCACCCAACAAAGACCAACACACCTAACATAGACCAACAAATCCAATACAGACCAACACACCCAAAACAGACCAACACACCCAACTGAGCAACACACCCAACACAGACCAATACAGTACAATGCACCCAACACAGACCAACAAACCCAACACAGACCAACAATCAAAACACAGACCAACACATCCAACACAGACCAACACAGACCAACACATCCAACACAGAACAACAATCCCAACAGAGACAAACACACCCAACACAGACCAACAAACCCAATACAGACCAACACACTCAACACAGACCAACACATCCAACACAAACCAACAATCCCAACACATACCAACACACCTAACACAGATAAACAAACCTAACACACCCAACACAGACCAAAACACCCAACACAGACCAACACACCCAACTGAGCATCACACCCAACACAGACCAACACACACAGCACAGATCAATACAGAACAATGCACCCAACACAGACCAACAAACCCAACACAGACGAACAATCCCAACACAGACCAACACACCCAACACAGATAAACACACCCAACATAGACCAACTCACGCAACACAGACCAACACACCCAAAATCGACCAACACACCCAACATAGACCAACAAACCCAACACAGACCAACACACCCAACACAGATCAACACACCTAGCACAGACAAACACACGCAACACAGACCAACATACGCAACACAGACCAACACACCCAGCACAGCCCAACACACCCAATACAGACCAACACTCCCAACGCAGCCCAACACCCTCAACATAGACCAACACCACCATCACAGACCAACACCCCCAACACAGACCAACTCCCCCAACACAGACCAACGCACCCAACACAGACCAACACATCGATCACAGATCAACACACCCAACACAGACCAATCCCCCAACACAGACCAACACACCCAACACAGATCAACACATGTAACACAGACCAACACACCTGACACAGACCAACACACCCAACACAGACCAACACCCCTAACATGACCAACACCCCAAACATGACCAACACCGCCAAAACAGAGCAACACATCCAACACAGACCAACACCCCCAACATAGACCAACACACATAACACAGACCAACACACCTGACACAGCCCAACACACCCAACACAGACCAACACCCCCAACACAGACCAACACCCCCAACACAGACCAACACACCCAACACAGACCAACACACCCAACACAGACCAACACATGTAACACAGAACAACACACCTGACACAGCCCAACACACCCAACAAAGACCAACACCCCCAACATGACCAACACCCCCAACACAGACCAACACACCCAACACAGACCAACACACCCAACACAGACAACAGATCAACACACCCAACACAGATCAACACACCCAACACAGACCAACACACCCAGCACAGACAACAGATCAACACACCCAACACAGACCAACACACCAAACACAGACCAACACACCCAACACAGACCAACACACCCAACACAGATCAACACAGCTAGCACAGACCAACACACCCAACACAGACAACAGATCAACACACCCAACACAGACAACAGATCAACACACCCAACACAGACCAACACACCCAGCACAGACAACAGATCAACACACCCAACACAGACCAACACACCCAACACAGACCAACACACCCAACACAGACCAACACACCCAACACAGATCAACACAGCTGGCACAGACCAACACACCCAACACAGACCAACACACCCAACACAGACAACAGATCAACACACCCAACACAGACCAACACACCCAACACAGATCAACAGACCCAAAACAGCCCAACACACCCAACACAGACCAACAAGCCCAACACACCCAACACAGCCAACACAACCAACACAGACCAACACACCCAACACAGACCAACACATCAAACACAGACCAACACACCCAACACAGACAACAGATCAACACACCCAACACAGACAACAGATCAACACACCCAACACAGACCAACACACCCAAATAAGATCAACAGACCCAAAACAGACCAACACACCCAACACAGACCAACAAGCCCAACACACCCAACACAGCCAACACACCCAACACAGACCAACACACTCAACACAGACCAACACACACAACAGAGACCAACACCCCAAACATAGATCAACACCCCCAACATTGACCAACACCCCCAACACAGACCAACAAACCCAACACAACCAACACACCCAACAGACCCAACACAGACCAACACACCCAACTCAGACCAACACATCCAACACAGACCAACACACCCAACACAGACAACAGATCAACACACCCAACACAGACCAACACACCCAACACAGATCAACAGACCCAACACAGACCAACACACCCAACACAGACCAACACATGTAACACAGAACAACACACCTGACACAGCCCAACACACCCAACAAAGACCAACACCTCCAACATGACCAACACCCCCAACACAGACCAACACACCCAACACAGACCAACACACCCAACACAGACAACAGATCAACACACCCAACACAGACCAACACACCCAACACAGACCAACACACCCAACACAGACCAACACACCCAGCACAGACAACAGATCAACACACCCAACACAGACCAACACACCAAACACAGACCAACACACCCAACACAGACCAACACACCCAACAGAGATCAACACAGCTAGCACAGACCAACACACCCAACACAGACCAACACATCAAACACAGACCAACACACCCAACACAGACAACAGATCAACACACCCAACACAGACAACAGATCAACACACCCAACACAGACCAACACACCCAACACAGATCAACAGACCCAACACAGACCAACACACCAACACAGACCAACAAGCCCAACACACCCAACACACCCAACACAGACCAACACACCCAACACAGACCAACACATCCAACACAGACCAACACACCCAACACAGACAACAGATCAACACACCTAACACAGACCAACACACCCAACACAGATCAAGACACCCAGCACAGCCCAACACACCCAATACAGACCAACACCCCCAACATGACCAACACCCCCAACACAGACCAACACACCCAACACAGACGAACACCCCCAACACAGACCAACACCCCCAACACAGACCACCACCCCCAACACAGACCAACACCCCCAACACAGACCAACACACTCAACACACCCAACACAGACCAACGAACTCAACACAGACCAACACGTCCAACACAGGCCAACTCACCCAACACAGACAACAGATCAACACACCCAACACAGACCAACACATGCAACACAGACCAACACACCTGACACAGCCCAACACACCGAACACAGACTAACACAACCAACAGAGACCAACACACACAGCACAGACCAACACATGCAACACAGACCGACACACGCAACACAGACCAACACACCCAACACAGACCAACACACCTGAAACAGACCAACACACCCAACACAGACCAACACCCCCAACACGACCAACACCCCCAAAATGGACCAACACTCCCAACACAGACCAACACACTTAACAGAGATCAACACACCCAACACAGACCAACAAACCCAACACAGACCAACACACCCTACACAGACCAACACACCCAACACATTCGAACACACCCAACACAGAACAACAAACCCAACTACAGACCAACACCCCAACATAGACCAATACCCCCAACCCAGAACAGCACCCCCAACACCAACACACCCAACACAGATGATTAAAGCCAACACAGATGAATAAATTAGAATAACCCCAACACAGAACAACACAGATCATCAATCCAAACACAGACCAACACAGACCAACAATCCCAACACAGCCCAACACATACAACACAGGCTAACACAGATCAACAAACTCAACACAGACCAACAAACCCAACACACCCATCACAGACCAACAATCCCAACACAGACGAACAAACCCAACACAGACCAACACATTCAACACAGGCCAACACACCCAACACAGACGAACAAACCCAAAACAGAGCAAAACAGACCAACAAACACAACACAACCAGCATAGGCCAATACACCCAACACAGGCCAACACCCCGAACACAGACCAACACTCGCATCACAGACCAACACCCCAACACAGATCAACACACCCAACACAGACCAACACACCCAACACAGACCAGCACACCCAACACAGACCAACACTCCCAACACAGACCAAAACACCCAACACAGACCAACACACCCAACACAGATCAACACACCCAACACAGACCAACACAGACGAACAAACCCAACACAGAACAACAAACCCAAAACAGACCAACAAACCCAACAAAGACCAATAAACCCACCACAGACCAACATACCCAACACAGACCAACACACCGAACATAGACCAACAAACCCAACACAGACCAACAATCCCAACACAGACCAACACAGACCAACAATCCCAACACAGACCAACACAGACCAACAATCCCAACACAGACCAACACAGACCAACAGAGACCAACACACCGAACACAGACCAACATAGACTACCACACCCACCGCAGACCAACACAACCAACACAGACCAACACACCGAACATAGACCAACAAACCCAGCACAGACCAACAATCCCAACACAGACCAACACAGACCAACAATCGCAACACAGACCAACACAGAACAACAATCCCAACACAGACCAACACAGACCAACAGAGACCAACACACCCAACACAGACCAACATAGACTACCACACCCAACGCAGATCAATAAACCCAACGCAGACCAACATAGACCAATACAAACCAACACAAACCAACACACCCAACACACCCAACATAGACCAACAATCCAAAAAGAGACCAATATAGACCAACAATCCCAACACAAGTCAACACACCCAACACAGACCAACGCAGGCCAACATAGACCAACACAGACCAACAATCCCAACACAGACCAACACTCCAACACAGACCAACAATCCCAACACAGACCAACACAACCAACATAGATCAACACAGACCAACAAAACCAACACAGACCAACACACCCAACACAGACCAACACACCCAAAACAGACCAACACACCCAACGCAGACCAACAAACCCAACACAGACCAACACACCGAACATAGACCAACAAACCCAACACAGACCAACAATCCCAACACAGAACCAACACAGACCAACAATCCCAACACAGACCAACACAGACCAACAATCACAACACAGACCAACATAGACCAACACAAACCAACACAAACCAACACACCCATCACACCCAACAAAGACCAACAATCCCAAAAGAGACCAACATAGACCAACATTCCCAACACAGACCAACACACCCAACACAGACCAACAATCCCACCACAGACCAACACAACCAACATACATCAGCACAGACCAACAAAACCAACACAGACCAACACACCCAACACAGACCAACACAGACCAACACACCCAAAACAGACCAACACACCCAACACAGACCAACACACCCAACATAGACCAACATAGACCAACAATCCCAATACAGACCAACAATCACAACATAGACCAACAATCGCAACACAGACCAACACAGACCAACAATCCCAACACAGACCAACACACCCAACACTGACCAACATAGACCAACAATCCCAACACAGACCAACAATCCCAACACAGATCAACAATTCGAACACAGACCAACACAGACCAACACAGACCAACAATCCCAACACAGGCCAACACAGCCCAACAATCCCAACACAGACCAACATAGACTATCACACACAACACAGACCAAAAAACACAACGAGACCAACATAGACCAACAATCCCAACACAGACCAACTATCCCAACACAGACCAACACACCCAACACAGACCAAAACACCCAACACGGACCAACACACCCAACACAGAACAACACAGACCAACACACCCAACAAACCCAATATACCCTACACACCCAACACAGACCAACACACACAACACACCCAATACACCCAACACAAAAAACACAGACCAAAACACACAACACACACAATGCACCCAACACAGACGAACAAACCCAACACAGACGAACAATCCCAACACAGATCAACCCACCCAACACAGACCAACACACTCAACATAGACCAACTCATGCAACACAGACCAACTCACCCAACAAAGACCAACACAACCAACATAGACCAACAAACCCAACACAGACCAATAAACCCAACACAGACCAACACACCCCACTGAGCAACACACCCAACACAGACCAATACAGTACAATGCACCCAACACAGACCAACAAACCCAACACAGACCGACAATGAAAACACAGACCAACACATCCAACACAGACCAACACAGACCAACACATCCAACACAGACCAACTCACCCAACATAGATCAACACACCCAACACAGACCAACAAACCCAATACAGACCAACACACCCAACACAGACCAACACACCCGACACAAACCAACAATCCCAACACAGACCAACACACCTAACACAGACAAACAAACCTAACACACCCAACACAGACCAACATTCCCAACACAAACCAACACAGACTAACAAACCCAACACAGAAAAACAAATCCAAAACAGACCAACAATCCCAACACAGACCAACAAACCCACCACAGACCAACATACCCAACACAGACCAAAACACCGAACACAGACCAACAAACCCAACACAGATTACCACACCCAACACAGGCCAACAAACACAACGCAGACCAAGATAGACCAACACAGACCAACACAGACCAAGAATCCCAACACAGACCAACACACCCAACACAGACCAACACACCCAACACGGACCAACACACCCAACACAGACCAACACACCCAACACAGACCAATACAGAACAATGCACCCAACACAGACCAACAAACCCAACACAGAACAACAATCCCAACAGAGACAAACACACCCAACACAGACCAACACCCCAACATAGACCAACTCACGCAACACAGACCAACTCACCCAACATAGACCAACACACCCAACATAGACCAACAAACCCAACACAGAACAACACACCCACCACAGACCAACACACCCAACACAGACCAACACACCTAACATAGACCAACACACCGAACACAGACCAACACACCCAACTGAGCAACACACCCAACACAGACCAACATACCCAACACAGACCAACACACCCAACACAGACCAACAATCCCAACACAGACCAACACATCCAACACAGACCAACACACCCAACACAGTCCAACACACCCAACATAGACCAATACACCCAACACAGACCAACACACCCGACACAGACCAACACACCCGACACAGACCAACACACCCAACACAGTCCAACACACCAACGAAGAACAACACAGACCAACACACACAACACACCCAACACAGACCAACAAACCCAACACAGACCAACACACCCATCATAGACCAACACCCCCAACCCAGACCAACACCCCAACACCAACACACCCAACAAAGACGATTAACCCAACACAGATGAATACATTACAATAAACCCCCACACAGACCAACACAGATCATCAATCCAAACACAGACCAACACAGACCAACAATCTCAACACAGCCCAACACATACAACACAGGCTAACACAGATCAACAAACTCAACACAGACCAACAAGCCCAACACACCCATCAGAGACCAACAATCCCAACACAGACGAACAAAACCAACACAGACCAACACACCCAACACAGGCCAACACACCCAACACAGACCAACAAACCCAACACAGAGCAAAACAGACCAACAAACACAACACAACCAGCACAGACTAATATACCCAACACAGGCCAACACAGACCAAAACACCCAACACACACCAACACATCCAACACAGACCAACACATCCAACACAGACCAACACAGACTAACAAACCCAACACAGACCAGCAAACCCAAAACAGACCAACAAAGCCAACACAGACCAACATACCCACCACAGACCAACATACCCAACACAGACCAACACAGCGAACACAGATCAACAAACTCAAAACAGACCAACACACCCAACACGGACAAACACACCCAACACAGACCAACACCCCCAGCACAGACCAACACATGCAACACAGACCAACACACACAACACAGCCCAACACACCCAACACAGATCAACACAGATCAACACCCCCAACACGACCAACACCCCCAACACGGACCAACACTCTCAACACTGACCAACACAATCAACACAGACCAACACACCCAACACAGACCAACACACCCATCACAGATCAACTCACCCAACACAGACCAACTTCCCAACACAGACCAACTCACCCAACATAGACCAACAAACCCAAAACAGACCAACACACCCAACACAGACCAACACATGCAACACAGACCGACACACCCAACACAGACCAACACACCCAACACAGACCAACACACACAACACAGTCGAACACACCCAACACAGAACAACACAGACCAACACACCCAACACACCCAACCCAGACCAACTAACCCAACTACAGACCAACACCCCAACATAGACCAACACCCCCAACCCAGAACAACAGCCCCAACACCAACACACCCAACAGAGATGATTAAAGCCAACACAGATGAATAAATTAGAATAACCCCAACACAGACCAACACAGATCATCAATCCAAACACAGACCAACACAGACCAACAATCCCAACACAGCCCAACACATACAACACAGGCTAACACAGATCAACAAACTCAACACAGACCAACAAACCCAACACACCCATCACAGACCAACAATCCCAACACAGACGAACAAACCCAACACAGACCAACACATTCAACACAGGCCAACACACCCAACACAAACTAACAAACCCAACACAGAGCAAAACAGACCAACAAACACAACACAACCAGCATAGGCCAATACACCCAACACAGGCCAACACCCGCAAGACAGACCAACACTCCGATCACAGACCAACACACCCAACACAGACCAACACACCCAACACAGACCAAAACACCCAACACAGACCAACACACCCAACACAGACTAACAAACCCAACACAGAACAACAAACCCAAAACAGACCAACAAACCCAACAAAGACCAATAAACCCACCACAGACCAACAGACCCAACACAGACCAACACACCGAACGTAGACCAACAAACTCAGAGCAGACCAACAATCCCAACACAGACCAACACAGACCAACAATCGCAACACAGACCAACACAGAACAACAATCCCAACACAGACCAACACAGACCAACAGAGAACAACACACCTAACACAGACCAACATAGACTACCACACCCAACGCAGATCAACAAACCCAACGCAGACCAACATAGACCAATACAAACCAACACAAACCAAGACACCCAACACACCCAACATCGACCAACAATCCAAAAAGAGACCAATATAGACCAACAATCCCAACACAGGTCAACACACCCAACACAGACCAACGCAGGCTAACATAGACCAACACAGACCAACAATCCCAACACCGACCAACACTCCAACACAGACCAACAATCCCAACACAGACCAACACAACCAACATAGATCAACACTGACCAACAAAACCAACACAGACCAACACACCCAACACAGACCAACACAGACTAACAAACCCAACACAGAAAAACAAATCCAAAACAGACCAACAATCCCAACACAGACCAACAAACCCACCACAGACCAACATACCCAACACAGACCAAAACACCGAACACAGACCAACAAACCCAACACAGATTACCACACCCAACACAGGCCAACAAACACAACGCAGACCAAGATAGACCAACGCAGACCAACACAGACCAAGAATCCCAACACAGACCAACACACCCAACACAGACCAACACACCCAACACGGACCAACACACCCAACACAGAACAACACAGACCAACACGCCCAACACACCCAATACACCCAACACACTCAACACAGACCAACACACACAACACACCCAATACACCCAACACAAACAACACAGACCACAACCCACAACACACACATCACACTCAACACAGACCAACACACACAACAGCGACAAACACACACCAACAAAGACAAATGCACCAAACACAGACCAACAAATCCAAAACAAACCAACAATCCCAACACAGACCAACACACCTAACACAGGCTAACAAAACTAATACATCCACCACAGACCAACACACCGAACATAGACCAACACAGACAACAGAGCAACACACCCAACACAGACCAACACACCCAACACACCCAACACAGACCAACACACCCAACACAGACCAATACAGAACAATGCACCCAACACAGACCAACAAACCCAACACAGAACAACAATCCCAACACAGACAAACACACCCAACACAGACCAACACACCCAACATAGACCAACTCACGCAACACAGACCAACTCACCCAACATAGACCAACACACCCAACATAGACCAACAAACACAACACAGAACAACACACCCACCACCGACCAACACACCCAACACAGACCAACACACCTAACATAGACCAACACACCTAACACAGACCAACACACCCAACTGAGCAACACACCCAACACAGACCAACATACCCAACACAGACCAACACACCCAACACAGACCAACAATCCCAACACAGACCAACACATCCAACACAGACCAACACACCCAACACAGTCCAACACACCCAACATAGACCAACACACCCAAGACAGACCAACAAACCCAACACAGACCAACTTCCCAACACAGACCAACTCACCCAACATAGACCAACAAACCCAAAACAGACCAACACCCAACACAGACCAACACATGCAACACAGACCGACACACCCAATACAGACCAACACACCCAACACAGACTTACACACACAACACAGTCGAACACACCCAACACAGAACAACACAGACCAACACACCCAACACACCCAACCCAGACCAACTAACCCAACTACAGACCAACACCCCAACATAGACCAACACCCCCAACCCAGAACAACAACCCCAACACCAACACACCCAACAGAGATGATTAAAGCCAACACAGATGAATAAATTAGAATAACCCCAACACAGACCAACACAGATCATCAATCCAAACACAGACCAACACAGACCAACAATCCCAACACAGCCCAACACATACAACACAGGCTAACACAGATCAACAAACTCAACACAGACCAACAAACCCAACACACCCATCACAGACCAACAATCCCAACACAGACGAACAAACCCAACACAGACCAACACATTCAACACAGGCCAACACACCCAACACAAACTAACAAACCCAACACAGAGCAAAACAGACCAACAAACGCAACACAACCAGCATAGGCCAATACACCCAACACAGGCCAACACCCGCAAGACAGACCAACACTCCCATCACAGACCAACACACCCAACACAGACCAACACACCCAACACAGACCAAAACACCCAACACAGACCAACACACCCAACACAGACCAACACACCCAACACAGACCAACACAGACTAACAAACCCAACACAGAACAACAAACCCAAAACAGACCAACAAACCCAACAAAGACCAATAAACCCACCACAGACCAACAAACCCAACACAGACCAACAGACCGAACGTAGACCAACAAACTCAGAGCAGACCAACAATCCCAACACAGACCAACACAGACCAACAATCGCAACACAGACCAACACAGAACAACAATCCCAACACAGACCAACACAGACCAACAGAGACCAAACACCTAACACAGACCAACATAGACTACCACACCCCACGCAGATCAACAAACCCAACGCAGACCAACATAGACCAATACAAACCAACACAAACCAAGACACCCAACACACCCAACATAGACCAACAATCCAAAAAGAGACCAATATAGACCAACAATCCCAACACAGGTCAACACACCCAAAACAGATCAACGCAGGCTAACATAGACCAACACAGACCAACAATCCCAACACCGACCAACACTCCAACACAGACCAACAATCCCAACACAGACCAACACAACCAACATAGATCAACACAGACCAACAAAACCAACACAGACCAACACACCCAACACAGACCAACACAGACCAACAAACCCAACACAGACCAACATAGACCAACACAAACCAACACAAACCAACACACCCAATACACCCAACAAAGACCAACAATCACAAAAGAGACCAACATAGACCAACAATCCCAACACAGACCAACACACCCAACAAAGACCAACACACCCAACACAGGCCAACACACGCAACACAGACCAACAAACCCAACACAGAGCAAAACAGACCAACAAACACAACACAACCAGCACAGACTAATATACCCAACACAGGCCAACACAGACCAAAACACCCAACACACACCAACACATCCAACACAGACCAACACATCCAACACAGACCAACACAGACTAACAAACCCAACACAGACCAGCAAACCCAAAACAGACCAACAAAGCCAACACAGACCAACAAACCCACCACAGACCAACATACCCAACACAGACCAACACAGCGAACACAGATCAACACATCCAACACAGCCCAACACAGACTAACAAACCCAACACAGACCAGCAAACCCAAAACAGACCAACAAAGCCAACACAGACCAACAAACCCACCACAGACCAACAAACCCAAAACAGACCAACACACCCAACACGGAAAAACACACCCAACACAGACCAACACCCCCAGCACAGACCAACACATGCAACACAGACCCACACAGATCAACACCCCCAACACGACCAACACCCCCAACACGGACCAACACTCTCAACACTGACCAACACAATCAACACAGAACAACACACCCAACACAGACCAACACACCCATCACAGATCAACTCACCCAACACAGACCAACTTCCCAACACAGACCAACTCACCCAACATAGACCAACAAACCCAAAACAACCAACACACCCAACACAGACCAACACATGCAAAACAGACCGACACACCCAACACAGACCAACACACACAACACAGTCGAACACACCCAACACAGAACAACACAGACCAACACACCCAACACACCCAACCCAGACCAACTAACCCAACTACAGACCAACACCCCAACATAGACCAACACCCCCAACCCAGAACAACAACCCCAACACCAACACACCCAACAGAGATGATTAAAGCCAACACAGATGAATAAATTAGAATAACCCCAACACAGACCAACACAGATCATCAATCCAAACACAGACCAACACAGACCAACAATCCCAACACAGCCCAACACATACAACACAGGCTAACACAGGTCAACAAACTCAACACAGACCAACGAACCCAACACACCCATCACAGACCAACAATCCCAACACAGACGAACAAACCCAACACAGACCAACACATTCAACACAGGCCAACACACCCAACACAAACTAACAAAACCAACACAGAGCAAAACAGACCAACAAACACAACACAACCAGCATAGGCCAATACACCCAACACAGGCCAACACCCGCAAGACAGACCAACACTCCCATCACAGACCAACACACCCAACACAGACCAACACACCCAACACAGACCAAAACACCCAACACAGACCAACACACCCAACACAGACCAACACACCCAACACAGACCAACACAGACTAACAAACCCAACACAGAACAACAAACCCAAAATAGTCCAACAAACCCAACAAAGACCAATAAACCCACCACAGACCAACATACCCAACACAGACCAACACACCGAACATAGACCAACAAACCCAGAGCAGACCAACAATCCCAACACAGACCAACACAGACCAACAATCGCAACACAGACCAACACAGAACAACAATCCCAACACAGACCAACACAGACCAACAGAGACCAACACACCTAACACAGACCAACATAGACTACCACACCCAACGCAGATCAACAAACCCAACGCAGACCAACATAGACCAATACAAACCAACACAAACCAAGACACCCAACACACCCAACATAGACCAACAATCCAAAAAGAGACCAATATAGACCAACAATCCCAACACAGGTCAACACACCCAACACAGACCAACGCAGGCCAACATAGACCAACACAGACCAACAATCCCAACACCGACCAACACTCCAACACAGACCAACAATCCCAACACAGACCAACACAACCAACATAGACCAACACAGACCAACAAACCCAAAACAGACCAACACACCGAACGCAGACCAACAAACCCAACGCAGACCAACACTCCGAACATAGACCAACAAACCCAACACAGACCAACAATCCCAACACAGACCAACATAGACCAACACAAACCAACACAAACCAACACACCCAACACACCCAACAAAGACCAACAATCCCAAAAGAGACCAACATAGACCAACAATCCCAACACAGACCAACACACCCAACACAGACCAACAATCCCAACACAGACCAACACAACCAACATAGATCAACACAGACCAACAAAACCAACACAGACCAACACACCCAAAACAGACCAACACACCCAACACAGACCAACACACCCAACATAGACCAATAGAGACCAACAATCCCAATACAGACCAACAATCCCAACATAGACCACCAATCGCAACACAGACCAACACAGACCAACAATCCCAAAACAGACCAACACACCCAACATAGACCAACAATCCCAACACAGACCAACAATCCCAACACAGACCAACAATTCCAACACAGACCAACACAGACCAACATAGACCAACACAAACCAACACAAACCAACACACCCAACACACCCAACAAAGACCAACAATCCCAAAAGAGACCAACATAGACCAACAATCCCAACACAGACCAACACACCAAACACAGACCAACTATCCCAACACAGACCAACACAACCAACATAGTTCAACACAGACCAACAAAACCAACACAGACCAACACACCCAACACAGACCAACACAGACCAACACACCCAACACAGACCAACACACCCAACACCAACACACCCAACACAGATGATTAAAGACAACACAGATGAATAAATTAGAATAACCCCAACACAGACCAACACAGATCATCAATCCAAACACAGACCAACACAGACCAACAATCCCAACACAGCCCAACACATACAACACAGGCTAACACAGATCAACAAACTCAACACAGACCAACAAACCCAACACACGCATAACAGACCAGCAATCCCAACACAGACGAACTAACCCAACACAGACCAACACATTCAACACAGGCCAACACACCCAACACAGACTATCAAACCCAACACAGAGCAAAACAGACCAACAAACACAACACAAACAGCATAGGCCAATACACCCAACACAGGCCAACACCCCCAACACAGACCAAAACACCCAACACAGACAAACACACCCATCACAGACCAACACAGACTAACAAACCCAACACAGAACAACAAACCCAAAACAGACCAACAAACCCAACAAAGACCAATAAACCCACCACAGACCAACATACCCAACACAGACCAACACACCGAACATAGACCAAAAAAACCAACACAGACCAACAATCCCAACACAGACCAACACAGACCAACAATCCCAACACAGACCAACACAGACCAACAATCCCAACACAGACCAACACAGACCAACAGAGACCAACACACCTAACACAGACCAACATAGACTACCAAATCCAACGCAGACCAACAAACCCAACACAGACCAACACACCGAACATAGACCAACAAACCCAGCACAGACCAACAATCCCAACACAGACCAAAACAGACCAACAATCGCAACACAGACCAACACAGAACAACAATCCCAACACAAACCAACACAGACCAACAGAGACCAACACACCCAACACAGACCAACATAGACTACCACACCCAACGCAGATCAACAAACCCAACGCAGACCAACATAGACCAATACAAACCAACACAAACCAAGACACCCAACACACCCAACATAGACTAACAATCCAAAAAGAGACCAATATCGACCAACAATCCCAACACAGGTGAACACACCCAACACAGACCAACGCAGGCCAACATAGACCAACACAGACTAACAATCCCAACACAGACCAACACTCCAACACAGACCAACAATCCCAACACAGACCAACACAACCAACATAGATCAACACAGACCAACAAAACCAACACAGACCAACACACCCAACACAGACCAACACAGACCAACACACCCAAAACAGACCAACACACCCAACGCAGACCAACAAACCCAACACAGACCAACACACCGAACATAGACCAACAAACCCAACACAGACCAACAATCCCAACACAGAACCAACACAGACCAACAATCCCAACACAGACCAACACAGACCAACAATCCCAACACAGACCAACATAGACCAACACAAACCAACCTAAACCAACACACCCAACACACCCAACAAAGACCAACAATCCCAAAAGAGACCAACATAGACCAACAATCCCAACACAGACCAACACACCCAACACAGGCCAACAATCCCAACACAGACCAACACAACCAACATAGATCAACACAGACCAACAATACCAACACAGAGGAACACACCCAACACAGACCAACACACCCAACACAGACCAACGCACCCAACATAGACCAACACATCCAACAAAGACCAACATAGACCAACAATCCCAATACAGACCAACAATCCCAACATAGACCAACAATCGCAACACAGACCAACACAGACCAACAATCCCAACACAGACCAACACACCCAACACTGACCAACATAGACCAACAATCCCAACACAGACCAACTATACCAACACAGACCAACAATTCCAACACAGACCAACATAGACCAACACAAACCAACACAAACCAACACACCCAACACACCCAACAAAGACCAACAATCCCAAAAGAGACCAACATAGACCAACAATCCCAACACAGACCAACACACCCAACACAGACCAACAATCCCAACACAGACCAACACAACCAACATAGATCAACACAGACCAACAAAACCAACACAGACCAACACACCCAACACAGACCAACACAACCAACACAGACCAACACAGCCAACACAGACCAACACATCCAACATAGACCAACATAGACCAACTATCCCAATACAGACCAACAATCCCAACATAGACCAACAATCGCAACACAGACCAACACAGACCAACAATCCCAACACAGACCAACACACCCAACACAGACCAACACACCGAACACAGACCAACACACCCAACACAGTCCAACACACCCACTGAGCAACACACCCAACACAGACCAACACACCCAACATAGACCAACAAACTCAACACAGACCAACAAACCCAACACACCCATCACAGACCAACAATCCCAACACAGACGAACAAACCCAACACAGACCAACACACCTAACACAGACTAACAAATCTAACACACACAACACAGACCAACACACACAATAGACCAACACATCCAACACAGACCAACACACCCAACACAGACCAACAAACCCAACACAGGCCAACACACCCAACATAGACCAACACACCCAACACAGACCAACACAGCCAACACAGACCAACACACCCAACTGAGCAACGCACCCAACACAGACCAACACACACAACACAGACCAATACAGAACAATGCACACAACACAGACCAACAAACCCAACACAGACGGACAATCCCAACACAGACCAACAATCCCAACACAGACCAACACACCCAACATAGACCAACTCACGCAACACAGACCAACTCACCCAACATAGAACAACACACCCAACATAGACCAACAAACCCAACACAGACCAACACACCCAACATAGACCAACAAACTCAACACAGACCAACAATCCCAACACAGACGAACAAACCCAACACAGACCAACACACCTAACACAGACTAACAAATCTAACACACACAACACAGACCAACACACACAATAGACCAACACACCCAACACAGACCAACACACCCAACACAGACCAACACACCCAACTGAGCAACACACCCAACACAGACAACACACCCAACACAGATCAATACAGAACAATGCACCCAACACAGACCAACAAACCCAACACAGAACAACAATCCCAGCAGAGACCAACACACCCAACACAGACCAACACACCAAACATAGACCAACTCAACCAACACAGACCAACTCACCCAACACAGACCAACACACCCAACACAGACCAACACACCCAACACAGACCAACACACCCAAATGAACAACACACCCAACACAGACCAACACACCCAACACAGACCAACACAGACCAACAATCCCAACATAGACCAACAGCCCCAACACAGACCAACAAACCCAACACAGACTAACAACCCCAACACAGACCAACAAACCCAAAACTGACCAACAAAGCCAACACAGACCAACAACCCCACCACAGACCAACATACCAACACAGACCAACACACTGAACACAGATCAACAAACCCAAAACAGACCAACACAGCCAACACAGACAAACACACCCAACACAGACCAACAACCCCAGCACAGACCAACAACCCCAGCACAGACCAACACATGCAACACAGACCAACACACCCAACACAGCCCAACACACCCAACACAGACCAACACACCTGACACAGCCCAACACACCCAACACAGACCAACACCGCAACACGATCAACACCCCCAACATGGACCAACACTCTCAACACAGACCAACACAATCAACACAGACCAACTCACCCAACACAGACCAACTTCCCAACACAGACCAACTCACCCAACATAGACCAACAAACCCAAAACAGAACAACACACCCAACACAGACCAACAAACCCAACATAGACCAACACACCCAACACAGACCAACACCCCCAACACAGACCAACACATGCAACAGAGACCGACACACCCAACACAGACCAACACACCCAACACAGACCAACACACCTGAAACAGCCCAACACACCCAACACAGACAAACACCCCCAACACGACCAACACCCCCAACATGGATGAACACTCCCAACACAGACCAACACACCCAACACAGACCAACACACCCATCACAGATGAACTCACCCAACACGGAACAACTCACCCAACACAGATCAACACACCCGACACAGACCAACACACCCAACACAGACCAACACACCCATTGAGCAACACACCCAACACAGACCAACACACACAACACAGACCAATACAGAACAATGCACCCAACACAGACCAACAAACCCAACACAGACTAACAATCCCAACACAGACCAACAATCCCAACACAGACCAACACACCCAACATTGACCAACTCACGCAACACAGATCAACTCACTCAACATAGACCAACACACACAACATAGACCAACAAACCCAATACATACCAACACACCCAACATAGACCAGCACACCCAACACAGACCAACACACCCAACTGAGCAACACACCCAACACAGACCAATACAGAACAATGCACCCAATACAGACCAACAAACCCAACACAGACCAACAATCCCAACACAGACCAACACATCCAACACAGACCAACACACCCAACACAGACCAACACACCCAACACAGACCAACACACCCAACATAGACCAACACACCCAACACAGACTAACAAATCTAACACACACAACACAGACCAACACACACAATAGACCAACACACCCAACACAGACCAACACACCCAACACAGACCAACACACACAACTGAGCAACACACCCAACACAGACAACACACCCAACACAGATCAATACAGAACAATGCACCCAACACAGGCCAACAAACCCAACACACCCAACATAGATCAACTCACCCAACACAGACCAACTCAGCCAACATAGACCAACACACCCAACACAGACCAACAAACCCAACACAGACCAACACACCCAACACAGACCAACACACCCAACACAGACCAACACACCCAGCATATACCAACACACCTAACACAGACCAACACACCCAACTGAGCAACACACCCAACACAGGCCAATACAGAACAATGCACCCAACACAGACCAACAAACACAACACAGACCAACAATCCCAACACAGACCAACACATCCAATACAGACCAACACACCCAACACAGACCAACACACCCAACACAGACCAACACACCCAACATAGACAAACACACCCAACACAGACCAACAATCACAACACAGTCCAACACACCCAACACAGAACAACACAGACCAACACACCCAACACACCCAACACAAACCAAGAAACCCAACACAGACCAACACCCCAACATAGACCAACACCCCCAACCCAGACCAACACCCCCAACATCAACACACCCAGCACAGACGAATAAACCCAACACAGATGAATACATTACAATAACCCCAACACAGGCCAACACAGATCATCAATCCAAACACAGACCAACACAGACCAACAATCCCAACATAGCCCAACAGATTCAACACAGGCTAACACAGATCAACAAACTCAACACAGACCAACAAATACAACACACCCATCACAGACCAACAATCCCAACACAGACGAACAAACCCAACACAGACCAACACACCCGACACAGGCCAACACACCCAACACAGACCAACAAACCCAACACAGAGCAAAACTGACCAACAAACACAACACAACCAGCACAGACCAATACACCCAAAAAGGGCCAACACAGACCAACAAACACAACACACCCAACACAGACCAACACACCCAACACAAACCAAAACACCCACCACAGACCAACACACCCAACACAGACCAACACACCCAACACAGACCAACACAGACTAACAAACCCAACACAGACCAACAAACCCAAAACAGAACAACAATCCCTACACAGAACAACACACCCAACACAGACCAACTCAACCAACAGACCAACTCACCCAACATAGACCAACACACCCAACATAGACCAACAAACCCAACACAGACCAACACACCAACCACAGACCAACACACCCAACACAGACCGACACACCCAACATAGACCAACACACCTAACACAGACCAACACACCCAACACAGACCAACACACCCAACACAGACTAACACAGACTAACAAACCCAACACAGAACAACAAACCCAAAACAGACCAACAAACCCAACACAGACCAACAAACCCACCACAGACCAACATACCCAACACAGACCAACACACCGAACAAATACCAACAAACCCAACACAGACCAACAATCCCAACACAGACCAATAATCCAAACACAGACCAACACAGACCAACACACCCAACACAGACCAACATAGACTACCACACTCAACAGAGACCAACAATCCCAACACAGACCAACACACCCAACACAGACCAACGCAGGCCAACATAGACCAACACAGACCAACAATCCCAACACAGATCAACAATCCCAATACAGACCAACACAACCAACATAGATCAACACAGACCAACAATACCCACACAGACCAACATAGACCAACACAGACCAACACACCCACAACAGAACAACACACCCAACACAGACCAACACACCCAACATAGACCAACATAGACCAATAATCCCAATACAGACCAACAATCCCAACACAGACCAACACACCCAACACTGACCAACATAGACCAACAATCCCAACACAGACCAACAAACCCAACACAAACCAACACAGACCAACAATCCCAACATAAGCCAAAAAAACAGCCCAACAATCCCAACACAGACCAACATAGACCAACAATCCCAACACAGACCAACATAGACTACCACACCCAACACAGACCTACAAACACAACGCAGACCAACATAGACCAACACAGACCAACAATCCCAACACAGACCAACACAGACCAACAATCCCAACACAGGCAAACACTGACCAACAATCCCAACACAGACCAACACAGACCAACAATCCCAACACAGACCAACACAGACCAACAATCTCAACACAGACCAACACAGACCAACACACCCAACACACCCAACATAGACCAACAATCCCAACAGAGACCAACATAGACCAACAACCCCAACACAGACCAACACACCCAACACAGACCAACACACCCAACACTGACCAACATAGACCAACAATCCCAACACAGACCAACAATCCCAACACAGACCAACAATCCCAACACAGACCAACACAGACCAACAATCCCAACACGGGCCAACACAGCCCAACAATCCCAACACAGACCAACATAGACCAACAATCCCAACACAGACCAACATAGACTACCACACCCAACACAGACCAACAAACTCAACGCAGACCAACATAGACAAACACAGACCAACACAGACCAACAATCCCAACGCAGGCCAAAACACCCAACATAGACCAACACACCCAACACGGACCAACACACCCAACACAGAACAACGCAGACCAACACAACTAACACACCCAATACACCCAACACACCCAACCCAGACCAACACACACAACACACGCAATACAGCCAACACAAACAACACAGACCAAAACACACAACACACACAACACACTCAACACGGACCAACACACACAACACACACAACACACTCAACACACACAACACACACAACACAGACCAACACACCTAACACAGACCAACACACACCAACAAAGACTAATGCACCCAACACAAACCAACAAATCCAACACAAACCAACAATTCCAACACAGACCAACACACCTAATACAGACTAACAAAACTAACACACCCAACACAGACCAACACACCCAACACAGACCAACACACCCAACACAGCAACACACCCAACACAGACCAACACACCCAACACAGACCAACACACCCAACACAGCAACACACCCAACACAGACCAACACACCCAACACACCCAACTGAGCAACACAGCCAACACAGACCAACACACACAACACAGACCAATACAGAACAATGTACCCAACACAGACCAACAAACCCAACACAGAACAACAATCCCTACACAGAACAACACACCCAACACAGACCAACTCAACCAACAGACCAACTCACCCAACATAGACCAACACACCCAACATAGACCAACAAACCCAAAACAGACCAACACACCAACCACAGACCAACACACCCAACACAGACCGACACACCCAACATAGACCAACACACCTAACACAGACCAACACACCCAACACAGACCAACACACCCAACACAGACTAACACAGACTAACAAACCCAACACAGAACAACAAACCCAAAACAGACCAACAAACCCAACACAGACCAACAAACCCACCACAGACCAACATACCCAACACAGACCAACACACCGAACAAATACCAACAAACCCAACACAGACCAACAATCCCAACACAGACCAATAATCCAAACACAGACCAACACAGACCAACACACCCAACACAGACCAACATAGACTACCACACTCAACAGAGACCAACAATCCCAACACAGACCAACACACCCAACACAGACCAACGCAGGCCAACATAGACCAACACAGACCAACAATCCCAACACAGATCAACAATCCCAATACAGACCAACACAACCAACATAGATCAACACAGACCAACAATACCCACACAGACCAACATAGACCAACACAGACCAACACACCCACAACAGAACAACACACCCAACACAGACCAACACACCCAACATAGACCAACATAGACCAATAATCCCAATACAGACCAACAATCCCAACACAGACCAACACACCCAACACTGACCAACATAGACCAACAATCCCAACACAGACCAACAAACCCAACACAAACCAACACAGACCAACAATCCCAACATAAGCCAAAAAAACAGCCCAACAATCCCAACACAGACCAACATAGACCAACAATCCCAACACAGACCAACATAGACTACCACACCCAACACAGACCTACAAACACAACGCAGACCAACATAGACCAACACAGACCAACAATCCCAACACAGACCAACACAGACCAACAATCCCAACACAGGCAAACACTGACCAACAATCCCAACACAGACCAACACAGACCAACAATCCCAACACAGACCAACACAGACCAACAATCTCAACACAGACCAACACAGACCAACACACCCAACACACCCAACATAGACCAACAATCCCAACAGAGACCAACATAGACCAACAACCCCAACACAGACCAACACACCCAACACAGACCAACACACCCAACACTGACCAACATAGACCAACAATCCCAACACAGACCAACAATCCCAACACAGACCAACAATCCCAACACAGACCAACACAGACCAACAATCCCAACACGGGCCAACACAGCCCAACAATCCCAACACAGACCAACATAGACCAACAATCCCAACACAGACCAACATAGACTACCACACCCAACACAGACCAACAAACTCAACGCAGACCAACATAGACAAACACAGACCAACACAGACCAACAATCCCAACGCAGGCCAAAACACCCAACATAGACCAACACACCCAACACGGACCAACACACCCAACACAGAACAACGCAGACCAACACAACTAACACACCCAATACACCCAACACACCCAACCCAGACCAACACACACAACACACGCAATACAGCCAACACAAACAACACAGACCAAAACACACAACACACACAACACACTCAACACGGACCAACACACACAACACACACAACACACTCAACACACACAACACACACAACACAGACCAACACACCTAACACAGACCAACACACACCAACAAAGACTAATGCACCCAACACAAACCAACAAATCCAACACAAACCAACAATTCCAACACAGACCAACACACCTAATACAGACTAACAAAACTAACACACCCAACACAGACCAACACACCCAACACAGACCAACACACCCAACACAGCAACACACCCAACACAGACCAACACACCCAACACAGACCAACACACCCAACACAGCAACACACCCAACACAGACCAACACACCCAACACACCCAACTGAGCAACACAGCCAACACAGACCAACACACACTACACAGACCAATACAGAACAATGTACCCAACACAGACCAACAAACCCAACACAGAACAACAATCCCTACACAGAACAACACACCCAACACAGACCAACTCAACCAACAGACCAACTCACCCAACATAGACCAACACACCCAACATAGACCAACAAACCCAACACAGACCAACACACCAACCACAGACCAACACACCCAACACAGACCGACACACCCAACATAGACCAACACACCTAACACAGACCAACACACCCAACACAGACCAACACACCCAACACAGACTAACACAGACTAACAAACCCAACACAGAACAACAAGCCCAAAACAGACCAACAAACCCAACACAGACCAACAAACCCACCACAGACCAACATACCCAACACAGACCAACACACCGAACAAATACCAACAAACCCAACACAGACCAACAATCCCAACACAGACCAATAATCCAAACACAGACCAACACAGACCAACACACCCAACACAGACCAACATAGACTACCACACTCAACAGAGACCAACAATCCCAACACAGACCAACACACCCAACACAGACCAACACAGCCAACACAGACAAACACACCCAACACAGACCAACAACCCCAGCACAGACCAACAACCCCAGCACAGACCAACACATGCAACACAGACCAACACACCCAACACAGCCCAACACACCCAACACAGACCAACACACCTGACACAGCCCAACACACCCAACACAGACCAACACCGCAACACGATCAACACCCCCAACATGGACCAACACTCTCAACACAGACCAACACAATCAACACAGACCAACTCACCCAACACAGACCAACTTCCCAACACAGACCAACTCACCCAACATAGACCAACAAACCCAAAACAGAACAACACACCCAACACAGACCAACAAACCCAACATAGACCAACACACCCAACACAGACCAACACCCCCAACACAGACCAACACATGCAACAGAGACCGACACACCCAACACAGACCAACACACCCAACACAGACCAACACACCTGAAACAGCCCAACACACCCAACACAGACAAACACCCCCAACACGACCAACACCCCCAACATGGATGAACACTCCCAACACAGACCAACACACCCAACACAGACCAACACACCCATCACAGATGAACTCACCCAACACGGAACAACTCACCCAACACAGATCAACACACCCGACACAGACCAACACACCCAACACAGACCAACACACCCATTGAGCAACACACCCAACACAGACCAACACACACAACACAGACCAATACAGAACAATGCACCCAACACAGACCAACAAACCCAACACAGACTAACAATCCCAACACAGACCAACAATCCCAACACAGACCAACACACCCAACATTGACCAACTCACGCAACACAGATCAACTCACTCAACATAGACCAACACACACAACATAGACCAACAAACCCAATACATACCAACACACCCAACATAGACCAGCACACCCAACACAGACCAACACACCCAACTGAGCAACACACCCAACACAGACCAATACAGAACAATGCACCCAATACAGACCAACAAACCCAACACAGACCAACAATCCCAACACAGACCAACACATCCAACACAGACCAACACACCCAACACAGACCAACACACCCAACACAGACCAACACACCCAACATAGACCAACACACCCAACACAGACTAACAAATCTAACACACACAACACAGACCAACACACACAATAGACCAACACACCCAACACAGACCAACACACCCAACACAGACCAACACACACAACTGAGCAACACACCCAACACAGACAACACACCCAACACAGATCAATACAGAACAATGCACCCAACACAGGCCAACAAACCCAACACACCCAACATAGATCAACTCACCCAACACAGACCAACTCAGCCAACATAGACCAACACACCCAACACAGACCAACAAACCCAACACAGACCAACACACCCAACACAGACCAACACACCCAACACAGACCAACACACCCAGCATATACCAACACACCTAACACAGACCAACACACCCAACTGAGCAACACACCCAACACAGGCCAATACAGAACAATGCACCCAACACAGACCAACAAACACAACACAGACCAACAATCCCAACACAGACCAACACATCCAATACAGACCAACACACCCAACACAGACCAACACACCCAACACAGACCAACACACCCAACATAGACAAACACACCCAACACAGACCAACAATCACAACACAGTCCAACACACCCAACACAGAACAACACAGACCAACACACCCAACACACCCAACACAGACCAAGAAACCCAACACAGACCAACACCCCAACATAGACCAACACCCCCAACCCAGACCAACACCCCCAACATCAACACACCCAGCACAGACGAATAAACCCAACACAGATGAATACATTACAATAACCCCAACACAGGCCAACACAGATCATCAATCCAAACACAGACCAACACAGACCAACAATCCCAACATAGCCCAACAGATTCAACACAGGCTAACACAGATCAACAAACTCAACACAGACCAACAAATACAACACACCCATCACAGACCAACAATCCCAACACAGACGAACAAACCCAACACAGACCAACACACCCGACACAGGCCAACACACCCAACACAGACCAACAAACCCAACACAGAGCAAAACTGACCAACAAACACAACACAACCAGCACAGACCAATACACCCAAAAAGGGCCAACACAGACCAACAAACACAACACACCCAACACAGACCAACACACCCAACACAAACCAAAACACCCACCACAGACCAACACACCCAACACAGACCAACACACCCAACACAGACCAACACAGTCTAACAAACCCAACACAGACCAACAAACCCAAAACAGACCAACAAACCCAACACAGAGCAACAAACCCACCACAGACCAACATACCCAACACAGACCAACACACCGAATATAGACCAACAAACCCAACACAGACCAACAATCCCAACACAGACCAACAATCCCAACACAGACCAACACAGACCAACAATCCCAACACAAGCAAACACTGACCAACAATCCCAACACAGACCAACACAGACCAACAATCTCAACACAGACCAACACAGACCAACACACCCAACACACCCAACATAGACCAACAATCCCAACAGAGACCAACATAGACCAACAACCCCAACACAGACCAACACACCCAACACAGACCAACACACCCAACACTGACCAACATAGACCAACAATCCCAACACAGACCAACAATCCCAACATAGACCAACAATCCCAACACATACCAACACAGACCAACAATCCCAACACAGGCCAACACAGCCCAACAATCCCAACACAGACCAACATAGACCAACAATCCCAACACAGACCAACATAGACTACCACACCCAACACAGACCAACAAACTCAACGCAGACCAACATAGACAAACACAGACCAACACAGACCAACAATCCCAACGCAGACCAAAACACCCAACATAGACCAACACACCCAACACGGACCAACACACCCAACACAGAACAACGCAGACCAACACAACTAACACACCCAATACACCCAACACACCCAACCCAGACCAACACACACAACACACGCAATACAGCCAACACAAACAACACAGACCAAAACACACAACACACACAACACACTCAACACGGACCAACACACACAACACACACAACACACTCAACACACACAACACACACAACACAGACCAACACACCTAACACAGACCAACACACACCAACAAAGACTAATGCACCCAACACAAACCAACAAATCCAACACAAACCAACAATTCCAACACAGACCAACACACCTAATACAGACTAACAAAACTAACACACCCAACACAGACCAACACACCCAACACAGACCAACACACCCAACACAGCAACACACCCAACACAGACCAACACACCCAACACACCCAACTGAGCAACACAGCCAACACAGACCAACACACACAACACAGACCAATACAGAACAATGTACCCAACACAGACCAACAAACCCAACACAGAACAACAATCCCTACACAGAACAACACACCCAACACAGACCAACTCAACCAACAGACCAACTCACCCAACATAGACCAACACACCCAACATAGACCAACAAACCCAACACAGACCAACACACCAACCACAGACCAACACACCCAACACAGACCGACACACCCAACATAGACCAACACACCTAACACAGACCAACACACCCAACACAGACCAACACACCCAACACAGACTAACACAGACTAACAAACCCAACACAGAACAACAAACCCAAAACAGACCAACAAACCCAACACAGACCAACAAACCCAACACAGACCAACAATCCCAACACGGGCCAACACAGCCCAACAATCCCAACACAGACCAACATAGACCAACAATCCCAACACAGACCAACATAGACTACCACACCCAACACAGACCAACAAACTCAACGCAGACCAACATAGACAAACACAGACCAACACAGACCAACAATCCCAATGCAGACCAAAACACCCAACATAGACCAACACACCCAACACGGACCAACACACCCAACACAGAACAACGCAGACCAACACAACTAACACACCCAATACACCCAACACACCCAACCCAGACCAACACACACAACACACGCAATACAGCCAACACAAACAACACAGACCAAAACACACAACACACACAACACACTCAACACGGACCAACACACACAACACACACAACACACTCAACACACACAACACACACAACACAGACCAACACACCTAACACAGACCAACACACACCAACAAAGACTAATGCACCCAACACAAACCAACAAATCCAACACAAACCAACAATTCCAACACAGACCAACACACCTAATACAGACTAACAAAACTAACACACCCAACACAGACCAACACACCCAACACAGACCAACACACCCAACACAGCAACACACCCAACACAGACCAACACACCCAACACACCCAACTGAGCAACACAGCCAACACAGACCAACACACACAACACAGACCAATACAGAACAATGTACCCAACACAGACCAACAAACCCAACACAGAACAACAATCCCTACACAGAACAACACACCCAACACAGACCAACTCAACCAACAGACCAACTCACCCAACATAGACCAACACACCCAACATAGACCAACAAACCCAACACAGACCAACACACCAACCACAGACCAACACACCCAACACAGACCGACACACCCAACATAGACCAACACACCTAACACAGACCAACACACCCAACACAGACCAACACACCCAACACAGACTAACACAGACTAACAAACCCAACACAGAACAACAAGCCCAAAACAGACCAACAAACCCAACACAGACCAACAAACCCACCACAGACCAACATACCCAACACAGACCAACACACCGAACAAATACCAACAAACCCAACACAGACCAACAATCCCAACACAGACCAATAATCCAAACACAGACCAACACAGACCAACACACCCAACACAGACCAACGCAGGCCAACATAGACCAACACAGACCAACAATCCCAACACAGATCAACAATCCCAATACAGAACAACACAACCAACATAGATCAACACAGACCAACAATACCCACACAGACCAACATAGACCAACACAGACCAACACACCCACAACAGAACAACACACCCAACACAGACCAACACACCCAACATAGACCAACATAGACCAATAATCCCAATACAGACCAACAATCCCAACACAGACCAACACACCCAACACTGACCAACATAGACCAACAATCCCAACACAGACCAACAAACCCAACACAAACCAACACAGACCAACAATCCCAACATAAGCCAAAAAAACAGCCCAACAATCCCAACACAGACCAACATAGACCAACAATCCCAACACAGACCAACATAGACTACCACACCCAACACAGACCTACAAACACAACGCAGACCAACATAGACCAACACAGACCAACAATCCCAACACAGACCAACACAGACCAACAATCCCAACACAGGCAAACACTGACCAACAATCCCAACACAGACCAACACAGACCAACAATCCCAACACAGACCAACACAGACCAACAATCCCAACACAGACCAACACAGACCAACACAGAACAACACACCCAACACCGACCAACATAGACTACCACACCCAACACAGACCAACAAACCCAACGCAGACCAACATAGACCAACACAAACCAACACAAACCAACACACCCAACACACCCAACATAGACCAACAATCCCAACAGACGCCAACATAGACCAACAATCCGAACACAGACCAACACACCCAACACAGACCAACACACCCAACACTGACCAACATAGACCAACAATCCCAACACAGACCAACAATCCCAACACAGACCAACAATCCCAACACAGACCAACACTGACCAACAATCCCTGCACAGGCCAACACAGCTCAACAATCCCAACACAGACCAACATAGACCAACAATCCCAACACAGAACAACATAGACTACCACACCCAACACAGACCAACAAACACAACGCAGACCAACATAGACCAACACAGACCAACAGAGACCAACAATCCCAACATAGACCAACACACCCAACATAGACCAACACACCCAACACGGACCAACACACCCAACACAAACAACACAGACCAAAACACACAACACACACAACACACTCAACACAGACCAACACACACAACACACTCAACACACACAACACACCCAACAAAGACCAAGACACCCAACACTGACCAACATAGACCAAAAATCCCAACACAGACCAACAATCCCAACACAGACCAACAGAGACCAACAATCCCAACATAGACCAACACACCCAACATAGACCAACACACCCAACACGGACCAACACACCCAACACAAACAACACAGACCAAAACACACAACACACACAACACACTCAACACAGACCAACACAAACAACACACTCAACACACATTCCACACACAACACAGACCAACACACCCAACACTGACCAACATAGACCAAAAATCCCAACACAGACCAACAATCCCAACACAGACCAACATAGACTACCACACCCAACACAGACCAACAAACACAACGCAGACCAACATAGACCAACACAGACCAACAGAGACCAACAATCCCAACATAGACCAACACACCCAACATAGACCAACACACCCAACACGGACCAACACACCCAACACAGAACAACACAGACCAACACACCCAACACACCCAATACACCCAACACACCCAACACAGACCAACACACACAACACACCCAATACACCCAACACAAACAACACAGACCAAAACACACAACACACACAACACACTCAACACAGACCAACACACCCAACACACCCAATACACCCAACACACCCAACACAGACCAACACACCCAACACTGACCAACATAGACCAATAATCCCAACACAGACCAACAATCCCAACACAGACCAACAATCCCAACACAGACCAACACTGACCAACAATCCCAACACAGGCCAACGCAGCCCAACAATCCCAACACAGACCAACATAGACCAACAATCCCAACACAGACCAACATAGACTACCACACCCAACACAGACCAACAAACACAACGCAGACCAACATAGACCAACACAGACCAACAGAGACCAACAATCCCAACATAGATCAACACACCCAACATAGACCAACACACCCAACACGGACCAACACACCCAACACAGAACAACACAGACCAACACACACAACACACCCAATACACCCAACACAAACAACACAGACTAAAACACACAACACACACAACACACTCAACACAGACCAACACACACAACAAACTCAACACACACAACACACCCAACACAGACCAACACACCCAACACTGACCAACATAGACCAACAATCCCAACACAGACCAACAATCCCAACACAGACCAACAATCCCAACACAGACCAACATAGACTACCACACCCAACACAGACCAACAAACACAACGCAGACCAACATAGACCAACACAGACCAACAGAGACCAACAATCCCAACATAGACCAACACACCCACCACAGACCAACACACCCAACATAGACCAACACACCCAACAGAGCAACACAGCCAACACAGAACAACACACCCAACACACCCAACACACCCAACTGAGCAACACGCCCAACACAGACCAACACACCCAACACAGAGCAATACAGAACAATGCACACAACACAGACCAACAAACCCAACACAGAACAACAATCCCAACACAGACCGACACACCCAACATAGACCAACTCAACCAACACAGACCAACTCACCCAACACAGACCAATACACCCAACACAGACCAACACACCGAACACAGACCAACACACCGAACATAGACCAACACACCGAACACAGACTAACACACCCAAATGAGCAACACACCCAACACAGAACAACACACCCGACACAGACCAACACACCCAACACAGACCAACAAACCCAACATAGACCAACACACCCAACACAGACCAACTCACCCAACACAGACCAATACACCCAACACAGACCAACACACCGAACACAGACCAACACACCCGACACAGACCAACACAGACCAACAATCCCAACACAGACCAACACAGACCAACACAGACCAACACACCCAACACCGACCAACATAGACTACCACACCCAACACAGACCAACAAACCCAACGCAGACCAACATAGACCAACACAAACCAACACAAACCAACACACCCAACACACCCAACATAGACCAACAATCCCAACAGACGCCAACATAGACCAACAATCCGAACACAGACCAACACACCCTACACAGACCAACACACCCAACACTGACCAACATAGACCAACAATCCCAACACAGACCAACAATCCCAACACAGACCAACAATCCCAACACAGACCAACACTGACCAACAATCACTGCACAGGCCAACACAGCTCAACAATCCCAACACAGACCAACATAGACCAACAATCCCAACACAGAACAACATAGACTACCACACCCAACACAGACCAACAAACACAACGCAGACCAACATAGACCAACACAGACCAACAGAGACCAACAATCCCAACATAGACCAACACACCCAACATAGACCAACACACCCAACACGGACCAACACACCCAACACAAACAACACAGACCAAAACACACAACACACACAACACACTCAACACAGACCAACACTCACAACACACTCAACACACACAACACACCCAACACAGACCAACACACCCAACACTGACCAACATAGACCAAAAATCCCAACACAGACCAACAATCCCAACACAGACCAACAGAGACCAACAATCCCAACATAGACCAACACACCCAACATAGACCAACACACCCAACACGGACCAACACACCCAACACAAACAACACAGACCAAAACACACAACACACACAACACACTCAACACAGACCAACACACACAACACACTCAACACACACAACACACCCAACACAGACCAACACACCCAACACTGACCAACATAGACCAAAAATCCCAACACAGATCAACAATCCCAACACAGACCAACATAGACTACCACACCCAACACAGACCAACAAACACAACGCAGACCAACATAGACCAACACAGACCAACAGAGACCAACAATCCCAACATAGACCAACACACCCAACATAGACCAACACACCCAACACGGACCAACACACCCAACACAGAACAACACAGACCAACACACCCAACACACCCAATACACCCAACACACCCAACACTTACCAACACACACAACACACCCAATACACCCAACACAAACAACACAGACCAAAACACACAACACACACAACACACTCAACACAGACCAACACACACAACACACTCAACACACACAACACACCCAACACAGACCAACACACCCAACACTGACCAACATAGACCAATAATCCCAACACAGACCAACAATCCCAACACAGACCAACAATCCCAACACAGACCAACACTGACCAACAATCCCAACACAGGCCAACGCAGCCCAACAATCCCAACACAGACCAACATAGACCAACAATCCCAACACAGACCAACATAGACTACCACACCCAACACAGACCAACAAACACAACGCAGACCAACATAGACCAACACAGACCAACAGAGACCAACAATCCCAACATAGATCAACACACCCAACATAGACCAACACACCCAACACGGACCAACACACCCAACACAGAACAACACAGACCAACACACACAACACACCCAATACACCCAACACAAACAACACAGACTAAAACACACAACACACACAACACACTCAACACAGACCAACACACACAACAAACTCAACACACACAACACACCCAACACAGACCAACACACCCAACACTGACCAACATAGACCAACAATCCCAACACAGACCAACAATCCCAACACAGACCAACAATCCCAACACAGACCAACATAGACTACCACACCCAACACAGACCAACAAACACAACGCAGACCAACATAGACCAACACAGACCAACAGAGACCAACAATCCCAACATAGACCAACACACCCACCACAGACCAACACACCCAACATAGACCAACACACCCAACAGAGCAACACAGCCAACACAGAACAACACACCCAACACACCCAACACACCCAACTGAGCAACACGCCCAACACAGACCAACACACCCAACACAGAGCAATACAGAACAATGCACACAACACAGACCAACAAACCCAACACAGAACAACAATCCCAACACAGACCGACACACCCAACATAGACCAACTCAACCAACACAGACCAACTCACCCAACACAGACCAATACACCCAACACAGACCAACACACCGAACACAGACCAACACACCGAACATAGACCAACACACCGAACACAGACCAACACACCCAAATGAGCAACACACCCAACACAGAACAACACACCCGACACAGACCAACACACCCAACACAGACCAACAAACCCAACATAGACCAACACACCCAACACAGACCAACTCACCCAACACAGACCAATACACCCAACACAGACCAACACACCGAACACAGACCAACACACCCGACACAGACCAACACAGACCAACAATCCCAACACAGACCAACACAGACCAACACAGACCAACACACCCAACACCGACCAACATAGACTACCACACCCAACACAGACCAACAAACCCAACGCAGACCAACATAGACCAACACAAACCAACACAAACCAACACACCCAACACACCCAACATAGACCAACAATCCCAACAGACGCCAACATAGACCAACAATCCGAACACAGACCAACACACCCAACACAGACCAACACACCCAACACTGACCAACATAGACCAACAATCCCAACACAGACCAACACACCCAACACTGACCAACATAGACCAATAATCCCAACACAGACCAACAATCCCAACACAGACCAACAATCCCAACACAGACCAACACTGACCAACAATCCCAACACAGGCCAACGCAGCCCAACAATCCCAACACAGACCAACATAGACCAACAATCCCAACACAGACCAACATAGACTACCACACCCAACACAGACCAACAAACACAACGCAGACCAACATAGACCAACACAGACCAACAGAGACCAACAATCCCAACATAGATCAACACACCCAACATAGACCAACACACCCAACACGGACCAACACACCCAACACAGAACAACACAGACCAACACACACAACACACCCAATACACCCAACACAAACAACACAGACTAAAACACACAACACACACAACACACTCAACACAGACCAACACACACAACAAACTCAACACACACAACACACCCAACACAGACCAACACACCCAACACTGACCAACATAGACCAACAATCCCAACACAGACCAACAATCCCAACACAGACCAACAATCCCAACACAGACCAACATAGACTACCACACCCAACACAGACCAACAAACACAACGCAGACCAACATAGACCAACACAGACCAACAGAGACCAACAATCCCAACATAGACCAACACACCCACCACAGACCAACACACCCAACATAGACCAACACACCCAACAGAGCAACACAGCCAACACAGAACAACACACCCAACACACCCAACACACCCAACTGAGCAACACGCCCAACACAGACCAACACACCCAACACAGAGCAATACAGAACAATGCACACAACACAGACCAACAAACCCAACACAGAACAACAATCCCAACACAGACCGACACACCCAACATAGACCAACTCAACCAACACAGACCAACTCACCCAACACAGACCAATACACCCAACACAGACCAACACACCGAACACAGACCAACACACCGAACATAGACCAACACACCGAACACAGACCAACACACCCAAATGAGCAACACACCCAACACAGAACAACACACCCGACACAGACCAACACACCCAACACAGACCAACAAACCCAACATAGACCAACACACCCAACACAGACCAACTCACCCAACACAGACCAATACACCCAACACAGACCAACACACCGAACACAGACCAACACACCCGACACAGACCAACACAGACCAACAATCCCAACACAGACCAACACAGACCAACACAGAACAACACACCCAACACCGACCAACATAGACTACCACACCCAACACAGACCAACAAACCCAACGCAGACCAACATAGACCAACACAAACCAACACAAACCAACACACCCAACACACCCAACATAGACCAACAATCCCAACAGACGCCAACATAGACCAACAATCCGAACACAGACCAACACACCCAACACAGACCAACACACCCAACACTGACCAACATAGACCAACAATCCCAACACAGACCAACAATCCCAACACAGACCAACAATCCCAACACAGACCAACACTGACCAACAATCACTGCACAGGCCAACACAGCTCAACAATCCCAACACAGACCAACATAGACCAACAATCCCAACACAGAACAACATAGACTACCACACCCAACACAGACCAACAAACACAACGCAGACCAACATAGACCAACACAGACCAACAGAGACCAACAATCCCAACATAGACCAACACACCCAACATAGACCAACACACCCAACACGGACCAACACACCCAACACAAACAACACAGACCAAAACACACAACACACACAACACACTCAACACAGACCAACACACACAACACACTCAACACACACAACACACCCAACACAGACCAACACACCCAACACTGACCAACATAGACCAAAAATCCCAACACAGACCAACAATCCCAACACAGACCAACAGAGACCAACAATCCCAACATAGACCAACACACCCAACATAGACCAACACACCCAACACGGACCAACACACCCAACACAAACAACACAGACCAAAACACACAACACACACAACACACTCAACACAGACCAACACACACAACACACCCAACACACACAACACACCCAACACAGACCAACACACCCAACACTGACCAACATAGACCAAAAATCCCAACACAGATCAACAATCCCAACACAGACCAACATAGGCTACCACACCCAACACAGACCAACAAACACAATGCAGACCAACATAGACCAACACAGACCAACAGAGACCAACAATCCCAACATAGACCAACACACCCAACATAGACCAACACACCCAACACGGACCAACACACCCAACACAGAACAACACAGACCAACACACCCAACACACCCAATACACCCAACACACCCAACACTTACCAACACACACAACACACCCAATACACCCAACACAAACAACACAGACCAAAACACACAACACACACAACACACTCAACACAGACCAACACACACAACACACTCAACACACACAACACACCCAACACAGACCAACAGACCCAACACTGACCAACATAGACCAATAATCCCAACACAGACCAACAATCCCAACACAGACCAACAATCCCAACACAGACCAACACTGACCAACAATCCCAACACAGGCCAACGCAGCCCAACAATCCCAACACAGACCAACATAGACCAACAATCCCAACACAGACCAACATAGACTATCACACCCAACACAGACCAACAAACACAACGCAGACCAACATAGACCAACACAGACCAACAGAGACCAACAATCCCAACATAGATCAACACACCCAACATAGACCAACACACCCAACACGGACCAACACACCCAACACAGAACAACAAAGACCAACACACACAACACACCGAATACACCCAACACAAACAACACAGACTAAAACACACAACACACACAACACACTCAACACAGACCAACACACACAACAAACTCAACACACACAACACACCCAACACAGACCAACACACCCAACACTGACCAACATAGACCAACAATCCCAACACAGACCAACAATCCCAACACAGACCAACAATCCCAACACAGACCAACATAGACTACCACACCCAACACAGACCAACAAACACAACGCAGACCAACATAGACCAACACAGACCAACAGAGACCAACAATCCCAACATAGACCAACACACCCAACACAGACCAACACACCCAACACTGACCAACATAGACCAACAATCCCAACACAGACCAACACACCTAACACAGACGAACAAAACTAACACACCCACCACAGACCAACACACCCAACATCGACCAACACACCCAACAGAGCAACACAGCCAACACAGAACAACACACCCAACACACCCAACACACCCAACTGAGCAACACGCCCAACACAGACCAACACACCCAACACAGAGCAATACAGAACAATGCACCCAACACAGACCAACAAACCCAACACAGAACAACAATCCCAACACAGACCGACACACCCAACATAGACCAACTCAACCAACACAGACCAACTCACCCAACACAGACCAATACACCCAACACAGACCAACACACCGAACACAGACCAACACACCGAACATAGACCAACACACCGAACACAGACCAACACACCCAAATGAGCAACACACCCAACACAGAACAACACACCCGACACAGACCAACACACCCAACACAGACCAACAAACCCAACATAGACCAACACACCCAACACAGACCAACTCACCCAACACAGACCAATACACCCAACACAGACCAACACACCGAACACAGACCAACACACCCGACACAGACCAACACACCCAACACAGACCAACAATCCCAACATGGACCAACACACCCAACACAGACCAACAAACCCAACACAGACCAACACACCCAACACAGACCAATACACCCAACACAGAACAACATACCCAACACAGACCAACACACCGAACATAGACCAACAAACCCAACACAGACCAACAATCCCAACACAGACCAACACTGACCAACAATCCCAACACAGACCAACACAGCCCAACAATCCCAACATAGACCAACATAGACCAACAATCCCAACACAGACCAACATAGACTACCACACCCAACACAGACCAACAAACACAACGCAGACCAACATAGTCCAACACAGACCAACAGAGACCAACAATCCCAACATAGACCAACACACCCAACATAGACCAACACACACAACACGGACCAACACACCCAACACAGAACAACACAGACCAACACACCCAACACACCCAATACACCCAACACACCCAACACAGACCAACACACACAACACACCAATACACCCAACACAAACAACACAGACCAAAACACACAACACACACAACACACACAACACAGACCAACACACACAACACACTCAACACACACAACACACCCAACACAGACCAACACACCCAACACTGACCAACATAGACCAACAATCCCAACACAGACCAACAATCCCAACACAGACCAACAATCCCAACACAGACAAACACTGACCAACAATCCCAACACAGGCCAACACAGCCCAACAATCCCAACACAGGCCAACATAGACCAACAATCCCAACACAGACCAACATAGACTACCACACCCAACACAGACCAACAAACACAACGCAGACCAACATAGACCAACACAGACCAACAGAGACCAACAATCCCAACATAGACCAACACACCCAACATAGACCAACACACCCAAAACGGACCAACACACCCAACACAGAACAACACAGACCAACACACCCAACACACCCAATACACACAACACACCCAACACAGACCAACACACACAACACACCCAATATACCCAACACAAACAACACAGACCAAAACACACAACACACACAACACACTTAACACAGACCAACACACACAACACACTCAACACACACACCACACACAACACAGACCAACACACCTACCACAGACCAACACACACCAACAAAGACGAAAGCACCCAACACCGACCAAAAATCCCAAAACAGACCAACACACCTAACACAGACGAACAAAACTAACACACCCACCACAGACCAACACACCCAACACAGACCAACACACCCAACAGAGCAACACACCCAACACAGACCAACACACCCAACACATCCAACTGAGCAAAACACCCAACACAGACCAACACACCCAACACAGAGCAATACAGAACAATGCACCCAACACAGACAAACAAACCCAACACAGAACAACAATCCCAACACAGACCGACACACCCAACATAGACCAACTCAACCAACACAGACCAACTCACCCAACATAGACCAATACACCCAACACAGACCAACACACCGAACACAGACCAACACACCGAACATAGACCAACACACCGAACACAGACCAACACACCCAAATGAGCAACACACCCAACACAGAACAACACACCCGACACAGACCAACACACCCAACACAGACCAACAAACCCAACATAGACCAACACACCCAACACAGACCAACTCACCCAACACAGACCAATACACCCAACACAGACCAACACACCGAACACAGACCAACACACCCAACATAGACCAACACACGCAACACAGACCAACACACCCAAATGAGCAACACACCCAACACAGACCAACACACCCGACACAGACCAACACACCCAACACAGACCAACAATCCCAACATAGACCAACACACCCAACACAGACCAACAAACCCAACACAGACCAACACACCCAACACAGACCAACACACCCAACACAGAACAACACACACAACACAGACCAACACACACAACACACTCAACACACACAACACACCCAACACAGACCAACACACCCAACACTGACCAACATAGACCAACAATCCCAACACAGCCCAACAATCCCAACACATACCAACAATCCCAACACAGACAAACACTGACCAACAATCCCAACACAGGCCAACACAGCCCAACAATCCCAACACAGGCCAACATAGACCAACAATCCCAACACAGACCAACAGAGACTACCACACCCAACACAGACCAACAAACACAACGCAGACCAACATAGACCAACACAGACCAACAGAGACCAACAATCCCAACATAGACCAACACACCCAACATAGACCAACACACCCAAAACGGACCAACACACCCAACACAGAACAACACAGACCAACACACCCAACACAACCAATACACACAACACACCCAACACAGACCAACACACACAACACACCCAATATAGCCAACACAAACAACACAGACCAAAACACACAACACACACAACACATTTAACACAGACCAACACACACAACACACTCAACAGACACAACACACACAACACAGACCAACACACCTAACACAGACCAACACACACCAACAAAGACTAAAGCACCCAACACCGACCAAAAATCCCAACACAGACCAACACACCTAACACAGACGAACAAAACTAACACACCCACCACAGACCAACACACCCAACACAGACCAACACACCCAACAGAGCAACACACCCAACACAGACCAACACATCCAACACACCCAACTGAGCAACACACCCAACACAGACCAACACACCCAACAAAGAGCAATACAGAACAATGCACCCAACACAGACCAACAAACCCAACACAGAACAACAATCCCAACACAGACCGACACACCCAACATAGACCAACTCAACCAACACAGACCAACTCACCCAACACAGACCAATACACCCAACACAGACCAACGCACCGAACACAGACCAACACACCGAACATAGACCAACACACCGAACACAGACCAACACACCCAAATGAGCAACACACCCAACACAGAACAACACACCCGACACAGACCAACACACCCAACACAGACCAACAAACCCAACATAGACCAACACACCCAACACAGACCAACTCACCCAACACAGACCAATACACCCAACACAGACCAACACACCGAACACAGACCAACACACCCAACATAGACCAACACACGGAACACAGACCAACACACCCAAATGAGCAACACACCCAACGCAGACCAACACACCCGACACAGACCAACACACCCAACACAGACCAACAATCCCAACATAGACCAACACACCCAACACAGACCAATACACCCAACACAGAACAACATACCCAACACAGACCAACACACCGAACATAGACCAACAAACCCAACACAGACCAACAATCCCAACACAGACCAACACTGACCAACAATCCCAACACAGACCAACACAGCCCAACAATCCCAACACAGACCAACATAGACCAACAATCCCAACACAGACCAACATAGACTACCACACCCAACACAGACCAACAAACACAACGCAGACCAACATAGTCCAACACAGACCAACAGAGACCAACAATCCCAACATTTCCAACACACCCAACATAGACCAACACACCCAACACGGACCAACACACCCAACACAGAACAACACAGACCAACACACCCAACACACCCAATACACCCAACACACCCAACACAGACCAACACACACAACACACCCAATACACCCAACACAAACAACACAGATCAAAACACACAACACACACAACACACACAACACAGACCAACACACACAACACACTCAACACACACAACACACCCAACACAGACCAACACACCCAACACTGACCAACATAGACCAACAATCCCAACACAGACCAACAATCCCAACACAGACCAACAATCCCAACACAGACAAACACTGACCAACAATCCCAACACAGGCCAACACAGCCCAACAATCCCAACACAGGCCAACACAGCCCAACAATCCCAACACAGACCAACATAGACCAACAATCCCAACACAGACCAACATAGACTACCACACCCAACACAGACCAACAAACACAACGCAGACCAACATAGACCAACACAGACCAACAGAGACCAACAATCCCAACATAGACCAACACACCCAACATAGACCAACACACCCAAAAGGGACCAACACACCCAACACAGAACAACACAGACCAACACACACAACACACCCAATACACACAACACACCCAACACAGACCAACACACACAACACACCCAATATACCCAACACAAACAACACAGACCAAAACACACAACACACACAACACACCCACCACAGACCAACACACCCAACACAGACCAACACACCCAACAGAGCAACACACCCAACACAGACCAACACACCCAACACACCCAACTGAGCAACACACCCAACACAGACCAACACACCCAACACAGAGCAATACAGAACAATGCACCCAACACAGACCAACAAACCCAACACAGAACAACAATCCCAACACAGACCGACACACCCAACATAGACCAACTCAACCAACACAGACCAACTCACCCAACACAGACCAATACACCCAACACAGACCAACACACCGAACACAGACCAACACACCGAACATAGACCAACACACCGAACACAGACCAACACACCCAAATGAGCAACACACCCAACACAGAACAACACACCCGACACAGACCAACACACCGAACACAGACCAACAAACCCAACATAGACCAACACACCCAACACAGACCAACTCACCAAACACAGACCAATACACCCAACACAGACCAACACACCGAACACGGACCAACACACCCAACATAGACCAACACACGGACCACAGACCAACACACCCAAATGAGCAACACACCCAACACAGACCAACACACCCGACACAGACCAACACACTCAACACAGACCAACAATCCCAACATAGACCAACACACCCAACACAGACCAACAAACCCAACACAGACCAACACACCCAACACAGACCAACACACCCAACACAGAACAACACACACAACACAGACCAACACACACAACACACTCAACACACACAACACACCCAACACAGACCAACACACCCAACACTGACCAACATAGACCAACAATCCCAACACAGACCAACAATCCCAACACAGACCAACAATCCCAACACAGACAAACACTGACCAACAATCCCAACACAGGCCAACACAGCCCAACAATCCCAACACAGGCCAACATAGACCAACAATCCCTACAGACCAACATAGACTACCACACCCAACACAGACCAACAAACACAACGCAGACCAACATAGACCAACACAGACCAACAGAGACCAACAATCCCAACATAGACCAACACACCCAACATAGACCAACACACCCAAAACGGACCAACACACCCACAACGGACCAACACACCCAACACAGAACAACACAGACCAACACACCCAACACACCCAATACACACAACACACCCAACACAGACCAACACACACAACACACCCAATATAGCCAACACAAACAACACAGACCTAAACACACAACACACACAACACACTTAACACAGACCAACACACACAACACACTCAACACACACAACACACACAACACAGACCAACACACCTAACACAGACCAACACACACCAACAAAGACTAAAGCACCCAACACCGAACAAAAATCCCAACACAGACCAACACACCTAAGACAGACGAACAAAACTAACACACCCACCATAGACCAACACACACAACACAGACCAACACACCCAACAGAGCAACACACCCAACACAGACCAACACACCCAACACACCCAACTGAGCAACACACCCAACACAGACCAACACACCCAACACAGAGCAATACAGAACAATGCACCCAACACAGACCAACAAACCCAACACAGAACAACAATCCCAACACAGACCGACACACCCAACATAGACCAACTCAACCAACACAGACCAACTCACCCAACACAGACCAATACACCCGACACAGACCAACACACCCAACACAGACCAACAAACCCAACATAGACCAACACACCCAACACAGACCAACTCACCCAACACAGACCAATACACCCAACACAGACCAACACACCGAACACAGACCAACACACCCAACATAGACCAACACACGGAACACAGACCAACACACCCAAATGAGCAACACACCCAACACAGACCAACACACCCGACACAGACCAACACACCCAACACAGACCAACAATCCCAACATAGACCAACACACCCAACACAGACCAACAAACCCAACACAGACCAACACACCCAACACAGACCAACACACCCAACACAGAACAACATACACAACACAGACCAACACACCGAACATAGACCAACAAACCCAACACAGACCAACAATCCCAACACAGACCAACAATCCAAACACAGACCAACACAGACCAACACAGACCAACACACCCAACACAGACCAACATAGACTACCACACTCAACAGAGACCAACAATCCCAACACAGACCAACACACCCAACACAGACCAACGCAGGCCAACATAGACCAACACAGACCAACAATCCCAACACAGATCAACAATCCCAAATCAGACCAACACAACCAACATAGATCAACACAGACCAACAATACCCACACAGACCAACATAGACCAACACAGACCAACACACCCAAAACAGACCAACACACCCAACACAGACCAACACACCCAACATAGACCAACATAGACCAATAATCCCAATACAGACCAACAATCCCAACACAGACCAACACACCCAACACTGACCAACATAGACCAACAATCCCAACACAGACCAACAATCCCAACACAGACCAACAATCCCAACACAGACCAACACAGACCAACACAGACCAACAATCCCAACACAGACCAACAAAGACTACCACACCCAACACAGACCAACAAACACAACGCAGACCAACATAGACCAACACAGACCAAAACAGACCAACAATCCCAACACAGACCAACACAGACCAACAATCCCAACACAGGCAAACACTGACCAACAATCCCAACACAGACCAACACAGACCAACAATCCCAACACAGACCAACACAGACCAACAGAGACCAACACATCCAACACAGACCAACATAGACTACCACACCCAACACAGACCAAAAAACACAACGCAGACCAACATAGACCAACACAAACCAACACAAACCAACACACCCAACACACCCAACATAGACCAACAATCCCAACAGAGACCAACATAGACCAACAATCCGAACACAGACCAACACACCCAACACACACCAACACACCCAACACTGACCAACATAGACCAACAATCCCAACACAGACCAACAATCCCAACACAGACCAACACACCTAACACAGACTAACAAAACTAACACACCCACCACAGACCAACACACCCAACACAGACCAACACACCCAACAGAGCAACACACCCAACACAAACCAACACACCCAACACACCCAACTGAGCAACATACACAACACAGACCAACACACCCAACAAAGACCAATACAGAACAATGCACCCAACACAGACCAACAAACCCAACACAGAACAACAATCCCAACACAGACCAACACACCCAACAAAGACCAACACACCCAACATAGACCAACTCAACCAACACAGACCAACTCACCCAACACAGACCAATACACCCAACACAGACCAACACACCGAACACAGACCAACACACCCAACATAAACCAACACACGGAACACAGACTTTCACAACCAAATGAGCAACACACCCAACACAGACCAACACACCCGACACAGACCAACGCACCCAACACAGACCAACAAACCCAACACAGACCAACACACCCAACACAGACCTACACACCCAACACAGTCCAACACCCAACACAGAACAACACAGACCAACACACCCAACACACCCAACACAGACCAACAAACCCAACACAGACCAACAGCCCCAACATAGACCAACAACCCCAACACAGACCAACACCCACAACACCAACACACCCAACACAGATGAATAAACCCAACACAGATGAATACATTACAATAACCCCAACACAGACCAACACAGATCATCAATCCAAACACAGACCAACACAGACCAACAATCTCAACACAGCCCAACACATCCATCACAGGCTAACACAGATCAACAAACTCAACACAGACCAACAAACACAACACACCCATCACAGACCAACAATCCCAACACAGACGAACAAACCCAACACAGACCAACACACCCAACACAGGCCAACACACCCAGCACAGACCAACAAACCCAACACAAAGCAAAACAGACCAACAAACACAACACAACCAGCACAGACCAATAAACCCAACACAGCCCAACACAGACCAACAAACACAACACACCCAACACAGACTAACACACCCAACACAGACCAAAACACCCAACACAGACCAACACACCCAACACAGACCAACACACCCAACACAGACCAACAAACCCAACGCAGACCAACATAGACCAACACAAACCAACACAAACCAACACACCCAACACACCTAATATAGACCAACAATCCCAACACTGACCAACATAGACCAACAATCCCAACACAGACCAACAATTCCAACACAGACCAACAATCCCAACACAGACCAACACTGACCAACAATCCCAACACAGGCCAACACAGCCCAACAATCCCAACACAGACCAACATAGACCAACAATCCCAACACAGACCAACATAGACTACCACACCCAACACAGACCAACAAACACAACGCAGACCAACATAGACCAACACAGACCAACACAGACCAACAATCCCAACATAGACCAACACACCCAACATAGACCAACACACCCAACACGGACCAACACACCCAACACAGAACAACACAGACCAACACACCCAACACACCCAACACAGAACAACACAGACCAACACACCCAACACACCCAATACACCCAACACACCCAACACAGACCAACAAACCCAACACACCCAACTGAGCAACATACACAACACAGACCAACACACCCAACAAAGACCAATACAGAACAATGCACCCAACACAGACCAACAAACCCAACACAGAACAACAATCCCAACACAGACCAACACACCCAACAAAGACCAACACACCCAACATAGACCAACTCAACCAACACAGACCAACTCACCCAACACAGACCAATACACCCAACACAGACCAACACACCGAACACAGACCAACACACCCAACATAGACCAACACACGGAACACAGACCAACACAACCAAATGAGCAACACACCCAACACAGACCAACACACCCGCCACAGACCAACGCACCCAACACAGACCAACAAACCCAACACAGACCAACACACCCAACACAGACCTACACACCCAACGCAGTCCAACACCCAACACAGAACAACACAGACCAACACACCCAACACACCCAACACAGACCAACAAACCCAACACAGACCAACAGCCCCAACATAGACCAACAACCCCAACACAGACCAACACCCACAACACCAACACACCCAACACAGATGAATAAACCCAACACAGATGAATACATTACAATAACCCCAACACAGACCAACACAGATCATCAATCCAAACACAGACCAACACAGACCAACAATCTCAACACAGCCCAACACATCCAACACAGGCTAACACAGATCAACAAACTCAACACAGACCAACAAACACAACACACCCATCACAGACCAACAATCCCAACACAGACGAACAAACCCAACACAGACCAACACACCCAACACAGGCCAACACACCCAGCACAGACCAACAAACCCAACACAAAGCAAAACAGACCAACAAACACAACACAACCAGCACAGACCAATAAACCCAACACAGCCCAACACAGACCAACAAACACAACACACCCAACACAGACTAACACACCCAACACAGACCAAAACACCCAACACAGACCAACACACCCAACACAGACCAACACACCCAACACAGACCAACAAACCCAACGCAGACCAACATAGACCAACACAAACCAACACAAACCAACACACCCAACACACCTAATATAGACCAACAATCCCAACACTGACCAACATAGACCAACAATCCCAACACAGACCAACAATTCCAACACAGACCAACAATCCCAACACAGACCAACACTGACCAACAATCCCAACACAGGCCAACACAGCCCAACAATCCCAACACAGACCAACACAGAACAACACAGACCAACACACCCAACACACCCAATACACCCAACACACCCAACACAGACCAACAAACCCAACACACCCAACTGAGCAACATACACAACACAGACCAACACACCCAACAAAGACCAATACAGAACAATGCACCCAACACAGACCAACAAACCCAACACAGAACAACAATCCCAACACAGACCAACACACCCAACAAAGACCAACACACCCAACATAGACCAACACACCCAAAACGGACCAACACACCCAACACAGAACAACACAGACCAACACACCCAACACAACCAATACACACAACACACCCAACACAGACCAACACACACAACACACCCAATATAGCCAACACAAACAACACAGACCAAAACACACAACACACACAACACACTTAACACAGACCAACACACACAACACACTCAACAGACACAACACACACAACACAGACCAACACACCTAACACAGACCAACACACACCAACAAAGACTAAAGCACCCAACACCGACCAAAAATCCCAACACAGACCAACACACCTAACACAGACGAACAAAACTAACACACCCACCACAGACCAACACACCCAACACAGACCAACACACCCAACAGAGCAACACACCCAACACAGACCAACACATCCAACACACCCAAATGAGCAACACACCCAACACAGACCAACACACCCAACAAAGAGCAATACAGAACAATGCACCCAACACAGACCAACAAACCCAACACAGAACAACAATCCCAACACAGACCGACACACCCAACATAGACCAACTCAACCAACACAGACCAACTCACCCAACACAGACCAATACACCCAACACAGACCAACGCACCGAACACAGACCAACACACCGAACATAGACCAACACACCGAACACAGACCAACACACCCAAATGAGCAACACACCCAACACAGAACAACACACCCGACACAGACCAACACACCCAACACAGACCAACAAACCCAACATAGACCAACACACCCAACACAGACCAACTCACCCAACACAGACCAATACACCCAACACAGACCAACACACCGAACACAGACCAACACACCCAACATAGACCAACACACGGAACACAGACCAACACACCCAAATGAGCAACACACCCAACGCAGACCAACACACCCGACACAGACCAACACACCCAACACAGACCAACAATCCCAACATAGACCAACACACCCAACACAGACCAATACACCCAACACAGAACAACATACCCAACACAGACCAACACACCGAACATAGACCAACAAACCCAACACAGACCAACAATCCCAACACAGACCAACACTGACCAACAATCCCAACACAGACCAACACAGCCCAACAATCCCAACACAGACCAACATAGACCAACAATCCCAACACAGACCAACATAGACTACCACACCCAACACAGACCAACAAACACAACGCAGACCAACATAGTCCAACACAGACCAACAGAGACCAACAATCCCAACATAGACCAACACACCCAACATAGACCAACACACCCAACACGGACCAACACACCCAACACAGAACAACACAGACCAACACACCCAACAGACCCAATACACCCAACACACCCAACACAGACCAACACACACAACACACCCAATACACCCAACACAAACAACACAGATCAAAACACACAACACACACAACACACACAACACAGACCAACACACACAACACACTCAACACACACAACACACCCAACACAGACCAACACACCCAACACTGACCAACATAGACCAACAATCCCAACACAGACCAACAATCCCAACACAGACCAACAATCCCAACACAGACAAACACTGACCAACAATCCCAACACAGGCCAACACAGCCCAACAATCCCAACACAGGCCAACACAGCCCAACAATCCCAACACAGACCAACATAGACCAACAATCCCAACACAGACCAACATAGACTACCACACCCAACACAGACCAACAAACACAACGCAGACCAACATAGACCAACACAGACCAACAGAGACCAACAATCCCAACATAGACCAACACACCCAACATAGACCAACACACCCAAAAGGGACCAACACACCCAACACAGAACAACACAGACCAACACACACAACACACCCAATACACACAACACACCCAACACAGACCAACACACACAACACACCCAATATACCCAACACAAACAACACAGACCAAAACACACAACACACACAACACACCCACCACAGACCAACACACCCAACACAGACCAACACACCCAACAGAGCAACACACCCAACACAGACCAACACACCCAACACACCCAACTGAGCAACACACCCAACACAGACCAACACACCCAACACAGAGCAATACAGAACAATGCACCCAACACAGACCAACAAACCCAACACAGAACAACAATCCCAACACAGACCGACACACCCAACATAGACCAACTCAACCAACACAGACCAACTCACCCAACACAGACCAATACACCCAACACAGACCAACACACCGAACACAGACCAACACACCGAACATAGACCAACACACCGAACACAGACCAACACACCCAAATGAGCAACACACCCAAGACAGAACAACACACCCGACACAGACCAACACACCGAACACAGACCAACAAACCCAACATAGACCAACACACCCAACACAGACCAACTCACCAAACACAGACCAATACACCCAACACAGACCAACACACCGAACACGGACCAACACACCCAACATAGACCAACACACGGACCACAGACCAACACACCCAAATGAGCAACACACCCAACACAGACCAACACACCCGACACAGACCAACACACTCAACACAGACCAACAATCCCAACATAGACCAACACACCCAACACAGACCAACAAACCCAACACAGACCAACACACCCAACACAGACCAACACACCCAACACAGAACAACACACACAACACAGACCAACACACACAACACACTCAACACACACAACACACCCAACACAGACCAACACACCCAACACTGACCAACATAGACCAACAATCCCAACACAGACCAACAATCCCAACACAGACCAACAATCCCAACACAGACAAACACTGACCAACAATCCCAACACAGGCCAACACAGCCCAACAATCCCAACACAGGCCAACATAGACCAACAATCCCAACACAGACCAACATAGACTACCACACCCAACACAGACCAACAAACACAACGCAGACCAACATAGACCAACACAGACCAACAGAGACCAACAATCCCAACATAGACCAACACACCCAACATAGACCAACACACCCAAAACGGACCAACACACCCAAAACGGACCAACACACCCAACACAGAACAACACACCCAACACACCCAATACACACAACACACCCAACACACACAACACACCCAATATAGCCAACACAAACAACACAGACCAAAACACACAACACACACAACACACTTAACACAGACCAACACACACAACACACTCAACACACACAACACACACAACACAGACCAACACACCTAACACAGACCAACACACACCAACAAAGACTAAAGCACCCAACACCGAACAAAAATCCCAACACAGACCAACACACCTAAGACAGACGAACAAAACTAACACACCCACCACAGACCAACACACACAACACAGACCAACACACCCAACAGAGCAACACACCCAACACAGACCAACACACCCAACACACCCAACTGAGCAACACACCCAACACAGACCAACACACCCAACACAGAGCAATACAGAACAATGCACCCAACACAGACCAACAAACCCAACACAGAACAACAATCCCAACACAGACCGACACACCCAACATAGACCAACTCAACCAACACAGACCAACTCACCCAACACAGACCAATACACCCGACACAGACCAACACACCCAACACAGACCAACAAACCCAACATAGACCAACACACCCAACACAGACCAACTCACCCAACACAGACCAATACACCCAACACAGACCAACACACCGAACACAGACCAACACACCCAACATAGACCAACACACGGAACACAGACCAACACACCCAAATGAGCAACACACCCAACATAGACCAACACACCCGACACAGACCAACACACCCAACACAGACCAACAATCCCAACATAGACCAACACACCCAACACAGACCAACAAACCCAACACAGACCAACACACCCAACACAGACCAACACACCCAACACAGAACAACATACACAACACAGACCAACACACCGAACATAGACCAACAAACCCAACACAGACCAACAATCCCAACACAGACCAACAATCCAAACACAGACCAACACAGACCAACACAGACCAACACACCCAACACAGACCAACATAGACTACCACACTCAGCAGAGACCAACAATCCCAACACAGACCAACACACCCAACACAGACCAACGCAGGCCAACATAGACCAACACAGACCAACAATCCCAACACAGATCAACAATCCCAAATCAGACCAACACAACCAACATAGATCAACACAGACCAACAATACCCACACAGACCAACATAGACCAACACAGACCAACACACCCAAAACAGACCAACACACCCAACACAGACCAACACACCCAACATAGACCAACATAGACCAATAATCCCAATACAGACCAACAATCCCAACACAGACCAACACACCCAACACTGACCAACATAGACCAACAATCCCAACACAGACCAACAATCCCAACACAGACCAACAATCCCAACACAGACCAACACAGACCAACACAGACCAACAATCCCAACACAGACCAACAAAGACTACCACACCCAACACAGACCAACAAACACAACGCAGACCAACATAGACCAACACAGACCAAAACAGACCAACAATCCCAACACAGACCAACACAGACCAACAATCCCAACACAGGCAAACACTGACCAACAATCCCAACACAGACCAACACAGACCAACAATCCCAACACAGACCAACACAGACCAACAGAGACCAACACATCCAACACAGACCAACATAGACTACCACACCCAACACAGACCAAAAAACACAACGCAGACCAACATAGACCAACACAAACCAACACAAACCAACACACCCAACACACCCAACATAGACCAACAATCCCAACAGAGACCAACATAGACCAACAATCCGAACACAGACCAACACACCCAACACACACCAACACACCCAACACTGACCAACATAGACCAACAATCCCAACACAGACCAACAATCCCAACACAGACCAACACACCTAACACAGACTAACAAAACTAACACACCCACCACAGACCAACACACCCAACACAGACCAACACACCCAACAGAGCAACACACCCAACACAGACCAACACACCCAACACACCCAACTGAGCAACATACACAACACAGACCAACACACCCAACAAAGACCAATACAGAACAATGCACCCAACACAGACCAACAAACCCAACACAGAACAACAATCCCAACACAGACCAACACACCCAACAAAGACCAACACACCCAACATAGACCAACTCAACCAACACAGACCAACTCACCCAACACAGACCAATACACCCAACACAGACCAACACACCGAACACAGACCAACACACCCAACATAGACCAACACACGGAACACAGACCAACACAACCAAATGAGCAACACACCCAACACAGACCAACACACCCGACACAGACCAACGCACCCAACACAGACCAACAAACCCAACACAGACCAACACACCCAACACAGACCTACACACCCAACACAGTCCAACACCCAACACAGAACAACACAGACCAACACACCCAACACACCCAACACAGACCAACAAACCCAACACAGACCAACAGCCCCAACATAGACCAACAACCCCAACACAGACCAACACCCACAACACCAACACACCCAACACAGATGAATAAACCCAACACAGATGAATACATTACAATAACCCCAACACAGACCAACACAGATCATCAATCCAAACACAGACCAACACAGACCAACAATCTCAACACAGCCCAACACATCCAACACAGGCTAACACAGATCAACAAACTCAACACAGACCAACAAACACAACACACCCATCACAGACCAACAATCCCAACACAGACGAACAAACCCAACACAGACCAACACACCCAACACAGGCCAACACACCCAGCACAGACCAACAAACCCAACACAAAGCAAAACAGACCAACAAACACAACACAACCAGCACAGACCAATAAACCCAACACAGCCCAACACAGACCAACAAACACAACACACCCAACACAGACTAACACACCCAACACAGACCAAAACACCCAACACAGACCAACACACCCAACACAGACCAACACACCCAACACAGACCAACAAACCCAACGCAGACCAACATAGACCAACACAAACCAACACAAACCAACACACCCAACACACCTAATATAGACCAACAATCCCAACACTGACCAACATAGACCAACAATCCCAACACAGACCAACAATTCCAACACAGACCAACAATCCCAACACAGACCAACACTGACCAACAATCCCAACACAGGCCAACACAGCCCAACAATCCCAACACAGACCAACATAGACCAACAATCCCAACACAGACCAACATAGACTACCACACCCAACACAGACCAACAAACACAACGCAGACCAACATAGACCAACACAGACCAACACAGACCAACAATCCCAACATAGACCAACACACCCAACATAGACCAACACACCCAACACGGACCAACACACCCAACACAGAACAACACAGACCAACACACCCAACACACCCAACACAGAACAACACAGACCAACACACCCAACACACCCAATACACCCAACACACCCAACACAGACCAACAAACCCAACACAGAACAACAATCCCAACACAGACCAACACAACCAACACAGACCAACACACATACATAGACCAACTCAACCAACACAGACCAACTCACCCAACACAGACCAACACACACAACACAGACCAACACACCCAACACGGACCAGCACACCCAACACAGAACAACACTATCAACACACCCAACACACCCAATACACCCAACACACCCAACACAGACCAACACACACAACACACTCAATACTCCCAACACAAACAACACATACCAAAACACACAACACACACAACACACTCAACACAGACCAACACACACAGCACACTCAACACACACAACACGCCCAACACAGACCAACACACCCAACACTGACCAACATAGACCAACAATCCCAACACAGACCAACAATCCCAACACAGACCAACAATCCCAACACAGACCAACACTGACCAACAATCCCAACACAGGCCAACACAGCCCAACAATCCCAACACAGACCAACATAGACCAACAATCCCAACACAGACCAACATAGACTACCACACCCAACACAGACCAACAAACACAACGCAGACCAACATAGACCAACACAGACCAACAGAGACCAACAATCCCAACATAGACCAACACACCCAACATAGACCAACACACCCAACACGGACCAACACACCCAACACAGAACAACACAGACCAACACACCCAACACACCCAATACACCCAACAAACCCAACACAGACCAACACACACAACACACCCAATACACCCAACACAAACAACACAGACCAAAACACACAACACACACAACACACTCAACACAGACCAACACACACAACACACTCAACACACACAACACACCCAACACAGACCAACACACCCAACACTGACCAACATAGACCAACAATCCCAACACAGACCAACAATCCCAACACACCAACAATCCCAACACAGACCAACACTGACCAACAATCCCAACACAGGCCAACACAGCCCACCAATCCCAACACAGACCAACATAGACCAACAATCCCAACACAGACCACCATAGACTACCACACCCAACACAGACCAACAAACACAACGCAGACCAACATAGACCAAAACAGACCAACAGAGACCAACAATCCCAACACTGACCAACAATCCCAACACAGCCCAACACAGCCCAACAATCCCAACACAGACCAACATAGACCAACAATCCCAACACAGATCAACATAGACTACCACACCCAACACAGACCAACACACCCAACACAGACCAACACACCCAACACAGACCAACACAGACCAACAATCCCAACATAGACCAACACAGCCAACATCGATCAACACACCCAACACGGACCAACACACCCAACACAGAACAACACAGACCAACACACCCAATACACCCAATACACTCAACACACCCAACACAGACCAACAAACCCAACACAGTACAACAATCCCAAACAGACCAACACACCCAACACAGACCAACACACCCAACATAGACCAACTCAACCAACACAGACCAACTCATCCAACACAGACAAACACACACAACACAGAACAACACACCCAACACAGACCAAAACACCCAACATAGACGAACACACCTAACACAGACCAACACACCCAAATGAGCAACACAACCAACACAGACCAACACACCCAACACAGACCAACACACCCAACACAGACCAACAATCCCAACATAGACCAACACACCCAACACAGACCAACAAACCCAACACAGACCAACACACCCAACACAGACCAACACACCCAACACAGTCCAACACCCAACACAGAACAACACAGACCAACACACCCAACACACCCAGCACAGACCAACAACTCCAACACAGACCAACACCCACAACACCAACACACCCAACACAGATGAATAAACCCAACACAGATGAATACATTACAATAACCCCAACACAGACCAACACAGATCATCAATCCAAACACAGACCAACACAGACCAACAATCTCAACACAGCCCAACGCATCCAACACAGGCTAACACAGATCAACAAACGCAACACAGACCAACAAACCCAACACAGACCAACAAACCCAACACACCCATCACAGACCAACAATCCCAACACAGACCAACACACCAAACAAAGACCAACACACCCAACATAGACCAACTCAACCAACACAGACCAACTCACCCAACACAGACTAATACACCCAACACAGACCAACACACCGAACACAGACCAACACACCCAACATAGACCAACACACGGAACACAGACCAACACACCCAAATGAGCAACACACCCAACACAAACCAACACACCCGACACAGATCAACACACCCAACACAGACCAACAAACCCAACACAGACCAACACACCCAACACAGACCAACACACCCAACACAGTCCAATACCCAACACAGAACAACACAGACCAACACACCCAACACACCCAACACAGACCAACAAACCCAACACAGACCAACACCCCCAACATAGACCAACAACCCCAACACAGACCAACACCCACAACACCAACACACCCAACACAGATGAATAAACCCAACACAGATGAATACATTACAATAACCCCAACACAGACCAACACAGATCATCAATCCAAACACAGACCAACACAGACCAACAATCTCAACACAGCCCAACACATCCAACACAGGCTAACACAGATCAACAAACTCAACACAGACCAACAAACCCAACACACCCATCACAGACCAACAATCCCAACACAGACGAACAAACCCAACACAGACCAACACACCCAACACAGGCCAACACACCCAACATAGATCAACAAACCCAACAGAAAGCAAAACAGACCAACAAACACAACACAACCAGCACAGACCAATAAACCCAACACAGCCCAACACAGACCAACAAACACAACACACCCAACACAGACTAACACACCCAACACAGACCAAAACACCCAACACAGACCAACACACCCAACACAGACCAACACACCCAACACAGACCAACAATCCCAACACTGACCAACATAGACCAAAAATCCCAACACAGACCAACAATCCCAACACAGACCAACAATCCCAACACAGACCAACACTGACCAACAATCCCAACACAGGCCAACACAGCCCAACAATCCCAACACAGACCAACATAGACCAACAATCCCAACACAGACCAACATAGACTACCACACCCAACACAGACCAACAAACACAACGCAGACCAACATAGACCAACACAGACCAACAGAGACCAACAATCCCAACATAGACCAACACACCCACCACAGACCAACACACCCAACATAGACCAACACACCCAACAGAGCAACACAGCCAACACAGAACAACACACCCAACACACCCAACACACCCAACTGAGCAACACGCCCAACACAGACCAACACACCCAACACAGAGCAATACAGAACAATGCACACAACACAGACCAACAAACCCAACACAGAACAACAATCCCAACACAGACCGACACACCCAACATAGACCAACTCAACCAACACAGACCAACTCACCCAACACAGACCAATACACCCAACACAGACCAACACACCGAACACAGACCAACACACCGAACATAGACCAACACACCGAACACAGACCAACACACCCAAATGAGCAACACACCCAACACAGAACAACACACCCGACACAGACCAACACACCCAACACAGACCAACAAACCCAACATAGACCAACACACCCAACACAGACCAACTCACCCAACACAGACCAATACACCCAACACAGACCAACACACCGAACACAGACCAACACACCCGACACAAACCAACACAGACCAACAATCCCAACACAGACCAACACAGACCAACACAGACCAACACACCCAACACCGACCAACATAGACTACCACACCCAACACAGACCAACAAACCCAACGCAGACCAACATAGACCAACACAAACCAACACAAACCAACACACCCAACACACCCAACATAGACCAACAATCCCAACAGACGCCAACATAGACCAACAATCCGAACACAGACCAACACACCCAACACAGACCAACACACCCAACACTGACCAACATAGACCAACAATCCCAACACAGACCAACAATCCCAACACAGACCAACAATCCCAACACAGACCAACACTGACCAACAATCACTGCACAGGCCAACACAGCTCAACAATCCCAACACAGACCAACATAGACCAACAATCCCAACACAGAACAACATAGACTACCACACCCAACACAGCCCAACAAACACAACGCAGACCAACATAGACCAACACAGACCAACAGAGACCAACAATCCCAACATAGACCAACACACCCAACATAGACCAACACACCCAACACGGACCAACACACCCAACACAAACAACACAGACCAAAACACACAACACACACAACACACTCAACACAGACCAACACACACAACACACTCAACACACACAACACACCCAACACAGACCAACACACCCAACACTGACCAACATAGACCAAAAATCCCAACACAGACCAACAATCCCAACACAGACCAACAGAGATCAACAATCCCAACATAGACCAACACACCCAACATAGACCAACACACCCAACACGGACCAACACACCCAACACAAACAACACAGACCAAAACACACAACACACACAACACACTCAACACAGACCAACACACACAACACACCCAACACACACAACACACCCAACACAGACCAACACACCCAACACTGACCAACATAGACCAAAAATCCCAACACAGATCAACAATCCCAACACAGACCAACATAGACTACCACACCCAACACAGACCAACAAACACAGCGCAGACCAACATAGACCAACACAGACCAACAGAGACCAACAATCCCAACATAGACCAACACACCCAACATAGACCAACACACCCAACACGGACCAACACACCCAACACAGAACAACACAGACCAACACACCCAACACACCCAATACACCCAACACACCCAACACTTACCAACACACACAACACACCCAATACACCCAACACAAACAACACAGACCAAAACACACAACACACACAACACACTCAACACAGACCAACACACACAACACACTCAACACACACAACACACCCAACACAGACCAACAGACCCAACACTGACCAACATAGACCAATAATCCCAACACAGACCAACAATCCCAACACAGACCAACAATCCCAACACAGACCAACACTGACCAACAATCCCAACACAGGCCAACGCAGCCCAACAATCCCAACACAGACCAACATAGACCAACAATCCCAACACAGACCAACATAGACTATCACACCCAACACAGACCAACAAACACAACGCAGACCAACATAGACCAACACAGACCAACAGAGACCAACAATCCCAACATAGATCAACACACCCAACATAGACCAACACACCCAACACGGACCAACACACCCAACACAGAACAACAAAGACCAACACACACAACACACCCAATACACCCAACACAAACAACACAGACTAAAACACACAACACACACACAACACACTCAACACAGACCAACACACACAACAAACTCAACACACACAACACACCCAACACAGACCAACACACCCAACACTGACCAACATAGACCAACAATCCCAACACAGACCAACAATCCCAACACAGACCAACAATCCCAACACAGACCAACATAGACTACCACACCCAACACAGACCAACAAACACAACGCAGACCAACATAGACCAACACAGACCAACAGAGACCAACAATCCCAACATAGACCAACACACCCAACACAGACCAACACACCCAACACTGACCAACATAGACCAACAATCCCAACACAGACCAACACACCTAACACAGACGAACAAAACTAACACACCCACCACAGACCAACACACCCAACATCGACCAACACACCCAACAGAGCAACACAGCCAACACAGAACAACACACCCAACACACCCAACACACCCAACTGAGCAACACGCCCAACACAGACCAACACACCCAACACAGAGCAATACAGAACAATGCACCCAACACAGACCAACAAACCCAACACAGAACAACAATCCCAACACAGACCGACACACCCAACATAGACCAACTCAACCAACACAGACCAACTCACCCAACACAGACCAATACACCCAACACAGACCAACACACCGAACACAGACCAACACATCGAACATAGACCAACACACCGAACACAGACCAACACACCCAAATGAGCAACACACCCAACACAGAACAACACACCCGACACAGACCAACACACCCAACACAGACCAACAAACCCAACATAGACCAACACACCCAACACAGACCAACTCACCCAACACAGACCAATACACCCAACACAGACCAACACACCGAACACAGACCAACACACCCGACACAGACCAACACACCCAACACAGACCAACAATCCCAACATGGACCAACACACCCAACACAGACCAACAAACCCAACACAGACCAACACACCCAACACAGACCAATACACCCAACACAGAACAACATACCCAACACAGACCAACACACCGAACATAGACCAACAAACCCAACACAGACCAACAATCCCAACACAGACCAACACTGACCAACAATCCCAACACAGACCAACACAGCCCAACAATCCCAACATAGACCAACATAGACCAACAATCCCAACACAGACCAACATAGACTACCACACCCAACACAGACCAACAAACACAACGCAGACCAACATAGTCCAACACAGACCAACAGAGACCAACAATCCCAACATAGACCAACACACCCAACATAGACCAACACACACAACACGGACCAACACACCCAACACAGAACAACACAGACCAACACACCCAACACACCCAATACACCCAACACACCCAACACAGACCAACACACACAACACACCAATACACCCAACACAAACAACACAGACCAAAACACACAACACACACAACACACACAACACAGACCAACACACACAACACACTCAACACACACAACACACCCAACACAGACCAACACACCCAACACTGACCAACATACACCAACAATCCCAACACAGACCAACAATCCCAACACAGACCAACAATCCCAACACAGACAAACACTGACCAACAATCCCAACACAGGCCAACACAGCCCAACAATCCCAACACAGGCCAACATAGACCAACAATCCCAACACAGACCAACATAGACTACCACACCCAACACAGACCAACAAACACAACGCAGACCAACATAGACCAACACAGACCAACAGAGACCAACAATCCCAACATAGACCAACACACCCAACATAGACCAACACACCCAAAACGGACCAACACACCCAACACAGAACAACACAGACCAACACACCCAACACACCCAATACACACAACACACCCAACACAGACCAACACACACAACACACCCAATATACCCAACACAAACAACACAGACCAAAACACACAACACACACAACACACTTAACACAGACCAACACACACAACACACTCAACACACACACCACACACAACACAGACCAACACACCTACCACAGACCAACACACACCAACAAAGACGAAAGCACCCAACACCGACCAAAAATCCCAAAACAGACCAACACACCTAACACAGACGAACAAAACTAACACACCCACCACAGACCAACACACCCAACACAGACCAACACACCCAACAGAGCAACACACCCAACACAGACCAACACACCCAACACATCCAACTGAGCAAAACACCCAACACAGACCAACACACCCAACACAGAGCAATACAGAACAATGCACCCAACACAGACCAACAAACCCAACACAGAACAACAATCCCAACACAGACCGACACACCCAACATAGACCAACTCAACCAACACAGACCAACTCACCCAACATAGACCAATACACCCAACACAGACCAACACACCGAACACAGACCAACACACCGAACATAGACCAACACACCGAACACAGTCCAACACACCCAAATGAGCAACACACCCAACACAGAACAACACACCCGACACAGACCAACACACCCAACACAGACCAACAAACCCAACATAGACCAACACACCCAACACAGACCAACTCACCCAACACAGACCAATACACCCAACACAGACCAACACACCGAACACAGACCAACACACCCAACATAGACCAACACACGCAACACAGACCAACACACCCAAATGAGCAACACACCCAACACAGACCAACACACCCGACACAGACCAACACACCCAACACAGACCAACAATCCCAACATAGACCAACACACCCAACACAGACCAACAAACCCAACACAGACCAACACACCCAACACAGACCAACACACCCAACACAGAACAACACACACAACACAGACCAACACACACAACACACTCAACACACACAACACACCCAACACAGACCAACACACCCAACACTGACCAACATAGACCAACAATCCCAACACAGCCCAACAATCCCAACACATACCAACAATCCCAACACAGACAAACACTGACCAACAATCCCAACACAGGCCAACACAGCCCAACAATCCCAACACAGGCCAACATAGACCAACAATCCCAACACAGAACAACAGAGACTACCACACCCAACACAGACCAACAAACACAACGCAGACCAACATAGACCAACACAGACCAACAGAGACCAACAACCCCAACATAGACCAACACACCCAACATAGACCAACACACCCAAAACGGACCAACACACCCAACACAGAACAACACAGACCAACACACCCAACACAACCAATACACACAACACACCCAACACAGACCAACACACACAACACACCCAATATAGCCAACACAAACAACACAGACCAAAACACACAACACACACAACACACTTAACACAGACCAACACACACAACACACTCAACAGACACAACACACACAACACAGACCAACACACCTAACACAGACCAACACACACCAACAAAGACTAAAGCACCCAACACCGACCAAAAATCCCAACACAGACCAACACACCTAACACAGACGAACAAAACTAACACACCCACCACAGACCAACACACCCAACACAGACCAACACACCCAACAGAGCAACACACCCAACACAGACCAACACATCCAACACACCCAACTGAGCAACACACCCAACACAGACCAACACACCCAACAAAGAGCAATACAGAACAATGCACCCAACACAGACCAACAAACCCAACACAGAACAACAATCCCAACACAGACCGACACACCCAACATAGACCAACTCAACCAACACAGACCAACTCACCCAACACAGACCAATACACCCAACACAGACCAACGCACCGAACACAGACCAACACACCGAACATAGACCAACACACCGAACACAGACCAACACACCCAAATGAGCAACACACCCAACACAGAACAACACACCCGACACAGACCAACACACCCAACACAGACCAACAAACCCAACATAGACCAACACACCCAACACAGACCAACTCACCGAACACAGACCAATACACCCAACACAGACCAACACACCGAACACAGACCAACACACCCAACATAGACCAACACACGGAACACAGACCAACACACCCAAATGAGCAACACACCCAACGCAGACCAACACACCCGACACAGACCAACACACCCAACACAGACCAACAATCCCAACATAGACCAACACACCCAACACAGACCAATACACCCAACACAGAACAACATACCCAACACAGACCAACACACCGAACATAGACCAACAAACCCAACACAGACCAACAATCCCAACACAGACCAACACTGACCAACAATCCCAACACAGACCAACACAGCCCAACAATCCCAACACAGACCAACATAGACCAACAATCCCAACACAGACCAACATAGACTACCACACCCAACACAGACCAACAAACACAACGCAGACCAACATAGTCCAACACAGACCAACAGAGACCAACAATCCCAACATAGACCAACACACCCAACATAGACCAACACACCCAACACGGACCAACACACCCAACACAGAACAACACAGACCAACACACCCAAAAGACCCAATACACCCAACACACCCAACACAGACCAACACACACAACACACCCAATACACCCAACACAAACAACACAGATCAAAACACACAACACACACAACACACACAACACAGACCAACACACACAACACACTCAACACACACAACACACCCAACACAGACCAACACACCCAACACTGACCAACATAGACCAACAATCCCAACACAGACCAACAATCCCAACACAGACCAACAATCCCAACACAGACAAACACTGACCAACAATCCCAACACAGGCCAACACAGCCCAACAATCCCAACACAGGCCAACACAGCCCAACAATCCCAACACAGACCAACATAGACCAACAATCCCAACACAGACCAACATAGACTACCACACCCAACACAGACCAACAAACACAACGCAGACCAACATAGACCAACACAGACCAACAGAGACCAACAATCCCAACATAGACCAACACACCCAACATAGACCAACACACCCAAAAGGGACCAACACACCCAACACAGAACAACACAGACCAACACACACAACACACCCAATACACACAACACACCCAACACAGACCAACACACACAACACACCCAATATACCCAACACAAACAACACAGACCAAAACACACAACACACACAACACACCCACCACAGACCAACACACCCAACACAGACCAACACACCCAACAGAGCAACACACCCAACACAGACCAACACACCCAACACACCCAACTGAGCAACACACCCAACACAGACCAACACACCCAACACAGAGCAATACAGAACAATGCACCCAACACAGACCAACAAACCCAACACAGAACAACAATCCCAACACAGACCGACACACCCAACATAGACCAACTCAACCAACACAGACCAACTCACCCAACACAGACCAATACACCCAACACAGACCAACGCACCGAACACAGACCAACACACCGAACATAGACCAACACACCGAACACAGACCAACACACCCAAATGAGCAACACACCCAACACAGAACAACACACCCGACACAGACCAACACACCCAACACAGACCAACAAACCCAACATAGACCAACACACCCAACACAGAGCAACTCACCCAACACAGACCAATACACCCAACACAGACCAACACACCGAACACAGACCAACACACCCAACATAGACCAACACACGGAACACAGACCAACACACCCAAATGAGCAACACACCCAACGCAGACCAACACACCCGACACAGACCAACACACCCAACACAGACCAACAATCCCAACATAGACCAACACACCCAACACAGACCAATACACCCAACACAGAACAACATACCCAACACAGACCAACACACCGAACATAGACCAACAAACCCAACACAGACCAACAATCCCAACACAGACCAACACTGACCAACAATCCCAACACAGACCAACACAGCCCAACAATCCCAACACAGACCAACATAGACCAACAATCCCAACACAGACCAACATAGACTACCACACCCAACACAGACCAACAAACACAACGCAGACCAACATAGTCCAACACAGACCAACAGAGACCAACAAACCCAACATAGACCAACACACCCAACATAGACCAACACACCCAACACGGACCAACACACCCAACACAGAACAACACACACAACACACTCAACACACACAACACACCCAACACAGACCAACACACCCAACACTGACCAACATAGACTAACAATCCCAACACAGACCAACAATCCCAACACAGACCAACAATCCCAACACAGACAAACACTGACCAACAATCCCAACACAGGCCAACACAGCCCAACAATCCCAACACAGGCCAACATAGACCAACAATCCCAACACAGACCAACATAGACTACCACACCCAACACAGACCAACAAACACAACGCAGACCAACATAGACCAACACAGACCAACAGAGACCAACAATCCCAACATAGACCAACACACCCAACATAGACCAACACACCCAAAACGGACCAACACACCCAAAACGGACCAACACACCCAACACAGAACAACACAGACCAACACACCCAACACACCCAATACACACAACACACCCAACACAGACCAACACACACAACACACCCAATATAGCCAACACAAACAACACAGACCAAAACACACAACACACACAACACACTTAACACAGACCAACACACACAACACACTCAACACACACAACACACACAACACAGACCAACACACCTAACACAGACCAACACACACCAACAAAGACTAAAGCACCCAACACCGAACAAAAATCCCAACACAGACCAACACACCTAAGACAGACGAACAAAACTAACACACCCATCACAGACCAACACACACAACACAGACCAACACACCCAACAGAGCAACACACCCAACACAGACCAACACACCCAACACACCCAACTGAGCAACACACCCAACACAGACCAACACACCCAACACAGAGCAATACAGAACAATGCACCCAACACAGACCAACAAACCCAACACAGAACAACAATCCCAACACAGACCGACACACCCAACATAGACCAACTCAACCAACACAGACCAACTCACCCAACACAGACCAATACACCCGACACAGACCAACACACCCAACACAGACCAACAAACCCAACATAGACCAACACACCCAACACAGACCAACTCACCCAACACAGACCAATACACCCAACACAGACCAACACACCGAACACAGACCAACACACCCAACATAGACCAACACACGGAACACAGACCAACACACCCAAATGAGCAACACACCCAACACAGACCAACACACCCGACACAGACCAACACACCCAACACAGACCAACAAACCCAACACAGACCAACACACCCAACACAGACCAACACACCCAACACAGACCAACATACACAACACAGACCAACACACCGAACATAGACCAACAAACCCAACACAGACCAACAATCCCAACACAGACCAACAATCCAAACACAGACCAACACAGACCAACACAGACCAACACATCCAACACAGACCAACATAGACTACCACACTCAACAGAGACCAACAATCCCAACACAGACCAACACACCCAACACAGACCAACGCAGGCCAACATAGACCAACACAGACCAACAATCCCAACACAGATCAACAATCCCAAATCAGACCAACACAACCAACATAGATCAACACAGACCAACAATACCCACACAGACCAACATAGACCAACACAGACCAACACACCCAAAACAGACCAACACACCCAACACAGACCAACACACCCAACATAGACCAACATAGACCAATAATCCCAATACAGACCAACAATCCCAACACAGACCAACACACCCAACACTGACCAACATAGACCAACAATCCCAACACAGACCAACAATCCCAACACAGACCAACAATCCCAACACAGACCAACACAGACCAACACAGACCAACAATCCCAACACAGACCAACAAAGACTACCACACCCAACACAGACCAACAAACACAACGCAGACCAACATAGACCAACACAGACCAAAACAGACCAACAATCCCAACACAGACCAACACAGACCAACAATCCCAACACAGGCAAACACTGACCAACAATCCCAACACAGACCAACACAGACCAACAATCCCAACACAGACCAACACAGACCAACAGAGACCAACACATCCAACACAGACCAACATAGACTACCACACCCAACACAGACCAAAAACCACAACGCAGACCAACATAGACCAACACAAACCAACACAAACCAACACACCCAACACACCCAACATAGACCAACAATCCCAACAGAGACCAACATAGACCAACAATCCGAACACAGACCAACACACCCAACACACACCAACACACCCAACACTGACCAACATAGACCAACAATCCCAACACAGACCAACAATCCCAACACAGACCAACAATACTAACACAGACCAACACTGACCAACAATCCCAACACAGGCCAACACAGCCCAACAATCCGAACACAGACCAACATAGACCAACAATCTCAACACAGACCAACATAGACTACCACACCCAACACAGACCAACAAACACAACGCAGACCAACATAGACCAACACAGACCAACAGAGACCAACAATCCCAACATAGACCAACACACACAACATAGACCAACACACCAAACACGGACCAACACACACAACACACCCAATACACCCAACACAAACAACACAGACCAAAACACACAACACACACAACACACTCAACACAGACCAACACACACAACACACTCAACACACACAACACACACAACACAGACCAACACACCTAACACAGACCAACACACACCAACAAAGACTAATGCACCCAACACAGACCAACAATCCCAACACAGACCAACACACCTAACACAGACTAACAAAACTAACACACCCACCACAGACCAACACACCCAACACAGACCAACACACCCAACAGAGCAACACACCCAACACAGACCAACACACCCACACACCCAACTGAGCAACATACACAACACAGACCAACACACCCAACAAAGACCAATACAGAACAATGCACCCAACACAGACCAACAAACCCAACACAGAACAACAATCCCAACACAGACCAACACACCCAACAAAGACCAACACACCCAACATAGACCAACTCAACCAACACAGACCAACTCACCCAACACAGACCAATACACCCAACACAGACCAACACACCGAACACAGACCAACACACCCAACATAGACCAACACACGGAACACAGACCAACACAACCAAATGAGCAACACACCCAACACAGACCAACACACCCGACACAGACCAACGCACCCAACACAGACCAACAAACCCAACACAGACCAACACACCCAACACAGACCTACACACCCAACACAGTCCAACACCCAACACAGAACAACACAGACCAACACACCCAACACACCCAACACAGACCAACAAACCCAACACAGACCAACAGCCCCAACATAGACCAACAACCCCAACACAGACCAACACCCACAACACCAACACACCCAACACAGATGAATAAACCCAACACAGATGAATACATTACAATAACCCCAACACAGACCAACACAGATCATCAATCCAAACACAGACCAACACAGACCAACAATCTCAACACAGCCCAACACATCCAACACAGGCTAACACAGATCAACAAACTCAACACAGACCAACAAACACAACACACCCATCACAGACCAACAATCCCAACACAGACGAACAAACCCAACACAGACCAACACACCCAACACAGGCCAACACACCCAGCACAGACCAACAAACCCAACACAAAGCAAAACAGACCAACAAACACAACACAACCAGCACAGACCAATAAACCCAACACAGCCCAACACAGACCAACAAACACAACACACCCAACACAGACTAACACACCCAACACAGACCAAAACACCCAACACAGACCAACACACCCAACACAGACCAACACACCCAACACAGACCAACAAACCCAACGCAGACCAACATAGACCAACACAAACCAACACAAACCAACACACCCAACACACCTAATATAGACCAACAATCCCAACACTGACCAACATAGACCAACAATCCCAACACAGACCAACAATTCCAACACAGACCAACAATCCCAACACAGACCAACACTGACCAACAATCCCAACACAGGCCAACACAGCCCAACAATCCCAACACAGACCAACATAGACCAACAATCCCAACACAGACCAACATAGACTACCACACCCAACACAGACCAACAAACACAACGCAGACCAACATAGACCAACACAGACCAACACAGACCAACAATCCCAACATAGACCAACACACCCAACATAGACCAACACACCCAACACGGACCAACACACCCAACACAGAACAACACAGACCAACACACCCAACACACCCAACACAGAACAACACAGACCAACACACCCAACACACCCAATACACCCAACACACCCAACACAGACCAACAAACCCAACACAGAACAACAATCCCAACACAGACCAACACAACCAACACAGACCAACACACATACATAGACCAACTCAACCAACACAGACCAACTCACCCAACACAGACCAACACACACAACACAGACCAACACACCCAACACGGACCAGCACACCCAACACAGAACAACACTATCAACACACCCAACACACCCAATACACCCAACACACCCAACACAGACCAACACACACAACACACTCAATACTCCCAACACAAACAACACATACCAAAACACACAACACACACAACACACTCAACACAGACCAACACACACAGCACACTCAACACACACAACACGCCCAACACAGACCAACACACCCAACACTGACCAACATAGACCAACAATCCCAACACAGACCAACAATCCCAACACAGACCAACAATCCCAACACAGACCAACACTGACCAACAATCCCAACACAGGCCAACACAGCCCAACAATCCCAACACAGACCAACATAGACCAACAATCCCAACACAGACCAACATAGACTACCACACCCAACACAGACCAACAAACACAACGCAGACCAACATAGACCAACACAGACCAACAGAGACCAACAATCCCAACATAGACCAACACACCCAACATAGACCAACACACCCAACACGGACCAACACACCCAACACAGAACAACACAGACCAACACACCCAACACACCCAATACACCCAACAAACCCAACACAGACTAACACACACAACACACCCAATACACCCAACACAAACAACACAGACCAAAACACACAACACACACAACACACTCAACACAGACCAACACACACAACACACTCAACACACACAACACACCCAACACAGACCAACACACCCAACACTGACCAACATAGACCAACAATCCCAACACAAACCAACAATCCCAACACACCAACAATCCCAACACAGACCAACACTGACCAACAATCCCAACACAGGCCAACACAGCCCACCAATCCCAACACAGACCAACATAGACCAACAATCCCAACACAGACCACCATAGACTACCACACCCAACACAGACCAACAAACACAACGCAGACCAACATAGACCAAAACAGACCAACAGAGACCAACAATCCCAACACTGACCAACAATCCCAACACAGCCCAACACAGCCCAACAATCCCAACACAGACCAACATAGACCAACAATCCCAACACAGATCAACATAGACTACCACACCCAACACAGACCAACAAACACAACGCAGACCAACATAGACCAACACAGACCAACAGAGACCAACAATCCCAACATAGACCAACACACCCAACATAGACCAACACACCCAACACGGACCAACACACCCAACACAGAACAACACAGACCAACACACACAACACACCCAATACACCCAACACAAACAACACAGACCAAAACACACAACACACACAACACACTCAACACAGACCAACACACACAACACACTCAACACACACAACACACCCAACACAGACCAACACACCCAACACAGACCAACACAGACCAACAATCCCAACATAGACCAACACAGCCAACATCGATCAACACACCCAACACGGACCAACACACCCAACACAGAACAACACAGACCAACACACCCAATACACCCAATACACTCAACACACCCAACACAGACCAACAAACCCAACACAGTACAACAATCCCAAACAGACCAACACACCCAACACAGACCAACACACCCAACATAGACCAACTCAACCAACACAGACCAACTCATCCAACACAGACAAACACACACAACACAGAACAACACACCCAACACAGACCAAAACACCCAACATAGACGAACACACCTAACACAGACCAACACACCCAAATGAGCAACACAACCAACACAGACCAACACACCCAACACAGACCAACACACCCAACACAGACCAACAATCCCAACATAGACCAACACACCCAACACAGACCAACAAACCCAACACAGACCAACACACCCAACACAGACCAACACACCCAACACAGTCCAACACCCAACACAGAACAACACAGACCAACACACCCAACACACCCAACACAGACCAAAAAACACAACACAGACCAACACCCCCAACATAGACCAACAACTCCAACACAGACCAACACCCACAACACCAACACACCCAACACAGATGAAGAAACCCAACACAGATGAATACATTACAATAACCCCAACACAGACCAACACAGATCATCAATCCAAACACAGACCAACACAGACCAACAATCTCAACACAGCCCAACGCATCCAACACAGGCTAACACAGATCAACAAACGCAACACAGACCAACAAACCCAACACAGACCAACAAACCCAACACACCCATCACAGACCAACAATCCCAACACAGACCAACACACCAAACAAAGACCAACACACCCAACATAGACCAACTCAACCAACACAGACCAACTCACCCAACACAGACTAATACACCCAACACAGACCAACACACCGAACACAGACCAACACACCCAACATAGACCAACACACGGAACACAGACCAACACACCCAAATGAGCAACACACCCAACACAAACCAACACACCCGACACAGATCAACACACCCAACACAGACCAACAAACCCAACACAGACCAACACACCCAACACAGACCAACACACCCAACACAGTCCAATACCCAACACAGAACAACACAGACCAACACACCCAACACATCCAACACAGACCAACAAACCCAACACAGACCAACACCCCCAACATAGACCAACAACCCCAACACAGACCAACACCCACAACACCAACACACCCAACACAGATGAATAAACCCAACACAGATGAATACATTACAATAACCCCAACACAGACCAACACAGATCATCAATCCAAACACAGACCAACACAGACCAACAATCTCAACACAGCCCAACACATCCAACACAGGCTAACACAGATCAACAAACTCAACACAGACCAACAAACCCAACACACCCATCACAGACCAACAATCCCAACACAGACGAACAAACCCAACACAGACCAACACACCCAACACAGGCCAACACACCCAACATAGATCAACAAACCCAACAGAAAGCAAAACAGACCAACAAACACAACACAACCAGCACAGACCAATAAACCCAACACAGCCCAACACAGACCAACAAACACAACACACCCAACACAGACTAACACACCCAACACAGACCAAAACACCCAACACAGACCAACACACCCAACACAGACCAACACACCCAACACAGACCAACAATCCCAACACTCACCAACATAGACCAAAAATCCCAACACAGACCAACAATCCCAACACAGACCAACAATCCCAACACAGACCAACACTGACCAACAATCCCAACACAGGCCAACACAGCCCAACAATCCCAACACAGACCAACATAGACCAACAATCCCAACACAGACCAACATAGACTACCACACCCAACACAGACCAACAAACACAACGCAGACCAACATAGACCAACACAGACCAACAGAGACCAACAATCCCAACATAGACCAACACACCCAACATAGACCAACACACCCAACACGGACCAACACACCCAACACAGAACAACACAGACCAACACACCCAACACATCCAACACAGAACAACACAGACCAATACACCCAACACACCAAATACACCCAACACACCCAACACAGACCAACAAACCCAACACAGAACAACAATCCCAACACAGACCAACACACCCAACACAGACCAACACACCCAACATAGACCAACTCAACCAACACAGAGCAACTCACCCAACACAGACCAACACACACAACACAGACCAACACACCCAACACAGACCAACACACCCAACATAGACCAACACACCTAACACAGACCAACACACCCAAATGAGCAACACACCCAACACAGACCAACACACCCAACACAGACCAACATACCCAACACAGACCAACAATCCCAACATAGACCAACACACCCAACACAGACCAACAAACCCAACACAGACCAACACACCCAACACAGACCAACACACACAACACAATCCAACACCCAACACAGAACAACACAGACCAACACACCCAACACAGACCAACAAACACAACACAGACCAACAACCCCAACACAGACCAACACCCACAAAACCAACACACCCAACACAGATGAATAAACCCAACACAGATGAATATATTACAATAACCCCAACACAGACCAACACAGATTATCAATCCAAACAGAGACCAACACAGACCAACAATCTCAACACAGCCCAACACATCCAACACAGGCTAACACAGATCAACAAACTCAACACAGACCAACAAACCCAACACAGACCAACAAACCCAACACACCCATCACAGACCAACAATCCCAACACAGACCAACAATCCCAACACAGACCAACAATCGCAACACAGACCAACACTGACCAACAATCCCAACACAGGCCAACACAGCCCAACAATCCCAACACAGACCAACATAGACCAACAATCCCAACACAGACCAACATAGACTACCACACCCAACACAGACCAACAAACACAACGCAGACCAACATAGACCAACATAGACCAACAGAGACCAACAATCCCAACATAGACCAACACACCCAACATAGACCAACACACCCAACACGGACCAACACACCCAACACAGAACAACACAGACCAACACACCAAACACAACCAATACACCCAACACACCCAACACAGACCAACAAACCCAACACAGAACAACAATCCCAACACAGACCAACACACCCAACACAGACCAACACACCCAACATTGACCAACTCAACCAACACAGACCAACTCACCCAACACAGACCAACACACACAACACAGACCAACACACCCAACACAGACCAACACACCCAACACAGACCAACACACCTAACACAGACCAACACACCAAAATGAGCAACACACCCAACACAGACCAACACACCCAACACAGACCAACATACCCAACACAGACCAACAATCCCAACATAGACCAACACACCCAACACAGACCAACAAACCCAACACAGACCAACACACCCAACACAGACCAACACACCCAACACTATCCAACACCCAACACAGAACAACACAGACCAACACACCCAACACAGACCAACAAACACAACACAGACCAACAACCCCAACACAGACAAACACCCACAACACCAACACACCCAACACAGATGAATAAACCCAACACAGATGAATACATTAAATAACCCGAACACAGACCAACACAGATTATCAATCCAAACACAAACCAACACAGACCAACAATCTCAACACAGCCCAACACATCCAACACAGGCTGACACAGATCAACAAACTCAACACAGACCAACAAACCCAACACAGACCAACAAACCCAACACACCCATCACAGAACAACAATCCCAACACAGACGAACAAACCCAACACAGACCAACACACCCAACACAGGCCAACACACCCAACACAGACCAACAAACCCAACACAGAGCAAAACAGACCAACAAACACAACACAACCCGCACAGACCAATAAACCCAACACAGCCCAACACCGACCAACAAACACAAAACACCCAACACAGACTAACACACCCAACACAGACCAAAACACCCAACACAGACCAACACACCCAACACAGACCAACACACCCAACACAGACCAACACAGACTAACAAACCCAACACAGACCAACAAACCCAAAATAGACCAACATACACAACACAGACCAACACACCGAACACAGACCAACAAAACCAAAACAGACCAACACACCCAACACAGACAAACACACCCAACACAGACCAACAAACACAATACAGACCAACACACCCAACACAGACCAACAAACCCAACATAGACCAACACACCTAACACAGACCAACACACCCAACACAGACCAACACACCTGAAAAAGCCCAACACACCCAACACAGACCAACAGCCCCAACACAACCAAAACCCCCAACACGGACTAACACTCCCAACACAGACCAACACACAAAACACAGACCAACACACCCAACACAGACCAACACATGCAACACTGACCGACACACCCAACACAGACCAACACACCCAACACAGACCAACACACCTGAAAAAGCCCAACACACCCAACACAGACCAACAGCCCCAACACGACCAAACCCCCCAACACGGACCAACAAACACAACACAGACCAGCACACCCAACACAGACCAACACACCCATCACAGATCAACTCACCCAACACAGACCAACTCACCCAACACAGACCAACGCACCCAACACAGACCAACAAACCCAACACAGACCAACACACCCAACACAGACCAACACACCCAACACAGACCAACACACACAACACAGACCAACACACCCAACTGAGCAACACACCCAACACAGACCAACACACACAACACAGACCAATGCAGAACAATGCACCCAACACAGACCAACAATCCCAACACAGACCAACAATCCCAACAAAGACCAACACACCCAACACAGACAAGCACACCCAACACAGACCATCAAACACAACACAGACCAACACACCCAACACAGACCAACTCACCAAACACAGACCAACTCACCCAACAAAGACCAATACACGCAACACAGACCAACACACCGAACACAGACAAACACCCCCAACACAGACCAACACACGCAACACAGACCAACACACCGAACACAGATCAACACACCCAACACAGACCAACAAACCCAACACAGACCAATACAGCCAACACAGACCAACACACCCAACACAGTCCAACACATCCAACACAGAACAACACAGAACAACACACCCAACACACCCAACACAGACCAACAAACCCAACACAGACCAACACCCCCAACATAGACCAACACCCCCAACCCAGACCAACACCCCCAACACCAACACACACAACACAGATGAATAAATCCAACACAGATGAATACATTACAATACCCCAACACACACCAACACAGATCATCAATCTCAAACACAGGCCAACACAGACCAACAATCCTAACACAGTCCAAGACATCAACACAGGCTAACACAGATCAACAAACTCAACACAGACCAACAAACCCAACACACCCATCACAGACCAACAATCCCAACACAGACGAACAAACCCAACACAGACCAACACACCCAACACAGACCAACAAACCCAACATAGACCAACACACCTAACACAGACCAACACACCCAACACAGACCAACACACCTGAAAATGCCCAACACACCCAACACAGACCAACAGCCCCAACACAACCAAAACCCCCAACACGCAATAACACTCCCAACACAGACCAACACACACAACACAGACCAACACACCCAACACAGACCAACACATGCAACACTGACCGACACACTCAACACAGACCAACACACCCAACACAGACCAACACACCTGAAAAAGCCCAACACACCCAACACAGACCAACAGCCCCAACACGAACAAAACCCCCAACACGGACCAACACACACAACACAGACCAGCACACCCAACACAGACCAACACACCCATCACAGATCAACTCACCCAACACAGACCAACTCACCCAACACAGACCAACGCACCCAACACAGACCAACAAACCCAACACAGACCAACACACCCAACACAGACCAACACACCCAACACAGACCAACACACCCAACACAGACCAACACACCCAACTGAGCAACACACCCAACACAGACCAACACACACAACACAGACCAATACAGAACAATGCACCAAACACAGACCAACAAACCCAACACAGACCAACAATCCCAACAAAGACCAACACACCCAACACAGACAAACACACCCAACACAGACCATCAAACACAACACAGACCAACACACCCAACACAGCCCAACTCACCAAACACAGACCAACTCACCCAACACAGACCAATACACGCAACACAGACCAACACACCGAAAACAGACAAACACCCCCAACACAGACCAACACACGCAACACAGACCAACACACCGAACACAGATCAACACACCCAACACAGACCAACAAACCCAACACAGACCAATACAGCCAACACAGACCAACACACCCAACACAGTCCAACGCATCCAACACAGAACAACACAGAACAACACACCCAACACACCCAACACAGACCAACAAACCCAACACAGACCAACACCCCCAACATAGACCAACACCCCCAACACAGACCAACACCCCCAACACCAACACACACAACACAGATGAATAAATCCAACACAGATGAATACATTACAATACCCCAACACACACCAACACAGATCATCAATCTCAAACACAGACCAACACAGACCAACAATCCTAACACAGCCCAACACATCAACACAGGCTAACACAGATCAACAAACTCAACACAGACCAACAAACCCAACACACCCATCACAGACCAACAATCCCAAGACAGACGAACAAACCCAACACAGGCCAACACACCCAACACAGACCAACAAACCCAACACAGAGCAAAACAGACCAACAAACGCAACACAACCAGCACAGACCAATAAACCCAACACAGGCCAACACAGACCAATAAAAACAACACACCCAACACAGACCAACACACACAACACAGACCAACACACCCAACACAGACCAACACACCCAACACAGGTTAACACAGACTAACAAACCCAACACAGAACAACAAATCAAAAACAGACCAAAGAACCCAACACAGACCAACAAACACAACACAGAGCAAAACAGACCAACAAACACAACACAACCAGCACAGACCAATACACCCAACACAGACCAATAAACACAACACACCCAACATAGACCAGCACACCCAACACGGACCAACACACCCAACACAGAACAACACAGACCAACACACCCAATACACCCACAACACCAACACACCCAACACAGATGAATAAACCCAACACAGATGAATACATTACAATAACCCCAACACAGACCAACACAGATCATCAATCCAAACACAGACCAACACAGACCAACAATCTCAACACAGCCCAACACATCCAACACAGGCTAACACAGATCAACAAACTCAACACAGACCAACAAAACCAACAAAGACCAACAAACCCAACACACCCATCACAGACCAACAATCCCAACACAGACCAACACACCCAACAAAGACCAACACACCCAACATAGACCAACTCAACCAACACAGACCAACTCACCCAACACAGACTAATACACCCAACACAGACCAACCCACCGAACACAGACCAACACACCCAACATAGACCAACACACGGAACACAGACCAACACACCCAAATGAGCAACACATCCAACACAAACCAACACACCCGACACAGATCAACACACCCAACACAGACCAACAATCCCAACATAGACTAACACACCCAACACAGACCAACAAACCCAACACAGACCAACACACCCAACACAGAACAACACACCCAACACAGTCCAACACCCAACACAGAACAACACAGACCAACACACCCAACACACCCAACACAGACCAACAAACACAACACAGGCCAACACCCCCAACATAGACCAACAACCCCAACATAGACCAACAACCACAACACCAAAACACCCAACACAGATGAATAAACCCAACACAGATGAATACATTACAATAACCCCAACACAGACCAACACAGATCATCAATCCAAACACAGACCAACACAGACCAACAATCTCAACACAGCCCAACACATCCAACACAGGCTAACACAGATCAACAAACTCAACACAGACCAACAAACCCAACACAGACCAACAAACCCAACACACCCATCACAGACCAACAATCTCAACATAGCCCAACACATCCAACACAGGCTAACACAGATCAACAAACTCAACACAGACCAACACACCCAACACAGACCAACACACCCAACACAGTCCAACACCCAACACAGAACAACACAGACCAACACACCCAACACACCCAACACAGACCAACAAACCCAACACAGACCAACACCCCCAACATAGACCAACAACCCCAACACAGACCAACACCCACAACACCAACACACCCAACACAGATGAATAAACCCAACACAGATGAATACATTACAATAATCCCAACACAGATCATCAATCCAAACACAGACCAACACAGACCAACAATCTCAACACAGCCCAACACATCCAACACAGGCTAACACAGATCAACAAACTCAACACAGACCAACACACTCAACACACCCATCACAGACCAACAATCCCAACACATTCGAACAAACCCAACACAGACCAACACACCCAACACAGGCCAACACACCCAACACAGACCAACAAACCCAACACTAAGCAAAACAGACCAACAAACACAACACAACCAGCACAGACCAATAAACCCAACACAGCCCAACACAGACCAACAAACACAACACACCCAACACAGACTAACACACCCAACACAGACCAAAACACCCAACATAGACCAACACACCCAACACAGACCAACACACCCAACACAGACCAACAAACCCAACCCAGACCAACATAGACCAACACAAACCAACAAAAACCAACACACCCAACACACCCAACATAGACCAACAATCCCAACACTGACCAACATAGACCAACAATCCCAACACAGACCAACAATCCCAACACAGACCAACAATCCCAACACAGACCAACACTGACCAACAATCCCAACACAGGCCAACACAGCCCAACAATCCCAACACAGACTACCACAGACCAACAAACACAACGCAGACCAACATAGACCAACACAGACCAACAGAGACCAACAATCCCAACATAGACAAACACACCCAACATAGACCAACACACCCAACACGGACCAACACACCCAACACAGAACAACACAGACCAGCACAGCCAACACACCCAATACAGAACAACACAGACCAACACACCCAACACACCCAATACACCCAACACACCCAACACAGACCAACAAACCCAACACAGAACAACAATCCCAACACAGACCAAAACACCCAACACAGACCAACACACCCAACATAGACCAACTCAACCAACACAGACCAACTCACCCAACACAGACCAACACACACAACACAGACCAACACACCCAACGCAGACCAACACACCCAACATAGACCAACACACCTAACACAGACCAACACAGCCAAATGAGCAACACACCCAACACAGACCAACACACCCAACACAGACCAACATACCCAACACAGACCAACAATCCCAACGTAGACCAACACACCCAACACAGACCAACAAACCCAACACAGACCAACACACCCAACAGAGACCAACACACCCAACACAATCCAACACCCAACACAGAACAACACAGACCAACACACCCAACACACCCAACACAGACCAACAAACACAACACAGACCAACAACCCCAACACAGACCAACACCCACAACACCAACACACCCAACACAGATGAATAAACCCAACACAGATGAATACATTACAATAACCCCAACACAGACCAACACAGATCATCAATCCAAACACAGACCAACACAGACCAACAATCTCAACACAGCCCAACACATCCAACACAGGCTAACACAGATCAACAAACTCAACACAGACCAACAAACCCAACACAGACCAACAAACCTAACACACCCATCACAGAACAACAATCCCAACACAGACGAACAAACCCAACACAGACCAACACACCCAACACAGGCCAACACACCCAAAACAGACCAACAAACCCAACACAGAGCAAAACAGACCAACAAACACAACACAACCAGCATAGACCAATAAACCCAACACAGCCCAACACCGACCAACAAACACAAAACACCCAACACAGACTAACACACCCAACACAGACCAAAACACCCAACACAGACCAACACACCCAACACAGACCAACACACCCAACACAGACCAACACAGACTAACAAACCCAACACAGACCAACAAACCCAAAACAGACCAACAAAGACAACACAGACCAACAAATCCACCACAGACCAACATACACAACACAGACCAACACACCGAACACAGACCAACAAAACCAAAACAGACCAACACACCCAACACAGACAAACACACCCAATACAGACCAACAAACACAACACAGACCAACACACCCAACACAGACCAACAAACCCAACATAGACCAACACACCTAACACAGACCAACACACCCAACACAGACCAACACACCTGAAAAAGCCCAACACACCCAACACAGACCAACTGCCCCAACACAACCAAAACCCTCAACACGGACTAACACTCCCAACACAGACCAACACACCCAACACAGACCAACACACCCAACACAGATCAACACACCTGAAAATGCCCCACACACCCGACACAGACCAACAGCCCCAACACGACCAAAACCCCCAACACGGACCAACACACACAACACAGACCAACAGCCCCAACACGACCAAAACCCCCATTACGGACCAACACCCCCAACACAGACCAACACACGCAACACAGACCAACACACCGAACACAGATCAACTCACCCAACACAGACCAACAAACCCAACACAGACCAAGACAGCCAACACAGACCAACACACCCAACACAGTCCAACACATCCAACACAGAACAATACAGAACAACACACCCAACACACCCAACACAGACCAACAAACCCTACACAGACCAACACCCCCAACATAGACCAACACCCCCAACCCAGACCAACACCCCCAACACCAACACACACAACACAGATGAATAAATCCAACACAGATGAATACATTACAATACCCCAACACACACCAACACAGATCATCAATCTCAAACACAGACCAACACAGACCAACAATCCTAACACAGCCCAACACATCAACACAGGCTAACACAGATCAACAAACTCAACACAGACCAACAAACCCAACACACCCATCACAGACCAACAATCCCAAAACAGACGAACAAACCCAACACAGACCAACACACCCAACACAGGCCAACACACCCAACACAGACCAACAAACCCAACACAGAGCAAAACAGACCAACAAACGCAACACAACCAGCACAGACCAATACACCCAACACAGGCCAACACAGACCAATAAACACAACACACCCAACACAGACCAACACACACAACACAGACCAACACACCCAACACAGACCAACACACCCAACACAGGTTAACACAGACTAACAAACCCAACACAGAACAACAAATCAAAAACAGACCAAAGAACCCAACACAGACCAACAAACCCAACACAGAGCAAAACAGACCAACAAACACAACACAACCAGCACAGACCAATACACCCAACACAGGCCAACACAGACCAATAAACACAACACACCCAACATAGACCAACACACCCAACACGGACCAACACACCCAACACAGAACAACACAGACCAACACACCCAATACACCCACAACACCAACACACCCAACACAGATGAATAAACCCAACACAGATGAATACATTACAATAACCCCAACACAGACCAACACAGATCATCAATCCAAACACAGACCAACACAGACCAACAATCTCAACACAGCCCAACACATCCAACACAGGCTAACACAGATCATCAAACTCAACACAGACCAACAAAACCAACAAAGACCAACAAACCCAACACACCCATCACAGAACAACAATCCCAACACAGACCAACACACCCAACAAAGACCAACACACCCAACATAGACCAACTCAACCAACACAGACCAACTCACCCAACACAGACTAATACACCCAACACAGACCAACACACCGAACACAGACCAACACACCCAACATAGACCAACACACGGAGCACAGACCAACACACCCAAATGAGCAACACATCCAACACAAACCAACACACCCGACACAGATCAACACACCCAACACAGAACAACAATCCCAACATAGACTAACACACCCAACACAGACCAACAAACCCAACACAGACCAACACACCCAACACAGACCAACACACCCAACACAGTCCAACACCCAACACAGAACAACACAGACCAACACACCCAACACACCCAACACAGACCAACAAACACAACACAGACCAACACCCCCAACATAGACCAACAACCCCAACACAGACCAACACCCACAACACCAACACACCCAACACAGATGAATAAACCCAACACAGATGAATACATTACAATAACCCCAACACAGACCAACACAGATCATCAATCCAAACACAGACCAACACAGACCAACAATCTCAACACAGCCCAACACATCCAACACAGGCTAACACAGATCAACAAACTCAACACAGACCAACAAACCCAACACAGACCAACAAACCCAACACACCCATCACAGACCAACAATCCCAACACAGACCAACACACCCAACAAAGACCAACACACCCAACATAGACCAACTCAACCAACACAGACCAACTCACCCAACACAGACTAATACACCCAACACAGACCAACACACCGAACACAGACCAACACACCCAACATAGACCAACACACGGAACACATACCAACACACCCAAATGAGCAACACACCCAACACAAACCAACACACCCGACACAGATCAACACACCCAACACAGACCAACAATCCCAACATAGACCAACACACCCAACACAGACCAACAAACCCAACACAGACCAACACACCCAACACAGTCCAACACACCCAACACAGTCCAACACCCAACACAGAACAACACAGACCAACACACCCAACACACCCAACACAGACCAACAAACCCAACACAGACCAACACCCCCAACATAGACCAACAACCCCAACACAGACCAACACCCACAACACCAACACACCCAACACAGATGAATAAACCCAACACAGATGAATACATTACAATAACCCCAACACAGACCAACACAGATCATCAATCCAAACACCGACCAACACAGACCAACAATCTCAACACAGCCCAACACATCCAACACAGGCTAACACAGATCAACAAACTCAACACAGACCAACACACCCAACACACCCATCACAGACCAACAATCCCAACACAGACGAACAAACCCAACACAGACCAACACACCCAACACAGGCCAACACACCCAACACAGACCAACAAACCCAACACAAAGCAAAACAGACCAACAAACACAACACAACCAGCACAGACCAATAAACCCAACACAGCCCAACACAGACCAACAAACACAACACACCCAACACAGACTAACACACCCAAAACAGACCAAAACATCCAACATAGACCAACACACCCAACACAGACCAACACACCCAACACAGACCAACAAACCCAACCCAGACCAACATAGACCAACACAAACCAACAAAAACCAACACACCCAACACACCCAACATAGACCAACAATCCCAACACTGACCAACATAGACCAACAATCCCAACACAGACCAACAATCCCAACACAGACCAACAATCCCAACACAGACCAACACTGACCAACAATCCCAACACATGCCAACACAGCCCAACAATCCCAACACAGACCAACATAGACCAACAATCCCAACACAGACCAACATAGACTACCACACCCAACACAGACCAACAAACACAACGCAGACCAACACACCCAACACAGACCAACACACCCAACACAATACAACACCCAACACAGAACAACACAGACCAGCACAGCCAAAACACCCAACACAGAACAACACAGACCAACACACCCAACACACCCAATACACCCAACACACCCAACACAGACCAACAAACCCAACACAGAACAATCCCAACACAGACCAACACACCCAACACAGACCAACACACCCAACATAGACCAACTCAACCAACACAGACCAACTCACCCAACACAGACCAACACACACAACACAGACCAACACACCCAACGCAGACCAACACACCCAACATAGACCAACACACCTAACACAGACCAACACAGCCAAATGAGCAACACACCCAACACAGCCAACACACCCAACACAGACCAACATACCCAACACAGACCAACAATCCCAACATAGACCACACCCAACACAGACCAACAAACCCAACACAGACCAACACACCCAACACAGACCAACACACCCAACACAATACAACACCCAACACAGAACAACACAGACCAACACACCCAACACACCCAACACAGACCAACAAACACAACACAGACCAACAACCCCAACACAGACCAACACCCACAACACCAACACACCCAACACAGAAGAATAAACCCAACACAGATGAATACATTACAATAACCCCAACACAGACCAACACAGATCATCAATCCAAACACAGACCAACACAGACCAACAATCTCAACACAGCACAACACATCCAACACAGGCTAACACAGATCAACAAACTCAACACAGACCAACAAACCCAACACAGACCAACAAACCCAACACACCCATCACAGAACAACAATCCCAACACAGACGAACAAACCCAACACAGACCAACACACCCAACACAGGCCAACACACCCAACACAGACCAACAAACCCAACACAGAGCAAAACAGACCAACAAACACAACACAACCAGCATAGACCAATAAACCCAACACAGCCCAACACCGACCAACAAACACAAAACACCCAACAAAGACTAACACACCCAACACAGACCAAAACACCCAACACAGACCAACACACCCAACACAGACCAACACACCCAACACAGACCAACACAGATTAACAAACCCAACACAGACCAACAAACCCAAAACAGACCAACAAAGACAACACAGACCAACAAATCCACCACAGACCAACATACACAACACAGACCAACACACCCAACACAGACCAACAAACCCAACATAGACCAACACACCTAACACAGACCAACACACCCAACACAGACCAACACACCTGAAAAAGCCCAACACACCCAACACAGACCAACAGCCCCAACACAACCAAAACCCTCAACACGGACTAACACTCCCAACACAGACCAACACACCCAACACAGACCAACACACCCAACACAGACCAACACACCTGAAAAAGCCCAACACACCCAACACAGACCAACAGCCCCAACACGACCAAAACCCCCAACACGGACCGACACACACAACACAGACCAACAGCCCCAACACGACCAAAACCCCCAACACGGACCAACACACACAACACAGACCAACACACCCAACACAGACCAACACACCCATCACAGATCAACTCACCCAACACAGCCCAACTCACCCAACACAGACCAACGCACCCAACACAGACCAACGCACCCAACACAGACCAACAAACCCAACACAGACCAACACACCCAACACAGACTAACACACCCAACACAGACCAACACACCCAACACAGACCAACACACCCAACTGAGCAACACACCCAGCACAGACCAACACACACAACACAGACCAATACAGAACAATGCACCCAACACAGACCAACAAACCCAACACAGACCAACAATCCCAACAAAGACCAACACACCCAACACAGACAAACACACCCAACACAGACCATCAAACACAACACAGACCAACACACCCAACACAGACCAACTCACCCAACACAGACCAACTCACCCAACACAGACCAACACACCCAACACAGGCCAACACACCCAACACAAACAAACACCCCCAACACAGACCAACACACGCAACACAGACCAACACACCGAACACAGATCAACACACCAAACACAGACCAACAAACCCAACACAGACCAATACAGCCAACACAGACCAACACACCCAACACAGTCCAACACATCCAACACAGAACAACACAGAATAACACACCCAACACACCCAACACAGACCAACAAACCCAACAGAGACCAACACCCCCAACATAGACCAACACCCCCAACCCAGACCAACACCCCCAACACCAACACACATAGCACAGATGAATAAATCCAACACAGATGAATACATTACAATACCCCAACACACACCAACACAGATCATCAATCCAAACACAGACCAACACAGACCAACAATCCTAACACAGCCCAACACATCAACACAGGCTAACACAGATCAACAAACTCAACACAGACCAACAAACCCAACACACCCATCACAGACCAACAATCCCAACACAGACGAACACACCCAACACAGACCAACACACCCAACACAGACCAACACACCCAACACAGTCCAACACCCAACACAGAACAACACAGTCCAACACACCCAATACACCCAGCACAGACCACCAAACCCAACACAGACCAACACCCCCAACATAGACCAACAACCCCAACACAGACCAACACCCACAACACCAACACACCCAACACAGATGAATAAACCCAACACAGATGAATACATTACAATAACCCCAACACAGACCAACACAGATCATAAATCCGAACACAGACCAACACAGACCAACAATCTCAACACAGCCCAACACATCCAACACAGGCTAACACAGACCAACAATCCCAACACAGACCAACAATCCCAACACAGACCAACACTGACCAACAATCCCAACACAGACCAACAAACCCAACACAGACCAATACAGCCAACACAGACCAACACACCCAACACAGTCCAACACATCCAACACAGAACAACACAAAATAACACACCCAACACACCCAACACAGACCAACAAACCCAACACAGACCAACACCCCCAACATAGACCAACACCCCCAACCCAGACCAACACCCCCAACACCAACACACACAACACAGATGAATAAATCCAACACAGATGAATACATTACAATACCCCAACACACACCAACACAGATCATCAATCCAAACACAGACCAACACAGACCAACAATCCTAACACAGCCCAACACATCAACACAGGCTAACACAGATCAACAAACTCAACACAGACCAACAAACCCAACACACCCATCACACACCAACAATCCCAACACAGACGAACAAACCCAACACAGACCAACACACCCAACACAGGCGAATACACCCAACACAGACCAACAAACCCAACACAGAGCAAAACAGACCAACAAACACAACACAACCAGCGTAGAACAATACACCCAACACAGGCCAACACAGACCAATAAACACAACACACCCAACACAGACCAACACACACAACACAGACCAACACACCCAACACAGACCAACACACCCAACACAGGTTAACACAGACTAACAAACACAACACAGAACAACAAACCAAAAACAGACCAAAGAACCCAACACAGACCAACAAACCCAACACAGAGAAAAACAGACCAACATACACAACACAACCAGCACAGACCAATACACCCAACACAGGCCAACACAGACCAATAAACACAACACACCCAACATAGACCAACACACCCAACACGGACCAACACACCCAACACAGAACAACACAGACCAACACACCCAATACACCCACAACACCAACACACCCAACACAGATGAATAAACCCAACACAGATGAATACATTACAATAACCCCAACACAGACCAACACAGATCATCAATCCAAACACAGACCAACACAGACCAACAATCTCAACACAGCCCAACACATCCAACACAGGCTAACACAGATCAACAAACTCAACACAGACCAACAAACTCAACACAGACCAACAAACCCAACACACCCAACATAGACCAACTCAACCAACACAGACCAACTCACCCAACACAGACTAATACATCCAACACAGACCAACACACCGAACACAGACCAACACACCCAACATAGACCAACACACGGAACACAGACCAACACACTCAAATGAGCAACACACCCAACACAAACCAACACACCCGACACAGATCAACACACCCAACACAGATCAACAATCCCAACATAGACCAACACACCCAACACAGACCAGCAGACCCAACACAGACCAACACACCCAACACAGACCAACACACCCAACACAGTCCAACACCCAACACAGAACAACACAGAACAACACACCCAATACACCCAACACAGACCACCAAACCCAACACAGACCAACACCCCCAACATAGACCAACAACCCCAACACAGACCAACACCCACAACACCAACACACCCAACACAGATGAATAAACCCAACACAGATGAATACATTACAATAACCCCAACACAGACCAACACAGATCATAAATCCGAACACAGACCAAAACAGACCAACAATCTCAACACAGCCCAACACATCCAACACAGGCTAACACAGACCAACAATCCCAACACAGACCAACAATCCCAACACAGACCAACACTGACCAACAATCCCAACACAGACCAACAAACCCAACACAGACCAATACAGCCAACACAGACCAACACACCCAACACAGTCCAACACATCCAACACAGAACAACACAAAATAACACACCCAACACACCCAACACAGACCAACAAACCCAACACAGACCAACACCCCCAACATAGACCAACACCCCCAACCCAGACCAACACCCCCAACACCAACACACACAACACAGATGAATAAATCCAACACAGATGAATACATTACAATACCCCAACACACACCAACACAGATCATCAATCCAAACACAGACCAACACAGACCAACAATCCTAACACAGCCCAACACATCAACACAGGCTAACACAGATAAACAAACTCAACACAGACCAACAAATCCAACACACCCATCACACACCAACAATCCCAACACAGACGAACAAACCCAACACAGACCAACACACCCAACACAGGCCAACACACCCAACACAGACCAACAAACCCAACACAGAGCAAAACAGACCAACAAACACAACACAAGCAGCACAGACCAATACACCCAACACAGAGCAACACACCCAACACAGACCAACACAGACTAACAAACCCAACACAGAACAACAAACCCAAAACAGACCAAAAAACCCAACACAGACCAACATACCCAACACAGACCAACACACCGAACATAGACCAACAAACCCAACACAGACCAACACATCCAACACAGGCTAACACAGATCAACAAACTCAACACAGACCAACAAACCCAACACACCCAACATAGACCAACAATCCCAACACTGACCAACATAGACCAACAATCCTAACACAGACCAACAATCCCAACACAAACCAACACTGACCAACAATCCCAACACAGGCCAACACAGCCCAACAATCCCAACACAGACCAACATAGACCAACAATCCCAACACAGACCAACATAGACTACCACACCCAACACAGACCAACAAACACAATGCAGACCAACATAGACCAACACAGACCAACAGAGACCAACAATCCCAACATAGACCAACACACCCAACATAGACCAACACACCCAACACGGACCAACACACCCAACACAGAACAAAACAGACCAACACATCCAACACACCCAACACAGAACAACAGAGACCAACACACCCAACACACCCAATACACCCAACACACCCAACACAGACCAACAAACCCAACACAGACCAACAAACCCAACACAAAACAACAGTCCCAACACAGACCAACACACCCAACACAGACCAACACACCCAACATAGACCAACTCAACCAACACAGACCAACTCACCCAACACAGACCAACACACACAACACAGACAAACACACCCAACACAGACCAACACACCCAACATAGACCAACACACCTAACACAGACCAACACACCCAAATGAGCAACACACCCAACACAGACCAACACACCCAACACAGACCAACATACCCAACACAGACCAACAATCCCAACATAGACCAACACACCCAACACAGACCAACAAACCCAACACAGACCAACACACCCAACACAGACCAACACACCCAACACAGTCCAACACCCAACACAGAACAACACAGACCAACACACCCAACACACCCAACACAGACCAACAAACACAACACAGACCAACAACCCCAACACAGACCAACACCCACAACACCAACACACCCAACACAGATGAATAAACCCAACACAGATGAATACATTACAATAACCCCAACACAGACCAACACAGAACATCAATCCAAACACAGACCAACACAGACCAACAATCTCAACACAGCCCAACACATCCAACACAGGCTAACACAGATCAACAAACTCAACACAGACCAACAAACCCAACACAGACCAACAAACCCAACACAGAACAACAGTCCCAACACAGACCAACACACCCAACACAGACCAACACACCCAACATAGACCAACTCAACCAACACAGACCAACTCACCCAACACAGACCAACACACACAACACAGACAAACACACCCAACACAGACCAACACACCCAACATAGACCAACACACCTAACACAGACCAACACACCCAAATGAGCAACACACCCAACACAGACCAACACACCCAACACAGACCAACATACCCAACACAGACCAACAATCCCAACATAGACCAACACACCCAACACAGACCAACAAACCCAACACAGACCAACACACCCAACACAGACCAACACACCCAACACAGTCCAACACCCAACACAGAACAACACAGACCAACACACCCAACACACCCAACACAGACCAACAAACACAACACAGACCAACAACCCCAACACAGACCAACACCCACAACACCAACACACCCAACACAGATGAATAAACCCAACACAGATGAATACATTACAATAACCCCAACACAGACCAACACAGATCATCAATCCAAACACAGACCAACACAGACCAACAATCTCAACACAGCCCAACACATCCAACACAGGCTAACACAGATCAACAAACTCAACACAGACAAACAAACCCAACACAGACCAACAAACCCAACACACCCATCACAGACCAACAATCCCAACACAGACGAACAAACCCAACACAGACCAACACACCCAACACAGGCCAACACACCCAACACAGACCAACAAACCCAACACAGAGCAAAACAGACCAACAAACACAACACAACCAGCACAGACCAATAAACCCAACACAGCCCAACACCGACCAACAAACACAAAACACCCAACACAGACTAACACACCCAACACAGACCAAAACACCCAACATAGACCAACACACCCAACACAGACCAACACACCCAACACAGACCAACAAACCCAACCCAGACCAACATAGACCAACACAAACCAACAAAAACCAACACACCCAACACACCCAACACAGACCAACACACCCAACACAGACCAACACACCCAACACAGACCAACACAGACTAACAAACCCAACACAGACCAACACACCCAACACAGACCAACACAGACTAACAAACCCAACACAGACCAACAAACCCAAAACAGACCAACAGACCGAACACAGACCAACAAAACCAAAACAGACGAACACACCCAACACAGACAAACACACCCAACACAGACCAACAAACACAACACAGACCAACAGCCCCAACACAACCAAAACCCCCAACACGGACTAACACTCCCAACACAGACCAACACACACAACACAGACCAACACACCCAACACAGACCAATACATGCAACACTGAACGACACAGCCAACACAGACCAACACACCCAACACAGACCAACACACCTGAAAAAGCCCAACACACCCAATACAGACCAACAGCCCCAACACGACCAAAACCCCCAACACGGACCAATACACACAACACAGACCAACACACCCAACACAGACCAACACACCCATCACAGATCAACTCACCCAACACAGACCAACTCACCCAACACAGACCAACGCACCCAACACAGACCAACAAACCCAACACAGACCAACACACCCAACACAGACCAACACACCCAACACAGACCAACACACCCAACACAGACCAACACACCCAACTGAGCAACACACCCAACACAGACCAACACACACAACACAGACCAATACAGAACAATGCACCCAACACAGACCAACAAACCCAACACAGACCAACAATCCCAACAAAGACCAACACACGCAACACAGAAAAACACAATCAACACAGACCATCAAACACAACACAGACCAACACACCCAACACAGACCAACTCACCCAACACAGACCAACTCACCCAACACAGACCAACACACCCAACACAGGCCAACACACCCAACACAAACAAACACCCCCAACACAGACCAACACACGCAACACAGACCAACACACCGAACACAGATCAACACACCCAACACAGACCAACAAACCCAACACAGACCAAGACAGCCAACACAGACCAACACACCCAACACAGTCCAACACAGAACAACACAGAACAACACAGAACAACACACCCAACACACCCAACACAGACCAACAAACCCAACACAGACCAACACCCCCAACATAGACCAACACCCCCAACCCAGACCAACACCCCCAACACCAACACACACAACACAGATGAATAAATCCAACACAGATGAATACATTACAATACCCCAACACACACCAACACAGATCATCAATCCAAACACAGACCAACACAGACCAACAATCCTAACACAGCCCAACACATCAACACAGGCTAACACAGATAAACAAACTCAACACAGACCAACAAATCCAACACACCCATCACACACCAACAATCCCAACACAGACGAACAAACCCAACACAGACCAACACACCCAACACAGGCCAACACACCCAACACAGACCAACAAACCCAACACAGAGCAAAACAGACCAACAAACACAACACAAGCAGCACAGACCAATACACCCAACACAGAGCAACACACCCAACACAGACCAACACAGACTAACAAACCCAACACAGAACAACAAACCCAAAACAGACCAAAAAACCCAACACAGACCAACATACCCAACACAGACCAACACACCGAACATAGACCAACAAACCCAACACAGACCAACACATCCAACACAGGCTAACACAGATCAACAAACTCAACACAGACCAACAAACCCAACACACCCAACATAGACCAACAATCCCAACACTGACCAACATAGACCAACAATCCTAACACAGACCAACAATCCCAACACAAACCAACACTGACCAACAATCCCAACACAGGCCAACACAGCCCAACAATCCCAACACAGACCAACATAGACCAACAATCCCAACACAGACCAACATAGACTACCACACCCAACACAGACCAACAAACACAATGCAGACCAACATAGACCAACACAGACCAACAGAGACCAACAATCCCAACATAGACCAACACACCCAACATAGACCAACACACCCAACACGGACCAACACACCCAACACAGAACAAAACAGACCAACACATCCAACACACCCAACACAGAACAACAGAGACCAACACACCCAATACACCCAACACACCCAACACAGACCAACAAACCCAACACAGACCAACAAACCCAACACAAAACAACAGTCCCAACACAGACCAACACACCCAACACAGACCAACACACCCAACATAGACCAACTCAACCAACACAGACCAACTCACCCAACACAGACCAACACACACAACACAGACAAACACACCCAACACAGACCAACACACCCAACATAGACCAACACACCTAACACAGACCAACACACCCAAATGTGCAACACACCCAACACAGACCAACACACCCAACACAGACCAACATACCCAACACAGACCAACAATCCCAACATAGACCAACACACCCAACACAGACCAACAAACCCAACACAGACCAACACACCCAACACAGACCAACACACCCAACACAGTCCAACACCCAACACAGAACAACACAGACCAACACACCCAACACACCCAACACAGACCAACAAACACAACACAGACCAACAACCCCAACACAGACCAACACCCACAACACCAACACACCCAACACAGATGAATAAACCCAACACAGATGAATACATTACAATAACCCCAACACAGACCAACACAGAACATCAATCCAAACACAGACCAACACAGACCAACAATCTCAACACAGCCCAACACATCCAACACAGGCTAACACAGATCAACAAACTCAACACAGACCAACAAACCCAACACAGACCAACAAACCCAACACAGAACAACAGTCCCAACACAGACCAACACACCCAACACAGACCAACACACCCAACATAGACCAACTCAACCAACACAGACCAACTCACCCAACACAGACCAACACACACAACACAGACAAACACACCCAACACAGACCAACACACCCAACTTAGACCAACACACCTAACACAGACCAACACACCCAAATGAGCAACACACCCAACACAGACCAACACACCCAACACAGACCAACATACCCAACACAGACCAACAATCCCAACATAGACCAACACACCCAACACAGACCAACAAACCCAACACAGACCAACACACCCAACACAGACCAACACACCCAACACAGTCCAACACCCAACACAGAACAACACAGACCAACACACCCAACACACCCAACACAGACCAACAAACACAACACAGACCAACAACCCCAACACAGACCAACACCCACAACACCAACACACCCAACACAGATGAATAAACCCAACACAGATGAATACATTACAATAACCCCAACACAGACCAACACAGATCATCAATCCAAACACAGACCAACACAGACCAACAATCTCAACACAGCCCAACACATCCAACACAGGCTAACACAGATCAACAAACTCAACACAGACAAACAAACCCAACACAGACCAACAAACCCAACACACCCATCACAGACCAACAATCCCAACACAGACGAACAAACCCAACACAGACCAACACACCCAACACAGGCCAACACACCCAACACAGACCAACAAACCCAACACAGAGCAAAACAGACCAACAAACACAACACAACCAGCACAGACCAATAAACCCAACACAGCCCAACACCGACCAACAAACACAAAACACCCAACACAGACTAACACACCCAACACAGACCAAAACACCCAACATAGACCAACACACCCAACACAGACCAACACACCCAACACAGACCAACAAACCCAACCCAGACCAACATAGACCAACACAAACCAACAAAAACCAACACACCCAACACACCCAACACAGACCAACACACCCAACACAGACCAACACACCCAACACAGACCAACACAGACTAACAAACCCAACACAGACCAACAAACCCAAAACAGACCAACAAAGACAACACAGACCAACAAATCCACCACAGACCAACATACACAACACAGACCAACAGACCGAACACAGACCAACAAAACCAAAACAGACGAACACACCCAACACAGACAAACACACCCAACACAGACAAACACACCCAACACAGACCAACAAACACAACACAGACCAACAGCCCCAACACAACCAAAACCCCCAACACGGACTAACACTCCCAACACAGACCAACACACCCAACACAGACCAATACATGCAACACTGAACGACACAGCCAACACAGACCAACACACCCAACACAGACCAACACACCTGAAAAAGCCCAACACACCCAATACAGACCAACAGCCCCAACACGACCAAAACCCCCAACACGGACCAATACACACAACACAGACCAACACACCCAACACAGACCAACACACCCATCACAGATCAACTCACCCAACACAGACCAACTCACCCAACACAGACCAACGCACCCAACACAGACCAACAAACCCAACACAGACCAACACACCCAACACAGACCAACACACCCAACACAGACCAACACACCCAACACAGACCAACACACCCAACTGAGCAACACACCCAACACAGACCAACACACACAACACAGACCAATACAGAACAATGCACCCAACACAGACCAACAAACCCAACACAGACCAACAATCCCAACAAAGACCAACACACGCAACACAGAAAAACACAATCAACACAGACCATCAAACACAACACAGACCAACACACCCAACACAGACCAACTCACCCAACACAGACCAACTCACCCAACACAGACCAACACACCCAACACAGGCCAACACACCCAACACAAACAAACACCCCCAACACAGACCAACACACGCAACACAGACCAACACACCGAACACAGATCAACACACCCAACACAGACCAACAAACCCAACACAGACCAAGACAGCCAACACAGACCAACACACCCAACACAGTCCAACACAGAACAACACAGAACAACACAGAACAACACACCCAACACACCCAACACAGACCAACAAACCCAACACAGACCAACACCCCCAACATAGACCAACACCCCCAACCCAGACCAACACCCCCAACACCAACACACACAACACAGATGAATAAATCCAACACAGATGAATACATTACAATACCCCAACACACACCAACACAGATCATCAATCCAAACACAGACCAACACAGACCAACAATCCAAACACAGCCCAACACATCAACACAGGCTAACACAGATCAACAAACTCAACACAGACCAACAAACCCAACACACCCATCACAGACCAACAATCCCAACGCAGACGAACAAACCCAACACAGACCAACACACCCAACACAGGCCAACACACCCAACACAGAACAACAAACCCAACACAGAGCAAAACAGACCAACAAACACAACACAACCAGCACAGAACAATACACCCAACACAGGCCAACACAGACCAATAAACCAACACAGAACAACACACACAACACAGACCAACACACCCAACACAGACCAACACACCCAACACAGGTTAACACAGACCAACAATCTCAACACAGACCAACACATCCAACACAGACCAACTCACCCAACATAGACCAACACACACAACATAGAACAACAAACCCAACACAGAACAACACACCCAACATAGACCAACACACCCAACACAGACCAACACACCTAACTGAGCAACACACCCAACACAGACCAATACAGACCAACACACCCAACACAGACCAACAAACCCAACACAGACCAACACACCCAACACAGACCAACACACCCAACACAGTCCAACACACCCAACACAGAACAACACAGACAAACACACCCAACACACCCAACACAGACCAACAAACCCAACACAGACCAACACCCCCAACATAGACCAACACCCCCAACCCAGACCAACACCTCCAACACCAACACACCCAACACAGATGAATAAACCCAACACAGATGAATACATTACAATAACCCCAACCACACACCAACACAGATCATCAATCCAAACACAGACCAACACAGACCAACAATCCTAACACAGACCAACACATCAACACAGGCTAAAACAGATCAACAAACTCAACACAGACCAACAAACCCAACACACCCATCACAGACCAACAATCCCAACACAGACGAACAAACCCAACACAGACCAACACACCCAACACAGGCCAACACACCCAGCATAGACCAACAAACCCAACACAGAGCAAACAGACCAACAAACACAACACAGCCAGCACAGACCAATACACCCAACATAGGCCAACACAGACCAACAAACACAACACACCCAACACAGATCAACACACCCAACACAGACCAAAACACCCAACACAGACCAACACACCCAACACAGACCAACACACCCAACACAGACCAACACAGACCAACAAACCCACCACGGACCAACATACCCAACACGGGCCAACACACCGAACACAGACAAGCAAACCCAACCCAGACTAACACACCCAACACAGACCAACAAACAGAACACAGACCAAGATAGACCAACACTGACCAACAATCCCAACACAGACCAACACAGCCAACACAGACCAACACACCCAACACAGACCAACACACCCAACACAGTCCAACACACCCGACACAGAACAACACAGACAAACACACCCAACACAACCAACACAGACCAACAAACCCAACACAGACCAACACCCCCAACATAGACCAACACCCCCAACCCAGACCAACACCTCCAACACCAACACACCCAACACAGATGAATAAACCCAACACAGATGAATACATTACAATAACCCCAACACACACCAACACAGATCATCAATCCAAACACAGACCAACACAGACCAACAATCCTAACACAGCCCAACACATCAACACAGGCTAACACAGATCAACAAGCTCAACACAGACCAACAAACCCAACACACCCATCACACACCAACAATCCCAACACAGACGAACAAACCCAACACAGACCAACACACCCAACACAGGCCAACACACCCAGCATAGACCAACAAACCCAACACAGAGCAAAACAGACCAACAAACACAACACAACCAGCACAGACCAATACACCCAACATAGGCCAACACAGACCAACAAACACAACACACCCAACACAGACCAACACACCCAACACAGACCAAAACACCCAACACAGACCAACACACCCAACACAGACCAACACACCCAACACAGACCAACACAGACTAATAAACCCAACACAGAACAACAAACCCAAAACAGACCAACAAACCCAACACAGACCAACAAACCCACCACGGACCAACATACCCAACACGGACCAACACACCGAACACAGACAAGAAAACCCAACCCAGACTACCACACCCAACACAGACCAACAAACAGAACACAGACCAAGATAAACCAACACAGACCAACACAGACCAACAATCCCAACACAGACCAACACACCCAACACAGACCAACACACCCAACACAGACCAACACACCCAACACAGTCCAACACAACCAACACAGAACAACACAGACAAACACACCCAACACACCAATACACCCAACATAGGCCAACACAGACCAACAAACACAACACACCCAACACAGACCAACACACCCAACACAGACCAAAACACCCAACACAGACCAACACACCCAACAGAGACCAACACACCCAACACAGACCAACACGCCCAACAGACCCAATACACACAACACAAACACCACAGACCAAAACACACAACACACACAACACACTCAACACAGACCAACACACACAACACACACAACACGCACAACACACTCAACACACACAACACACACAACACACACAACACAGACCAACACACCTAACACAGACTAACAAACCTAATACACCCAACACAGACCAACACACCCAACTGAGCAACACACCCAACACAGACAACACACCCATCACAGACCAATACAGAAAAATGCACACAACACAGACCAACAAACCCAACACAGACCAACACACACAACACAGACCAACACACCGAACATAGACCAACTCACCCAACACAGACCAACTCACCCAACATAGACCAACACACCCAACACAGACCAACACACCCAACCCAGACCAACACACCCAACAGAGACCAACAATCCCAACACAGACCAACAAACCCAACACAGACCAACACACCCTACACAGACCAACACACCCAACACAGTCCAACACACCCAACACAGAACGACCAACACACCCAACACAGTCCAACACACCCAACACAGAACAACACAGACCAACACACCCAACACAGACCACAAACCCAACATAGACCAACACCCCCAACCCAGACGAACACCCCCAACACCAACACACCCAACACAGACGAATAAACCCAACACAGATGAATACATTACAATAACCCCAACACAGACCAACACAGATCATCAATCCAAACACAGACCAACACAGACCGACAATCCCAACACAACCCAACACATCCAACACAGGCTAACACAGATCAACAAACTCAACACAGACCAACAAACCCAACACACCCATCACAGACCAACAATCCCAACACAGACGAACAAAGACATCATAGACCAACACACTCAACACAGGCCAACACACAGAACACAGACCAACAAACCCAACACAGAGCAAAACAGACCAACAAACACAACACAAGCAGCACAGACCAATACACCCAACACAGGCCAACACAGACCAACAAACACAACACACCCAACACAGACCAACACACCCAACACAGACCAAAACACCCAACACAGACCAACACACCCAACACAGAGCAACACACTCAACACAGACCAACACAGACCAACAAACCCAACACAGAACAACAAACCCAAAACAGATCAACAAACCCAACACAGACCAACAAACCCATCACAGACCAACATACCCAACACAGACCAACACACCGAACATAGACCAACAAACCCAACACAGACCAACAATCCCAACACAGACCAACAATCCCAACACAGGCAAACACTGACCAATAATCCCAACACAGACCAACACAGACCAACAATCTCAACAGAGACCAACACAGACCAACGGCAAACAACACACCCAACACAGACCAACATAGACTACCACACCCAACACAGACCAACAAACCCAACGCAGACCAACATAGACCAACACAAACCAACACAAACCAACACACCCAACACATCCAACATAGACCAACAATCCCAACACAGACCAACACAGACCAACGCAGGCCAACATAGACCAACACAGACCAACAATCCCAACACAGACCAACAATCCCAACACAGACCAACACAACCAACATAGATCAACACAGACCAACAATACCAACACAGACCAACAATCCCAACACAGACCAACAATCCCAACACAGACCAACACACCCAACACAGACCAACACACCCAACATAGACCAACACACCGAACACAGACCAACAATCCCAACACAGACCAACACACCCAACAGAGACCTACACACCGAACACAGTCCAACACACCCAACACAGAACAACATAGACCAACACACCCAACACACCCAACACAGACCAACAAACCCAACACAGACCAACACCCCCAACATAGACCAACACCCCCGCCCAGACCAACACCCCCAGCACCAACACACCCAACGCAGACGAATAAACACATCACAGATGAATACATTACAATAACCCCAACACAGACCAACACAGATCATCAATCCAAACACAGACCAACACAAACTAACAACCTCAACACAGCCCAACACATCCAACACAAGCTAACACAGATCAACAAACTCAACACAGACCAACAAACCCAACATAACCATCACAGACCAACAATCACAACACAGACGAACAAACCCAACACAGACCAACACACCCAGCACAGGCCAACACACCCAACACAGACCAACAAACAGAACACAGAGCAAAACAGACCAACAAACACAACACAACCATCACGGACCAATACACCCAACACAGGCCAACACAGACCAACAAACACAACACACCGAACACAGACCAGCACACCCAACACAGACCAAAACACCCAACACAGACCAACACCCCCAACACAGACCAACACACGCAACACAGACCAACACACCCAACACAGCCCAACACACCCAACACAGACCAACACACCTGACAAAGCCCAACAAACCCAACACAGACCAACACCCCCAACACGACCAACACACCCAACATGTACCAACACTCTCAACACAGACCAACACAATCAATACAGACCAACACACCCAACACAGACCAACACACCCATCACAGATCAACTCACCCAACAGAGACCAACTTCCCAACACAGACCAACTCACCCAACATAGACCAAAAAACCCAAAACAGACCAACACACCCAACACAGACCAACAAACCGAACAAAGACGAACACACCCAACACAGACGAACACCCCCAACACAGACCAACACATGCAACACAGACCGACACATCCAACACAGACCAACACACCCAACACAGACCAACACACCTGAAACAGCCCAACACACCCAACACAGACCAACACCCCCAACACGACCAACACCCCCAACACGGACCAACACACCCAACACAGACCAACACAGACTAACAAACCCAACACAGACCAACAAACCCAAAACAGACCAACAAAGCCAACACAGACCAACAAACCCAACACAGACCAACACACCGAACACAGACCAACAAACCCAAAACAGACTAACACACCCACCACAGACAAACACACCCAACACAGACCAACACCCCCAACACGACCAACACCCCCAACATGGACCAACACACCGAACACAGACCAACACACTCAACACAGACCAACACACCCAACAGAGACCAACACACCCATCACAGATCAACACCCCCAACATAGACCAACACATGCAACACAAACCGACACATCCAACACGGACCAACACACTCAACACAGACCAACACACCCAACAGAGACCAACACACCCATCACAGATCAACACCCCCAACATAGACCAACACATGCAACACAGACGAACTCACCCAACACAGACCAACACACCCAACACAGACCAACAAACCCAACACAGACCAACACACCCAACACAGACCAACACACCCAACACAGACCAACACCCCCAACACAGACCAACACATGCAACACAGCCCAACACAACCAACACAGACCAACACACTCAACACAGCCCAACACCCCCAACATAGACCAACACCCCATCACAGACCAACAGCCCCAACACAGACCAACACTCCCAACACAGGCCAACTCATCGAACACAGATCATCACACCCTACACAGACCAGCACACCCAACACAGACCAACACACCCAACACAGACCAACACACGTAACAAAGACCAACACCCCCAACACAGACCAGCACCCCCAATATGACCAACACCCCCAACACAGACCAACACACCCAACACAGACCAACACATCGAACACAGACCAACACATCCAATACAGACCAACACCCCCAACACAGACCAACACCGCCAACACAGACCAACAACCCCAAGACTGACCCACACACCCAACACAGAACAACACAGACCAACACACCGAACACAGACCAACAAACCCAACACAGACCAACACCCCCAACATAGACCAACACCCCCAACCCAGACCAACACCCCCAACACCAACACACCCAACACAGACGAATAAACCCAACAGAGATGAATACATTACAATAACACCAACACAGACCAACACAGATCATCAATCCAAACACAGACCAACACAGACCGACAATCCCAACACAGCCCAACACATTCAACACAGGCTAACACAGATCAACAAACTCAACACAGATCAACAAACCCAACACACCCATCACAGACCAACAATCCCAACACAGACGAACAAAGTCATCATAGACCAACACACCCAACACAGGCCAACACACACAACACAGACCAACAAACCCAACACAGAGCAAAACAGACCAACAAACACAACACAAGCAGCACAGACCAATACACCCAACACAGACCAAAACACCCAACACAGACCAAAACACCCAACACAGAGCAACACACCCAACACAGACCAACACAGACTAACAAACCCAACACAGAACAACAAACCCAAAACAGACCAAAAAACCCAACACAGACCAACATACCCAACACAGACCAACACACCGAACATAGACCAACAAACCCAACACAGACCAACAATCCCAACACAGACCAACAATACCAACACAGACCAACACAGACCAACAATCCCAACACAGGCAAACACTGACCAACTATCCCAACACAGACCAACACAGACCAACAATCTCAACACAGACCAACAGCGAACAACACACCCAACAATCCCAATACAGGACAACAATCCCAACACAGACCAACACACCCAATACTGACCAACATAGACCAACAATCCCAACACAGACCAACAATCCCAACACAGACCAACAATCCCACAGAACAACAGCGACCAACATAGACCAACAATCCCAACACAGACCAACAGACCCAACACAGACCAACGCAGGCCAACATAGACCAACACAGACCAACAATCCCAACACAGACCAACACAGACCAACACAACCAACATAGATCAACACAGCCCAACAATACCAACACAGACCAACACACCCAAAACAGACCAACACACCCAACAAAGACCAACACACCCAACATAGACCAACATAGACCAACAATCCCAATACAGACCAACAATCCCAACACAGACCAACACACCCAATACTGACCAACATAGACCAACAATCCCAACATAGACCAACAATCCCAACACAGACCAACACAACCAACATAGATCAACACAGACCAACAATACCAACACAGACCAACACACCCAAAACAGACCACCCAACACAGACCAACAGACCCAACATAGACCAACATAGACCAGCAATGCAAATATAGACCAACAATCCCAACACAGACCAACTCAACCAACATAGATCAACACAGACCAACAATCCCAACACAGACCAACACACCCAATACTGACCAACATAGACCAACAATCCCAACACAGACCAACAATCCCAACACAGACCAACAGACCCAACATAGACCAACATAGACCAGCAATGCCAATACAGACCAACAATCCCAACACAGACCGACTCAACCAACATAGATCAACACAGACCAACAATCCCAACACAGACCAACATAGACTACCACACCCAACACAGACAAACAAACACAACACAGACCAACATAGACCAACACAGACCAACAGAGACCAACAATCCGAACATAGACCAACACACCCAACAGAGACCAACAAACCCAACACAGACCAACACACCCAACACAGAGCAACACACCCAACATAGACCAACACACCTAACACAGACCAACACACCCAACACAGACCGACACACCCAACACAGACCAACACACCCAACACAGACCAACAATCCCAACACAGACCATCACATCCAACACAGACCAACACCCCCAACCCAGACCAACACCCCCAGCACCAACACACCCAACGCAGACGAATAAACCCATCACAGATGAATACATTACAATAACCCCAACACAGACCAACACAGATCATCAATCCAAACACAGACCAACACAGACTAACAATCTCAACACAGCCCAACACATCCAACACAGGCTAACACAGATCAACAAACTCAACACAGACCAACAAACCCAACATACCCATCACAGAAGAACAATCCCAACACAGACGAACAAACCCAACACAGACCAACACACCCAACACAGGCCAACACACCCAACACAGACCAACAAACAGAACACAGAGCAAAACAGACCAACAAACACAACACAAACAGCACGGACCAATACACCCAACACAGGCCAACACAGACCAACAAACACAACACACCCAACACAGACCAGCACATCCAACACAGACCAAAACACGCAACACAGACCAACACACCCAACACAGACCAACTCACCCAACGCAGACCAACACAGACTAACAAACCCAACACAGACCAACAAACCCAAAACAGACCAACAAAGCGAACACAGACCAACAAACCCGCCACAGACCAACATACCAAACACAGACCAACACACCGAACACAGACCAACAAACCCAAAACAGACCAACACACCCAGCACAGACAAACACACCCAACACAGACCAACAAACACAACACAGACCAACACACCCAACACAGACCAACTCACTCAACACAGACCAACTCACCCATCACAGACCAACACACCCAACACCGGCCAACACACTCAACACAGACCAACACCCCCAACACAGACCAACACACGCAACACAGAACAACACACCCAACACAGCCCAACACACCCAACACAGACCAACACACCTGACACAGCCCAACACACCCAACACAGACCAACACCCACAACACAACCAACACACCCAACACGGACCAACACTCTCAACACAGACCAACACAATCAATACAGACCAACACACCCAACACAGACCAACACACCCATCACAGATCAACTCACCCAACACAGACCAACTTCCCAACACAGACCAACTCACCCAACATAGACCAAAAAACCCAAAACAGACCAAAACACCCAACACAGACCAACAAACCGAACAAAGACAAACACACCCAACACAGACCAACACCCCCAACACAGACCAACACATGCAACACAGACCGACACATCCAACGCAGACCAACACACCCAACATGATCAACACCCCCAACACGGACCAACACTCCCAACACAGACCAACACACTCAACACAGACCAACACACCCAACACAGACCAACACACCCATCACAGATCAACACCCCCAACATAGACCAACACACCCAACACAGCCCAACACACCCAACACAGACCAACACACCTGAAACAGCCCAACACACCCAACACAGACCAACACCCCCAACACGACCAACACCCCCAACACGGACCAACACTCCCAACACAGACCAACACACTCAACACAGACCAACACACCCAACACAGACCAACACACCCATCACAGATCAACACCCCCAACATAGACCAACACATGCAACACAGACCGACACATCCAACACAGACCAACACACCCAACACAGACCAACACACCTGAAACAGCCCAACACACCCAACACAGACCAACACCCCCAACACAACCAACACCCCCAACACGGACCAACACTCCCAACACAGACCAACACACTCAACACAGACCAACACACCCAACACAGACTAACACACCCAACACAGACTAACACACCCAACACAGACCAACACACCCAACATAGACCAACACACCCAACACAGACCAACACCCCCAACATGACCAACACAGACCAACACCCCCAACATAGACCAACACCCCCAACCCAGACCAACACCCCCAGCACCAACACACCCAACGCAGACGAATAAACCCATCACAGATGAATACATGACAATAACCCCAACACAGACCAACACAGATCATCAATCCAAACACAGACCAACACAGACTAACAACCTCAACACATCCCAACACATCCAACACAGGCTAACACAGATCAACAAACTCAACACAGACCAACAAACCCAACATACCCATCACAGAAGAACAATCCCAACACAGACGAACAAACCCAACACAGACCAACACACCCAACACAGGCCAACACACCCAACACAGACCAAAAACAGGACACAGAGCAAAACAGACCAACAAACACAACACAACCAGCACGGACCAATACACCCAACACAGGCCAACACAGACCAACAAACACAACACACCCAACACAGACCAGCACACCCAACACAGACCAAAACACCCAACACAGACCAACACACCCAACACAGACCAACACACCCAACACAGACCAACACAGACTAACAAACCCAACACAGACCAACAAACCCAAAACAGACCAACAAAGCCAACACAGACCAACAAACCCACCACAGACCAACATACCCAACACAGACCAACACACCGAACACAGACCAACAAACCCAAAACAGACCAACACACCCACCACAGACCAACATACCCAACACAGACCAACACACCTGACACTGCCCAACACACCCAACACAGCCCAACACCCCCAACACGACCAACACACCCAACACGGACCAACACTCTCAACACAGACCAACACAATCAATACAGACCAACACACCCAACACAGACCAACACACCCATCACAGATCAACTCACCTAACAAAGACCAACTTCCCAACACAGACCAACTCACCCAACATAGATCAAAAAACCCAAAACAGACCAACACACCCAACACAGACCAACAAACCGAACAAAGACAAACACACCATACACAGACCAACACCCCCAACACAGACCAACACACCCAACGCAGACGAATAAACCCATCACAGATGAATACATGACAATAACCCCAACACAGACCAACACAGATCATCAATCCAAACACAGACCAACACAGACTAACAATCTCAACACATCCCAACACATCCAACACAGGCTAACACAGATCAACAAACTCAACACAGACCAACAAACCCAACATACCCATCACAGAAGAACAATCCCAACACAGACGAACAAACCCAACACAGACCAACACACCCAACACAGGTCAACACACCCAACACAGACCAAAAAACAGAACACAGAGCAAAACAGACCAACAAACACAACACAACCAGCACGGACCAATACACCCAACACAGGCCAACACAGACCAACAAACACAACGCACCCAACACAGACCAGCACACCCAACACAGACCAAAACACCCAACACAGACCAACACACCCAACACAGACCAACACACCCAACACAGACCAACACAGACTAACAAACCCAACACAGACCAACAAACCCAAAACAGACCAACAAAGCCAACACAGACCAACAAACCCACCACAGACCAACATACCCAACACAGACCAACACACCCAACACAGACCAACAAACCCAAAACAGACCAACACACCCACCACAGACCAACATACCCAACACAGACCAACACACCTGACACAGCCCAACACACCCAACACAGACCAACACACCCAACACGACCAACACACCCAACACGGACCAACACTCTCAACACAGACCAACACAATCAATACAGACCAACACACCCAACACAGACCAACACACCCATCACAGATCAACTCACCTAACAAAGACCAACTTCCCAACACAGACCAACTCACCCAACATAGATCAAAAAACCCAAAACAGACCAACACACCCAACACAGACCAACAAACCGAACAAAGACAAACACACCCAACACAGACCAACACCCCCAACACAGACCAACACACCCAACGCAGACGAATAAACCCATCACAGATGAATACATGACAATAACCCCAACACAGACCAACACAGATCATCAATCCAAACACAGACCAACACAGACTAACAATCTCAACACATCCCAACACATCCAACACAGGCTAACACAGATCAACAAACTCAACACAGACCAACAAACCCAACATACCCATCACAGAAGAACAATCCCAACACAGACGAACAAACCCAACACAGACCAACACACCCAACACAGGCCAACACACCCAACACAGACCAAAAAACAGAACACAGAGCAAAACAGACCAACAAACACAACACAACCAGCACGGACCAATACACCCAACACAGGCCAACACAGACCAACAAACACAACACACCCAACACAGACCAGCACACCCAACACAGACCAAAACACCCAACACAGACCAACACACCCAACACAGACCAACACAGACTAACAAACTCAACACAGACCAACAAACCCAAAACAGACCAACAAAGCCTACACAGACCAAGAAACCCACCACAGACCAACATACCCAAAACAGACCAACACACCGAACACAGACCAACAAACCCAAAACAGACCAACACACCCAGCACAGACAAACACACCCAACACAGACCAACAAACACAACACAGACCAACACACCCAACACAGACCAACTCACTCAACACAGACCAACTCACCCATCACAGACCAACACACCCAACACAGGCCAACACACTCAACACAGACCAACACCCCCAACACAGACCAACACACGCAACACAGACCAACACACCCAACACAGCCCAACACACCCAACACAGACCAACACACCTGACACAGCCCAACACACCCAACACAGACCAACACCCCCAACACAACCAACACACCCAACACGGACCAACACTCTCAACACAGACCAACACAATCAATACAGACCAACACACCCAACACAGGCCAACACACCCAACACAGACCAAAAACAGAACACAGAGCTAAACAGACCAACAAACACAACACAACCAGCACGGACCAATACACCCAACAGAGGCCAACACAGACCAACAAACACAACACACCCAACACAGACCAGCACACCCAACACAGACCAAAACACCCAACATAGACTAACACACCCAACACAGCCCAACACACCCAACACGACCAACACCCCCAACTCGGACCAACACTCCCAACACAGACCAACACACTCAACACAGACCAACTCACCCAACAGAGACCAACACACCCATCACAGATCAACACCCCCAACATAGACCAACACACCCAACACAGCCCAACACACCCAACACAGACCAACATACCTGAAACAGCCCAACACACCCAACACAGACCAACACCCCCAACACGACCAACACCCCCAACACGGACCAACACTCCCAACACAGACCAACACACTCAACACAGACCAACACACCCAACACAGACCAACACACCCATCACAGATCAACACCCCCAACATAGACCAACACATGCAACACAGACCGACACATCCAACACAGACCAACACACCCAACACAGAGCAACACACCTGAAACAGCCCAACACACCCAACACAGACCAACACCCCCAACACAACCAACACCCCCAACACGGACCAACACTCCCAACACAGACCAACACACTCAACACAGACCAACACACCCAACACAGACCAACACACCCATCACAGATCAACACCCCCAACATAGACCAACACATGCAACACAGACCGACACATCCAACACAGACCAGCACACCCAACACAGACCAACACACCTGAAACAGCCCAACACACCCAACACAGACCAACACCCCCAACACAACCAACACCCCCAACACGGACCAACACTCCCAACACAGACCAACACACCCAACACAGACCAACACACACAACATAGACCAACACACCCAACACAGACCAACACCCCCAACATGACCAACACAGACCAACACCCCAAACATAGACCAACACCCCCAACCCAGACCAACACCCCCAGCACCAACACACCCAACGCAGACGAATAAACCCATCACAGATGAATACATAACAATAACCCCAACACAGACCAACACAGATCATCAATCCAAACACAGACCAACATAGACTAACAATCTCAACACATCCCAACACATCCAACACAGGCTAACACAGATCAACAAACTCAACACAGACCAACAAACCCAACATACCCATCACAGAAGAACAATCCCAACAGAGACGAACAAACCCAACACAGACCAACACACCCAACACAGGCCAACACACCCAACACAGACCAAAAACAGAACACAGAGCAAAACAGACCAACAAACACAACACAACCAGCACGGACCAATACACCCAACACAGGCCAACACAGACCAACAAACACAACACACCCAACACAGACCAGCACACCCAACACAGACCAAAACACCCAACACAGACCAACACACCCAACACAGACCAACACACCCAACACAGACCAACACAGACTAACAAACCCAACACAGACCAACAAACCCAAAACAGACCAACAAAGCCAACACAGACCAACAAACCCACCACAGACCAACATACCCAACACAGACCAACACACCGAACACAGACCAACAAACCCAAAACAGACCAACACACCCACCACAGACCAACATACCCAACACAGACCAACACACCTGACACTGCCCAACACACCCAACACAGCCCAACACCCCCAACACGACCAACACACCCAACACGGACCAACACTCTCAACACAGACCAACACAATCAATACAGACCAACACACCCAACACAGACCAACACACCCATCACAGATCAACTCACCTAACAAAGACCAACTTCCCAACACAGACCAACTCACCCAACATAGATCAAAAAACCCAAAACAGACCAACACACCCAACACAGACCAACAAACCGAACAAAGACAAACACACCATACACAGACCAACACCCCCAACACAGACCAACACACCCAACGCAGACGAATAAACCCATCACAGATGAATACATGACAATAACCCCAACACAGACCAACACAGATCATCAATCCAAACACAGACCAACACAGACTAACAATCTCAACACATCCCAACACATCCAACACAGGCTAACACAGATCAACAAACTCAACACAGACCAACAAACCCAACATACCCATCACAGAAGAACAATCCCAACACAGACGAACAAACCCAACACAGACCAACACACCCAACACAGGTCAACACACCCAACACAGACCAAAAAACAGAACACAGAGCAAAACAGACCAACAAACACAACACAACCAGCACGGACCAATACACCCAACACAGGCCAACACAGACCAACAAACACAACGCACCCAACACAGACCAGCACACCCAACACAGACCAAAACACCCAACACAGACCAACACACCCAACACAGACCAACACACCCAACACAGACCAACACAGACTAACAAACCCAACACAGACCAACAAACCCAAAACAGACCAACAAAGCCAACACAGACCAACAAACCCACCACAGACCAACATACCCAACACAGACCAACACACCCAACACAGACCAACAAACCCAAAACAGACCAACACACCCACCACAGACCAACATACCCAACACAGACCAACACACCTGACACAGCCCAACACACCCAACACAGACCAACACACCCAACACGACCAACACACCCAACACGGACCAACACTCTCAACACAGACCAACACAATCAATACAGACCAACACACCCAACACAGACCAACACACCCATCACAGATCAACTCACCTAACAAAGACCAACTTCCCAACACAGACCAACTCACCCAACATAGATCAAAAAACCCAAAACAGACCAACACACCCAACACAGACCAACAAACCGAACAAAGACAAACACACCCAACACAGACCAACACCCCCAACACAGACCAACACACCCAACGCAGACGAATAAACCCATCACAGATGAATACATGACAATAACCCCAACACAGACCAACACAGATCATCAATCCAAACACAGACCAACACAGACTAACAATCTCAACACATCCCAACACATCCAACACAGGCTAACACAGATCAACAAACTCAACACAGACCAACAAACCCAACATACCCATCACAGAAGAACAATCCCAACACAGACGAACAAACCCAACACAGACCAACACACCCAACACAGGCCAACACACCCAACACAGACCAAAAAACAGAACACAGAGCAAAACAGACCAACAAACACAACACAACCAGCACGGACCAATACACCCAACACAGGCCAACACAGACCAACAAACACAACACACCCAACACAGACCAGCACACCCAACACAGACCAAAACACCCAACACAGACCAACACACCCAACACAGACCAACACAGACTAACAAACTCAACACAGACCAACAAACCCAAAACAGACCAACAAAGCCTACACAGACCAAGAAACCCACCACAGACCAACATACCCAAAACAGACCAACACACCGAACACAGACCAACAAACCCAAAACAGACCAACACACCCAGCACAGACAAACACACCCAACACAGACCAACAAACACAACACAGACCAACACACCCAACACAGACCAACTCACTCAACACAGACCAACTCACCCATCACAGACCAACACACCCAACACAGGCCAACACACTCAACACAGACCAACACCCCCAACACAGACCAACACACGCAACACAGACCAACACACCCAACACAGCCCAACACACCCAACACAGACCAACACACCTGACACAGCCCAACACACCCAACACAGACCAACACCCCCAACACAACCAACACACCCAACACGGACCAACACTCTCAACACAGACCAACACAATCAATACAGACCAACACACCCAACACAGGCCAACACACCCAACACAGACCAAAAACAGAACACAGAGCTAAACAGACCAACAAACACAACACAACCAGCACGGACCAATACACCCAACAGAGGCCAACACAGACCAACAAACACAACACACCCAACACAGACCAGCACACCCAACACAGACCAAAACACCCAACATAGACTAACACACCCAACACAGCCCAACACACCCAACACGACCAACACCCCCAACTCGGACCAACACTCCCAACACAGACCAACACACTCAACACAGACCAACTCACCCAACAGAGACCAACACACCCATCACAGATCAACACCCCCAACATAGACCAACACACCCAACACAGCCCAACACACCCAACACAGACCAACATACCTGAAACAGCCCAACACACCCAACACAGACCAACACCCCCAACACGACCAACACCCCCACCACGGACCAACACTCCCAACACAGACCAACACACTCAACACAGACCAACACACCCAACACAGACCAACACACCCATCACAGATCAACACCCCCAACATAGACCAACACATGCAACACAGACCGACACATCCAACACAGACCAACACACCCAACACAGAGCAACACACCTGAAACAGCCCAACACACCCAACACAGACCAACACCCCCAACACAACCAACACCCCCAACACGGACCAACACTCCCAACACAGACCAACACACTCAACACAGACCAACACACCCAACACAGACCAACACACCCATCACAGATCAACACCCCCAACATAGACCAACACATGCAACACAGACCGACACATCCAACACAGACCAGCACACCCAACACAGACCAACACACCTGAAACAGCCCAACACACCCAACACAGACCAACACCCCCAACACAACCAACACCCCCAACACGGACCAACACTCCCAACACAGACCAACACACCCAACACAGACCAACACACACAACATAGACCAACACACCCAACACAGACCAACACCCCCAACATGACCAACACAGACCAACACCCCAAACATAGACCAACACCCCCAACCCAGACCAACACCCCCAGCACCAACACACCCAACGCAGACGAATAAACCCATCACAGATGAATACATAACAATAACCCCAACACAGACCAACACAGATCATCAATCCAAACACAGACCAACATAGACTAACAATCTCAACACATCCCAACACATCCAACACAGGCTAACACAGATCAACAAACTCAACACAGACCAACAAACCCAACATACCCATCACAGAAGAACAATCCCAACAGAGACGAACAAACCCAACACAGACCAACACACCCAACACAGGCCAACACACCCAACACAGACCAAAAACAGAACACAGAGCAAAACAGACCAACAAACACAACACAACCAGCACGGACCAATACACCCAACACAGACCAACACAGACCAACAAACACAACACACCCAACACAGACCAGCACACCCAACACAGACCAAAACACCCAACACAGACCAACACACCCAACACAGACCAACACACCCAACACAGACCAACACAGACCAACAAACCCACCACAGACCAACATACCCAAAACAGACCAAGAAACACAACACAGACCAACACACCCAACACAGACCAACTCACTCAACACAGACCAACTCACCCATCACAGACCAACACACCCAACACAGGCCAACACACTCAACACAGACCAACACCCCCAACACAGACCAACACACGCAACACAGACCAACACACCCAACACAGCCCAACACCCCCAACACGACCAACACACCTAACAAAGACCAACTTCCCAACACAGACCAACTCACCCAACATAGATCAAAAAATCCAAAACAGACCAACACACCCAACACAGACCAACAAACCGAACAAAGACAAACACACCCAACACAAACCAACTCACTCAACACAGACCAACTCACCCATCACAGACCAACACACCCAACACAGGCCAACACACTCAACACAGACCAACACTCTCAACACAGACCAACACAATCAATACAGACCAACACACCCAACACAGACCAACACACCCATCACAGATCAACTCACCTAACAAAGACCAACTTCCCAACACAGACCAACTCACCCAACATAGATCAAAAAACCCAAAACAGACCAACACACCCAACACAGACCAACAAACCGAACAAAGACAAACACACCCAACACAGACCAACACCCCCAACACAGACCAACACACCCAACGCAGACGAATAAACCCATCACAGATGAATACATGACAATAACCCCAACACAGACCAACACAGATCATCAATCCAAACACAGACCAACACAGACTAACAATCTCAACACATCCCAACACATCCAACACAGGCTAACACAGATCAACAAACTCAACACAGACCAACAAACCCAACATACCCATCACAGAAGAACAATCCCAACACAGACGAACAAACCCAACACAGACCAACACACCCAACACAGGCCAACACACCCAACACAGACCAAAAAACAGAACACAGAGCAAAACAGACCAACAAACACAACACAACCAGCACGGACCAATACACCCAACACAGGCCAACACAGACCAACAAACACAACACACCCAACACAGACCAGCACACCCAACACAGACCAAAACACCCAACACAGACCAACACACCCAACACAGACCAACACACCCAACACAGACCAACACAGACTAACAAACCCAACAGAGACCAACAAACCCAAAACAGACCAACAAAGCCAACACAGACCAACAAACCCACCACAGACCAACATACCCAAAACAGACCAACACACCGAACACAGACCAACAAACCCAAAACAGACCAACACACCCAGCACAGACAAACACACCCAACACAGACCAACAAACACAACACAGACCAACACACCCAACACAGACCAACTCACTCAACACAGACCAACTCACCCATCACAGACCAACACACCCAACACAGGCCAACACACTCAACACAGACCAACACCCCCAACACAGACCAACACACGCAACACAGACCAACACACCCAACACAGCCCAACACACCCAACACAGACCAACACACCTGACACAGCCCAACACATCCAACACAGACCAACACCCCCAACACAACCAACACACCCAACACGGACCAACACTCTCAACACAGACCAACACAATCAATACAGACCAACACACCCAACACAGACCAACACACCCATCACAGATCAACTCACCCAACACAGACCAACTTCCCAACACAGACCAACTCACCCAACATAGATCAAAAAACCCAAAACAGACCAAAACACCCAACACAGACCAACAAACCGAACAAAGACAAACACACCCAACACAGACCAACACCCCCAACACAGACCAACACATGCAACACAGACCGACACATCCAACGCAGACCAACACACCCAACACGACCAACACCCCCAACACGGACCAACACTCCCAACACAGACCAACACACTCAACACAGACCAACACACCCAACACAGACCAACACACCCATCACAGATCAACACCCCCAACATAGACCAACACACCCAACACAGCCCAACACACCCAACACAGACCAACACACCTGAAACAGCCCAACACACCCACCACAGACCAACACCCCCAACACGACCAACACCCCCAACACGGACCAACACTCCCAACACAGATCAACACACTCAACACAGACCAACACACCCAACACAGACCAACACACCCATCACAGATCAACACCCCCAACATAGACCAACACATGCAACACAGACCGACACATCCAACACAGACCAACACACCCAACACAGACCAACACACCTGAAACAGCCCAACACACCAAACACAGACCAACACCCCCAACACAACCAACACACCCAACACGGACCAACACTCCCAACACAGACCAACACACTCAACACAGACCAACACACCCAACATAGACCAACACACCCAACACAGACCAACACCCCCAACATAGACCAACACCCCCAACCCAGACCAACACCCCCAGCACCAACACACCCAACGCAGACGAATAAACCCATCACAGATGAATACATGACAATAACCCCAACACAGACCAACACAGATCATCAATCCAAACACAGACCAACACAGACTAACAATCTCAACACATCCCAACACATCCAACACAGGCTAACACAGATCAACAAACTCAACACAGACCAACAAACCCAACATACCCATCACAGAAGAACAATCCCAATACAGACGAACAAACCCAACACAGACCAACACACCCAACACAGGCCAACACACCCAACACAGACCAAAAACAGAACACAGAGCAAAACAGACCAACAAACACAACACAACCAGCATGGACCAATACACCCAACACAGGCCAACACAGACCAACAAACACAACACACCCAACACAGACCAGCACACCCAACACAGACCAAAACACCCAACACAGACCAACACACCCAACACAGACCAACACACCCAACACAGACCAACACAGACTAACAAACCCAACACAGACCAACAAACCCAAAACAGACCAACAAAGCCAACACAGACCAACAAACCCACCACAGACCAACATACCCAACACAGACCAACACACCGAACACAGACCAACAAACCCAAAACAGACCAACACACCCACCACAGACCAACATACCCAACACAGACCAACACACCTGACACAGCCCAACACACCCAACACAGACCAACACCCCCAACACGACCAACACACCCAACACGGACCAATACTCTCAACACAGACCAACACAATCAATACAGACCAACACACCCAACACAGACCAACACACCCATCACAGATCAACTCACCTAACAAAGACCAACTTCCCAACACAGACCAACTCACCCAACATAGATCAAAAAACCCAAAACAGACCAACACACCCAACACAGACCAACAAACCGAACAAAGACGAACACACCCAACACAGACCAACACCCCCAACACAGACCAACACACCCAACGCAGATGAATAAACCCATCACAGATGAATACATGACAATAACCCCAACACAGACCAACACAGATCATCAATCCAAACACAGACCAACACAGACTAACAATCTCAACACATCCCAACACATCCAACACAGGCTAACACAGATCAACAAACTCAACACAGACCAACAAACCCAACATACCCATCACAGAAGAACAATCCCAACACAGACGAACAAACCCAACACAGACCAACACACCCAACACAGGCCAACACACCCAACACAGACCAAAAAACAGAACACAGAGCAAAACAGACCAACAAACACAACACAACCAGCACGGACCAATACACCCTACACAGGCCAACACAGACCAACAAACACAACACACCCAACACAGACCAGCACACCCAACACAGACCAAAACACCCAACACAGACCAACACACCCAACACAGACCAACACACCCAACACAGACCAACACAGACTAACAAACCCAACACAGACCAACAAACCCAAAACAGACCAACAAAGCCAACACAGACCAACAAACCCACCACAGACCAACTTCCCAAAACAGACCAACACACCCAACACAGACCAACAAACCGAACAAAGACAAACACACCCAACACAGACCAACACCCCCAACACAGACCAACACATGCATCACAGACCGACACATCCAACACAGACCAACACACCCAACACAGACCAACCAAGACAACACAGACCAACACACCTAACACAGACTAACACACCTGACACAGCCCAACACACCCAACCCAGACCAACACCCCCAACATGACCAACACCCCCAACATGGACCAACACTCCCAACACAGACCAACACACTTAACACAGACCAAAACACCCAACATAGACCAACACACCCATCACAGATCAACACCCCCAACATAGACCAACACATGCAACACAGACCGACACATCCAACACAGACCAATACACCCAACACAGACCAACACACCTGAAACAGACCAACACACCCAACACAGACCAACACCCCCAACACGACCAACACTCCCAACACGGACCAACACTCCCAACACAGACCAGCACACTCGACACAGACCAACACACCCAACACAGACCAACACACCCATCACAGATCAACTCACCCAACACAGACCAACTCACCTAACACAGACCAACGCACCCAACACAGACCAACAAACCCAACACAGACCAACACACCTAACACAGACCAACACACCCAACACAGACCAACATCCCTAACACAGACAAACACATGCAACACAGCCCAACACACCCAACACAGACTAACACACCCAACACAGCCCAACACCCCCAACATAGACCAACACCCCATCACAGACCAACAGCCCCAACACAGACCAACACCCCCAACACAGACCAACACACCCAACACAGACCAACACATCGAACACAGATCATCACACCCTACACAGACCAACACACCCAACACAGACCAACACACGTAACACAGACCAACACACCTGACACAGCCCAACACACCAACACAGACCAACACACCCAACACAGACCAACACCCCCAACACAGACCAACACCCCCAACACAGACCAACACCCCCAACATGACCAACACCCCCAACACAGACCAACACACCCAACACAGACCAACACATCGAACACAGACCAACACATCCAATACAGACCAACACCCCCAACACAGACCAACACCGCCAACACAGACCAACACACGTAACACAGACCAACACACCTGACACAGCCCAACACACCAACACAGACCAACACACCCAACACAGACCAACACCCCCAACACAGACCAACACCCCCAACACAGACCAACACCCCCAACATGACCAACACCCCCAACACAGACCAACACACCCAACACAGACCAACACATCGAACACAGACCAACACCCCCAACACTGACCAACACACCTAACACACCCAACACAGACCAACACACCCAACACAGACAACAGACCAACACACCCAACACACACCAACACACCCAACACAGTTCAACACCCCCAACACAAACCAACACACACAACACAGACCAACACACCTGACACAGCCCAACACACCCAACACAGACCAACACTCCCAACACAGACCAACACACCCAACACAGACCAACATACCCAACACAGACCAACACCCCCAACATGACCAACACCCACAACACATATCAACACACCCAACACAGACCAACACACCCAACACAGACCAACATACCCAACACAGACCAACACACCCAACACAGACCAACATCCCCAACACAGACCAACACCCCCAACACAGACCAACACACCGAACGCAGACCAACACACCCAACACAGACCAACACACCCAACACAGACCAACAGATCAACACACCCAACACAGACCAACACACCCAACACAGACCAACAGACCAACACACCCAACACAGACCAACACACCCAACACAGACCAACACATCCAACACAGACCAACACAGAGCAACACCCCCAACACAGACCAACACATGCAACACAGACCAACACACCCAACACAGCCCAACACACCCAACACAGACCAACACACCCAACACAGCCCAACACCCCCAACACAGACCAACACACCCAACACAGACCAACACCCCCAGCACAGACCAACACCCCCAACACAGACCAACACACCCAACACAGACCAACACACCCAACACAGACCAACAGATCAATACACCCAACACAGACCAACACACCAACACAGATCAACAGACCAACACACCCAACACAGACCAACACACCCAACACAGACCAACACATCCAACACAGACAAAAACACCCAACAAAGATAGCACAGATCAACAAATCTAGCAGAAAGCAGAACAAACCCAAACCTGTCTGCAGCCTGAGTTAAAACACACTACCTGAACCAATAGCCTACACTCCAAACAGTCAACAGATTCTGTGCAGACTACCTACAGCAACACCTACAACCAATACAGGGGAACGATCACTTCTCTAAGCTAGCACTCAGCATCACATGCATCAACATCACACTCCTCCAACAACACATGCATTCTGTTACACATGCACCCAACATCACATGCATCTTGTAATGAAATGCACCCTGTAACACATGCACCCAGCAACACATGCATCTCGAGAAACATGCTCCCAGCAACACATGCACCATGCAACATATGCATGCATTAATCTGAGTAGAGTCAGCAAAGAAAATTCAAATTAATCATAGTGGATCCCACATCCAGTTCAGAGAGACATTGAATCTCAACCCATACACAGCAGGAAACTGATCAACGCAACCTAAACTCACAGAGACAACAAAGTCAAAAGAGACCCAACACAGACTCACCCGAGCCCAGCATAAAACCAGTAAATAGAACTCAAACCCATTACAGAGCCAGCCTGGACCACAGTCACAATGAACAAGGTGCTTGAGTGACTCATATTAATCTCAAACACTGAACTTATGTACAGAACAGCCTCATATCATGCCTGTGTGTAACAATTTTTGGAACCTCTCAGACTGTACAAAAAAGCCAAACCATTCGATTCACTCACACTTTGTATTTGTATGCACCACTGCCTTACCCACTCGTGCACTCTGCTTGCCTAATGTGAAAAACGGCCTTACCCACTCGCACAATCTAGTGTGCAGAAAGAGATCGAGCCACTCACATATTTCACTCAAGTGCACGGATATCAACCTGAGCCAAGAATTTCAGTTTCGAGTTCCATATATCAAAGAGCGAGGCCAGCTGAGGTCTGTGGGACCTCAACAGTCAAACTGTGGCACTTCTCGTCCCTCTGCAGCCAAAGTTCCACAGTGTATATTGCCAGTTGTCACCATCGTCATCAGCGGCTCAGGGTATTCATGGAAAGACCCGAAGCAAACAAGAGTGGAATAATTATCAGTGAAATGATCAGATTATATTCTGAATACTGATTAAATCAATAACTTAGTTACTTCTCCACTAGATGTCACTACCGTTGCCTATCTCGGTCCAGTCATTTATCCTGCCCCTCTGCTTTTCCATGTTTATATCGGTGTCACTTAATTTGCAGGACGGATCCAACATATTGTCCATTAGTAGCCGTTTTACCTAATTGTATTCCTTGTGTTCCTGCAAAGCTCCTTATTTAAGCCATGTAGTTTGCACATAACCTGTCAGTCCATTTGTGTGTTTATCTCTCTGTTCTAGTAGAGAGGAAATTATGTGTATGAATTCTGTCAGAATCTAGCAGAACCTTTGGGACTGTCCTCACTGGAAACTTTAGTGACAGGTATTCACCGCTTCTTTATATTGATATCATAATTTAAAATATCTCTAACTATACTGAAATTATAATCAGATACAACAATAACTTGTATTTTTATAGCACCTTTAACGTAGTAAACGGTCCCCAGGTGCTTCACAGAAACTCTATAAAACAAACTTTGACACTGAGCCACATAAGGAGATATTAGGGCAGATCAAAGAGGTGGATTTTGAGGAGCACCTTAAGTTAGAGGAGCGAGGTGGAGAAGTTTAGGAAGGGAATTCCAGAGCTTATGATCTTGGCAGCTGAAGGTATGGCCACCAATGATGGATTGATTATAATCGGGGATGCTCAATAGACCAGAATTAAACGAGTGCCAACATCTCCGGGGGAGGGGGGGGGGGGAGTGTGGGGCTGGATGAGATTACAGAGATAGGGATGGGCAAGGCCATGGAGGGATTTGTAAATAAAGATGAGAATTTTGAAATAGAGGCATTGCTTAACCATGAGTCAATGTCGATCAGCGAGGACAGGGGGTGATGGATAAATGGGATTTGGTGCGAGTTAGGACACAGGCAGAAGGATCTTGGATGACCTCAAATTTGCGTAGGGTAGAACATGGAAGGCCGGCCAGGAGTGTATTGGAATTGTCAAGTCTAGAGGTAACGAAGACATGGATGAGGATTTCAGCAGCCGTTGAGGTGACGCAGGGATGGAAAAGGGTCATGTTCCAGAGGTGGAAATGGACAGTCTTAGTGAAAGTGCGGATATGTGGTTGGAAGTTAACCTCGAGGTCAAATTTGACACCAAGTTTGCGAACTGTCTGGTTCCGCCTCAGACAGTTATCAGGAAGAGAGATGGAGTTGGTGGCTAGGGAACGGAGTTTGTGCTGGGGATCGAAGACAATGACAATGGTCTTCCCAATATTTAGTTGGAGGAAATTTCTGCTCATCCAATACTGATTTCGGACAAGCAGTCTGACAACAACGCACATGTGGAAACTGACGCTGTGTTTTCTGATGATGTCGCCAAGGGGCAGCACATAGATAAGAAATAGAAGGGGGCTAAGGAGAGAACCTAGGGGGACAAAAACAACAACAACAACAACTTTTATTTATATAGCACCTTTAACTTAGCAAAACGATCCAAGATGCTTCACAGTAGCGATACAAGACAAAACAGATAAATTTGACACTAAGCCATAGAAGTAGAAATTACAGCAGATGACCAAAAGTTTGGTTAAAGAGGTAGATTTTAAGGACACCGGAGGTAATGTTGCGGGAGTGGGAAGAGAAGCCATTGTAGGTGATTCACTGGCTACAATTAGATACATGAGATACAGAAAACAATGTTCAGCTTAATGGAATAAGAACTGCAGGAACAGGTAGTTAACAGATTGAAGATGATTGAGGAGGAATGCAGGCATTAGATGGCCCAGCAGGTATTTAACCAACCAGTATAACGTTCTCTCTCTAAACTTTTAAACTGCGTTGTGTCGATTAGAGCATGACCTGCAGAGGGATTATCGCTGTGTGGGAGAAGGAATGACTGACACAGTAGTATCAAAGGCAAGTATCCTGATGACATTATATGAACACAATGCCCTTGAAAGGACTCTATGGAATAATAACGGAATAAAATGTTCATTGCGTTTCTGAAATGATTTTGCCTGCTATTTGACTGGTTAAGGTCTCTGCTAAAATAGTCGTCAAAATCATTTCTGATAAAAGCAGTAAGTTTTCATAGCACCAAGCATAGCCTGAAGTTCAGCAACTTTGGCAGTAATCAAAAACGCTAAAGATGCACAGGAGGTTGGTCAGCATGTAGAATATATATAGAATCAAAGGGCCCAAGTTTCCACATGATAAAAAACGGGCGCCCCTCCGAGCTGGGCGCCCGTTTTTCGCGCCTAAAACGGCGCCGGAAAAAAAACGAGCGATTCTGGAGCGTTCTGCAGCTCCTTGTCTGTTTGGCGCGGTGCCCAGGGGGGGCGGAGCCTACACTCGCGCCGATTTTGTAAGTGGGAGGGGGCGAGTACTATTTAAATGAGTTTTTTTCCTGCCGGCAACGCTGCACGTGCGCGTTGGAGCGTTCGCGCATGCTCAGTGTGAAAAATCGGCCATTTTTGTAGTTCTTTGTAGTTCTTTGTAGCTGTTTAGTTTTTGAACATTTTTTAATAAGAGTACATTGCCATCAGCACAGAGGCTTCTTGTAGCAGTGAGAAGGTGCAGGAAGCCTCAGAAAGTTGAGGCAGCCGTTTCCCGAGGACCTCCCCCTTTTGCCGTCGGGAAATGGCTCCTCAATTTCTGAGGCTTCCTGCAGCCTTCTCTCTTTCCCGCCAGCCGTCTGGAACGGCTCCATTCCCTTCCCCCCCCCGCGTTCGGTCGGCTCCCTCCCTCCCCCCCCCCCCCCACCGCGTTCGGTCGGCTCCCTTCCCTCCCCCCCCCCCCCCCCCCCCCCCCCCTGCGTTCGGTAGGCTCCCTCCCTCCCACCCGCCCGTGTTCGGTCGGCTCCCGCCCGCGTTCGGTCGGCTCCCTTCCCTCCCCCCCTCCCGTGTTCGGTCGGCTCCCTTCCCTCCCCCCCCCCTCCCGTGTTTGGTCAGCTCCCTTCCCTCCCCCCCACCTTCACCGCATTCGGTCGGCTCCCTTCCCTCCCCCGCCCCCCCCCCACCCCCCCCGTGCTCGGTCGGCTCCCTCCTTCCCGCCCACGTTCGATCGGCTCCCTCGTTTTGTGAGGCTTGCTGCACCATTCTTCCTGGCTGAAGCACTTTCACACAGGTAGGAAGATGGTTTATTTAATCTTTTCTTTGCTTATAAATGTTTATTCAGGTTGTATTTATTTGTATAATATTTGTATAAGTATAAATAAGGATTTATTGTAGAATTTAATGAGTTCCCTTCCCCCCCCGTTCCCCCCCCACCTCGTTCTGGATGCCTGATATGTAACCTGCACCTGATTTTTTAATGTGTAGAACAGGTTTTTTCTGTTCTACAAAAATCTTCACTTGCTCCATTCTACTTTAGTTTGGAATACATTTTCACTGTGGAAACTTTCAAATCAGGCATCAGTGGCCGGACACGCCCCCTTTTGAAGAAAAAATTCTGTTCCAAAGTGGAACTGTTCTACCTGACTAGAACTGCAGAAAAAAAAATGTGGAGAATTGCAAATTCTAAGATAATCCGTTCTCCACCAGTTGCTCCTAAAAATCAGGCGCAAATCATGTGGAAACTTGGGCCCATAGAGTTATACAGCGCAGAAGGAGGCCATTTGACCCATCGTGGCTGTGTTTCCAATTAGTCCCATTAGTGCATTTCCTACGTTACAACAGTGACTACACTCCAAAAGTACTCCATTGGCTGCAAAGCGCTTTGAGATGTCTGGTCGTCGTGAAAGTCTTTCTTTTATTGTTTTTTAATTTCCCTGTCCTTTCTCGATAGCCCTGCAAATGTATCCAATTCCCGTTTGAAAGTTATAATTGAATCTGCTTCCACCATCCATTTAACATTCCAGGTCAACTTGTCAACCAGAATCCAGTGGAAGGCTCCTCCCTCCAAATGTTAATCTGCCCTTTCTCTCTCAGACACTGGCCCAGCTAATGTGACCTCCCAGCATCTGCAGCTTCTCTTTTCATCGTGATGACATCAGTCCCATGTTGGACGTTCGGTCAAGGTTTCGCACGCTGGTTAGCATCATCAACGCTCAAATGTCAGCTTGGCTCAGCCGTTGTCGCTGCCATCTCCAGGGCAGAAGATTGTGGGTTCAAGCTGCACTCCAGCATCTGCACACGTAATCTGGGCTGTCGGTCCAATACAAAGAAAGAAAGAACTTGCATTTATATAGCACCTTTCATGACCTCAGAACGTCCCAAAGTGCTTTACAGCCAATCAAGTATTTTTTGAAATGTAATCACTGTTGTAATGTAGGAAACACAGAAACCCATGAATGCTTCTTTTGTGAAGAGTATCTCCCAGGGACAATTCACGAGTCCGAAAATCCAATAAATTCAGTCATGGATTGGAATTCTTCCAAATTAAATAACCTGAACAATGATGTCCTCTGCTTCTTAAGTACAAAGCAGCTACTGACTTTTCATTATCTCCACACACGATACTTTCTGAGTAAGGGGATCCTAGTGAAAGCCATCGCCGATTATAGGACTCTTCCTTCATCCATCTGAGAAATGTTTTATTCCATCTTACTTTTGAAGAGACATTAAACCGAGGCCCTGTCAGCCCTCTCAGGTGGACAGAAAAGATCCATGGCACTCGTTCCAAAAAGAGCAGAGGGGAGTTCGCCCCGGTGCCCTGGCCAATATTTATTCCTCAACCAATGTCACTAAAAATACAGATGATCTGATCATTTAGCTCATTGCCATTTCTGGGAGCTTGCTGTGCTCAAATTGGCTTTCAGTCAATTTTACATCAGTGACTACACTTCAAAAAAAAGTATTTAATTGGTTGTAATGTGTTTTGGAAGGTCCCAAAAGGCGCTATGTAAATACAAGTCTTTCTTTCTTCTTTCAGAGACCCATCGAGCAACTACCACATTAAAAGAGGTGTGTGTGGGCTGAAGCTGATTTGAATATTTCAGAAGAGCAGTGGAAAGTGATTCCTTATAGTATAGCAGCCACCTGAAGGAAGAATTATTTAAGGTTCAATCCCTCATGTCTGAAATTGAAGCTTGTCTTGGTCAAAAATCAATTAGATGGAACATCATCATCATCATAGGCAATCTCTCGAAGTGAGGATGACATGCTTCCATGCCGAAAAGGGATGAGTTCAAAAGTTTCAATGAAGGACCGAATATTCCAGGTCCCGAACTACATCTTGAAGGGAGGAAGATGCCTGTGCGTGGATTTTTTTTAACGTGGGGTAGCCGTTGCACACCAGCCACCACACGGGCTCGACAGAGCTAGGTCTTGGTCCAGTGGCAAGGATTACCCAAGACGACTGGAGACCAGCTCTGCTGCACGGATCTAGTGCGCACACAATCACAGTGTGGGCTGGCCCGTGCAGCCCCTGGGCCCTCACTCTCCTGGGCCCCAAACTCTCGCCTCTGCTGGGCCCCGATCACATCCCTCTGCAAACTATTGCTGCTCCTTCGCCCCGACCTTGCCGTTCCTGCTGTACCTGCCTGCACTGCAGTCAGCCATCGCCCTCCTGGAGCAGCACGCGCTGCTTCCTGCCGTGATATGCAGTGACAGTGTAAAGGAAGTGAGCTTGCACAAGACACTGGTTAGGCCTCAATCTGGGCATCACATTACACGAAGAGCCTTGGAAAGAGTACAGTGAAGATTCACTGGAATGAAAGGTTAGAATTATGAAGAAAAATTGGGACAGGGAAGGTTAACGGTGATCTCATAGAGATTTTCAAAATTATGAGAGACTTTGAGAGGGTGAATAGTGAAAGATGGATTGGGGGTGATTTTTAACTCCATCCAAAATGGGCATGATATTGGTGAAATGCCCATGCCACCTGCCTGTCTGAAGCCAGCAACGGGAGGCCTGAATCATTTTCAGGTTAGGGCCTCATCAGTATAACCTGATGAGCTGCCGAGCACTAATTGGGCATCAACGGGTAGCTGGCTGCACTGGTGGTGGGAAATTTGGCAGCTCGAAGGGTGAGCCAGCCGGGAGTCAGTAGTAAACAGGAGGGGCGGGGTTGTTCTGGATAGGCCTCAGGAAGTCCCACTACCCAGTACAAATGGGAGGGGCGATCATAGCACAACCGTTGCCCATTTGTACCTTAAATAAATAGCAAATGGGGTCCTACAACCTACGTGCCTGAAGATTAAATCAGGTGTCCCCTTGGCACCTGAGGGAAGGCTGAGCCCTTCAGAGTACCACTGCCAGTTGAACCGTTTTCCTGGAGAGAAATAGGTGTGCAGCAGTTGAAAACCATGCCCATTGCCTCCACTGGTTGGCACATTGGTGCCACGTTGCCTGAGGAAGATCACCAGAAGAATAAAGGAGGAAGGTATTCAAACAGCACGTTATTTGAATGCGGATGGTCTTACTGCAAGAGACTAGTGAGGGAGTAATTGCACGTCATGTAAAAGGGAATTGGACAGATGGTTGATTTATAAAAAAAAACAGAAAATGCTGCAAATACTCTGGCAGCATCTGTGGAGAGAGAAACAGAGTTAACGTTTCAGGGTGATGACCTTTCGTCACCAACAGTTTTGCCGATAGGTCATCAACCTGAAACATTAACTCTGTTTCTCGATCCACAGATGTTGCATGACCCGCTGAGTGTTTCCAGCATTTTCTGTTTATATTTCATATTTCCAGCATCCGCAGTAAATTGCTTTTAAGTGTTTGGAAAGAAGAATATAAAAGTATACGAGGGAAAGAGCAAGGGATGGGATTAGAGGAGAGGGGGCTCGAAATACGGAAGCAGTGCATCAAAATCTATCTCTTTGACCAAACGTTTGGTCAATTAATGTCTCTTCATGCAGCTCGGTGGGAACCTAGCCTACCAACAGACGGCTGCGCCTATTCCTCAGTCTGCTCCCTTCAGCTGTGGGGTAAAGTGTGGAACCTGGTGTCCTGCCATGAATTTTGTATGTGGGTTTAACTGTGTTGGTTGGGTGTTTTTTTTACTTTCAGTGTATTCTATATCTATGTTTCTGAGAATCTTGAATTGGAATAGAATTCGTGGTCTGTGAAAAAAATTGCCAGTCCAGTGCCAGCTGTGGCTCAGTGGGTAGCACACTTGCCTCTGAGTCAGATAGTTGTGGGTTCAAGTCCCACTCCATGGAATTGAACACCAAAAAATCTAGGCTGACACCCCAGTGCTGTGCTGAGGGAGCATTGCACTGTCGGAAGTGCCATCTTTTGGATGCGACATTAAACCAAGGCCCTTTCTGCTCTCTCAAGTGGACGGAAAAGTTCCCATGGCACTATTTCGAACAAGAGCAGGGAGTTATCCTTCAATCAACATAACAAAAAAACAGATTATCTGGTCATTATCACATTGCTGTTTGTGGGAGCTTTCTGTGCACAAATTGGCTGCCTCGTTTCCTACATTACATCAGTGACTACACTCCAAAAGTATTTCATCGGCTGTAAAGCGCTTTGAGACTTCCAGTGGTCGTGAAAGGCGCTGTATAAATCCAAGTCTTTCTTTCTTTACCAAGTATGAGGGATAAAAGAACTGAAGAAAGCAAGGAACACAAATTCTATTGCAAGACATTTAATCCCCCGGGGAAAGGATATGCATGGCTATGCCCTCAAGGTGAGTGGAACTTTAATATCACTGCCTGACCTTATGCTACATTTCACCTCCTTTGGCCAATTACCTTCTTGACTTGACATTTCCATGGTCCATTAGGACCCATTATGTCCCACTCAACATCCAATTATCTCTCTCAATGTTTATCTTTAAGACCCTTGAACCCGTCTGTAACCTCATGCTCTTCTGAAGGTTTGAATCTCTCCATTTTAACAATGTGGTTAACACATTAATAAAGGAACAGGCTTTGTTAAAATAGCCGCACAACAGTTTGACACAAGCTCATTAAACATTGTATTGCAATGTGAACTTCAACCCGTGATACTTAATGAAAGCTGTTGTTCAAACAGCATTAACTGCTTTTTCTGGACGACTATCCCACAGACCCACCATATGTGTGGGAAAAAAAGCTCCTTCTAATCTCTCGTCTTTCTGGAGGCTTGTTAATCTATACATGTCCTCAAGCTCACCACTTGCAGCCCAAGTTGGAGCTGCATTATCCACACTGACAAAGATATCTCATTCCTTGGGCTCCTCGTTAATCCATAGGGTGGCTGATCCCCTGAACCATCATGAGCTAATCTGTCAAATGGTCAGAGTGTTTGACGTGTATGGTGCTTAACAAAATAGCGATAGATTCAACCTGGTTGATGGAGATCTGGTCTCTGGAGGCACAATGAATATTTAAATATAAAATACATCAGAAATATGAAAGTAGAAGTGAATATAAAACTGAGTAGAAAAGGTAGAAAGGAAAGGAGAGAAACAGGGAGCAAGCACAGCAGAAGTAAATTTTTTTAAACTTTTAATTTAATTCATTTTAGAAGTCTAATTTGCAGTATAATAAGTAAATAATTAGTATAAGAATACAATAATTAGTAATATATAATGCAACATGAATATTAATAATACTAATAACATAATAGTGCAATGAGTAATTAATAATTAGTAGTATAATAATATAATCATTATAATACTTCATACTCTACTCCTCTTAATTTGAACCTAATCTTGCAGACATAATGAATTATCCAGTAATTTGAATTACGCAATGTGACTAACAAAAAGGAGGAACTTAGTGCAAAAATATTTTGAACAATCAGATCATTTGAATGAAATGGCTCTGAATTAGGAAGAATAGCAATAGCATCTGTTCCTGCTCCACAGCAAGTGAGCTGAAATCATTAAATGGGTCATTGAATATATTTAAGGTGGAGATAGACAGATTTTTGAATGATAAGAGAGCCAGGGGTTATGGGGAGTGGGCAGGGAAGTCAGGATCAGATCAGACATGATCTTATTGAATGGCAGAGCAGGCTCGAGGGGCCAAATGGCCTACTCCTGCTCCTATTTCTTAATGTTTTTTGGTCTTATCAAGAGAAATAGCTATCCCAGAAAGTGCTGAATGGAACAAGTAGTAATTTGGGGGAGCTGGGGATTTAGAAAATACAACAACTGGCACCTTAAAAGTCATCCCTTTGATTACTGGGGACAATTGGTGAGATCAAATGGGATGAAGCAACAATTATCACTTCAGATAAACAGGCAGCATGTGAAAGTTGGCTCAGTGCCTGATCAGGGGTCACTTCTGGTGACAACTTCGTTGCTAGCAGGTCGAGCTCTGTGAATACAAACAGTGCGTGTTGAGCTGCAGGTGGAAACAGCAGCAGGAAAAGGCGACTTGCAGTGAGCATCTCGGAAGCAGGAGGAGCCATTGCTTCATTAGCGGAGTGAAGATGCGATGATGAAGCTGCCATAATGGTAACATATGCTGTTAATCAGACAGCAGCTGTTGCCCATTGAAATAATAGCGTTCTATTTACACTACATCAGGACACAATCACAACCCAGACTGCACCCATTTAGCTTTGAAATGAGTTTCATTAATAACACTTCATAAAAGGCCCGTGCGATGCAGGAAACTAGCTTTAAGTTCCTTCCTTGTCTATAGTTATTGATGCATTTTTATAAGTAACGGCAAGTGTCGGGTATGACTCAGATAAAATGTGGCAACAGGTGGCTGCTGTGTGACACACGAGCCACACTGATCAGGAGCGATCCTCGTCTCCGTTTACTCAGCCCAGCCCAGATGGGACAGGAGCACAAGCCTTACAGTCGGTTAAGGAGTGGAAATCTCAGAGGGCTTAATTTTCCCCAGTGATTTGCGTCGCTTTTTTGGTGCGTACCGCTTTTTTTGGCCTAAATTTAAAACTCCAAGTTTCCCCAAAGATTATGCGCCAGCGTAATTCAGTTAGTTACGATTTTTTTAGGTTTGTTTTTTTCGCACCATAGGGGGCGTAACCTGATGTCTGCGCCGGTTTTTCACAATTAAGCAAGTTTGGCCAACTTACATTTCTCCTAGGATGGCATATGTGACCACTCCCAAAAAACCTTCTGGGCACTTAAGAAAAACCAGCGCACATCAAAAAATCGGCGCAGAAAGATGCCATTGTTTTTATGCAAAGTTTTGGAGGGAGTCAAGAACACATAAATATGCATCATCAAGCTTCCATTTTTCCAACTGAAAACGCAGAAAATGGAAGTTTCATGCAATTCTTTAAGTTTGGATTTCTTTTTTAAGTGCCACGCCATCACCGAACGTCTCCAAACTGGGCTCGAAGGTCGGAACGTCAGCCGGCCGAATCAGTCCCTCGTCCGGAAACAGGGGCTCGGGGCTCAGCTTAAAAAGAAGCCCGGTGGGGGAGAGGGGAGGGGGCGGTAGCTGAACTGAAGGGATGAGAACCCTTACACTATGTCACTATGCAGCAAGCAGCATCGAATGAAGCCCGGGGGGATGGGAGGTGTTTCCCAATCCAAGCAATCACATTGAGCATGCTCAGAACTGTTGTGGTCCATACTAGGGCGTTGACCTTGGGGAGAGAGAGAAGAAAAAAGCTTGTCCTGCCTGTTGTTCTGAGCTTCTAGCAAAGGTACAATTTAATAATGGGGGCAATACTGATAATGCCATACCTTGTGCAAGTCTTTTGCATGATGGTGCTGCGGAGGAGACAATTGATTCGACGTCATCGCATGAGGAACCTCAGAGCACGTAGGGTGATGGGCAGGAGGCCTTAGCCACATTGGGTTTATAGAGACAGGCGTTCATACCTGCACCTGAGTGATGCAGACTGTGTCAGAAGGCTGCGTTGCTGCAAAGAAGTTGTAACCGAGATTTGTGAGTTAGTAGAAGCAGACCTGCAACCTAGAAGCATCAGTTGAAGTGAAGGTTACTGCTGCACTTTCATTCTATGCATCTGGATTATTCCAGGCCACAACTGGGGATGTGTGCACCATTTTTCAACATGCAACACATATCTGCATTTGGCAGGTGACTGCTGCACTATATGCCCAGAGGAATGACTACATAAAATTCCCCATTATCGCCCAGGCAATGCTGAAAGGGCTGTGGCCTTCTCCAGGATTCTCAAAGGTACAGGGCTGCATTGAGTGTACCCACATCGCCTTGCAAGCACCTTTGGAGGATTATGAGATGTACAAGAACAGAAAAGGCTTCCACCCTGTTAATGTGCAGTTCGTGGGTAACGACATGCATCGCAGCTTGTCAGTTGATTAAAGATACTCTGGGAGCACCAATGATGCATTCATCCTATGTGAGAGTGCCATATCTGCCATATTTCAGCAGCAGCTAGAAAGGCAGAGCTGGCTACTGGGAGACAGAAGGTATGGCCTCACCACCTGGCTCATGATGCCCCTACGCGTAACGTGGACAGAAGCTGACCGGGAATACAACATGTCGCACATTGTGATGCGCAGCATAATAGAGAGGACCATTGGCATCTTGAAACAATGTTTCCGATGCCTGGACCATTCTGGAGGCTACGTGCTAGACTCCCTTGAGATTGTCGGTCAATTCACTGTTGTGTGCTGCATGCTGTATAACTTAGCCATTATGATGCAGCAACAGCTGATAGTAGAAGACCCACTTGAGATGAGAGTGGCTGATGATGATGAGGAAGATGCAGATGACGAGGAAGAGGAGGAGGACGAGGAAGCCATTCAACTACCTGAACCCGGAGCATGATGGCGGAGGAGGGAGGACCGTCATGCCCATTTAACGATTGCTCGAGCCTTGCGCCAGCAGCTCATTCATGAACAATTTGCTGCCTGAAGGCTCAGCGGCAACTATTCCAAATGGACCCTGTTTACTGTTTGGACCTGTTCCGTAATGTTGTGTTGTGTTAATGGAACAAATAATGGAAATGATTCTGTTATAATTTAAAATATATTTTATTCAAAGTTCAACAAAGATTTGTTTGGTCTTAGCTTAACTTTAATAAAAATATACTTGTATTAAACTTTAAAGTTTTCAGTTAAGATCACTTAGAAACCATAGAAACATAGAAAATAGGTGCAGGAGTAGGCCATTCGGCCCTTCGAGCCTTTCAATAAGATCATGGCTGATCATTCACCTCAGTACCCCTTTCGTGCTTTCTCTCCATACCCCTTGATCCCTTTAGCCGTAAGCGCCATATCTAATTCCCCCTTGAATATATCCAATGAACTGGCATCAACAGCTCTCTGCAGTAGGGAATTCCACAGGTTAACAACTCTCTGAGTGAAGAAGTTTCCCCCTCATCTCAGTCCTAAATGGCTTACCCCTTATCCTTAGACTATGTCCCCTGATTCTGGACTCCCCAACATCGGGGACATTCTTCCTGCATCTAACCTGTCCAGTCCCGTCAGAATTTTTTTTTCTATGAGATCCCCTCTCATCCTTCTAAACTCCAGTGAATACAGGCCCAGTCGATCCAGTCTCTCCTCATATGTCAGTCCTGCCATCCCGGGAATCAGTCTGGTGAACCTTCGCTGTACTCCCTCAATAGCAAGAACGTCCTTCCTCAGATTAGGAGACCAAAACTGAACACAATGAGGCCTCACTAAGGCCCTGTACAACTGCAGTAAGACCTCCCTGCTCCGATACTCAAATCCCTTAGCTTTGAAGGCCAACATACCATTTGCTTTCTTCACCACCTGCTGAACCTGCATGCCGACTTTCAATGACACCCAGGTCTCGCTGCACCTCCCCTTTTCCTAATCTGCTGCCATTCAGATAATATTCTGCCTTCGTGTTTTTGCCACCAAAGAGGATAACCTCATATTTATCCACATTATACTGCATCGGCCACATGTTTGCCCACTCACCTAACCTGTCCAAGTCACCCTGCAGCCTTTTAGCGTCCTCCTCACAGCTCACACTGCCACCCAGCTTAGTGTCATCTGCAAACTTGGAGATATTACACTCAATTCCCTCATCCAAGTCATTAATGTATATTGTAAATAGCTGAGGTCCCAACACTGAGCCCTGCGGTACCCCACTAGTCACTGCCTGCTATTCTGAAAAGGACCCGTTTATCCCGACTCTCTGCTGCCTGTCTGCCAATCAGTTCTCTATCCACATCAGTACATTACCCCCAATACCATGTGCTTTAATTCTGCACACCAATCTCTTGTGTGGGACCTTGTCAAAAGCCTTTTGAAAGTCCAAATACACCACATCCACTGGTTCTCCCTCAAAAAATTCCAGAAGATTTGTCAAGCAGGATTTCCCTTTCATAAATCCATGCTGACTTGGACCGATCCCATCACTGCTTTCCAAATGTGCTGCTATTTCATCTTTAATAATTGATTCCAACATTTTCCCCACTACTGATGTCAGGCTAACCGGTCTATTATTATCCATTTTCTCTCTCCCTCCTTTCTTATAAAGTGGTGTTACATTAGCTACGCTTCAGTCCATAAGAACCGATCCAGAGTCGATAGACTGTTGGAAAATGATCACCAATGCATCCAATATTTCTAGGGCTACTTCCTGGGATGCAGACTATCAGGCTCCGGTGATTTATCGGCCTTTAATCCCATCAATTTCCCTAACACAATTTCCCACGTAATAAGGATTTCCTTCAGTTCCTCCTTCTCACTAGACCCTCGGTCCCCTAGTATTTCCGAAAGGTTATTTGTGTCTTCCTTCGTGAAGACAGAGCCAAAGTAGTTGTTTAACTGGTCCGCCATTTCATTGTTCCTCATTATAAATTCACCTGAATCTGACTGCAAGGGATCTACTTTTGTTTTTACTAATCTTTTTCTTTTCACATATCTATAGACGCTTTTGCAGTCAGTTTTTATGTTCCCAGCAAGTTTCCACTCATACTCTATTTTCCCCCTCCTAATTAAACCCTTTGTCCTCCTCTGCTGTATTACAAAATTCTCACAGTCCTCAGGTTTGCTGCTTTTTCTGGCCAATTTATATGCCTCTTCCTTGGATTTAACACTATCCTTAATTTCCCTTGTTAGCCACGATTGAGCCATCTTCCCTTTTTTATTTTTTACTCCAGAAGGGATGTACAATTGTTAAAGTTCATCCATGTGATCTTTAAATGTTTGCCATTGCTTATCCATCGTCAATCCTTTAAGTATCACTCGCCAGTCTATTCTAGCCAAGTCACATCTCATACCATCAAAGTTCTCTTTCCTTAAGTTCAGGACCCTAGTCTCTGAATTAACTGTGTCACGTTCCATCTTAATAAATAATTCTACCATATTATGGTCACTCTTCCCCAAGGGGCCTCGCACAACAAGATTGCTAATGAGTCCTTTCTCATTGCACATCACCCAGTCTAGAATGGTCAGCCCGCTAGTTGGTTCCTCGACATATTGGTCTAGAAAACCATCCCGAATACACTCCAGGAAATCCTCCTCCACCGCATTGCTACCAGTTTTGTTAGCCCAATCAATATGTAGATTAAAGTCGCCCATGATAACTGCTGTACCTTTATTGCACTTACAATCTTTAACATCACTTTCAAACTCTAAGATCACTTAAAAACTTTAAGATCACTTACAAACTTTTAAACTTGTAAATTTACATAACTTACAAAAAAATTTAATTTGAGAACAGTTACAACAGTAACAACAATAATTATAACAACATCATCATCATAGACGGTCCCTCCAAATGAGGATAACTTGCTTCCACGCCAAAAAAAAGGATGAATTCACAGGTGTTTCGAAAGAAGAACCCGAACTACATCCTCAAGGGTGGAAGATGCCTTTGCGTGGATTTTTTTAACGTGTGGTGGCCATTGCACACCAGCCACCACACGGGCTTGACAGAGCTAGGTCTTGGTCCAGTGGCAAGGATCACCCAAGACAACTGGAGACCAGCTCTGCTGCATGGACCCAGTGCACACACATATCGCAGTGTGGGCTGCCTCGTGGTGCCCCTGGGTCCCTGGGCCCCGATCACATCCCTCTACAGTCTCTCACAGCTCCTTCGCCCCGATCTCGTCGCTCCTGCTTCATCTGCCCACGCTCCAATCACCGACCTAGACCTTGCTGACTTCACTCTTCGCTGCCGTTGCACATGTTGCTCCGTGGAGCCCCGGACCTGCGGGAGACCATACCGACCTCATTCGATCACTGCAAATCATAGAAATTTACAGCACAGAAGGAGGCCTTTCAGCCTATCGTGTCCATGCCGGCCGACCAAGAGCTATCCAGCCTACCTCACATTCTAGTTCTTGATCCGTAGCCCTGTAGGTTACAGCACTTTAAGTGCACATCCAAATATTTTTTAAATGTGGTGAGGGTTTCTGCTTCTACCACCCTTTCAGCAGCCTGCCTCCACACTGCCCATGGCCGCCGCTTGCCGCTCCTTTTATGGTCCCGACCTGCCGCTGATGGTCTCTCGCAGGTCGGGGCCTCCACAGATAACAACAACATGAACAGCAACAGCTTATTCTAAGACCACCAGCTGCGCTTGGTCTTGTTGACTCCACCCCTGCCCGCAAGTGGCACAGCATTTCTTGGGTTGATATCAAGCTTATTCTTTCGAACATCTCGGGTAATGCGCACTGCTTGATGGGGTGGAGCAGCTGGTAATGTGGGGCTCTTCAGAGGCTGGTCTAAGAATTGGAGTGGGAGTGGCAGTTGATTCTGTCAATGCGCGCGGGGTCGGGGCATGCTTCTTTATTGCAGCAGCTAACTCCGACATTCCCTCCCTCATGTGTCCTTACAGTGTCTTAACTACCTCCAACATTCCCTCCCTCATGTTCACCAACAATGTTTCAACTACCTGCAACATTCCCTCACTCATGTTCACTGACAGCGCATCAGCTAGCTACGACATTCCCTCCCTAATGTTCCCGGACAGTGTTCCCATTTCTTGTGAGAGTGTTGTTACGTCTCCCGCCAGTCCCGATACCTCATCACCCACCCCACTGATGGTGTCCAGGAGTGATTGCATAAGGTCAATGCTCTCCACACTCATTGCCATGATCTGAACCATATCTGTTAGATCCTGCACCTCAGGAGAGCGCTGTCGAGCTCTCCTTCCCCTCCTCATCCTGGGTGTGGCTTGCTGCTTCCCACTGGGACCCACAGTCTGGGACAGTGGGGCCCTGGGTGTGCCTCGCTGCACCCCACTGGAATCCCCAGCCTTGGACTGTGGGAAATCATGGAATGTCCCAACAACACTCGTACCACTCAGGAAAGGGGCTGGCACCTCAATGGGCGGCACCTGCACATCCTCCAAAGTGATGGCTTCATCCATCAGCTCCCTTCCCCCTCCCGCTCACCCCCATGCTCTTGGTCTGGAAGGTGGGATTGGAAGATGTTCTCCTCTTCAGGCTTGTCCATGTCTGAATCTTCTTCTGCATCGTCAGGATTGGCCTCAAGTTTTACAAAATATAACAGAATAGAAAAATGATTAGCAGCAGAGGAGTGGGGGGGGGGGGGGCATGAGTAGGCTCACACAGCGCAGGCAGCAGGCTGATTTGAAGGTCCATGATGAATAATAGCACATTGCATCAATCGGAGTGTAGCTGACGGAGACATCCCCATGAACCGAAGCATAGCTAGCCCGCGCAGTACTTAACATTTAGCAAGGCCAAACTGTGGAATTTGCAGGACTTACCCTCTCCCTCGAGTGTGGGCCCAGCTTGTGCAGTGGTGGTTGCTTTTCTCCAGGCAGGACCCATCAAAGCAGCGACCCTCTCTTCCAATGGTGTCAGTGCTGTAGATTTGCCGGGACTCCTCCTGTTCGGGTTCTTTCCCATTTGTTGTGTGCCACCTTCCTCTGCAAAGATGAAAATATAACTTTTTAGAGAGTGTGTCTTTCTGCTGGGTGGGACATATATAGATGGTCACATTTACAATTTCAATTCCATTGAATAAATGAAAATATTACTTACACTAACTACTTGACCAAGGTCCTGCCACTTCTTTTTGCACTAGTCTCCAGACCTCGGGATAGTCACCATTGCACAGTAATCTTCTACAACTTGGTACCAGCGTTTCTTCATTTCTTTTGATGAAACTTTTATGTGACCTCTGCTGGTGTCCAGCTCATGCCATCTGGCCTCAATTGCAGTAACCAGGGCCTTCACTTCATCCTGTGAGAAATTCTTGGTCCTTGAGCCACGTTGCATCTTGCATTGCAGCACCGAGTTTTCCAATGGGAATTAAAGTTCCTTAAAGATGGCCGAATGCAGACCGGGAGCTGCACTGGGCATGAGCGCCCATAGTAAACATGTCAAAAACATCCTTTTTTTTTGCGCATGCGCAGAAGTGGGGGGCATAGTTTTTTTGGCGCTAACATTTGGCTCCACCCCCTGAGGCTACAGGACAGGCTGCTCAGCGCCAATTTCAAAAAATAGAACGGGGAAACTTGCTACTTATTTTTTTGGAGAAGTGGGGGCCAAACAAAATGGGTGTAACTCTGGCAATAGGCCAAAAAAGGGCATTGGGGAAAATTGAGCCCTCAGCCTTGGGTCTTGTTTCCAACGGCATAGCTGAACAACCTTGAAACTCAGCCACGAGTGAGACTTGAACTTACAATTCTCTGACTCACAGGTGAGTGTGCGACCCACTGAGCCACAGCAGACACTGGTACGGCGATATATGTCCAAGTCGGGATGATGTGGGACTTGGAGGGGATCTTGGCGGTGATCGTCACCCCATCATCATCATCATCATAGGCAGTCCCTCGGAATCGAGGAAGACTTGCTTCCACTCTAAACATGAGTCCTTAGGTGGCTGAACAATCCAATACGAGAACCACAGTCCCTGTCACAGGTGGGACAGATAGTCGTTGAGGGAAAGGGTGGGTGGGACTGGTTTGCCGCACGCTCTTTCCGCTGCCTGCGCTTGGTTTCTGTATGCTCTTGAGGTGCTCATCATGCTGCTGCTTAAAGCAATTCAGCCATCCATTTGAACATTCGAAGCTGTCGATACCTAAAGAACAGGAAAATCTTTTGGCCTTTGTGTATAACGCATCATCCGATACTGAAACGTTTCTCTGGTTGTTTCCAACCCGAGATAATCTCCTTCATCAGGATATTCACGTGTCTCAGTACGGATTTTTTGTCTCTGAATCTGCGTATGATCTTCGATGTTACCGGATATGTGGGCCGAAATTGCCCACTGCCCGAAAAAGTCGCACGTACCGCTCTTGAAGTGTTCCGGCCACCCCAATGCACATGACGGTCAAACCCGAGAAGTTCAGCACTCCATGCTTTTTGTTTCAGTGGGGCGGAAAAGGCGTCATCATCGAGTCGGAAGTGGGGGCTCCAAACCTGAGGTAGGGCAATTTAAAAAATGGCGACCCTTCCGCAGAGACTCGCCGGCCATTCCGCACCAACCCGTGGCCGCTGCTTTCCGGGGGCCAAGGGCCTTATAGAAAGGAGTGAGTTCGGCCCCATGATGTTTTCTCAGTTGGCCCACACAGTTACAGAGTGCTCTTTGCCAAGCCGAGATCTTTACGGATTGAGGCTCACGATTTGCCTTTATGGTCCAGATCATCGAGGATTTGAAGTGTTGTATCAGAAACAAAGACGGTGTCTTCCTCACCGTCTTCATGCAGCGTGCTAGGCTGCAGTTGCCCCCTTACGTCAGTTGCTTCATTGCATTTTGTGTGCAGGAGACGGATCGCCGTATCAGGCAGTGAAAGCATATATCATCATTATGTGGGATTCTTACCACAATCGGGTATCGTTCAAAAACCTCAGCTTGAATTCCATCATTATACTCGGGTCAGTCTGGGTCGATTATGCTTGAGTTTTTGTATTAGGGCTGATTTCCATTGAAAAATCAGGTCATATCGTTGCGATCGTTCGAAGCAGGTTTTATTACAGTGAAGTTATACTGTAATTCTTACAATTCTTCAGCTATTTTTCTTTTATTTAAAAATACTTGGATGAAGGAATAGAGTTGTATGTTCAAGTTTGCAGATGGCACTAAATTAGGAATCACAGTAAGTAGATGGGAGCAGGAAGTTATAAAGGGACATGGATAGATTAATTGAGTGGAAAAATTGTGGCAGATGGAGTTCAATGTGAGCAAGTGCGAGGTCATCCACTTTGAATTTGAGAAAGATAAGTCAGAATATTTTCTTAATGGCGAGAGACTTGTAACTGTGCAGGAGCAAAGTGATTTCAGTGTCCATGTACACAAATCACGAAAAGCTAGTTCACAGGTACAAAAAGCAATCTAAAAGGCTAATGGAATGTTGGCCTTTATCAAAAGAAGGTTGGAATACAATGGATAGAAAGTTATGCTTCAGTTGTACAGAGCCTTGATCAGAGCCCATCTGGAGTGCTGCATTCAGTTTTAGGCACCGCACCTCAGGGTGGATAGATTTGGAGGGGACACAGTGCAGATTCATCAGAATGATACCGGCGTCAAAAAGTTGAATAACATGGCCAAGTTGCACAGATTTGGGGGCCGAATTTGGTCAAGGTCTCCGCCCGCCCAAGTGCCGCCAAAGTGCCGCCGATGGCCACTGAGGTACCGGATGGCTATTTCGGCGGGGTTTTCATCGCCGAGGTCCCTCGAAGGTCGGCGGGTGGCAAATAAATGACATACGCCACCAATCTGGGCGGCAGCGGGCCGGAGGTCTCATTCTCGGCGGCAGAGGCCCTTGCCGCCCGAGTGCCGCCGGGGATGGAGTCGGCCCCACGGAGGGCCGAAGAGGTAAAAATAAAAATCATCACCAACAAAATAAAAACATCTGAGGACCTTCAGGGGACCCCATGCAGGTAAGTCCCTGTAAATAAATCATTTTAAAATATTCCACTTACCTTTTTTACAGGATCTTGGCACTTACCGTCGGGGACAGAGCTGCCTGCACGCAGCGGTCCACCGCCGACTCCCACCGACTCCTGCCCGCAACAATCTGGCAACTCGGTGGGCGGGAGTCCACTTACGTGCATCAGCCATCCGCTAACATTGGCAGTTGCTTCTCGGTGGCTCTCCCCTCCCGCCCGCTCCAGGTCACGTCGAAAGTGGCACTGGGCGGTTCGAGCAGAGTGATGTCGGTGGCTGTGGGCGGTAAGTTGATCAATTTTGGCCCCTTGGTTTCTATTTACTTGCCTATGAGTTGATCTAATCAAGGTGTTTGAAACGCTAAATGATTTGATTGGGCAGATACAGAACAACTACGTCCTCTGGTGGGGAAATCCAAATCGAGGAGGCATAAAACATTAGTTGGTCATTTAGAAGGGAAACGGGGAACCACCTTTTCACACAAAGTGTAGCAAATATCTGGAACTCCTCAAAGTCTGTAGATTGCAATTTTCAAGACTGAGATTGATCGATTTGTGTTAGGTAAAGGTATCAAAGCACACGGAGCAGGAGGGGGGAAATGGAGTTGAGGTGAGATTGCCATGATCGAATTGAATGGCAGAACATGCTCAAGGGGCTGAATGGCCTCTTCCTGTTCCTATGTGCCTATGACACTCAGTGAACCAATTGTGATCTAGGCCTTAGGGAGGAAGTGACCAGCAACATGGGCTGATTACCGTCTCGCAACCGCTTAAAAAAATATATATAAATTTATAGGGGGAACAAGTCATGAAATTAGTCATTAAAACCAGCTGTAAAACAAACAATGGATTAGGATTTGGCAACACTTACTTTTAGGTTTAAACTGAGACGGTTTCATAAAGGTGGGCCCTTACTTCTGGAAGGGACTGAGTTGCAGATCATGCAGGACGCTAATTTTAATCTAATTTGCTGGGCGGGAATCCCATGTTAATGGATGGACCGACGGTTTTACACTCCGCCCAATATTACTCTCAATGGTAAGTGAAATTGGGCGGAGTATAAAACGGGCATTGCACCTGATCCTGTCAGTTTTCCCACAGGGGTTCAAGGTTCAAATTGACCCCAAGGTGTCTCTGAAGAAACAAAGATTCATCAGCCATCATAAGGCAGGTGATTTCCCATTGCTCAGATATTGGCGTTTTCACTACTTTGAAGATTTCTAATCCAAATTCGAGTTAGTTAGAAAGTAAATTGCACTGCTCCCCATAAGTAAAGACATTACCAGGAATTTGTGCAGTGTAGTATGCCCAATCGCTTTTCCGAGTCATCACAGCTCCTGACCTCAGCCACACATGATATCAGGAAGATGGTAACAAGCGGAGGCCAAATAGAAGTGGGAGGGGCAAATCGGAGGGAGATCGTGCCTGGAGCGCTTTCAAGCATCTTCCCGTGATCGGGGTCAGAGTGAGACCGTTTGAGGTCTGGGAGAAGGCCAGTAGAGATGGTGCAAGACCTGGGAGATGAAGAAAAGAAAATAGAAGAAAAATAGCACAAGATCACTAGAAACATAGAAACATAGGAAATAGGTGCAGGAGTAGGCCATTCGGCCCTGTGAGCCTGCACCACCATTCAATATGATCATGGCTGATCGAAACTTCAGTACCCCATTCCTGCTTTCTCTCCAGAGAGCTGACTTTCAAGATTGCAATGAGATAGCTGCTCTGCTACGTACGAAACCCTGAGCCAGAATCAGGTCATCTACGAATAATTTAGCACCAGGTTCCCCACGAACATGCTATGTGTAAACAGGAGAGAGGCGGTGCCCATCTGTCTGCTCTCCAGCCCCAAAACGAGTGGCACTATACACGACCGGAGTCGGCTATACCAGGTGCAGGGGAGGACGAAAACTCCTCAGTTTCCCCAGAAGAAAAGGAGCTGTGGAATCTGCCTGTGCTGCAATAAAACAGAAGGCCAGTGTCCTGGAAGGAACAGAGAACCCAGATCCAGGCGTGGGTTGCGACCGAGACGATGTGGCCTTGGCAGAGCAATGATTGGATGGGGAAGGACACCGGAGGGCCAATGGTAGGACAGAGTTAGTCCAAAGCAAGGGGCTTCAAGCCAATGGGAGAGCACTTGCTCGAAAACTGTGGGACTGACTCATCACCATTATCGGGCTATTGTCTTCTCCATGTTTACACTATGGAAGGAAATTATGCAGACTTTCAGAAAACTAGGGAACCCAAAACAAACCAAGGGCCTACACAATGGCTACAGGAGGCCCACACCCTGCCAACCCAATCAACACCTACTCAACCCTTGAGTAGGTTAACATCTGAATGGTCAGTGGAAAAAACCCGTGAAATCTAACACTGCTGCATTTTTCAAAATCACAAAGCCCACCAATGGGAAGGATCGATTTCAGCACGAGAGGTGGACTGGATATCTGGCTATAAGAAGGGGGTTCTAACCCAGCGTGTGTGTGTATTCTGCTCTTGTGATCCAGCAACCAGCAAGCCTCTCGACACAGAAGGAAGACCAGTGTCCAAAGACACCAAAGACAGAAGAAACAAACCACCAGACTGCAAAAGGCACAGTAGTGAGTACAACCTCTGGTCCCCAGAACTCCCAACTCAGTTAGGTCAGGAAAGGTGGGAGGTTGGGCATTGTACTGCTAATAATTGTGTAAAAATTTTTGTTGTGTTCTTTAGTGGGATTTAGGGGGATTGTTTTGTTGGTGTATTGCTGTTTGTTGAGATACACCTTGTCAAATAAATTGGAAGCTTAAAGTTCCTCTTGGAATCGCCTCGTCTCAGTTCTGTTGTATCACATCTCCTGATCGTGATCTTGTGTCAGAACAGTGTAAGGGAAGCCAGGAGCACCTAGAAAACACTCAACTGTGTGCCACAGGCTAGGGAAGAAAGGGATTAGGAGTGTTTGACACTCACAGGTGCCTCACAGGCTAGTTATAAGCTGTGGGGACGCACGAGTCTCAAAACCCCCTTCATAAGCTGTGGACACAGTCTCTCCAGGAGTGCTCTTGCAACACTCAGGGTACCTCATAGGCCAGGCATAAGCTGTGAGGGCAGAAGCCCAGAGAGAGACACCCAAGGCACAACATTCCCCAGAACCCCTTGCAGAACATGGTGACCGCGGCAGGACATAAGCAAACAGGAGATGTTAATATAACAGATGAGGTGATAAGAGAAGAAACTAAAATGGAGGAGAGAATTTCCTCATACATTTTTGGCAAGGTGAACCTCACCAAACCTTGGGTGCAAGCCCTCACTCGGGCAGAGCGCCCAGTGGATGCTGCTGCTCAGTGGACAGCAGGGAAGGACCACAACCGCAGGGTGGAAAAGGCCATCTGGCTTATCTGCTTCGCCCGCCAAGTCTGAAAGCTCGACCAGTGGGTGAAGGACTTGGAACAGAGTCTTCAGAAATCAGAGGAGGTCTCTGCTATCCGGGCTACGGTTGGGGACAACCTGCTGGCCGAATTAGCTGAGGAGTAGCAAGGGAACAGGCAGTTGGAGGAGACCTTCCAAAATAACCGGGACTATCTTCAGTGTCAGGTCACTGAGGCCAAGGGGAGTGAGGGGTCCCTCCGGGAATGGAACTCTCGGTACGCCCAGAAAATTAGGGAACTAGAGAATAAATTAAAAGACGTACAGGCAGCCTATAAGGTGGCCAGTAGCAGTGAGTTTGCAGATCACAGCCCCTGCCAGGAGAGGATTAAAACTCTGACCCACGCTCTATCCCAGGCAAAGGGGATGGTCGCCCTGATAGGACCTGGAGGGTCCACAGGGGACAAAGGAGAGTATTGGGGGGTAGAGGAGAATCCAAAGGCAAGACACGCCCAACCACCTCCTGAGGCACCGGTGGTTTGTCCGGTGGGGTACCAGGAGGAGCGGGGCGCGCAGGTAGCAGCATACCCAGGGCTGGGGGCAGAACCATTGTGTCCCGCTCGGTAGCAGGGATGTGAGGTGCCTGCCGAGGGTCAGTTAAAGGCTGGATCAGGCGACCAGGCACTGTCTGCTGCACCGGGTATTGTGGGACAGCCGGAGGTGGAGGGACCAGCGCGGAAAGATCCTGAACCAGGGCGGACGTGCCAAGTCAGGCAGCGCAAGTACGGTCCTCCACAGGCAGGTGGCCAGGGTCGAGGAGCGCTGGAGAGCGACTTTATTATTCCCCGTGGAGTTCAATCACTCAGGGCCATGGTGGCCCATTTGGCCAAACTCACTTGCACCGGGGACCTGTCTATCCACTTCATGGAGGTGGTGCAGGTAGGGGAAATTAATGGGTGCGACGAGGAAGAGACAGCCAAGCTGCTGCTCTTCTCTCTGGACGGCAAATTGTACCAGGCCCTACCGGCGGAATGCCAGAGGGAGCAGCGCACATTTGCTGAGATCCAGAGGGCCGTCCTTGAGGCTATGGGCTTTGATGACGGCAGTCCTTTCGAACGGGTCGGAAGGACAAGACAGCTTGCAGGGGAAACCCCGCAGGCATATGCGGACAGGCTGTGGGTGGTATACCGCGCAGCCTGTGGGGAGCTCCTCGACCGGGCGAATCTTTCCGCGGTATAGACCGGCCACTGGCTGAGGATGCTGGTGGCAAACTGCTTGCCCTGGCTCAAGGCCAGGGCAGAACTGTGGTTTGATTCCCGGGAACCCAACCTCACCGAAGAAACAGTGGTCAGGCAACTGGCACTGATCCAACAGAATGGAGGAGGGGAGGAGGAGAAAATGAAGTAAAACCCAACTCGATTCCCAAAAGGGAATGGCACCAGGAGGATGGCTGCTCGTCTGATAAGGAGGAAGTGTGCTACGGGTGCGGGACAGCTGGGCATTTTAAAAGGGATTGCAGGAGCCCAGTAAAGAGATATGGGAGGAGAAGTTCTTCAGGAGCCGCCCAGAGTGGGGGAAGTGGAGGAAGCTCCTCACCATCCCTTGATGAGATAGTAGCTGCAGTGAGGACAGTGCTGGAGGGGACTGGGAAGGTAGCCACGGCAACAGGCAGGTAAGCACCAGCAACCCTGCCAGTACAGAGGCCGTGACTAGCCCAGACCCAGCCTGCATACCTGTGTCCACTAGAATACAATCCCTGGGGACGACCCTGGGTCAAGATGAAGGTTGAGGGTGTATTGGGTACTTACCTTTTGGACACTGGTGCTTCCAGCATGATAGTCCATTCGGAGGACCCTGCAACCTCACCTCTATCAAACTGGGTGCCGTATCAACTAGTTGGGTTCACAGGAAATGAGAAGGCTGGGTTTTTCTCAGTCCCGCTCGCAGTTCGTTTAGGAGCACTCCAAACGCAATGGATGTGCGTCCTGATGAACTGGGAGCAGGTGGGAAGAGGGATCTTGGGGACCGATTTTATCATCGCTCGCCAGATCCTAGTAGACTTGAGGAATCACTGTCTATGGGGTACAGTGAGCACTGGTGCAGAGGGAGAAGTCATGGTTATTGATAAGAAAAAGGGAAAAGGGACTGTGTACAGTGAAGCCAAAAGGGGGTTACGACCTGGAGGTTCTGGTCGGTAACACCCCGGCAGAGTACCGGGCCTATGTGCAAGCAAATCTTGCAGCATTTGCCACCCATGAACACGATTGTGAGAGAGTCACAGGAGTGGAGGTTAGAATAGATGGGGATCCCATGTCCCGCCCGCAAAAGCAGTATGGCTTTGCCCGAGAGGCAGAAGCAGACTTGGAGACAGCTTTAAGCTCACTTGTCGAGCAGGGTGTTTTGAGACCATGTCAACACCCTGCTTTGGCCGGTTAGGAAACTGGACAATTTTTGGAGGGCTACTGTGGATTACAGGGTGCTGAATGAAAACATCCCAGCTTGTTCTCCCACAGTAGCGACGGTTGCACATGTGATATGTGAAATCCCTGCATCCGCAACCACGTTCACAGTGTTGGACATATCCAACGGGTTCTGGTCTATCCCTGTACGGAGGGAAGATCAGTACAAGTTTGTCTTCACCTTCCGGGAACAGCAGTATACATGGAGCTGCCTCCCACAGGGCTTTCATAATAGTCCCAGCATTTTTCATCAAAGCATTGGCGAAGTGCTTAAAAGGCTTCAGCCAACCACACCAGCTAGTCCAGTATGTGGACAACCTGTTGCTGTTCATGGACAGCAGTGAGGAACACGGTCCACTGCTGGCCGAGCTGCTGGTCTTACTGAAGGAAGGGGGTTTTAAAGTTAACCCCAAGAAAGCCCAGATAAGTTTAGGAGAAGTAAAATTCCTGGGCCTGACGATAAGGGCAGGAGAAAGGGCCATTGATGAGGCTAGAAGAAAGGCAGTACAGGAACTCCCTGTTCCTAGGAATGTGTCGGGGGTGAGGTCTTTCTTGGGAATCGCTGGCTACTGTAGGGACTTCATCGAGGACTATGCAGCCACTGCCGCCCCTCTGCTCAGACTCCGACACAAGGGGATTGAGTGGGAGTGGGACGAGGGCTGTGAGGCAGCATTTGTCCGTCTTAAGAGAGACCTGCAGGTAGCACCAGCCCTCGGGGCAATTGATGGGGGAGAGGAATTCTTCCTGGAGGTGGCAGCCAGTGGCGACAGCTTAAGTGCAGTGTTGCTCCAGGAGCGAAGCGGCCTGCTGAGACCAGTGGTGTACTCCTCCAGGGTCCTCATGGAGGTAGAAAAGGGATACTCCAATTGTGAGAGGCACTTGCTTGCCACTCACTGGGCAGTAAAGAGAGCTCAGATCTTTACTGGAGTATCCCCCATTACACTCCTCACCCATCATACCCTGACGCAGATTCTGTTGGACAGGATGATTAAGGACAGGACAGTGAACAGTGCTAGGATCACTCGCCAGACCCTCCTCCTCTCCCAAATGGCATTAAAGGTCAAGGGCCTCTGCAGGCTCACAGCAAATTTAATCTATCCAGGGCAGCCACATAGATGCTCTGTGGAGGAGGTATGGGACATCAACTTTGGATTTCGGGCAGGGATACACCCCACAGGCCGTGAGTTCTACGTTGATGGCTCCAGTTCAGTGTCCGCAGGTACAAGACTCACGGGCTGCGGAGTTTGGGATCCCAAGGCAGGGATTGCCTTGGCTCTTAAACTCCCATTCACCCTGAGCGCCAGCAAGCGGAACACTCGGCGGTGATAAATGTGGTCACACACCCCGAGGAATTCCATATCACATACACGATTTGTTCGGACAGCACGTTCACTTGCAATTCCTGTACAGAGTATCTGGTGATTTGGTCACGCTGGGGGTACACCTCTGCAGATGGGAAGCCCCTTGTGACCAAACCCCTGCTAGAAAAGATCGTGGCTACAGTGGGAGAAATCGGGGATGTATATATCCATAGGTAAAGGCCCACTCCAAAACTGAGCCACGGGGGCAAGGTAACCAGCAGACAGACCTGCTGACAAAGGAAGGTGTTCGTACACGTTGCCTATGGGACCTATATGAGGCACGCAGGATAGCAACAGCAAGAAGCAAGCCAGGAACACAAGGAGTGTAGGGGTGGTGGTGGCCCCGGACCTTAAAGTAGTCCAGATGCAGGATCCGGTCCTGAAGGCTGCCTTGGCTGCTATCAAAAAGGGGGAAAAGGCTGAGGGCCCATACAGTGCTGCAGATATTGCTGTGTGGGAAGGCATGTTGTTTAAAGGGGACAAATGGGTAGTGCCGCCACAACACCGGAGGGAATTCCTTCAGCATGAGGGTCCAGGTGCGGGACACCCCGGGCCGGAGTCTACCTGGAAACGGGTAGAAAAGGCAGGCTGGTGGCCAGGCCTCTGGGAAGATGTCCGAGACTTCTGTGCGGGCTGTCTGGTTTGCGCTGCACACAAGCCAGACCCTCAGAAAAGGAAGGTGTCCATCAGGCGGGTAGAGGGACCATGGCAGTCGATCCAGATCGACTACATCGGACCCCTAGGGAGGTTATAAATACTGCCTCGTCCTGGTGGATGTGTTTTCCAAGTGGGTGGAAGCCTTCCCTTGCCGAACAGCTACCGCGGTGGGGACTGCAAAAATCCTGGTGAGGGAGGTGTTCTCTCGGTGGGGTCTACCTCAAATCGTGGAGTCCGACCGGGGAAGCCACTTCACCGGCCAGGTGATGCAGGCCACCCTAAAGGTGCTGGGGGTAAGAGCCAAATGGTATGTCGCCTACAACCCTCAGTCCCCAGGCCCCGTAGAACGCCTGACCCAGACCCTAAAGGAAAGGCTGCGCAAGGAGACAGGAGACTCACCGAACAAGTGGGCGGAGCTCTTACCGTTGGTCCTCGTGGGAATCCGGGCCAGTCAGTCAAAGAGCACAGGGTTCTCACCCCATGAGCTGATGACGGCCGGATTATGAGAACCCCAGTGCATGTGTTGGTGCCGGTTCTCACTGAAAGGCAGCTTCGAGAGGTGAACCGGGACCGCTTCGTCAAGAATCTGTTTGAACAGCTTCAACAGATTCACTGGCAGGCGGCCAACAACATGGGTAAACAGCACCGCACCAATCGGCTGCTGCTGGAACCGGCAGTCACCATGATTGGGAGGTGGGCGACCAGGTGATGGTGAGAAGCTTCGCCCAGGTCGGGGTATTTGAACCACTGTATATGGGATCACTGAGAATAGTCGACAAGGCTAGCTCTATGGTCTATGCGGTTCAATCGCCGGGTGAAGTGGTATCACATAGAAATATAGAAAATAGGTGCAGGAGCAGGCCATTCAGCCCGTCTAGCCTGCACCACCATTCAATGAGTTCATGGCTGAACATGAAACTTCAGTACCCCCTTTCTGCTTTCTCGCCATACCCCTTGATCCCCCGAGTAGTAAGGACTTCATCTAACTCCCTTTTGAATATATTTAGTGAATTGGCCTCAACTACTTTCTGTGGTAGAGAATTCCACAGGTTCACCACTCTCTGGGTGAAGAAGTTTCTCCTCATCTCGGTCCTAAATGGCTTACCCCTTATCCTCAGACTGTGACCCCTGGTTCTGGACTTCCCCAACATTGGGAACATTCTTCCTGAATCTAACCTGTCCAAACCCGTCAGAATTTTAAACGTTTCCATGAGGTCCCCTCTCATTCTTCTGAACTCCAGTGAATACAAGCCCAGTTGATCCAGTCTTTCTTGATAGGTCAGTCCCGCAATCCCGGGAATCAGTCTGGTGAATCTTCGCTGCACTCCCTCAATAGCAAGATTGTCCTTCCTTAAGTTAGGAGACCAAAACTGTACACAATACTCCAGGTGTGGCCTCACCAAGGCCCTGTACAACTGTAGCAACACCTCCCTGCCCCTTTATTCAAATCCCCTCGCTATGAAGGCCAACATGCCATTTGCTTTCTTAACCGCCTGCTGTACCTGCATGCTAACCTTCAATGACTGATGTACCATGACACCCAGGTCTCGTTGCACCTTCCCTTTTCCTAATCTGTTACCATTCAGATAATAGTCTGTCTCTCTGTTTTTACCACCAAAGTGGATAACCTCACATTTATCCACATTATACTTCATCTGCCATGCATTTGCCCACTCACCTAACCTATCCAAGTCACTCTGCAGCCTAATAGCATCCTCCTCGCAGCTCACACTGCCACCCAACTTAGTGTCATCCGCAAATTTGGAGATACTGCATTTAATCCCCTCGTCTAAATCATTAATGTACAATGTAAACAGCTGGGGCCCCAGCACAGAACCCTGCGGTACCCCACTAGTCACTGCCTGCCATTCTGAAAAGTACCCGTTTACTCCTACTCTTTGCTTCCTGTCTGACAACCAGTTCTCAATCCATGTCAGCACACTACCCCCAATCCCATGTGCTTTAACTTTGCACATTAATCTCTTGTGTGGGACCTTGTCGAAAGCCTTCTGAAAGTCCAAATATACCACATCAACTGGTTCTCCTTTGTCCACTTTACTGGAAACATCCTCAAAAAATGCCAGAAGATTTGTCAAGCATGATTTCCCTTTCACAAATCCATGCTGACTTGGACCTATCATGTCACCATTTTCCAGATGCACTGCTATGACATCCTTAATAATTGATTCCATCATTTTACCCACCACTGAGGTCAGGCTGACCGGTCTATAATTCCCTGTTTTCTCTCTCCCTCCTTTTTTAAAAAGTGGGGTTACATTGGCTACCCTCCACTCGATAGGAACTGATCCAGAGTCAATGGAATGTTGGAAAATGACTGTCAATGCATCCGCTATTTCCAAGGCCACCTCCTTAAGTACTCTGGGATGCAGTCCATCAGGCCCTGGGGATTTATCGGCCTTCAATCCCATCAATTTCCCCAACACAATTTCCCGACTAATAAAGATTTCCCTCAGTTCCCCCTCCTTACTAGACCCTCTGACCCCTTTTATATCCGGAAGGTTGTTTGTATCCTCCTTAGTGAATACCGAACCAAAGTACTTGTTCAATTGGTCTGCCATTTCTTTGTTCCCCGTTATGACTTCCCCTGATTCTGACTGCAGGGGACCTACGTTTGTCTTTACTAACCTTTTTCTCTTTACATACCTATAGAAACTTTTGCAATCCGCCTTAATGTTCCCTGCAAGCTTCTTCTCGTACTCTATTTTCCCTGCCCTAATCAAACCCTTTGTCCTCCTCTGCTGAGTTCTAAATTTCTCCCAGTCCCCAGGTTCGCTGCTATTTCCGGCCAATTTGTATGCCACTTCCTTGTGTAAACTGTTTGACCCCAAAAGAGGTAAAAAAACATAGGGGACGAGCAAGGGAAGGGAATCAGGCACTGGAGGAAGAATAGGCCTCGGTGGATGTGGAGGGTCCGGAGGAGGCAGTGGGCCCCGAAGCTCTACAGCCGGGGATGGTTCACTGCTCCAGTAAGGCTATCCCACCACTGGGTAGAGGTTCCCAGCCCACTAACAGAAGTGGGGAGAAAGGCTCTACCACTAGCAAGGTCCAAGGGGAAGCTGAACCTCCCATGGTGGATCAGCTGGGGTTAGCCTAAGAGGTGGAGGAGATAGCATTGCAGCCCATAACGTGGGACTCTGCACCGACAGTAAGGAGGAGTGACAGAGTGCCACAGCCCAGGGCACCATGGTCCCCTGTTTACTTAGCACCCCGCCCCAGACCGAGAAGGCGAAAGACAACAGAGAGGGTGCTCTGTTGTGCTGGGAAGGGTCTCCCACCGATTATCCGGGGCTCAGGAGGACCTTGGAGGGCAGCACCAGACCCATTAAGGGGGACTCTACGAGCCCCTCAGCGGAGGGCATCCTAGTCCCCAGGGTACGGTCAGCCGAGTGGTCGACGATGCCTGTACAGTGACAGGATATAGCCTGGCCACCCGGGGACGGGTGGCGGTGTATATATTTTCCCTTCCAGTTTTGTTACTTTGTGTTGTGTGCATATGCATTTAGGTAAGGCAGTGACGGTTGGGTACAGCATTTTATGTTTGAAACATGTTATGCGGGCCGAGCCTGGAGAGGTCTCTCAAGGCAAGGCCATGTTCTTCTTGCCTTTCAAATGTCAACACCTCCCTATTGGACGTTAGTGATGCTGGTATCGCTAAAGATCTGCACTGGGCACCGAGGGGACACCAAGGACTCCCTGGTTTTCAGATGCTCCGGGGGCAGAGCGCCGCCAGGGACCACAGGAGAAGGGACTCCGGCGGCAGATGGCCGGGTCACCTACTCCCACGAAGGGAGATAACCTGGGTGGTTGGGATCGAACTCCACCAAGTATTCCAACCATAAGGGCTTCACCCTCGGAGAGACCTCCATCCCCTGCCCGGAGATCACTGTGGCCACTTCCAGAGTGAGAGTGACAGAAGGCAGGAAGGTATGCCTAACTTGCCAAAGGGACATACCTCTGGGACGGTGGTGGTGACTCAGAAAGCTCAAGAGGGACGTGGGAGACCGACACTCGGACTGGGAACGTCTGGATAATGATACCTACTGAACCATCACAAGGTCATCCAGCGGGGTCACGGTGTGCTGGGAGAAATGGTGGGCGTACGACCAAGGAATTTATTTGTGTATGTGGGGATCCACTCGCGTGTGTTCAGTGGGGGTCTCCATTTCTTTCTATAGGTGGTGGCAGGATGTCGGGGATGGGGTGGTATGGGATCACAGCAGGGAGGCGTGTGTGACCCCCAATCCCCGGGTACCAGTAAACGCCACCGAACTAGTAGTTCGGGAAAGGAAACCCCCACCCACGGCCAAGCCCACAGTCCCACACGAGTGCCCGACAACAACCAGGGGGCCGGGGAATGGTTTAGTGTTGGTCCCTGCGTGGTGGCATCAGTGGTGGTACACTACGCGGTGGCATCAGTGGTGCTAAATCTGACAGAAGTCCGCCTACCTACGTGGTGTCCCCGGGAAACCGAGCTGTTATACCAGGCTCTACTGCGGGAGATGTTCCGGAAGTTCTATGAACTGGACTTCGGGGATGTCAAAGTGACAGTTTTGTATAAACAGTGGGATAGGGCCGAACCGGGCAGGCAGAGGCATGGCACTTTAAATGACATTTTCACGGGGTTTAACACCGGAGCGTCCGCCTTAAACAGTTTGGATAACATGCAGCTGGCCCTCCAGATAAATGGGTTAAAGAATCAGCTGCGCAAAATCCTGGGGGACGAGAATACCGTAGTGGGATCCGCGCTCCACGAAGAGGTGGCAATGACAGTTCACTTAAAGGAGATTATCTCTCAATTGGAGGCACAGGCCAGGGCTGTAAACACTTTGATTCGGGAGGATAGAAACGCCTCCGATCAATCCGCCCAAAATGAGGTGTGCGTGCTCTATGGGGCCTGGTTGCTGGGAGAGGGACGGAGTAACCTCGAGGATCTGAGACAGGGGCAGGTCCCCTCCTGGATCAGCAACCAGCACTTAGCAGCACTGCACCCTTATGATAATGTTTTGAGCCCTTGCCAACTTCGTGTAGCATCGGAAGCCTACCCAGTACCAGTGGACTGCGGAAAGTCAAACCATACCATCATGGGTGTGGAGGTCAGGATGCCCGTGATGGGGGCGTCCCCACGACCAGCACCCCTGTACCGAGTAGAGAATGTGGGAGTCATTCGTGGAGGGGTGCATGTTCGATTCCAAGAGGTCCCACCTTATGTCACAATGTGGGAGCACACTGTGACAGGTACAGACCTCTCGGGTTGTCGGAGCAGGGGAGCACAGGTAATCCTGTGCCCCCAGCACTTGAAAGCTTTTGCAAGGCCACAATGCGAGTTCAGCACTGCTGGGGCAGAGCCTATCAATTGCACAATGGAGGTAATGGCCCCTAACCACATGCCTCCACAGGTAGCATATGTAGGCGGTGGGACATATTTTGTCACCACAAGTGCCCAACGGTATGAACAAGGGCCGGGAAGGTGGTGTCCAATACCATGCAGCAGCTTTTGCTTTAAACCCAGGGCAGAGGTTCAAGTGGCACACACCAGAATCACACCCATCCCTGAACCTTCCACGATTCACCTCACGGTTCAAAACAACCTCAGTCACCTACAACAATATGTCACCCATTTTGGCTATCCCATTGCCCCACTACCTGAGAAACTTACAGCCCTCCTCCAGGCAGTGGATTTGTCTCAAAAATAGTTTTACACCATGGAGCAGAAAACTGAAGTTCTAGCAGGGGAGATTGCCCAGATTAAACCCCCAGCATGGTGGGATTTGGGAATACGGGCAGACATACCTGTGTGGATCCAGGTGGGATCACATGTCTTGGTAATCGGCTAACTCCTGATTGTAGCATATCTGCTAGCTACAAGCTGTAAGCTCAGGAGAAAAAGGAAAAGAAAGCAATTCCTCAGGCTACTACACAGACAGGAGAGCCGTTGCTAAACCCTCAAGGCGTGTAAACAAAGCTTGACTGCAACACTCAGCTGGTTTTGTTATTTCCAGGGATGACCGCATTTTCATACATGGCTCCTGGGGAAGTTACAGGTCAGGTTTGTTTGTTTTGCGGTTCTGACAGAAATGAGACTCAATGTACAATTACTGCTGTCACCTTAAGTACATATATGTATATTGCTGTGGTATATTGTAACCTGTTGGATTCTGTGTTTTGCAGCATGTTAAAAGGAATTACGATATATATATCGACGGGATCAGTTTAGAGTTAAACTGGGGAAAGTTGGGCAATTTGGGAGACCAAGGGTTTTCTCATCACCCTGAACTTTGATACACTTGAGTGGTGTCTGACTGTGTCAGATGGGGGATTATGTAGGGGAGGATGAAAACCCCTCAGTTTACCCAGAAGAAAAGGAGCTGTGGGATCTGCCTGTGCTGCAATAAAACAGAAGGCCAGTGTCCTGGAAGGAACAGAGAACCCAGATCCAGGCGTGGGTTGCGACCGAGACGACGTGGCCTTTGCAGAGCAGTGATTGGATGAGGGAGGACACCGGAGGGCCAATGGTGGGACAGAGTTAGTCCAAAGCAAGGGGCTTCAAGCCAATGGGAGAGCACTTGCTCGAAAACTGTGGGACTGACTCATCACCATTATCGGGCTATTGTCTTCCCCATGTTTACACTATGGAAGGAAATTATGCAGACCTTCAGAAAACTAGGGAACCCAAAACAAATCAAGGACCTGCAGAATGGCTACAGGAGGCCCACATCCTGTCAACCCAATCAACACCTACTCAACCCTTGAGTAGGTTAACATCTGAATGGTCAGCGGAAAAAACCCGTGAAATCTAACACTGCTGCATTTTTCAAAATCACAAAGCCCACCAATGGGAAAGATCGATTTCAGCACGAGATGTGGACTGGATATCTGGCTATAAGAAGGGTGTTCTAACCCAGCGTGTGTGTGTGCTCTGCTCTTGTGATCCAGCAACCAGCAAGCCTCTCGACACAGAAGGAAGACCAGTGTCCGAAGACACCAAAGACAGAAGAAACAAACCACCAGACTGCAAAAGGCACACTAGTGAGTACAACCTCTGGTCCCCAGAACTCCCAACTCAGTTAGGTCAGGAAAGGTGGGAGGTTGGGCATTGTACTGCTAATACTTGTGTAAAAATTTCCGTTGTATCCATTTAGTGGGATTTAGCGGGATTGTTTTGTTGGTGTATTGCTGTTTGTTGAGATACACCTTGTCAAATAAATTGGAAGCTTAAAGTTCCTCTTGGAATTGCCTCGTCCAGTTCTGTTGTATTACATCTCCTGATCGTGAGTCTTGTGTCAGAACAGTGTAAGGGAATCCAGGAGCGCCTCAAAAACGCTCAACTGTGTGCCACAGGCTAGGGAAGAAAGGGGTTAGGAGTGTTTGACACTCACAGGTGCCTCATAGGCTAGTCATAAGCTGTGGGGACGCACGAGTCTCAAAGCCTCCTTCATAAGCTGTGGACACAGTCTCTCCAGGAGTGCTCTTGCAACACTCAGGGTACCTCACAGGCCAGGCATAAGCTGTGAGGGCAGAAGCCCAGAGAGACACCCAAGGCACAACACTCCCCAGAACCCCTGACAAGGCCAACCGGTGATCCGCGGCGTTAGAGTATCATTACGTTTCGCGGGATTCTGACTTAGAGGCGTTCAGTCATAATCCCACAGATGGTAGCTTCGCACCATTGGCTCCTCAGCCAAGTACATACACCAAATGTCTGAACCTACGGTTCCTCTCGTACTGAGCAGGATTATTATTGCAACAACTCATCACCAGTTGGGTAAAACTAACCTGTCTCACGACGGTCTAAACCCAGCTCACATTCCCTATTAGTGGGTGAGTAAAGCTGTATTCAGTGATGTTGTAACCACGTTGACCCATAAGAACATAAAAAATAGGAGCAGAAGTCGGCCATTTGCCCCCTCGAGCCTATCCGCCATTCAATAAGATCATGGCAGATCTGATCTTGGCCTCAACTCCACTTCCCTGTCCGCTCCCCATAACCCTTGACTCTCCTGTACTTCAAAAATCTGTCTACCTCCATCTTAAATACATTCAATGAGCCAGCCTCCACAGCTCTCTGGGGTAGAGAGTTCCATAGATTCATGACCCTCTGAGAGAAGAAATTCCTCCTCATCTCCATTTTAAGTGGGCGATCCCTTATTCTGAAACTATGCCCCCTAGTTCTAGATACCTCCACGAGGGGAAACAACCTCTCTGCATCTACCCTGTCAAGCCCCCTCAGAATCTTAGATGTTTCAATAAGATCACCGCTCATTCTTCTAAACTCCAATGATAATAGGCCCAACCTGCTCAACCTTTCTTCATAAGACAACCCCTTCCTCTCAGGAATCAACCTCGTGAACCTTCTCTGAACTGTCTCCAATGCAAGTATATCCCTCCTTAAATAAGGAGACCAAAACTGAACGCAGTACTTCAGGTGTGATCTCGCCAAGATCAACAGGGCCAATTCATGGATACGGTGCCTGTCTGATTCATGCTGATGGGGTGTCTCTGTTCCACCATTTTGTGATTCGTGAACAAGCAGTCTCTGGTTTAAACCCAGGTATTTGAAACTAGGAAAACTACAAACAGAAATTCTCATCATGTCTGTTAACCTGAGAAGCATTTCACAGTGAGAGGAGACATCGAGCGTGGTTTGCTTTGATTTTCTTCAGCAGAGAATGTACCGAACTCGGCTCCAGCACACTGCCAGGGAAAGGTAGCAAGCAATAGTAAAACCTTCCTTCTGCAGAGGTCGGGAATATCAGAAGGCCAATTGCTGGAGGCCCCTCTTGTACCATTTCAAGTGGTAATAAAATGATTACGATGATTGTTGAACAAACTGTATTTCGGTGTCAGCAACTTTTCAATCACCAGATCCATTTTAATGTTGCTTTCCTTCTCTCTCCCTCCTCCACCCCTCCCCCTTCTGCCATACTATATTACTCGGGGTCTCCCAATGCTCCTGAACTGAGCCAACCTGCATTGCGACCCTGTCCTATCCCTCAGTGCGGCACATCCATCGGAACCAGGTTCAGCTCCATACCACATAATAAACATCAGATTTAAAGGCCCATTGCGTGATATCCATTTAGAACATTCACTTGGAAGGTCAGCCATGAAAACATGGAAGGTAGATCAGCTATGGGAGGCTGTTTGGACAAAAAATGACATTTATTAACATCTGCCCTATGAGTGAAATCATTTATCTTAACTGCCTTCCTGAAGACTTTGAGGAACACATTTATCTTAATACTTGTATCACCCTTTGGAAGGGTCGGTCGAGGCTGAAGAGGCCAATAGAGGGTTTCTCAGATAAAGCCACCATCTCCCCAGTTGGCAACAAGCACTGGTGCATTTGGCCTGTATGGAGGCATCAGAGTCCACTAGGCTCAATCTAATTAACTGCCCCCCTCCTGACCCAGCATACTCTGACATACTCTGGAGGGCACCAGTGAACGTGGTTGTGACATAACTACCAATTTCATAGAATTATAGAATTATAGAAATTTACAGCACAGAAGAAGGCCATTTCGGCCTATTGTATCTGCGCTGGCCGACAAAGAGCTATCCAGCCTAATCCCACTTTCCGGCTCTTGGTCTGTAACCCTGTCGGTTACGGCACTTCAAGTGCACATCCAAGTGCTTTTTTAAATGTGGTAAGGGTTTCTGCCTCTACCACTCTTTCAGGTGGTGTGTTCCAGACCCCACCACCCTCTGGGTGAAGAAATGTCCACTTAAAATTTCCCTTCAAATTTCCCACATTACAACAGTGACTACACTCCAAGAATTGGCTGTAAAGTGCTTTGAGACATCCGGTAGTTGTGAAAGACGCTATATAAATGGAAGTCTTTCTTTCTTTCAAATCCCCTCTAAACCTCCTACAAATTATTTTAAATCTATGTTCCCTGGTTGTTGACCCCTCTGTTAAGGGAAATAGGTCCTTCCTATCTACTCGATCTAGGCCCCTCATAATTTTATAGACCTCAATAAGGTCTCCCCTCAGCATCCTCTGTTCCATAGAAAACAAACCCAGCCTATCCAATCTTTCCTCATAGCCATTCAGGGCCATTCAGTTAATTAACCCTTGTCTGTTTACCCTTGTATTTTAGCTATTGCAAAGAGCCAGCACATGCATAATACCTACTCAAAAATATAAACATAGAAACATAGAAAATAGGTGCAGGAATAAGTCATTCGGCCCTTCGAGCCTGCACCACCATTCAATATGATCATGAAATGTTAAATGTAAGCCAAGAAATCTGTTGAAGTGGTTCTCTGAAATTCCGCCTCACAGTAACGTCAACTGAACGGATGGGACTTTATTTCTGCCGATACTCTTCAGACAATAACTTATCACATAATTTGTTCTCAATGTTTTAGTACTTCGTGCCTCTTCAGTAAGATTTCCTCTCTGCTGGTCAATTAGATTCAGTTGCCCTTTTGGTTGAGTTACCAATCTGCACTGCTTTGATCAGTTCTGATCTTTCATACCTCCCCAATAAAGAGGAGTGAAGACCACGAGATATGTTCCTCTAACTGGGCCACTGTCACATGCCTGTTTGAGGCCTGTTCAGAGGGCCACTGGTCGAGGTTTTGTTCCCTCACCCCTCCTTGCTCAGGTACAGGCCACATGAGCAGAAGGAAACGTTTAAAAAACATGCTTTTTTCTTTCAAATGAAGATGATGATACCTGTGTTCGACATTAAGGGGCAGACCTTCTTGTTACTGCAAGTTGTTATTGGATTACACTGGCACACTGAAAATCGGGCAGGAGGAAGGCACAGCCAGTAATTTAAATGGACGGAAAATGGACCGACTCCCGTACAGATGTGAACTCGCTCCCACTCGGATTTCCTCTATCCCCCACAATCCTAATGCTCCAGTGCAGCAAGTGGAAAGTGTGCCCTTCACAGCAGGTGACGTGTAATAAATGTTGGGTCAAAGAGATCAGTTTTAACAGCAACAACAACAACTTGTATTTATATAGCACCTTTAACATAGTGAAACGTCCCAAGGCGCTTCACAGGAGTATTCTGAGACAAAGAAATTGACACCGAGCCACATAAGGAGAAATTAGCGCATGTGACCCAAAAGCTTGGTCAAAGAGGTAGGTTTTCAGGAGTGTCTTGAAGGAAGAAAGGCAGTTAGAGAGGCGGCGAGGTTTAGGCAGGGAGTTCCAAAGCTTGGGGCCCAGGCAACAGAAGGCACGGCCACCAATGGTTGAGCAATTATAATCAGGGATGCTCAAGAGGGCAGAATTAGAGGAGCACAGACATCTCTGGAGGAGATTATAGACATAGGGAGGGGCGAGGCCATGGAGGACTTTGAAAACAAGGATGTGAATTTTGAAATTGAGGGGCTAAAAGGAGGAGAAACAGAGGGAATAAATTCCAGAGTGTGGGGACTGGTCAGAAGGCACGGATTGCAGTGGTGAACTGAGAGGAGAGGAATTGATTAAGAGGCCAGAGTCAGAAGAATGGAGAACTTGGGGGAGGTTACAGTGCTGGAGGAGATTACAGAGAAAGGGAGGGGCCATTGAGTGATTGAAACATAGGGATGATGAGTGAGCAGGACTTGGTGCGGAATGGGATACAGGCAGCAGAATGTTGGACGAGCCAAAGTTTATGTTGGGTGGAGGGTGGGAGCCCGGCCAGAAAAGCATTGGAGTAATTGAGTCTGGAGGTGACAAAGGTCGATATGGGGATTTCAGTCACAGGTGAGCTGACATATGAGGTGCAGGAAGGTGCTGTTACAGAGGTGAAAGGAGACAGGCTTTGTGGTGGAACGGATACGGAGTCAGAAACTCAGTTACAGATGAAACAGGATATCAAGATTACAAACTTATCGGTTCAGCTGTCCGGGGAGGGGATTGGCATCAGTGGCACAGGCCTAGAGCTCGGAGCAGGGGTGAAAGGTGAAGCGTTGGCCTTCCCAATGTTTATCTGGAGGAACTCGTGGCTTACCCAAGACTGAATGTCAGCCAGCAGTGGAAGATTCGTGAGGGATGGTAATTCGCAGACGTGTGAAAGCTGAGCCCGTGTCTACAGATGATGTTGTCAAGGAGCAGCATCTCAATGAGGAAGAGGAAGGGTATATCCTTGGGGGACTCTGGAGATGGCAGTGTACAGGTTGCAGGAGAAGCCATTGCTACAAATGTTCTGGCTATGACTGCGTGGGGCCCGGGTTCAGTCGTGTAGTGGTTATGTTACAGGACTAGCAGTCTAGAGAACGTGAGTTAAAATACCACTTGACGGTCTGAGAATTTAAATTCAGTTCATGAAATGTGGAAATAACAAACTGTTAATGTGACCATGAAGCTGTCGGATTGTCGTAAAAACCCAACTGGTTCACTAATGTCCTTTAGGGAAAGAAAGACTTGGATTTATATAGCGCCTTTCACGACCACGGATGTCTCCAAGCGCTTTACAGCCAATGAAGCACTTTTGGAGTGTAGTCACTGTTGTAATGTGGGAAACGTGGCAGCCAATTTGCACACAGCAAGCTCCCACAAACAGCAATGTGATAATGACCAGATAATCTATTTTTGTTATGTTGATTGAGGGATAAATATTGACCAAAACATCGGGGATAACTCCCCTGCTCTTCTTCAAAATAGTGTCACGGGATCTTTTACGCCCACCTGAGAGAGCAGACGGGGCCTCGGTTTAATGTCTCATCCAAAAGATGGCACCTCCGACAATGCAGCACTCCCTCAACACTGCACTGTCGTGTCAGTCTAGATTTATGTGCTCAAGTCCTTGTGGGACTTGAACCCACAACCTTTTAACCCAGTAAGCCACAGCTGACACTGACACCAACAGGATGAAAACCTGCCTGGCCAGTCTGGCCTATACGTGACTCCAGTCCCCACACTAACTCCCAACTGCCCTCTGAAGTGGCCTCAGTTGTCACTCAGTTGTATCAGATCAGGGCAACTGGACAATAGTGCTGACCTTCCCAGTGATCCAGATCCCGAGAATGAACTGCAACAATCCTCGCACAACCAGAAAAGCAAACAGATAATCTGTTTCTCGCGGAGCTGGTTGAGAGAAAAAAAAACCCTGCTGTTATTCAAATCGTGCCACAGCCCAGACATGGTCTTGGCTTCACTTTTCCCTCAATGCAGCGTCACTGAAGTGTCAGCCCCCATTGTGTAGTTAGATCTATAGTGGGACTTGAATCCACAATCTCCTGATTGAGAGCCAAGACTGCTATCAACATACATTTGTATTTCAATAGTTTAAGAAATAAAACAGAAAATGGTGGCAGTGCACAGCGCAGTACAGACAGGATTAATTACAGTTCCCTGAAGTCTACTAGTTGCAGATGTCTCTGTATATGGTAGTACTATTAACCTGTGCCTGTTAAGTCACTGACCACTGACTGAGCTGCTGAACTGAGGGTGACCTGAAAGCAGTGGTCAGTTTAATCACTTCAGTCGATCATGCTATTTCATCGTGATTCATATATTTCAGAGACCTTCACTCAGTTGATAACAAGTGCAGGAAAAGCTGTTGGCTCTGCAAAGGACAACTCCGGGGTATTCATCAGCCTCTTTAATTGTGGTCTCTGCAGCAGCAGGAGATTGACTCGTACCGAATGGCACTGGATCAAAGACAAATGTATAATTAAAGGTTTCGTTTGGTAGAATAGCAATTATACATAACAAGAGTGAAACTTTTGACAATATAACAAAGTAAGGGGTCTCGTTAACACAAATAACTCGCTAAGTGAGGAAACTAAAACTACTGGTAACTGACACGCTCATTGAAATTCATCATTTAACTTTTATACAATGCAGAATTGTGTGGATTGTCACGTAGAGGGGAGAGGGGGGATAAGAGAAAGGTATAAGTGGGGGTTTTGCGCAGGTATCTAGAATTTGATGAGGTTTGGTCAACCTGTACACCGAGCATGGAATTGTGACATGTTTTATTAACTCAAATCAAACTGTCAGGCTCAGTTTTAAAGTTCTGAGTTTGAAGTCTGTGTTTAAGTACTACCGCAGGTACTGTACACTTAATAAATCCATGCCACCTGATTTTCAATGTTCAAGAATGTTATTGATTTGAGGAGTAAATTATAAATAAGAACCGATTCTCTAACCGCTGTCAGCATCTGAAAGAAGAAAGCTGGCTAACGATTTATGTGTGGTACTTGCTCAGAGCTGGCTGCTTGCTCCAGCTCTTTCCGATGCTAATTGCCCTGCTGTGTATTTGCACTGTTTCCGCTATCTATTTCACAATTCCACCATTTGTCATTTATTTTCTGTATCTCTGGGAATGTTCTCCTGATCCCAAGTGGATTTGGTGGCAGCATCACCACCAGCTGGTTCAAAGTTTCTGGCTGCAGCCCTGGAGATCCTCAAGGTACTGGAGATATCCGAATCAATTCTCCAAATGGCATCAACAAAGATGAATGTGAAACTTTTTAAATAAAAATGTTAGCTGGTTTCCACGGTGTTTATCAGGGGTAGTTTGGTTGTGAGGTTTAGCTCCCATTATTTGAAGGGACTGCTCCTCAAAATCTGGTTGGGCTTCAGTCCCACGCTGCTGATCTTTGGGCATCCTGTGCGGAGGGGAGTGGGCAGGTCGGAAGGCCTCCTCCTAGGACTGCTCCTGGGCATGGTCAAGGGGGCCATCAGGCGGTCCAGGCAGCGGGCAGTCGAGGGGGTCGTTCAGCCCGACTGCCTGCCTCTCTTCCGCGGTTACATCGAGTCAGGGTGTCCCTGGAGATGAAGCACACGGTGTCCGTGAGAGGTGGGCGCCGGAATGACTGGAGTGCACCATCACCCCCGGCAACCAAGTTTTAATTTGAATTAAGTTGATGGTCAAAATTTAATTTGTTTATTTGTCGGTTTTAGTGCCCCCTCTAATAAGGCGACATTTGATTTTTGATTGATGGTTTCAACGAAAATAGTTGTGATGTTTGGCTCCTAATTCAGGACTGTGTTTGAATTGGCCTTTCCCTTTAAGGCAATTGGTCAAATATTCTCTGCAGGGAGGTTCCTCAATCATTGTTGAGCAAACCTGCTGAATTACCGCTCCTTGCAAATCCTTGCCTTCTGCACCTGGAGACAGGAAGGAAAGAAAGAACTTGCATTTATATAGCACCATTTATGAGCTCAGAACATCCCATGGACTTTACATACAATAAAGCACTTTTTATTGAAGTGTAGACACTGTTGTACTGTAGTAAAATGCGGCAGCCAACTTGCGCACAGCAAACTCCCACAATGTGATAATGTCCAGACAATCTATTTTAGTGACGTTGGTTGAGGGATAAATAATGGCCAGCAACCATGGAGAACTCTCCTGCTCTTCTTCCAACAATGTCATGGGGTCGTTTACATCCACCTCAGAGAGCAGACAGGGCCTGGGTTTAATGTCTCATCCAAAAGACAGCCCCACCTCCGACAGTGAAGCGCTCCCTCAGCACTGCACTCAGAGTTTCAGCTTAGATTTTTTTGCTGAAGCCTCCAGAGTGGGACTTGAACCCAAAACCTTCTGACTTAGAGGCAAGAGTGCTGCCCACTGAACCACAGCTGGCACCTTTTAAGGAGTTACATAGGATTACATAGAATATATACAGCACAGAAACAGGCCATTCAGCCCAACCAGTTCATGCTACGTTTATGCTCCACTCAAGCCTCCTCCCGTCTGTCCCCATCTAACTAAAAGTGGTACTGAAGGAATGATCAGCTATGATCTTATTGAATGGTAGTGCAGGCTCAAAGGGCCAAATGGCCTACTCCTGCACCTATTTTCTATGTTTCTATGTTTAACTCTATCAGCATAACCCTCTATTCCCTCCATATGTTTAACTAACTTGCCCGTAAATGCACTTATAATATCTGCCTCAGCCATACCCTGTGGTAGCAAGGTCCACATTATCACCACTCTCCGGGTAAAGATATTTCTTCTGAATTCCCTATTTGATTTCTTAGTTACCGCACTCTTCATTCCATCTCACTCCTGAGATCGGTTTTCCGTTAATGGTGATAATTAACGCAGCCCCGCGCGTTACCTGGCCCTATTAAATGGTGCGGGTTTAATGACGTTATCGATGACTCATCTTCTGCCGGGACATTTAAAGGAGCCATTGCCACATTGCATTTGAAGGTTCATCTGGTATAGTGCAGGCACTGCACTGGGCCACTGGAGTGTTACAAGGAGTTTTAAACATGACTGCACAGAGACAGAGGACCGTTCCCAGGTTCTCAGGTGACTCCCTCCATATGCGTGTGTCGGGAGTGAGAGCATGCAGCGAGGTCTTCTTGCCTTCCGATGAGAGGAAGAGACCTCCCCAGGAGACCAAAGGAGCCTGGCTCCAAATAGCAGAGGAGGTCAACAGCAGAGATGTGGTCAGGAAGACCTGAGTGCTGTGCCGGAAGTGTTTCAATGATCTCATTAGATCAGGAAAGTTGAGTGCAAAGCCACATTCACCTTCATCCTGCTGTGCCTCTCGTCACATCCCCATCACTCTGCCTTCCCAACCCTACTCCTGCACATCCTTACACACACCAACATCCCTTTCACGTCCATGCATCCCTCTCTCTCTATCTACATTATCTCCATCTGACTAGCCACCCCTCACACCCCCTTATCCTAATGCCAACTAACAGCACACAAGGAGGCCACTTGGCTTTGGCATCCCACTCCATCATAGTCTCCTCTACACATCTAACCCATCCAGTCCTTACACTCATTCCATCACTCTCACTCAAACTTCTCTTCATTCCTTCCTTGCGGGAGAAGAGAGCCCACAACAAGAGGGAGAGGGAGAGCACCAGCAGTGGTCCTCCATCATTGACTAACCTTACAACAGCAGAGGAGGCTGCCGTAGACGTGACTGGAGTCGCCGAGCAGCTGGAGGTGGGAGACAGAGGGAGGGGGACATCTCAGCAACCGAATGATAGAATTACATCTCATACATGGCATACATCAGTCACTCATATAGAGACTGATGTCAGCAGCCAGTGAATATGCATAATGGTGTCTGTCCCTATTCTTGATATGACATATCTAACGCATCCCACAGGTCAATCAAGAGCCCCCCTCCACTGTCTAGAAGAAAGAGCAAAACGACTCCTCAGAGGAGCCTCCAGCTTCTGAGGGCGAACCGTCACCAGACATAAGCGCACCCAGCACCAGGGCAGATACGTACACCTCGGTGGGTGCCACGCGAGATAGAGTAGTGTTGTCACCCAGTGTCATATAACTCAAAGTGAGCAAGAGTAGATGGTGAGATGCAGGCTATCATCCATATTTGCTGAAAACTGGGAAACGAGCATCTGATTATCGCCCATTTATAGCCGGCGCAACTTTCGGCATACAGGAATGAGCTGCATTGCCCGGCAGATTTTTTTTTTAAATGACGTCATCCTCGTGCAAGGCCGAAAATAGTGTTTCTACTGGAGACTTGCACCCAATTATGGCCCAGATTATCGCCGAGCGGTACTTTTGGGATCTCACCCACAATTTGCCCAAATGTTCACTGGCCCAAAAAGACAGGGAAGAAAAGCTGCAATCACCTGACCTTAACTCGGCACTGCGGACGCCATTTTGTAACTTGGAGGATCTGTAGTGAAAGGCTGCTTGAACTGCTTGTCAGGAGAAGCAATTTGTGAGTTATTTTAAAGGCCTTTTTGACTTTTGCCAATCATCTAATCACATTTGTATTTTGTTGAGAACAAATTAAGGGCATTTATAGTGATTCATAGTATTGGGGCTTGTAATTTCTCAACCAGTATTGATCACTAATCACATGCTGCAGAATAGAGATGGGAGAAGGTTTATTGAAGAGCATTATGTGCCCAATCAAAGAAGTGGCAGACTGCTGAGGAGGAGGGGAGGTTATTCCCAACGCATTTATAGGGATAAGCGATCATACCTGAACTTGTCCGATATCATCATCAAATCATCATAGGCAGTCCCTCGGAATCGAGGAAGGCTTGTTTCCACTCCTGAAGTGAGTTCTCTGGTGGCTGAACAGTCCAATACGAGTGCCACAGACTCTGTCACAGGTGGGACAGATAGTGTTGAAGGAAAGGGTGGGTGGGACTGGTTTGCCGCAAGTTCTTTCCGCTACCTGCGCTTGATTTCTGCATGCTCTCGGCATTGAGACTCGAGGTGCTCAGCGCTCTCTCGGATGCACTTCCTCCACTTAGGGCGGTCTTGGGTTCAGGGACTCCCAGGTGTCAGCGGGGATGTTGCACTTTATCATGGAGGCTTTGAGGGTGTCTTTGTAACGTTTCCGCTGCCCACCTTAGGCTCGTTTGCCGTGAATGAGCTCCGAGTACAGCACTTGCTTTGGGAGTCTCGTGTCTGGCATGCGAACTATGTGGCCTGCCCAGCGGAGCTGATCGAATGTGGTCAGTGCTTCAATGCTGGGGATGTTAGCCTGCGTGAGGCCACTGATGTTGGTGCGCCTGTCCTCTCAGGGGATTTGTAGGATCTTGCGGAGACAACTTTGGTGATATTTCTCCAGCAACTTGAGGTGTCTACTGTACATGGATAACACGTGCGTTAGAAGGCTGTGCTTCCGAAAGGAGGTCATCAGTGAGATATGCCAGCTAATTAAGGGAGATCTGCAGCCTACCTGCACCATCAGGACTGCACTGCCCGTTGAGGTTAAGGTTACAGAGGTACTTTCCTTCTACGCATCGGACTCCCTTCAGGCCTCTGCTGGCGACATTTGCGGTATCTCTCAGCACGCCACACACTACTCCATTCGAAAGGTGACTGAATCCCTTTACACTCACAGGATGGATTTTATAAACTTCCCTATGACCAGGGAGGATCAGACTGAGAAGGCTTTGGGATTCTCGAGAATAGTAAACTTCCCCAAGGTGCAAGGAGCAATAGACTATGCACAACGCCTTTACAGGATGCAGAGGTGTTTCGGAACCGAAAGGGATTCCACTCCCTGAATGTGCAACTCGTTGTCGACCACAAGCAAATAATCATGGCAGTAAATGCAAATTTTCCAGGGACCATCCATAATGCGCACATCTTGTGTGACAGCACTGTGTCTGACCTGTTTAAGAGTCAGCCACAAGGTCACGGTTGGATGCTGTGGGATAAAGGATATGGCCTTGCCAGCTGCCTCATGACTCCCCCGGCGTAAGCCCCAGACGGAAGCCGAGAAGCGCTACAATGAATGCCATATCGCTACACACAATATCGTCGAAAAGATAATTGGAGTGCTTAAGCAGCGCTTCAGATGCCTGGACCACTCAGGAGGCAACTTACAATACCACCCTGAGCAGGTCACTGAGTTCATTGTGGTGTGCTGCATGTTGCATAACCTAGCTATGAGAAGAGAACAACAATTGTCAGATGGGACTGCCAGTCCACCTCAGGAAAGAGGGGAGGTGGAAGAGGAAGACGAGGAGGAGAATGACGAGGACCTCTGGGAGGACAATCAATCTGATGATGAACCCATGCCCCCACCTCACCCCCACAAGACTGGAAAAGCCCCATGGTAGTTACACAGCTGTAAAACTCTTGCATCAGCAGCTCATAAATGAACACTTTGTGTGAACTTCCATTTGTGAGTTACAGTTGCGTTACATTACATCCTTGCCTGGCCCGGCCTGGCCATGGCCATTCTTTCCAACCCTTGTATTAGTGTTTTACCTCACGTTATTAGAACACACTTCAGGACAATTGTAAAGTTAAATAAAAATGTTGAATATTTGAAGACCTAATTTTTATTTTTTTTTAACAAACATATATAATAGCACCCCCCCACAACCCCCAACAGTGAACAACATTTCTAACACAGCAATATAATCACACCCTCCCACCATCCCCAATAGTCAACATTCAATAACATATTTTTTTCTAACAACAATAATATACAGCAACCCCCCCCACCCCTACCTGCGGCCACACTTCCCTCCTGCACCTTGACCCCCCCTTGTAGTAAACCCCGCCCCTCCCATTTCCCACTAACTCCCCGAGTAATGGGACCAAGATGTCTTGCAGCAGAGCACCGCTGTGGGCGGGGGAGGTGAGGGGCGATGTCGGCAGAATAACCTCAGTGGCTGGAGGAGAAGATGTTTCCAAAGAAATGTCTTCCAAGTCAGAAGGAAGTTCTTCCTCCTGTCTCGCATCTGTTGTGGTGGTTGGTGGTATGGTACGGCACCTTGGGGTGCAGTGCCGTCTCCCGAAACTATCGCAGGCCGCAATGCATTGACATTGTCGGTCATTCGCTCCATTGCTGCAACTATCAGGGCGAGCAGGAACAGGATCCTTTCCATACTGTTCTCTTTCCTATAAGGGCACATAGAACAGATTGTCTAGCCCTGATTGTCTGGCTTGACAAAGGTGACTGAGTTCCAATTTGGGCCCATAGTCTTTAATTGACTGGCTGTCTTATTCAGTTCCTTGTGGACTGATTTCTGCTTTTACTTTTATCTCACAGCCGTTTTGCTTGTAATCTTACCGGTGCTTCCTTAATAGCCATACCGGTAGATTCTTTTTACTCCCGGGTATTACCTGGCCTGTGCCTCTCTTAACAGCTGCACAGGTAGATTATTTTCCTTACCCCAGTTAACTAATACATATATACTTATCATTACACATAATCTTACATTACTCTAAATTATTAACTACACAGATCTTACACAACTCTAACTTATTCACTATACATACTTCATATGTCACTATATATATACATCTGCCACCCGTCTCCGGGTGACCAGGTTAATTCCTGCCTTCTTTCTTTCTTCTTCTCCCACTGGGTGTCCAGCGAGGTAGGCAATAGGTCGGTCAGCACCGACTAACCCTAAGTATCCTGACCGGACGTGAGTTTGAGTCCCACACTATCGGGGGAACGTCCCCTCCGATTCTGCAGCACACCGCTTCTTTGGGGTTGGCTGCCTGGTTCCTTACTTCCCCTGGGGGTTGTTCTGCCTGGTCGATGGCTACGGGCTGGGGACTCTCACTTGGTGGCTGGTCACCGCTATCTCTTCTGGGGGTCCCTCGCTGCCCAAGGCTACCGGCTGGGTATCCCTGCTCGTGGGCCGGTCTCTGACCTTAGGTGCCCTTTTGCGGCTGGTCCGTCTCCCGGGACTGAACCATTTAAATTGGAGCACTGGTGACCACGGTGTCTTTGGCTGTGGTGTGCGGGGAGTCCTTCTTAAGGCTCTGACTGCTGGGGGTGCGTCCGAGTCCCAAATGATTGGGGGGACAGCTCCTCCAGTAACACGGTCCACCGCCCCTCTAGGTACAGTCTGTGGGTCTGCCACATCCCCTGTGGGAATTCCACAGTCGGGGGCTGTTGGCTGGGGGTCCCTGTCTTTAGTGCGGTTTACAGTTTTCTGCTGTCCCTGGGTCGAAAAGTTTGCACTGATTTCTGTGGAACCACTTTGTTCGGTGAGGCAATTTTATGGCAAAGACCATGGGGCTTGCCTTGTCCACAATGTGGTACGGTCCCATGTACAGTGCCTCAAAGACCCCTACTTGAGCGTAGTTTCTCATAACCTGGTCCCCTATCTCCCACTCATGGTGCTTGCGGGGTTCTAGCAGCAGTAGGTTGCTCCGATGCTGTTTTCCCATGTTGTTAGCAGCCTGCCAGTGAATCTGTTTAAGGTGTTCAAACAGATTCCTGACAAAGCTGTCCCGGTTCGCTTCCCTAAGCTGACCTTCCATGAGTACCGGGGCTAACACATGGGTGGGGGTTCTCATGGCTCTGCCGGTCATGAGCTCGTACGGGGAGTACCCCGTACTCTTTGATTGGCTGGCCCGGATCTCCATGAGGACCAGTGGTAGGATCTCTACCCGCTTTGCGCAGCCTTTCTTTGATGGTATGGTTTAAGCGCTCCACAGGCCCGGATGACTGCAGGTTGTGGGCGACATGCCATTTTCCTCTGATGCCGAGTACCTTAAAGGTCTCCTGCATCACCTGCCCAGTGAAGTGACTCCCTTGGTCGGACTCCACGTATTGTGGTAGTCCCCATTGAGAGAACGCTTCTCTGACCAGGATCCTGGCTGTTCCCAGGGCAGTGGCTGTTCAGTTTCCACCCATTTGGTGAATATGATCACCAATACTAGGCAGTACTAGTAACCTCCCTGGGCAGTGGGTAGGGGCCCGATATAATCGACTTGGATCGACTGCCAGGGTCCTTCTACCCTCCTGATATGTCCCATCGACACCTTTCTTTTCTGGGGGTCGGGGTTGTTGGCCGCGCACACCAGACAGCTAACACAGAACTCGCGGACTTCTTCCCTGAGTCCTGGCCACCGTCCTGCCTGTTCCACTTGTTGCCAAGCGGTCTCAGGTCCGGGGTGTCCTGCTCCTGGACCTTCGTGGGCCAGCTGGAAGAACTCTCTCCGGTGTTGTTGCGGTACTACCCATTGCTCCCCCCTGAACAGCATGCCTTCTTTAATGGCAATTGCTGTGGTGCCATACGGGCCGTTTATCCTTTCCCCTTTAGCTAGCATGTTCAGGACAGTTTTTAGGATGGGGTCTTGGGTCTGAACCATTTTTAGGTCCGGGGACAAGGCTATCCCTGCCTTTCCTGTTGTCCCAATCCTGCCCCTGACTGCTGTGATGGGTCCTGGATCCCAGAGCTTGCCCGTGCTGGCACTCTGCTTGGCTAACATGTCAGCCTGCTGGTTTCCCTCGCTATGGGATTCTGTGGTGGAATGTGCCTTCACTTTATGTATGTGGATATTCCCTTCCTCCCCTACAGCTTTCATGATCTTTTCCAGTAGGGGCTTAATTGCCAGCAGTCTCCCGTCTGCAGATGTGTATCTGCGGCGGGACCAAATAGCCACGTACTCCGTACACGAATTGCATGTGAACATGCTGTTCGAGCAAATCGTGTATGGGGTAGGGAATTCTTCGGGGTGTGTGACTACATACACCACCGCAGACTGTTCAGCATGCTGGGCGCTCAGAGTACTGGGGAGCTTAATCGCCAGGGTAATGCCTGCCTCGGGATCATAAACTCCGCAGCCCGTGAGTCGTTCACCTGCAGATACTGTGCTTGAACCGTCCACATAGATCTCTCAGCCCGAAAGCCTATGTTAATTTCCCATACCCTTTCTACAGAGCACTGGTGGGCTGTCCCTGGATAAATCATGTTGGCTGCGAGTCTTGGCTCACAGAGACCCTTTACCCGTAGGTCCATTTGAGAGAGGAGCAGGGTCCAACGAGCAATGTGGGCACTGCTCACTGTCCCGTCCTTGATTCTCCCGTCCAGGAGTATTTGGGTGGGTGTATGGTGGGTAAGGAGTGTGATAGGGGACCCCGCTGTGAAGATCAGTGATCTTTTCACAGCCCAGTGAGTGGCTAAGAGGTGCCGCTCACAGTTCGAGTATTCCTCCTCCACGTCCGTGAGTATCTTGGAGGAGTAGACCACTGGTCTCAGCCGGCCGTGCTGCTCTTGGAGCAGTACTGCACTCAGGCTGTCCCCACTGGCTGCTACCTCCAGGAAAAACTCTTTACCCCCCTCTATGGCCCCTAGAGCTGGCCTTTCTTGAGTTGGATAAATGCTGCCTCGCAACCCTTGTCCCATTCCCACTCCACTCCCTTGTGTAGGAGTCGGAGCAGAGGGGTTGCGGTGGCTGCATAATCCTCAATGAACTCTCTGCAGTACCCAGTTAGCCCTAGAAAAGATCTTACTCCTGTCACTGTGTTGGGGGCGGTAACTTCTGCACTGCTTCCCTTCGAGCTTTGTCAAAGGCTCTTTCCCCAGCGCGCACAGCCAGTCCCAGGAATTTTACTTCCTTCAGGCCAATCTGTGCCTTCTTGGGGTTTACTTTATATCCCTCTTCTTTCAGCAGCTCCAGCAGTTCAGCCAGCAGTGGGCCATGCTCCTCCCCCTCATCGGTGAACAGGAGCAGGTTATCCGCATATTGTACAAGGTGCTGGTGTCTGCTGAAACTCTTTAAACAGTTGGCCATACACTGATGGAAAATACTGGGGCTGTTGTGGAAGCCTTGAGGGAGACAGTCCCAGGTATATTGCTGCCCTTTAAAGGTAAAAGCAAACTTATACTGATCTTCGCTTCTTAAAGGTATGGACCAGAACCCATTGGAAATATCCAGCACCGTGAAGGTGGTCGCGGAGGCTGGGATATTTCCAATGAGGTCGGCGACAGCAGCAACAGTGGGTGCACAGGTGGGGATGTTACGGTTGAGTACTCGATAGTCCACCGTGGCTCTCCAGGAGTTGTCCGGTTTCTTAACCGGCCACAATGGAGAGTTCACATGGGTAGTTATTGGTCTCAATACCCACTGTTTAACCAGCGATCCCAAGGTTGTTTCCATGTCGGCCTCCGCCTCCCTGGGGAAGTTGTACTGTTTCTGTGGTCGGATCATGGGGTCCCCATCTATGCTAACCTCGATCCCATTTATTCTCCCGCAGTCGTGTTTGTGAGTGGCAAAAGCTGCAAGGTTTTTCCTCACATATTCTTGATATTCTACAGGGGTGTTACTGACCAGTGATTCAAGGTTGTAACCCTCCTTTGGTTTCATGGTGCACACCGTCCCTTTTCCCTGTTTTCCCGGGATAACCATGACCTCACTCTCCTGTCCGGTACAGACTGACCCCCAAAGGCAGTGGTTTCTTAAATCCACCAGGATCCCGTGGCCTAGGATGAAGTCAACCCTCAGGATCTCTCTCCCTTCCTGCTCCCACTTCATCAGGACACAAGTCCACTTAGTGTGGAGTGTACCGAAATGAATGGAGAGCGGAACGGAGAATGAGCCAGTCTGTTCAGTGCCTGTGAAACCCACCAAGCTGCAGGGGACCCCGTTAGACAGAGGTGACGCGGCGGGGTTAGCTGCATAGACAAGGGTGCTTGAGGCACCGGTGTCCAGCAGGTAAGTCCCTTTCACCTTTTCCACTTCCAGCTGTGCGGTAGGTCTCCACCACGCATCATACTCGAGGGCACACAGGTGAAGAGGCTGTGCCTGTCCTAGTCACGGTTTTGGTTGGGAGGGGGCAGATGGGATCTTGGTACAGGTGCCGGTGGCTACCTTCCCAGAGCCATCTAACAGGGCTCGGAGTGCGGTTAAAAAGGTATCAAATGAGTGGGGAGGGACTGGCTTATCTGTCTCGGTCTTTTGGGCAGGGGCTGGAGAATTCTTTCCTGCATTATTCTTCCAAGGATTTCTGCAATCCTTTCTCCAATGCCCACTCTTTCCGCACCCGAAGTAGGTACGTTTTGTATCGGAGGGGTTGCCCCCGTCGTGGTGCCATTCCCTCTTATCTTGGCTCGGTCGGATTTGTGAACCCTTCCCTTTTGTGGGTGCTCTTCTGTCCCTCTGCCATTTCTGCAAGCTCAGGTCAGTTGCCTAAGCACGCCCTGTTCTGTGGCTTGGGGAATCTCTTGGGTCGAACCAGGCCTCAGCCTTAGTTCTTATTCTGGGTAAACTGTTAGCTACTCGGCTACGGAGCCAGTGTGCTAATTCATCCAGGTTTAAGTGATCTTGTCTATGTCCCCACTACAGGCGCTTTTGTACACCGGCCACAGTCAGTCTGCGAAAGCCTGTGGGGTTTCTCCTTTGAGCTGCACCGTTTACTCTACTCTAGAGAAGTGATTCCCGTCATTGCAGCCCATAGCTTCTAAAATGTCCTTTTGGACGGCAGCGAGTGTTTTCCATCCTCTTTTGCTCTCAGTAGAGAGGGACTGGTACAGTTTGCTGTCTAGGTATAGGAGAAGCATCTTTGCCATTTCTGCATCATCGCACCCATTATTAACCCCTGCCTGTTCCACCTCTACAAAGTGAACCGAGGGGTCTCCCTTTGGAGTTAGCTTTCCCAGGTGGCTTATCATAGCCCTTAGCTGGTGGGGAGTGTGGGGGAACCACAAACTGGCTTTCCAGGGTCCCTTGACTCCCGCCAAGTGTGGGCGGGCTAAACTTCTGCTGCCGGACCGGGCACATTGGCCCTGGTTCTGGTTCTCCCTGTTCTGGCTCGCCTCCCTCTCTTCCCTGCGGCCAAGCCGAGCTGAAACTCGGTGCCACAGGTGGTGGTGGTTCACTATCCCTGTCCGCCTCGCAACTGATTTGCCCCTCGAGCTGTTGCATCGGTGTAGTCACCGGTGCTACAGGTGGTGGCCAAGTAGTGTCTTCCTGCTCTTCCAGGTTTACCTGGGGTGTACCCAGGCTTATTACGCATACCATGCCTTTTGCCTTGGATAGAGCAAGGTTTAAACTTTTAATTTGTTGCTGGCAGGGACCATGGTCTCCCATTCGTGCTAACTACTTTATCCGCTGCCTGCACATCTTTTACATTTTCCTGGAGCTCTTTTACTTATAGGGTGAGGCGAGTGCTTTCCTCCCTCAGTGATGTCATGTATGTAACCATCATGCAACAGTAATCTTCATGTAACTGTAACCTTCATGCAACTACTGTACACTGTACTTATACCCTAGAAATGCACACCCTGACCACAGAGGATGAACTTGTGGGAGACACTCCTCACCTGGGTTTCCAGGTATAAAAGAGGAGGTCCCACCCAGGGTCAGCACTCCTTAGTCCTGGGAATAAAGGTTAAGGTCATGTAGTGACTGTGCCTGCAGAACATGCCTCGTGTGAGTTTGTGGTACGTTGCAGGGACACCACATTTGGCGACGAGAAACGGGAATCACCGAACCACAAGGATGGCCACCGGTCGCACAGAGGAACGTTACTGTGTGGGTGAGGACTGGGACGACTTCGTGGAAAGACTCCAGCAGAGCTTTGTCATGAAGGACTGGCTGGGAGCGGCAGCGGCTGACAAGCGGAGGGTGCATCTACTGACCAGCTGCGGACCACAGACATATACGCTGATGAAAGACCTGCTCGCACTCCAAAAGCCAGTGGACAAGTCCTTTGAAGAGCTCATCCAGCTGATCAGTGAGCATCTCAAGCTGGCGAGTAGCGTACACATGGCCCGGCACTGGTTCTACACACACCGGCGTCGGGAGGGACAATACATCTCGGACTCCATTGCAGACCTGCGGCACTTGACCAGTCTCTATAAGTTCACAGATGCCTGCAGGGGGAAATGTTAAGGGACTTTTTCATTGAGGGCATTAAACATGCCGGGATTTTCAGGAAGCTCATAGAGGCCAAGGACTTGACTTTAGAAGGGGTGGCATTGATTGCTCAGATCTTCATGGCAGGGGAAGAGAAGACCAAGCTAATTTACGCACGCAGCCCTGGTCCCAACGTGGCGATGGACCAGGGAGTTAACATGGTGAATGCGGCTAGGGACCTCGCAGGCAGGCAAGGGCATTTCGAAACTGCCCAGGCAGCAACAGACTCTCGAGTGGGCCCGCAACAGGGACAATGGAAAGGGGATCGGCAATTCACTCCATCACGAGGAACAATGAATCCCGCGATGGGACCATTAACACCCACCACCAGAGTGCTTAGAAACAACCAAATGGGCAATCAGAGATGAATGCCTGGTAACAGTCCCTTTGTTAACAACAATCTCAGCTCATGCTGGAGATGCGGGGGTAGACATATTGCGAAAAGCTGCAGGTTCCAGCAATATACCTGTAGGATTTGTAATGTCAGTGGATACTTGGCCAGGATGTGCAAAAAGGCAGTGGTGAGACTAATCTGCGAGACAGAGGAGCCAGACAAGGGGTCTGCAATGCAGGATGAAGCCTGGGGAAAAGTCATGGATGCTGAAGTTCAGCGGGTTCACATGGCTGACGTCCACAGCTCATACACTAATACGCCACCCATGATGATGAAAGTTTTATTGAATGGAATCCCGGTGTGCATGGAGCTGGATACGGGAGCTAGCCAGTCACTTATGAGCGCCCAACAATTTGAGAGACTATGGCCACACAGAGCTAGCAGGCCCAAACTGGAATGCATTGACATGCAGCTACAGACGTAGACCAAAGAGATCATCCCAGTGCTAGGCAGTGCAAACTTGGTGGTAACACATAATGGATCACAGAACCAGCTGCCACTCTGGATCATCCCGGGAAATGGCCCAGCGCTCTTGAGGAGGAGTTGGCTAGCCGAGATGAATTGGAAATGGGGGGATGTGCACGCCATTTCATCTGTGGAGCGAAGTTCATGTTCACAGGTCCTACAAAAATTCGGGTCACTATTTCAACCCGGTGTCAGAACGTTCAAGGGCACTAAAGTAGTGATACGCATCACTCCGGACGCCAGACCAGTGCACCACAAAGCCAGAGCGGTGCCGTATGTGATGCGTGAGAAAAATGAAACTGAATTTGACAGGCTGCTCAGAGAGGGCATCATTTCGACTGTTGAATTCAGCGACTGGGCAAGTCCCATCGTTCCTGTCCTTAAAGCAGATGGCTCGGTCAGGATTTGTGGCGACTACAAAGCCACCATCAACCGAGTGTCGCTGCAAGACCAATACCCGCTCCTGAGAGCAGAGGACCTTTTTGCTACCCTGGCAGGTGGCAAGCTGTTCACGAAGCTGGACCTCACTTCGGCCTACATGACTCAGGAACTGGCTGAAGAATCCAAGCTTCTGACCACCATCACGACGCACAAGGTATTATTTATCTACAACAGGTGTCCGTTTGGCATTCTTTCGACAGCAGCTATCTTTCAGCGGAACATGGAAAGCTTGCTCAAATCCATTCCTGGAACAATTGTATTCCAAGACGACATCCTTATAATGGGTCGAGACACCGAGGAACACCTCCACAACCTGGAGGAGGTGCTACGCCATCTGGACCGGGTAGGCTTGTGGCAAAAAAAGGACAAGTTTGTGTTTTTGGCCCCAGAGGTCGAGTTTTTGGGCAGGAGGGTTGCCGCAGATGGGATCCGGCCCACTGAATCAAAAATGGAGCCAATCTGCCGGGCGCCCAGGCCCGGCAACACGTTGGAGTTGCGATCATTCCTGGGACTTTTGAACTATTTCGGGAACTTTCTGCCAAACTTAAGTACATTGTTGGAGCTGTTACACATGCTCCTGCGTAAAGGTTGTGAATGGCTTTGGGGGGACTGTCAAGAACGGGCTTTCAATAAGGCGAGGAACCTGCTGTGTTCTAACAAACTGTTGACTTTGTATGATCCCTGTAAAAAACTGGTTTTAACATGCGATGCATCGTCCTATGGGGTTGGGTGTGTGTTGCAGCAGGTTAATGATGATGGCCGACTCCAACCGGTGGCTTATGCCTCCAGGTCACTCTCCCAGGCAGAGCATGGATACGGCATGGTCGAAAAGGAAGCACTCGCTTGTGTTTACGGTGTGAAAAAGATGCACCAGTACCTTTTCGGTAGATGGTTCGAGTTAGAGACGGACCACAAGCCGTTAACATCCCTGTTGTCCGACAGCAAGGCGTCAGCACGCATACAGCGATGGGCTCTCACGTTGGCTGCGTATGACTACATACGGCACCGGCCAGGCACCGAAAATTGTGCTGACGTGCTCAGCAGGCCCCCACTGGCCACCACCGAGGGGGCAGCGGAGCAAAGCGCTGAGATGGTCATGGACGTTGAGGCTTTTGACACTGCGGGCTCCCCCATTACAGCCCGCCAGATCAAACTCTGGACCAACAGGGACCCCCTCCTATCCATGATAAAGGAATGTGTCCTGACTGGGGATTGGGCGCTCACACACAGGGCGTGCTCCGAGGAGGTCAGACCGTTTCAGAGACGGATGGATGAGCTCTCCATCCAAGCAGACTGCCTGCTATGGGGCAGCCGGGTAGTCACGCCCCAGAAAGGAAGGGAAGTGTTCATCAAGGAACTCCACAGCCAGCACCCTGGCATCGTGTTAATGAAGGCCATTGCCTGGTCACATGTATGGTGGCCGAGGATTGACTCAGACCTGGAACACTGGGTTCGCAGGTGCACGATGTGTGCCCAGCTGGGCAATGCCCCCAGGGAGGCCCCACTCAGCCCGTGGCCCTGGCCCACCAGGCCATGGTCACGTATTCACAAAGACTATGCGGGCCCGTTCTTGGGGAAAATGTTCCTGATCGTTGTTGATGCATACTCGAAATGGATCGAGTGCATCATATTAAACTCGTGCACGACATCCATCACCGTGGAGAGTCTGCATACGGTTTTCGCGACCCACGGCTTGCCAGACATCCTGGTTAGCGACAATGGCCCGTGTTTCACCAGCCATGAATTCCAGGAGTTTATGTCGGGCAATGGTATCAAACATGTCCGGACAGCGCCGTTCAAGCCGGCTTCCAATGGCCAGGCGGAACGTGTGGTCCAAGTCATAAAACAGGGCATGCTACGCATCCAAGGACCCTCCCTTCAGTACCGCCTATCGCGCCTCCTACTGGCCTACAGCTCCCGCCCGCTCTTGCTCACGTGAGTCCCGCCAGCGGAACTCCTCATGAAATGCACGCTTAAAACGCGGCTGTCCCTCATTCACCCAGCCCTGGCAGACATTGTTGAGGGCAAGCGCCAGTCCCAAACTGAGTTCCATGATCGAAACTCAAGGGGGAGGTGTATAGAAATGGATGATCCGGTATTTGTTCTTAACCATACTTTGGGACCCAAGTGGCTTTAGGGCACAGTAATTGGCAAAGAAGGGAATAGGGTCATAGTGGTCAGACGAAACAATGGGCAGATATGCCGCAAACACTTGGACCAAGTAAAGAAAAGGTTCAGCATAGACCCGGAGGAACCTGAAAAAGAGCATGAGATGTCACCCACACCACTGCCAGTGAATGAGCAATGAGGACAATCCACAGCATGCGCAGTCCCTGCAGCCAGCCAGGACAGACTGGAATCATCTCAGGTGACAGAGATGCATGCCGAGGCTCAGCCACCAAGGCCACAACTGCGGCGCTCCACGAGAGAACGTCGACCACCTGAAAGACTTAACCTTTGACACAAAAAAACGTAAGGAGGGAGGTGATGTCATGTATGTAACCATCATACAATGGTAATCTTCATGTAACTGTAACCTTCATGCAACTCCTGTATACTGGACTTATACCCTAGAAATGCACATCCTGACCACAGGGGGTGAACTTGTGGGAGACACTCCTCACCTGGGTTTCCAGGTATAAAAGGGGAGGTCCCACCCAGGGTCAGCACTCCTTGGTCTTGGGAATAAAGGTTAAGGTCACGTAGTGACTGTGTCTGCAGTACATGCCTCGTGTGAGTTTGTAGTCCGGTGCAGGGACACCACAAGTGACTTTTCATTACTTTTGGCCTCGGTAACCTGACATTGAAAATAGTCCTGACTGTTTTTAAACCTTTACATTATTTGGGTCCTTTCCTGTTTTAGCTTACGGAGTTCTCCTGATAATCTTTCTTCTGACATAAGCCTTTCCTGATAGTTCTCTGCGCATTCCCAAATGTTTCATTCATTCTATCTAGGAGTTGGACATGTCGTTGTGGACAGACCAACCAGATTGCCTTCTCTACTGCTTCTTTGTGATCTTTGCTTGCTGTCCACTGGGCTGCAGTGTCAGCTGGACGCTCAGCGTGCAATAGACTAAGCACCCATTCCTTAGTTACATTGACCTTCTTATGCACATAGGAGGAAATTCTCTCTTCCATTTTGGTTCTTTGCCCCAAATCAGCACTCTCCGCATCACACCCCTTGTACAAGAGTCCTGCCACAGTCGCCATTTTGTAAGGGTGGGTGGTCTCTATGAGGGGGTCAGGTTCCCTTCTGACCAACTTGAGCGGTTCGAATCGCTCCCACTCCCTTGAGTTCTGTACTCTGGATTTATTTGGGGAGTGTAACAAAAGTGCAAAGGACACTGGTTTGATGTTAAGAACTTTGTTTTTATTACAGTCAAAGTAATACAGGCTTATTACTCGAGTAAGAAAATACAAGGTCAAACTTACAATCACTCTAATAAAGAACCATGCACCACACATTCAAAGGGGGTTGCAGTAAAATTATACCTCCCACCTCCCAATACCTAATTCTAGCTAGGTTAGACGCCAGGGCATGCAGGGACTATGCTTACCAACCCTTTTGATAGTTGATGGTAGATCGCGGTTGTTTTTCCCTCGATACTAAGTTGACTGTGGTGGGTCGCTGCTGCAATGATGATGTTCTTCCTTCCTTCAGGACTTCAGGACTTTGAGGCTGGAGAAGTTAGTTTACAACCATCGTATTGGTTTCTCTCCTTGTCTTGATGACACACTCGCAGTATAGCACCTGGTGTAGTATGGCATCTGAGGTAGTAGCAGCCTTGTAGCTACCTCGTAACCACCTTACCTTTGTTGAAAACAGGGGTCAGTTATACGATTTCAGTGTTCTAATCTTGTTGCCAAATCTGTTCAAAATCCTTTGTATAATTTTGGCGGGCTTGGTTCTTCTTTGTAATATTTTGTCGGGCTCATTAAAAGTTGATATGTCTTGGGTGGGTTGATGTTTGAAAACTGTTTCCTGATGGAAATATTAGTTTGATAATTGCAATGTCCTTTTGTGCTTAGTCTTTTGCATATAGGATGGATTGGGCCTCTTTGCGATGTATATGCTGAAATGCTTGTCCAGACCCATATTGATGGGTAGCTACCTCTGGGTGATTTTGTGATGTTAATGTCTCTTGTGGGGGAAGGATTTTCGAATACTCATTCTTCCAGACAGGTTAACTCAGTCCTCACACCCAGGTAGCCTTACTGAATTAGACTGTCTCTTGCTAGTTCTGTAGGTCCGCCCAAAATTCACAAGAAACCCCCCTGTGTTTGGGCTCATTCGAAAGGAAATTTTATTTTGGGCTATCTACCGAAAAGTTTGGAACCCTAAAGTGCTTATGGAAGAAACTATGAACTTTAATAAAATTTAGGATTTTAAAAGACAACCTTCTGACTGTATGACACATCTGGTGGAAATGTGACTTTCATTATATCTCCCCTCGGCCTCACTACTTGTCCTCCTCAAGTGTGTCATGAGCCAAGTCTTTAGTGGATAGCCCTGGTCTCCAAGCAACCAGCCAGAAAGTCTGCTTGGAGGAGCGAAGAGCTGAGGGAGGGTAGACTGACACATAACGAAAGTGTCATGGCAGCTGGCAGGGATTTTGGCACAAACATGCATGATGCTCATCCTATGGTTGCAGACCAGATGCACATCGAGGGTGTAGAAGGCCTTCTGATCGACTAAGTCTCCTGGTTGATGATGAGGTGCCTTGATGGCTACATTTGTGGAGTCGATGACGCCCCGCACCCGTGGGAAGCCAGCCAAAGCGGCAAATCCGCTGCTCAGTAACACTGACTTCATCAATGAAAGTCTTGGCCATTCGGGTCACTGCAGGCTGGCAAACATGTGAGAGAAAGGTATGTGGGGGCAGGATGACAGCAGGTGACCGACCCACCTCCAATCGCGCCCCCACTGACTCCAGAAAATTGTGTCTACTCTAACATAACCTTTCATAATTTTAAAGACCTCGATTAGATCACCCCTCAGCCTTCTCTTTTCAAGAGAAGAGAGGCCCAGTTTATTCATCCTTTCCTGATAGGCATAACCTCTCATTTCTGGTATCATCCTTATAATATGGCGACCAGAACTGTGCACAGTACTCCAAGTGTGATCTAACCAAGGTTTGATACAAGTTTAAAATAACTTCTCTGTTTTTCAATTCTGTCCCTCTGGAAATCAATCGTAGTGCTGGGTTTGATTTTTTATAGTCTTATTAACCTATGTTGCTACTTCCAGTGATTTGTACTCCCGGACCCCTTTATCCTCCAACCTACTTGGATTCCTATTTTCCAAGAAACATGTGGCCTCCTTATTTTTCTTACCAAAGAGTTATACTGCACACTTTTCTATGTTGAAATTTATTTGCCAATTATATGCCCATTCTGCAAGTTTATTAATGCCTTCTTGTAATTTGTTGCTGTCCTCCTCAGTATCTCCCTTCTTAATTATAGCTATAACATCAGCTATCTGCCAGTTCTCTGGCACCACACCTTTCCTTAAAACAATTAACGATTTGTAATAGTGCCTCTTCTCTAGATTCTTTTAAAATGCACGGATGCAATCCGTCTGGACCAGGGGTTTTATCCTCTTTGAGTTTGATTTGTTTATTTAATATTTCTCCTCTTTTTATTTTGAATACATTTATATAATTTCTAATCTCATCTTCCGATGTCATGTCGACCTGATCCTTCTCTCTGGTAAATACTGGAACAAAGTAATTATTTAATATTTCTGCCATTTTGCTATCGCTGCCTGTGATTTTAACCTGCCCGTCCCTTAATGGCCTTATTCCCATCCCGATTTTCCTTTTCTAATTGATGTGTCTCTGGAATATTTCACTATTTTGTTTTATGTTCCTTGATACGTTAATTTTGTAGTTCTTCTTTGCCTTCCTAATTGTTTTCTTGACTTCTCTCCGAATCATATTCTCCCTTATCATGCTCTGCCCGCAGTCTATGTACTTAGTCTTTGCCTCTTTCCTTACCTTCAGTTTTTCCCTTATGACTTTATTCATCCATGGTGTTTAGTTTCTTCTTGTTTTTTAGCGGAATATATTTTTCCTGCACTCTGTTGAACACAGCTTTAAATGTTTCCCATTGCTGTTCTACATCATTGTTTGCCAATATTGTTTCCTGTTTTATTTTCCCAAGTTCACTTCTCAGCCCCTCAAAATTAACTTTTCTCCAATTTATTACCCGGTAATAGGAAGGTATCATGTTCAGGAAATAAGTGGTTTTCTTTCGATTATATTTCTAGCTTTGGCACTTCTGAAGTGTGATGGTCATGTGCTAAATGCAAAACTTTCATATTTACAGGGAACAATCGCTGGTAATCACACACTGTACATAACCTCTGATTCCTTCTTTGCATTGTTCCTTCTCTGTATTATACTTAACCAGAAATTGAATTCAGATATAATTATTCCGATCTGTAAACTAAATAAATAACCATCAAACATTGGTGGCTATTTATATTTCAAATTATTTCCTCCATTGTGCCTTATTCAACATTTTAATTGGAAAATACAATCCTTGCTGTTGGTATTCACTGGACTGTGAGTCACAGAATAATTCCCAATAGCCACAGAGGATCAGAGGATCAAGGAAGCAGAGAGAGTGAAAGGAAGAGTCGGTGGGGGGGGGGGGGTGGGGGAGAGTGGGGGGGGGTGTAAATATATCGGGGCTGCTGATAAGCCGGAATGCTGTGTTATTGTTCCATTCAGAAATATATTCAGATGGGGATTCGAACACAATGGGGTGGAAATTGGTTGCGGACAGTTTTCGGGCCTGAGATAGGAGTTCCGATACTCACCTGAAATTGGGCCCCGATCAGCATCATCATCATAGGCAGTCCCTCGGAATCGAGGAAGACTTGCTTCCACTCTAAAAGTTCTCAGGTGGCTGAACAGTCCAATACGGGAATTACAGTTTCCGTCACAGGTGGGACAGACAGTGGTTGAAGGAAAGGGTAGGTGGGGAGTCTGGTTTGCCGTACCCTCCTTCCACTGCCTGCGCTTGTTTTCTGCATGCTCTCGGCAACGAGACTCGAGGTGCTCAGCGCCCTCCCGGATGCTCTTCCTCCACTTTGGGGGGTTGTGGGTCAGGGATTCTCAGGAGGTATGGCAGGCGTGTTACAGGAACCAATCGGTGTCCAGAGGCAGCTTGCCGGTTCCACGAGGATGAAGTCAGCTGGCTGTCTCTCCAGGAGCAGCCCTCAGGAAGCACTCGCGATCCTCCCAGTTCCACATTCAGCCAAGTCATTTATTTTAAATGTATCTTTTTGCTGGCGGTCTGCAGTGGTCCCTTTAAGGACCACTGGCTAATTATGGCTCCAGCCAGTGGGGAGTTTTCCCCCTGATCCCCATTGACTTCAATTTTACTTGATGCCACACTCGGTCAAATGCTGCCTCGATGTCAAGGGTAGTCACTCTCACCACACTCTGGAATTCAGCTCCTTTGTCCATGTTTGGACCAAGGCTGTAATGAGACCTGGAGTTGAGTGGCCCTGACGGAACTCAAACTGAGCATCGTTGAGCAGGTTACTGGTGAATAAGTGTCGCTTAATAGCACTGACGCACGCAGACCTGATTATCCGGGGCATCATCATAGGCAGTCCCTCAGGGTCGAGGAAGACTTGCTTCCATTCTAAAAGTGAGTTTTCATGTGACTGAAGACTCCAATGCGGGACCGACAGTCTCTGTCACAGGTGGGGCAGACGGTGATTGAAGGAAAGGGTGGTCGGGGAGTCTGGATTGAAGCACGCTCCTTCCGCTGTCTACGCTTGTTTTCTGCTTGCTCTCGGTGATGGGACTTGACGTGCTCAATGCCCTCCCGGGTGCTCTTCCTCCACTTTGGGAAGTCATGGGCCAGTGATTCCCAGGTGTCAGTGGGGATGTTGCACCTTGTCAGGGAGGCTTTGAGGGTGTCCTTGAAGCTTTTCCTCTGTCCACCTGGGGCTCGCTTGCCGTGTTGAAGTTCCGCGTAAAGCGCTTGCTTTGGGAGTCTCGTGTCGGGCATGCGGATGATGTGGCCCATCCAACCGAGCTGATTGAGCGTGGTCAAAGCTTCGATGCTGGGAATGTTGGCCTGAGCGAGAACACTGACATCGGTGCGTCTGTCCTGCCAATAGATTTGCAGGATCTTATGGAGGCAGCGCTAGTGATACTTCTCCAGTGCTTTGAGGTGTCTGCTGTATACAGTCCACGTATATAGGGGGACGGGTATCATTACTGCTCTGTAGACCATGAGCTTGGTGCTGGATTTGAGGCTCTGGGCTTCAAACATTCTCTTCCTCAGGCAACCGAAGGCTGCGCTGGTGCACTGGAGATGGTGTTGGACCTCATCGTCAATGTCTGCTCTTGCTGACACTAGGCTCCCGAGGTATGGAAAGTGGTCCATGTTGTCCAAGGCCTCGTCGTGGATTTTGATAATAAGGGGGGGCAGTGCTGTGTGGTGGGATCAGGTTGGTAGAGGACCTTTCTCTTATGGATGTTTGGCATAAGGCCCATGCTCTTGTACGCCTCAGTGAAGGTGTTGATGATGGCTTGGAGTTCGACCTCCGAGTGTGCGCAGACACAAGTGTCGCCTGCATACTATAATTCAAGGACAGATTATGGGACGACCTTGGATCTGGCCTGGAGACGGCAGATTCTATAATTTAGCTCCACCTCCGACGGGGAGCTTGCTACGGGTGAGATGTAGCATTGCAGCAAGAAAGATTGAAAAGAACGTTGGTGCGATGATGCAGAGGCGTTTAAGGCAGCCCGATTTTTGGAAGGGTCCCTCAAATAGGCTGTCGGCCACTTATTTGTATATGGAAAGGGCCTAATGCTTGCTATAGGTGTCGGCCTTAGATGCCTATATTAGGGTCTTTCAAGATTGGATGCCATATCAGATGTTCGTTTTATGCCTTCTAGGCCAACACACAGTGGTACCACAAATACACCTGTTTCTAGCCAAATTGAAAATGCAGAAGAGGAATTTGCACCTTGAAATGTGCAAAGTAACGGACAATTATTCAGTCTAAAGCCTGCAGCAGCTGAACTGACTCCTGATTAGCAGTCAAAGCACACCCTCCTCTCCCCAAAACCCCCTCCCCCAACCCATACTCCCCCCCAATCTCCCCTCCCCCAGCTCCAACCCCCCTCCCCCAACTCCAACCCCCCTCGCCCAACCCCCCTTCACCAACCCCCCCTCCCCCAACCCCAACCCCCTCTCCCCAACCCCAATCTCCCCTCCCCCAACTCCCCCAACCCACCTCCCCCAATTCTCCCTCCCCCAACTCCCTCCCCCAACCCCCCTAACCTGCCTCCCCCAACCCCTCCTCCTCCAACCCCAACCACCTGCTCCCGCAACCCACCCTCTCCCCCCAATCCCATCCTCCCCCCTCCCCACCCCCAACCCCAACATCTCCACTCCCCTAAACTCCCTCCCACCCAACCCCAACCTGTCCCCCTCCCCCAAAACCCTCCATCCGCCAACCCCAACCTCCCTCCCCCAACCTCCCTTCCCCCACCCCAACCTCCCCCCCCCCCCAGCATCCCCAACGACCCCCCCCGCCCCTGCTCCTGCCATGCTGCTGTACCCTGCCGAGTGCAGTCTAATCTGAAGACTCACTTGAAACTGGGAGTCCAGAGCGAATGACGATGATCCACGCTCCTCCTCAGGGTTAATGCATGTCTGTATGTTTCTATAGGGGACCACATGGGCCCAACTCTCAGTGATGCGATGCGTGTGCTGGTGCTGAAACGGTTAAGAATTTTCACAGTGGTCCCTGATGTGATCTGAGCCTCCAGCAAGGCCTGAAGCCTGGATTAGCAGAGAATATGTTTCACACTGAATACTGAGTTCCACCCGGTCTCACAGCTGCTGTTCCAGGCAGGGAATCCCACTTAAGACTAAAGCGGACTTTGGACTCATTTCACTCCGAGAGACTGAGTCACTGAGAGCTGCTGGAGATGGCGAGCACGTGGGTGGGGGGGCAATCTGAAGCCCGTTTGCTGAAGAAAAGATGTCTTCAGGCAAATAACTATGGGATTTAAAAATCCATTAGTAATATTTTGTGCTCACCACCACGATCATTAGGAGCTTAAAGTTCTCATTCCACTCAGACTATCAATGATCTCCCCCAGTAATCACCATATCACTTGCAAAAAATCTTATTTCGCTGGCTGTGTTGGACAGATATTCTGTTGTTATAGTTCATGCTGCAAGGCTTTCATACAATCATGCAGTCATTCAGCCCATCATGCCTGTGCTGGCTCTTTCAAAGAGCTACCCAATAAGATGCACTGGCCTGCTCCTTTCCCGTGGACCTGCATATTATTCCTTTTCACAAGTTAGCAAAGCCTCTTGTGGAGCGCCTCAGTGGACCATTCAACAAACTAGACCTGAGTCACCATTCTAGACGGCCACTTGAGTAGAGCTATAGTTCTCTGGCTGGGTAACACTGGAGCTACCTCATTGCCTACCAGGTACCGGAGTCAAGATACAGGAGCGCAGGTACGAGAGACTGGGTACAGGAGAGTAAGTACAGGATCCTGTGGCTGATAGGACTGTTTGAATGATGGAACAAAGCAAATTTGGCACCTCTACCAAGTCTCCTGTACCTGGGCTCATGTAACCGGGATCCTGTGCCCAGTCTCCTGTACCCAGTGTCCTGAACCCAGCCTCATGTACCCGCGGTCTGGGTACAGGAGCCCGGGCACAGGAGACTGGGTACAGGGGCCCGGGTACAGGAGGCCGGGTATAGGAGCTCGGGTACAGGAGCCCAGGTACAGGAGACTGAGTACAGGACCCCATGTACAGCAGCCCGGGTACAGGAGCCCGGGTACAGGGGACTGGGTATAGGAGCCCGGGTACAGGAGGCTGGGTATAGAAGCTCAGGTACAGGAGACTTGGTACAGGAGCCTGGGTACAGGAACCCAGGTACAGGAGCCTGCATACAGGAGACTGGGTACAGGATCGCAGGTACAGGAGACTGGCTACAGGACCCCGGGTACAGCAGCCTGGGCACAGGAGCCCGGGTACAGGAGACTGGGTACAGGATCCCGGGTGCAGGAGCCTGGGTACAGGAGCCCGGGTAGGAGACCCTGATACAGGAGCCCGACAACAGGAGCCCGACAACAGGAGACCGAGTACAGGCGCAAGGGTACAGGAGACTGGGTACAGTAGACTGGGTATAGGAGACTGGGTAAAGGAGCCCGTGTACAGGAGACAGGGTATAGGAGCCCGGGTACAAGAGCCTGGGTACAGGAACCCGGGTACAGGAGCCCAGGTACATGAGACTGGGTACAGGAGCTCGTGTACAGGAGCCTGGGTGCAGGAGCACGGGTACAGGAGATTGTATACAGGAGACTGGGTAAAGGATCCCGGGTACAGGATCCCAGGTACAGGAGCCCAGCTACAGGAGACTGGGTACTGGAGACTGGGTAAATGAGACTGGGTACAGGAGCCCATGTACAGGAGACTGGTTACAGGAGATTGGGTATAGGAACCCGGGTACAGGAGCCCGGTTACAGGAAACTGTGCAGGAGCCCGGGCACAGGAACCCGGGTACTGGAGCCCGGGTACAGAAGACTGGGTACAGGAGACTGGTTACAGAAGACTGGGTACAGGAGACTTGGTAAACAGAGAAACACAGAAAATAGGTGCAGGAGTAGGCCATTTAGCCCTTCGAGCCTGCACCACCATTCAATATAATCATGGCTGATCATGCAACTTCAGTACCTCATTCCTGCTTTCTCTCCATACGCCTTGATCCCTTTAGCCATAAGGGCCACATCTAACTCCGTATTGAATATATCTAACGAACTGGCCTCAACAACTTTCTGTGGTAGTGATTTCCACAGGTTCACAATTCTGTGAGTGAAGAAGTTTCTCCTCATCTTGGTCCTAAATGGCTTATCCCTTATCCTTAGACTGAGATCCCTGTACATGGGCACCTGTACACAGTCTCCTGTATCCGGGATCCTGTACCCGGGTTCCTGTACATGGGCTCCTGTACCTGGGCACATGTACAGGAGACTGGGTACGGGAAATTGGGTACAGGAGCCCATGTACAGGAGACTGGGTACAAGAGCCCATGTACAGGAAACTGGGTGCAGGAGCTCAGGTACAGGAGTCCGGGAACAGGAGCCCGGGTACAGGAGACTGGGTACAGGATCCCAGGTACAGGAGACTGTGTACAGGAGCCTGGGTACAGGAGCCCAGGTACAGGAGACTGGGTACAGGTGCCCACATACAGGGGTCACAGTCTAGGGAGCCTGGGTACAGGAGCCCGGTTACAGGAGCTCGGGTACAGGAGCCCGGGTACATAAGCCCGTGTACAGGAGCCCGGGTACAGGAACCCAGGTACTGGAGACTGGGTACTGGAGACTGGGTACAGGAGCCCATGTACATGAGCCCCGGTACATGAACCTGGGTACAGTTGACTCGGTACAGGAGACTGGGTACAGAATTCCGGGTACAGGAACCCGGGTACAGGAGACTGGGTACAGGTGCCTGTTTACAGGACACTGCGTACAGGAAGCTGTGTGCAGGAAATTGGGTACAGGAGCCAGGGTACAGGAGACTGGGTTCAGGAGGTTGTGTACCAGAGACTGGGTAGAGGAGACTGGGTAGAGGAGCCCAGGTACAGGAATCTCGGTGCAGGAGCCCAGGTACATGAGACTGGGTACAGGAACCCGGGTACAGGAGCCCAGCTACATGAGCCGGATAATGGTGCCCGGGACAGGATCTTGGGTGCAGGAGCTCAGGTACAAAAGACTGGGTACAGGAAAATGTGCACAGGCGACTGGGTAAAGGAGCCCGTGTATGGAAGACTGGCCGCAGGAGACTGGGTACAGGACCCCTGGTACAGGACCCTGGGTTAAGGAGCTCGGGTACCGGAGACTGGGTACAGGAGCCCAGTTAAAGCAGCCTGTGTACAGGAGACTGGGTATAGGAGACTGGTACAAGAGCCCCGTTACAGGAACCCGGGTATGGGATACTGGGTACATGAAATTGGGTACCAGAGCCCGGGCACAGGAGACTGGGTACAGGAGACTGGGTACAGGAAATTGGGTACAGTAGCCCATGTACAGGGGACTGGGTACAGGAGACTGGGTACAGGGGCCCGTGTACAGGAAATTGGGCACAAGAAATTGGGTACAGGAGCCCGGGTGCAGGAGTCTGGGTACAGAAGACTGGGCACAGGAGATTGTATACAGGAGTCCGGGAACAGGACTCCGGGTATAGGACCCCGGTTACAGGAACCCGGGTATAGGAGGCTGGGTATAGGAGTCCAGACACAGGAGACTGGGCACAGGAGACTGGGTACATTAGACAACGTACAGGAGCCCGGGTACAGGAACCTAGCTACAGGAGACTGGGTACAGGAGCCTGGGTACATGAACCCGGATACATGAGACTGAGTATACGTGCATGTTTACAGGAGACTTGGTACAGGAGATGGGTACAGGAGCCCAGGTATAGGACACTGGATACAAGAGCCCGGGTACAGGAGACTGGGTACAGGAGATGGGTACTAGAGCCCCGTTACAGGAACCCGGGTTCGGGATACTGGGTATAGGATATTGGGTACCGGAGCCCTGGTACAGGACCCCGGGTACAGGAGCCCGGGTACAGGAACCCTGGTACAGGTGACTGTGTACAGGGTACTGGATACAGGAGCCGGGGTTCAGGAGAGTGGCTGCAGGAAATTGGGTACAGGAAGCCAGGTACAGGAGACTCGTTACAGGAGCCTTGGTACATGGTCCCGGGTACAGGAGACTGGGTACAGGAGCCTGAGTATAGGAGTCTGGAATAGGAGCCTGGGTACAAGAGCTCGGGTACAGGAGACTGGTACAGGAAAATAGTTACAGGTGACTGGATACAGGGGACTGGGTATAGGAGCCGGGGTACTGGAGCCGAGGTACAAGAGCCGGTGTACAGGAGATTGAGTACAGGAGCCCGTGTACAGGAGACTGGGTAAAGGAACCTGTGTACAGGAGACTGGTTACAGGAAATTGAGTACAGGATCTGTCATCTATTCAACTATCATTGTAACCCATGTATAAGCTGACCGAAGTTGAACACCTTGAAAACATTGACCACAAGGGGGTGAACTTGTGGGAGACACTCCTAACCTGGACTTTAGGTAGAAAAGGGGAAGCTCCACCCACCTTCATCACTTGAGGTCTTGGTAATAAAGGCAACTGGTCACAGAGTGATCTTCTCTCAAATATGGGCCTCGTGTGCATTTGTACTGTATAGTAAGGACATATCATTGGCGACGAGAAACTGGGACTTAAACCACGCGGGCATGGCCACTAGCAGCACAGAAGAGAGGTACTGTGTTGGTGATGATTGGGACGACTTTATTGAGAGACTACAGCAAAGTTTTGTCACTAATGAATGATTGGGACAGGATTCGGCCGACAAACGCAGGGCTCATCTCCTGACGGTTTGTGGATCCAGAACGTACTCCCTGATGAAGGACCTTCTAGCGCCAGAGAAGCCGGCAGACAAGACGTTCGAAGAGCTCAGTAATTTGATCGGAGAACACCTTAAACCGGCGAGCAGCATGCACATGGCGAGACACCGGTTTTACACGCACCGGCGGCGAGAAGGGCAAAGCGTTCCAGACTTGGTGGCAGATCTCCGGCCACTGGCGAGCCTATGTAAGTTCCCAGATGCTGCGAGACTTTTTTATTGAGGGCACTGGGTACGCTGGGGTTTTCACGAAACTGATTGAGACCAAAGTCTTGACCTTGGAAGCGGCGGCTCTGATAGCCCAGACATTTATCTCAGGGGAGGAAGAGACCAGAATGATGTATGACAAAAATCTTGGCTCAAATGCGGCAAACAACCAGGGAGTCAACATTGTTAAGGCGGCACATAGTTCTCTAGGCAGACAAGGGCAATCGGACATACCCCAGCATGTAGTCGAACCCAAAGGGGGAATTCAACAGAGACAATGGCTAGCTGAACGGCGATTCATGCCATCGCAATGGACAATGCGGCCAGTAATGGGGCCATCAACACCTGTTAATGGTGCGCTTAAGGACAGTTACAGCAACTGGTAATGGACCTTTAGTTTCCAACAATGGGGCCTCCAGCTCATGCTGGAGATGTGGATGCAAACACCCAGCCAGAGCTTGCAGGTATCAGCAATATACCTGCAGAACTGCAATGTCAGCGGTCATTTCGCGCGTATGTGCAGCCAGGTTGATTTACGAGGAGGACGGGCCCGATGTAAGCCCTGCGAGGCCAAATGGACACTGGGGGAAATCGCTGGAAGCTGAAGTTCAGCGAGTTCATGTGGAGCACATATACAGTTCATATACCAGAACGCCACCGATAATGATGAAAGTGCTCCTCAATGGCACCCCAGTATTAATGGAGCTAGACATGGGGGCCAGCCAGTCCCTGATAAGTATCAAACAGTTCAAAAGATTGTGGGCGTCCAAGGCTCGGAGCCCAAAATTATTGCAGATTTACGCACAGCTACGGACATATACAAAGGAGATCATTCCGATGCTAGGCAGTGCCACGGTAGTCGTCACCCACAAAGATTCGGAGAACAGGTTGTCACTCTGGATTGTCCCTGGGGATGGTCCCGCACTACTGGGGAGGAGTTGGCTTGCTGTCATGAACTGGAAATGGGGCGATGTCAATGCAATTTCTTCTGTGGAGCAAGTATCATGCTCACAGGTCCTGTAAAAATTTGACTCATTATTTCAACCCGGCATCGGCACTTTCATGGGGGCCAAGGTAGTGATTCAAATAAACCTGGACGCCAGGCCAGTACATCACAAGGCTAGAGTGGTGCCGTACGTGATGCGGGAAAAGATAGAAGGTGAATTGGACCACCTACTGAGGGAAAGCATCATCTCGCCAGTCGAATTCAGTGACTGGGCGAGCCCGATTGTGCCGGTGCTCAGGCGGATGGGTCGGTCAGGATATGTGGTGATTACAAGGCCACCATCAATCGGGTGTCACTCCAAGACCAGTACCCGCTACCGAGAGCGGAGGACCTCTTTGCGACGCTATCCGGTGGCAAACTTTTTTCAAAATTGGACCTGACCTCAGCTTACGTGGCCCAGGAGCTGGCGAGTGAGTCGAAGAAGCTAACCACCATCACGACACACAAGGGGTTGTTTGAGTATAACAGATGTCCATTTGGGATTCGTGCGGCTGCCGCGATCATTCAGCGAAATATGGAAAGCCTCCTCAAGTTGATTCCAAGGACGGTGGTTTTTTAAGACGACATACTCATCACAGGTCGTGATACATAGAAACATAGAAACATAGAAAATAGGTGCAGGAGCAGGCCATTCAGCCCTTCTAGCCTGCACCGCCATTCAATGAGTTCATGGCTGAACATGAAACTTCAGTACCCCCTTCCTGCTTTCTCGCCATAACCCTTGATCTCCCGAGTAGTAAGGACTTCATCTAACTCCCTTTTGAATATATTTAGTGAATTGGCCTCAACTACTTTCTGTGGTAGAGAATTCCACAGGTTCACCACTCTCTGGGTGAAGAAGTTTCTCCTCATCTCGGTCCTAAATGGCTTACCCCTTATCCTCAGACTGTGACCCCTGGTTCTGGACTTCCCCAACATTGGGAACATTCTTTCTGCATCTAACCTGTCTAAACCCGTCAGAATTTTAAACGTTTCTATGAGGTCCCCTCTCATTCTTCTGAACTCCAGTGAATACAAGCCCAGTTGATCCAATCTTTCTTGATAGGTCAGTCCCGCCATCCCGGGAATCAGTCTGGTGAACCTTCGCTGCACTCCCTCAATAGCAAGAATGTCCTTCCTCAAGTTAGGAGACCAAAACTGTACGCAATACTCCAGGTGTGGCCTCACCAAGGCCCTGTACAACTGTAGCAACACCTCCCTGCCCCTGTATTCAAATCCCCTCGCTATGAAGGCCAACATGCCATTTGCTTTCTTAACCGCCTGCTGTACCTGCATGCTAACCTTCAATGACTGATGTACCATGACACCCAGGTCTCGTTGCACCTTCCCTTTTCCTAATCTGTCACCATTCAGATAATAGTCTGTCTCTCTGTTTTTACCACCAAAGTGGATAACCTCACATTTATCCACATTATACTTCATCTGCCATGCATTTGCCCACTCACCTAACCTATCCAAGTCACTCTGCAGCCTAATAGCATCCTCCTCGCAGATCACACTGCCACCCAACTTAGTATCATCCGCAAATTTGGAGATACTGCATTTAATCCCCTCGTCTAAATCATTAATGTACAATGTAAACAGCTGGGGCCCCAGCACAGAACCTTGCGGCACTCCACTAGTCACTGCCTGCCATTCTGAAAAGTACCCGTTTACTCCTACTCTTTGCTTCCTGTCTGACAACCAGTTCTCAATCCACGTCAGCACACTACCCCCAATCCCATGTGCTTTAACTTTGCACATTAATCTCTTGTGTGGGACCTTGTCGAAAGCCTTCTGAAAGTCCAAATATACCACATCAACTGGTTCTCCTTTGTCCACTTTACTGGAAACATCCTCAAAAAATTCCAGAAGATTTGTCAAGCATGATTTCCCTTTCACAAATCCATGCTGACTTGGACCTATCATGTCACCATTTTCCAGATGCACTGCTATGACATCCTTAATAATTGATTCCATCATTTTACCCACTACTGAGGTCAGGCTGACCGGTCTATAATTCCCTGTTTTCTCTCTCCCTCCTTTTTTAAAAAGTGGGGTTACATTGGCTATCCTCCACTCCATAGGAACTGATCCAGAGTCAATGGAATGTTGGAAAATGACTGTCAATGCATCCGCTATTTCCAAGGCCACCTCCTTAAGTACTCTAGGATGCAGTCCATCAGGCCCTGGGGATTTATCGGCCTTCAATCCCATCAATTTCCCCAACACAATTTCCCGACTAATAAAGATTTCCCTCAGTTCCCCCTCCTTACTAGACCCTCTGACCCCTTTTATATCCGGAAGGTTGTTTGTATCCTCCTTAGTGAATACCGAACCAAAGTACTTGTTCAATTGGTCTGCCATTTCTTTGTTCCCCGTTATGACTTCCCCTGATTCTGACTGCAGTGGACCTACGTTTGTCTTCACCAACCTTTTTCTCTTTACATACCTATAGAAACTTTGGCAATCCGCCTTAATGTTCCCTGCAAGCTTCTTCTCGTACTCCATTTTCCCTGCCCTAATCAAACCCTTTGTCCTCCTCTGCTGAGTTCTAAATTTCTCCCAGTCCCCAGGTTCGCTGCTATTTCTGGCCAATTTGTATGCCACTTCCTTGGCTTTAATACTATCCCTGATTTCCCTAGATAGCCACGGTTGAGCCACCTTCCCTTTTTTATTTTTACGCCAGACAGGAATGTACAATTGTTGTAATTCATCCATGCAGTCTCTAAATGTCTGCCATTGCCCATCCACAGTCAACCCCCTAAGTATCATTCGCCAATCTATCCTAGCCAATTCACGCCTCATACCTTCAAAGTTACCCTTCTTTAAGTTCTGGACCATGGTCTCTGAAATTACTGTTTCATTCTCCATCCTAATGCAGAATTCCACCATATTATGGTCACTCTTCCCCAAGGGGCCTCGCACAATGAGATTGCTAATTAATCCTCTCTCATTACACAACACCCAGTCTAAGATGGGCTCCCCCCTAGTTGGTTCCTCAACATATTGGTCTAGAAAACCATCCCTTATGCACTCCAGGAAATCCTCCTCCACCGTATTGCTTCCAGTTTGGCTAGCCCAATCTATGTGCATATTAAAGTCACCCATTATAACTGCTACACCTTTATTGCATGCACCCCTACTGAAGACCACCTCCACAACCTGGGGGAGGTGCTACGCAGACTGGACCAGGTAGGGCTGCGACTGAAAAAGGCGAAGTGCGTCTTCTTAGCTCCAGAGGTAGAATTCCTGGGGAGGAGGGTAGTAGCAGACGGGATCAAACGGAAGCGATCCAGAGAACACCCAGACCCCGTAACACAACGGAGCTGCGTGCGTTCCTGGGGCTCCTGAACTATTTTGATAACTTTCTTCCCAAATTGAGCACGCTATTACAGCCGCTACATGTGCTCCTACGCAAAGGTCGCGATTGGGTCTGGGGGGACAGCCAGGAAAGGGCTTCTGATAGAGCACGCAATTTGTTATGCTCCAACAAACTGTTCACTTATATGACCCGTGTAAGAAACTTGTTTTAATGTGCAATGCGTCGTCCTATGGGGTCGGGTGTGTGTTGCAGCATGTGAATGCCAATGGTCAGATACAGCCGGTAGCTTATGCCTCCAGAAGTCTGTCCCAGGCAGAAAGGGGCTACGGGATGGTAGAAAAGGAAGCGCTAACATGTGTATATGCAGTAAAAAAAATGCACCAGTACCTGTTTGGCAGGAAATTTGAACTGGAGACAGATCACAAACACCTAATGTCCCTTTTGGCCAAAAACAAGGTCATAAATGCGAATGCATCGGCCCGCATACAGAGGTGGGAACTCATGTTAGCTGCCTATGACTACGCAATTCGGCACAGACCAGGCACCGAAAACTGCGTCGATGCACTCAGCAGGCTCCCACTAGCCACCACTGAGGGGGCAACTGAGTATAATGCTGAGATGGTCATGGCTGTTGAAGCTTTCGAAAGCGAAGGCTCACCTTTGACAGCCCGTCAGATTAAAGTCTGGACAAATAAAGACCCGCTACTGTCTTTAGTTAAGAAATGTGTCCTGAATGGGGACTGGGCAGCCACGTAAGGGGCATGCCCTGAGGAATTTAAACCATTTCATAGGCGCAAGGATGAACTCTCGATTCAGGCCGATTGCCTACTGTGGGGAAACCCAGAGGGGCAGAGAGGTGTTTAATCAGAGAACTTCACAATGAGCACCCGGACATTGTCATGATGAAGGCAATTGCCAGGTCACACGTTTGGTGGCCAGGAATAGATGCAGACCTGGAACTTTGTGTTTGCAGGTGCAACACGTGTGCTCAGCTGGGCAACGCACCCAGGGAAGCCCCCCTCAGCCCCTGGTCCTGGCCTGCCAAGCCATGGTCACGCATCCATGTGGACTATGCAGGTCCTTTCATGGGAAAAATGTTTTTGGTTGTAGTAGACGCCTACTCCAAATGGATTGAGTGTGGCATTTTAAATTCAAGCACATCCTCTGCCACGGTAGAAAGTCTACGGGCAATGTTTGATGCCCATGATCTACCAGATGTCTTGGTCAGCGACAATGGCCCGTGCATCACAAGCACTGAATTTCAGGACTTCGTGGAAGGCAATGGAATGACACCGTTCAAGCCGGCCTCAAAAGGCCACGCAGAACGAGCAGTGCAGATAATCAAACAGGGGATGCTCAGAATCCAAGGGGGTTCCTTGCAAAGCCACTTACCACGTCTCCTGTTGGCCAATAGATCCTGACCGCACTCGCTCACAGGGGTTCCACCTGCAGAGCTGCTAATGAAAAGGATGCTCAAAACCAGGTTATCCCTTATACACCCCACTATGAAAGAAATTGTTGAGAGCAGGCGTCAGTCACAATGTGACTACCATGACAGGAATGCGAGGGCACGATGTATTGATGTCAATGACCCTGTTTTTGCCCTTAATTACGCTGCAGGGCCCAAAAGGCTTGCAGGCACTGTAATTGCCAAAGAGGGGAATAGGGTTTTGGTAGTTAAACTTACCAATGGACAAATCTGCCGCAAACACGTGGATCAAACTAAAAAGAGGTTCAGCAACCCCATAGAAGAAGCAGAGGAAGAACACGACGTAGAGTTTACTCCACCACCGTAACCAAGTGGAGGAGAGCCCACTCACTGTGGGCATTCCGGACAGGCCTGAGGCACCGCAAACAACAGACACTCAGGCCAGTGCCCAACAACTGGAGCCTCAACTCAGGCGCTCTACAAGGGAGCGTAAACCACCAGACAGACTTAACCTGTGATCCCAATAAGACTTTGGGAGGGAGGTGATGTCATGTATTCAACTGTCATTGTAACCCATGTATAAGCTGACATTGACCACAAGGGGGTGAACTTGTGGGAGACACTCCTAACCTGGACTTTCAGGTATAAAAGGGGAAGCTCCACCCACCTTCATCACTTGAGGTCTTGGTAATAAAGGCAACTGGTCACAGAGTGAACTTCTCTCAAGTATGTGCCTCGTGTGCATTTATACTGTATTGTAATGACATATCAGGATCCCGGGTACATGAGCCCGGGTGCAGGAGCCTGCATACAGGAGCCTGGGTACATGAACCCGGGTACAGGAGCCCGGGTAAAGGACCCCGGGTACAGTAGCCGGATACAGGATCCCGGGTACAGGAAATTGGGAACAGGAGACTGGGTACAAGAGACTGGGTACAGGAGCTCAGGTACAGGAGCCCAGGTAGAGGACACCGGATACAGAGGATCAGGTACAGGAGACTGGGTACAGGAAACTGAGTACAGGAGCCCAGGTACAAGAGCTCTGGTACAGGAGACTGGGTACAGGAGTTCGGGTATAGGACCCCGGTTACAGGAGCCTGGGTACAGCGGCTCGAGTATAGGAGACAGGGTACAGGAGCCCAGGTACAGGACCCTGGGTACGGGAAATTGGTTACAGGAGACTGGGTACAAGAGACTGGGTACAGGACCTCGGGATAGGAGCGTGGGTAGAGGACACCGGGTACAGAAGGTCAGGTACAGAAGACCGGGTACAAGAGCCTGGGTACAGGAGACTGGGTGCAGGAGCCCGGGTAAAGAAGCCCGGATACAGGATCCCGGGTAAAGAAGCCCGGATACAGGATCCCGGGTACAGGAGACTGGGTACAGGAGACTGTGTACAGGAGCCCGAGTACAGGAGCCTGGGTACACGAGACTGGGTAAAGGAGCCTGGGTACAGGAGCCTGGGTACAGGAGATTGGGTACAGGAGCACGGGTACAGGTGCCCGGGTACAGGTGCCCGGGTACAGGAACCCGTATACAGGAGCCTGGGTACAGGAGATTGGGTACAGGAGCACGGGTACAGGTGCCCGGGTACAGGTGCCCGGGTACAGGAACCCGTATACAGGAGCCTGGGTGCAGGGTCCCGTGAACCGAAAAATGGTTACAGGTAACTGGGTACAGGAGCCGATGTACAGGAGATTGGCTACGGAAATTGGGTACAGGAGCCCGTGTATAGGACACTGGGAACAGGAGCCCGGGTACAGGAGACTGGGCACTGGAAATTGGGTACAGGAGACTGGGTACGATACTGGGTACATGAGCCCAGGCCCAGGAGTACAGGTCGAGGACACTGGGTACAGAAGGTCAGGTTCCAGAGACAGGGTGCAAGAACCTGGGTACGGGAGACTGGGTACAGGAGCCCGGGTACAGCAGCCCGAGTACAGGAGCCCATTTAGAGGAGACTGGGTACAGGAGAATGGGTACAGGAGCCCGGTTACAGGAGACTGGGTACAGGAGCCCGGGTACAGGAGCCTGGGTACAGGGGACTGGGTACAGGAGCCCGGGTACAAGAGACTGTACAGGATACTGGATACATGAGCCCAGGCCCAGGAGTGCAGGTCGAGGACACTGGGTACAGAAGGTCAGGTTCCAGAGACAGGGTGCAAGAGCCTGGGTACGGGAGACTGGGTACAGGAGCCCGAGTACAGCAGCCCGAGTACAGGAGCCCATTTAGAGGAGACTGGGTACAGGAGAATGGGTACAGGAGCCTGGGTACAGGAGACTGGGTACAGGAGCCCGGGTACAGGAGCCTGGGTACAGGGGACTGGGTACAGGAGCCCGGGTACAAGAGACTGTACAGGAGTCCGGGTGCAGGTGCCCGGGTACAGGAGGCTGGGTAGAGGAAATTGGATACAGGAAACTGGGTACAAGAGATGGGTACAGGAGCCCGGGTACAGGAGCGCAGGTAGAGGACACGGGTACAGAAGGTCAGTACAGTAGACCGGTTACAGGAGTCTGGGTACAGGAGCCTGGGTACAGAAGCCCGTGTACAGGAGACTGGGTATAGGATCCCGGGTACAGGGGATTGGGTATAGGAGTCGGGGTACAGGTGACTGCGTACAGGTGCCCGGGTATGGTAGAGTGGGTACAGGAGACTGGGTACAGGAGCCCGGGTACAGGAACCCGGGTACAGGAACCCGGGTACAGGAGCCCGGATACTGAAGACTGGGTACAGGAGCTCGGGTACAGGAACACGGGTACAGGAGCCCGGGTATAGGAGCCCGGGTACAGGAACCCGGGTACAGGAGGCCGAGTACTGAAGATTGGGTACAGGAGCTCTGGTACAGAAACCCGGATACAGGAGACAAGGGACAGGAGCTGGGTACAGGAGTCCGGGTACATGAGACTGGGTACAGGAGCCCGGGTACATGAAACTGGGTACAGGAGCCCGGGTACAGGAGCCCGGGTACAGGAGACTGGTGCAGGAAAATGGTTACAGGTGACTGTGTACAGGGGACTGGGTACAGGAGCCGGGTTCCAGGAGACTGGCTACAGGAGCCCACGTACAGGAAACTGGGTACAGGAGAGTGGGTACAGGAGCCCATGTAAAGGAGATTGGGTACATGAGACTGGGTATAGCGGCATGTGCACAGAGGACTGGATACAGTATCCCGGGTACAGGAGCCAGTGTACAGGAGACAGGGTACAGGAGCATGGGTACAAGAGACTGGGTACAGGATCCTGGATAATGCAGCCCGTGTGCAGGAGACTCGGTACAGGACACTGGGTATGGCAAATCGGGTACAGCAGCCCGGGTACAGGAGCCCGGGTACAGGAGCCTGGGTCGAGGAGGTCAGGTACAGGAGACTGGCTACAGGAGCCAAGGTACAGGAGCCCGTGTATTGGAGACCAGGTACAGGAGCCTGTGTTCAGGAGACTGGGTAACTGGGTAAAGCAACCCGTGTACAGGAGACTGGGCGATGGAAATTGGGTACAGTATCCCGGATACATGAGCTTGAGTACAGAAGCCAGGGTACAGGAGCCTGGGTACAGGAGTCTGGGTATTGGAGCCGAGGTACAGGAGCACATGTGCAGGAGACTGGGTACATGAACCCAGTTACAGGAGCACGGGTACAGGACCCCGGGTGCAGGTGGCTGGATACAGGATCCCGGGTACAGGACACCAGATACAGAAGGTCTGGTACAGGAGCCCGATTACAGGAGCCCGAATACAGGAGCCCAGGTACAGGTGACTGTGTGCAGGATACTAGATACAAGAGCTGGGGTACAGGAGACTGGCTGCAAGAAATTGGGCCCAGGAATCCAGGTACAGGAGACTCGTTACAGGAGCCCGGGTACAGGAGCCCGGGTACAGGAGACTGGGTACAGGAGCCAGAGTACAGGAGCCCGGGTACAGGAGCCTAGATACAGGAGCTCAGGTACAGGAGATTGGTACAGGAAAATGGTTACAGTTAACTGGCTACAGGGGACTGGGTACAGGAGCCGGGGTACAGGAGACTGGCTACAGGAGCCCGGATACAGGAGACTGCGTACAGGAGACTGGGTATAGCGGCAAGTGTTCAGGGAATTGGATACAGTAGCCCGGGTACAGAAGCCCGTGTAAAGGAGACTGGGTACAGGACACTTGGTATGGGAAATCGGGTGCAGGAGCCCGGGTACTGTAGACTTGATACAGGAGACTGGGTACAGGAGTCTGGGTATAGGAGACCGGCTACAGGGCCCGGATACAGGACCCCGGGTACAGGAGACTGGGTACAGGAGTCCGGGTACAGGACCACGGATACAGGAGACTGGGTACTGGAGCTCAGGTACAGGGGCCTGGGTACAGGAGACTGGGTACAGGAGCCCAGGTACAGGAACGTGGGTACAGGAGAATGTGTACAGGTGCCCAGGTACAGGAGCCCGGGTACAGGATCCCGGGTACAGGAGACTGGGTACAGGAGCCCGGGTACAGGATCCTGGATACAGGAGACTGGGTACAGGAGCCCAGGTACAGGAGATTGGGTACAGGAGCTCGGGTACAAGATCCCGGGTACAGGTCAGGTACAGGAGACTGGGTACAGGAGCCCAGGTAGAGGAGATTGGTACAAGAGCTCGGGTACAGGATCCCGGGTACAGGTCAGGTACAGGAGACTGGCTACAGGAGCCTGGGTACAGGAGACTGGGTACAGGAGCTCAGGTATAGGACCCCAGTTACAGGAGCCTGGGTACAGCGGCTCGAGTATAGGAGACTGGGTACTGGAGCCTGGGTACAGTGGTCTGGGTACAGGAGACAGGGTACAGGAGCCTGGGTACAGGACCCCGGGTACAGGAAATTGGGTACAAGAGACTGGGTACAGGACCCCGGGACAGAAGCACGGGTCGAGGACACCGGGTACAGAAGGTCAGGTACAGGAGACCGGGTACAAGAGCCTGGGTACTTGAGACTGGGTACAGATGCCCGGGTACAAGAATCGGTATACACGAGCCCGGTATAGGATCCCGGGTACAGGAGACTAGGTACACGAGTCCGGGTACAAGAGTCCGGGTACAGGAGACTGGGTACATAAGACCAGGTACAGGAACCTGGCTACAGGAGACTGCATACTGGAGCCCAAGTACAGGAGCCCGGGTCCACGAGACCGGGTACAGGAGCGCGGGTACAGGTGCCCGGGTTCAGGAGACTGGGTACAGGTGCCCGGGTACAAGAAGCCCTGTACCGGAGACTGGTTGCAGGGGCACGTGAACCGAAAAATGGTTACAGGTGACTGGGTACAGGGGACTGGGTACAGGAGCTGGCGTACAGGAAATTGGGTACAGGAGCCTGTGTATAGGAGACTGGGAATAGGAACCCGTGTACAGGAGACTGGGTACAGGAGACTGGGTACAGGAGACTGCATACAGTGGCTCGGGTACAGTGGACTGGGTAAAGGAGAGTTCATACAGCGGCCTGAGTGCAGGGGACAGTGTAAAGGAAATTGGGTACTGGAGCCCGTGTACAGGGACCTGGGTACAGGAGACAGGAGACAGAGGACTGGAGCTGGGTACAGGAGCCCGGGTACAGGAGACAGGGAACAGGAGCTGGGTATAGGAGCCCGGGTACAGGCGCTCGGGTACAGGAGACTGATACAGGAAAATGATTACAGGTGAATGTGTACAGAGGACTAGGTACAGGAGCCAGGTTACAGGAGACTGGCTACATGAGCCCGGGTACAGGAAACTGGGTACAGGAGACTGGGTACAGTAGCCCGCGTAAAGGAGACTGGGTACAGGAGATTGGGTATAGCGGCATGTGTACAGGGGACTGGATACTGTATCCCGGGTACAGGAGCCCGGGTACAGGAGCCAGTGTACAGAGCCAGTGTACAGAAGACAGGGTACAGGAGCCCGGGTACAAGAGACTGGGTACCGGAGCCTGAATAATGTAGCCCGTGTACAGGAGACTGGGTACAGGACACTGGGTATGGCAAATCGGGTACAGGAGCCCGGGTACAGTAGACTTGGTACAGGAGCCCGGATACACGAGGTCAGGTACAGGAGACTGGCGACAGGAGTCCAGGTACAGGAGCCCGGGTATTGGAGCCCAGGTACAGGTACCTGTGTACAGGAAACTGGGTACAGGAGCCCGTGTACAGGAGACTGGGCAATGGAAATTGGGTACAGTATCCCGGATACATGAGCCCGGGTACAGGAGCCTGGGTACAGGAGCCTGGGTACAGGAGTCTGGGTATTGGAGCCGAGGTACAGGAGCACGTGTACAGGAGCCCGGGTACACGAGACTGGGTACAGGAGCGTGGGTACAGGAGCCCGGGTTCAGGAGACTGGGTACAGGTGCCCGGGTACAAGAAGCCCTGTACCGGAGACTGGTTGCAGGGGCCCGTGAACCGAAAAATGGTTACAGGTGACTGGGTACAGGGGACTGGGTACAGGAGCTGGCATACAGGAAATTGGGTACAGGAGCCTGTGTATAGGAGACTGGGAATACGAGCCCGTGTACAGGAGACTGGGTGCAGGAGACTGGGTACAGGAGACTGCATACAGTGGCTCGGGTACAGTGGACTGGGTAAAGGAGAGTTCATACAGCGGCCTGAGTGCAGGGGACAGTGTAAAGGAAATTGGGTACTGGAGCCCGCGTACAGGAACCTGGGTACAGGGGACAGGAAACAGAGGACTGGAGCTGGGTACAGGAGCCCGGGTACAGGAGACAGGGAACAGGAGCTGTGTATAGGAGCCCGGGTACAGGAGCTCGGGTACAGGAGACTGATACAGGAAAATGGTTACAGGTGAATGTGTACAGAGGACTAGGTACAGGAGCCAGGTTACAGGAGACTGGCTACATGAGCCCGGGTACAGGAAACTGGGTACAGGAGACTGGGTACAGTAGCCCGCTTAAAGGAGACTGGGTACAGGAGATTGGGTATAGCGGCATGTGTACAGGGGACTGGATACTGTATCCCGGGTACAGGAGCCCGGGTACAGGAGCCAGTGTACAGAGCCAGTGTGCAGAAGACAGGTTACAGGAGCCCGGGTACAAGAGACTGGGTACAGGAGCCTGAATAATGTAGCCCGTGTACAGGAGACTGGGTACAGGACACTGGGTATGGCAAATCGGGTACAGGAGCCCGGGTACAGTAGACTTGGTACAGGAGCCCGGATACACGAGGTCGGGTACAGGAGACTGGCGACAGGAGTCCAGGTACAGGAGCCCGGGTATTGGAGCCCAGGTACAGGTACCTGTGTACAGGAAACTGGGTACAGGAGCCCGTGTACAGGAGACTGGGCAATGGAAATTGGGTACAGTATCCCGGATACATGAGCCCGGGTACAGGAGCCTGGGTACAGGAGCCTGGGTACAGGAGTCTGGGTATTGGAGCCGAGGTACAGGAGCACGTGTACAGGAGCCCGGGTACACGAGACTGGGTACAGGAGCGCGGGTACAGGTGCCCGGGTTCAGGAGACTGGGTACAGGTGCCCGGGTACAAGAAGCCCTGTACCGGAGACTGGTTGCAGGGGCCCGTGAACCAAAAAATGGTTACAGGTGACTGGGTACAGGGGACTGGGTACAGGAGCTGGCATACAGGAAATTGGGTACAGGAGCCTGTGTATAGGAGACTGGGAATAGGAACCCGTGTACAGGAGACTGGGTGCAGGAGACTGGGTACAGGAGACTGCATACAGTGGCTCGGGTACAGTGGACTGGGTAAAGGAGAGTTCACACAGCGGCCTGAGTGCAGGGTACTGGAGTCCGCGTACAGGAACCTGGGTACAGGAGACAGGAGACAGAGGACTGGAGCTGGGTACAGGAGCTCGAGTACAGGAGACAGGGGACAGGAGCTGGGTATAGGAGCCCGGATACAGGAGCTCGGGTACAGGAGACTGGTACAGGAAAATGGTTACAGGTGAATGTGTACAGAGGACTAGGTACAGGAGCCAGGTTACAGGAGACTGGCTACATGAGCCCAGGTACAGGAAACTGGGTACAGGAGACTGGGTACAGGAGCCTGCGTAAAGGAGACTGGGTACAGGAGATTGGGTATAGCGGCATGTGTACAGGGGACTGGATAATGTATCCCGGGTACAGGAGCCCGGGTACAGGAGCCAGTGTAAAGAGCCAGTGTACAGAAGACAGGGTACAGGAGCCCGGGTACAAGAGACTGGGTACAGGAGCCTGAATAATGTAGCCCGTGTACAGGAGACTGGTTACAGGACACTGGGTATGGCAAATCGGGTACAGGAGCCCGGGTACAGTAGACTTGGTACAGGAGCCCGGATACAGGAGGTCAGGTACAGGAGACTGGCTACAGGAGTCCAGGTACAGGAGCCCGGGTATTGGAGCCCAGGTACAGGTGCCTGTGTACAGGAAACTGGGTACAGGAGCCCGTGTACAGGAGATTGGGTAAAGCAGCCCATGTACAGGAGACTGGGCAATGGAAATTGGGTACAGTATCCTGGATACATGAGCCCGGGTACAGAAGCCTGGGTACAGGAGCCTGGGTACAGGAGTCTGTGTATTGGAGCCGAGGTACAGGAGTACGTGTACAGGAGACTGGGTACATGAACCCAGGTACAGGAGTACGGGTACAGGTCCCTGGGTACAGGAGGCTGGATACAGGATCCCGGGTACAGGAAATTGAGTATAGGAGACTGGGTACAAACGACTGGGTACAGGAGCACGGGTACAGGAGCCCAGGTAGAGGACACCGGGTACAGAAGATCAGGTACAGTAGACTGGGTACAGGATCGCGGGTACAGGAGACTGGGTACAGGAAATTTCGTAGAGGATACCGGGTACATGAGCCTGGGTACAGGAGCCCAGTACATGAACCCGGGTACAGGAGCACAGGTTCAGGACCCTGGGTACAGGATGCTGGATTCAGGATCCCGGGTACAAGAAACTGAGTACAGGAGACTTGGTACAAGAGACTGGGTACAGGAGCCCGGGTACAGGAGATTGGGCACAGGTACCCAGTACAAGAGACTGCGTACAGGAGACCTGGTACATCAGACAGGGTACAGGTGCCCGGGTACAGAAGCACTGTTACAGGAACCCACTTACAGGAGACTGTGTACAGGGTACTGGATACAGGAGCCAGGCAACAGGAGACTGGCTGCAAGAAATTGGGTAAAGGAGCCCGGGTACAGGAGCCCGCGTACAGGAGACTGGGTACAGGAGCCAGAGTACAGCAGCCCGGGTACAGGAACCTAGGTACAGGAGCTCATGTACAGGAGACTGGTACAGGAAAGTGGTTACAGGTGACTGGCTACAGGGAACTGGGTACAGGAGCTGGGGTACAGGAGACTGGCTACAGGAGACTGGGTACAGGTGCACGGGTACAGGAGACTGGGTGAGGGAGACTGGGTATAGCAGCAAGTGTTCAGGTGACTGGATACAGTACCCCGTGTACAGGAGCCCGCGTACAGGGGACTGGATACAGTACCTCGGGTACAGGAGCCCGGGTACAGGAGACAGGGTACAGGAGCCCGGGTACAAGAGACTGGGTACAAGACACTGGGTAGGGCAAATCAGGTACAGGAGTCCGGGTACCGTAGACTTTTTACAGGAGACTGGGTACTGGAGCCAGGGTACAGGAGATTGGGTACAGGAGCTCGGGTAAAGAAGCCCGCGTACAGGAGGTAAGGTACAGGAGACTGGATACAGAAGCCCAGGTACAGGAGCCTGGGAATTGGAGCACAGGTACAGGAGCCTGTGTGCAGGAGACTGGGTACAGGAGTCCGTGTACAGGAGGCTGGGCACTGGAAATTGGGTATAGTGTCCCGGATAGATGAGCCCGGGTACAGGAACCTGGATACAGGAGTCTGGATACAGGAGACTGGGTACAGGGCCCGGGTACAGGACCCCGGGTACAGGAAATTGGATACAGGAGACTGGGTACAGGAATCCGGGTACAGATGCCCGGGTACAGGAAACCGGGTCCCGGACACCGGGTAGAGGAAATTGGATATAGGAGACTGGGTACAAGAGACTGGGTGCAGGAGCATGGGTACAGGAGTCCAGCTGGAGGATACCGGGTACAGAAGGTCATGTACAATAGACTGGGTACAGGAGCCTGGGTACAGGATCGCGGGTACAGGAGACTGGATACAGGAAATTTCATACAGGATACCGGGTACATGAGCCCGGGTACAGGAGCCTAGGTACAAGAGCCTGGATACATGAACCCGGGTACAGGAGCACGGGTACAGGACCCCGGGTACAGGAGGCTGGATACAGGATCCCGGGTACAGGAAATTGAGTACCGGAGACTAGGTACAAGAGACTGGGTACAGGAGCCCGGGTACAGGAGCCCGGGTAGAGGACACAGAATGCAGAAGGTCAGGTACAGGAGACTGGGTACAGGAGACTGGGTACAGGAGATTGGGTACAGGAACCCGGGTACAGGAAGCCGAGTACAGGAGACTGAGTTCAGGAGCCTGGTTACATGAGCCTGAATACAGGAGCCCAGGTACAGGACCGCGGGTACAGGAGTCCAGGTACAGAAGCCTGGGTGCAGGAGCCCGGGTCCAGGAGATTGGGAACAGGAGCCCGGGAACAAGAGACTGGTTACAGGAGACTGGGTACATCAGACAGGGTACAGGTGCGTGGGTACAGGAGCCCGGGTAATTAACCCAGGTACAGGTGACTGTGTACAGGGGACTGGAAACAGGATCCAGGGTACAGGAGACTGGCTGCAAGAAATTGGGTACAGGAGCCCGGGTACAGGAGACTGGGTACAGGAGCCAGAGTACAGGAGCCTGGGTACAGGAGCCCGGGTACAGGAGACTGGGTACAGGAGCCAGAGTACAGGAGTCTGGGTACAGGAGCCTAGGTAAAGGAGCTCGGGTAAGGAGACTGGTATAGAAAAATGGTTACAGGTGACTGGCTACAGGGGACTGGGTACAGGAGCTGGGGTACAGGAGACTGGCTACAGGAGCCCGGGTACAGGAGACTGGGTGAAGGAGGCTGGGTATAGCGGCAAGTGTTCAGGGGACTGGATACAGTAGCCCGGGTAGAGTAGCCCGTGTTCAGAAGCCTGGATAATGGAGCCCGTGTACAGGAGACTGGGTACAGGACACTGGGTACGGCAAATTGGGTACAGGAGCCCAGGTACCGTAGACTTGGTACAGGAGACTGGGTACAGGAGCCTGGGTACAGGAGATTGGGTACAGGAGCTCAGGTACAGGAGCCCGGGTACAGGTGGTCAGGTACAGGAGACTGGGTACAGGAGCCAGGTACAGGAGCCCATGTACAGGAGACTGGGCACTGGAAATTGGGTATAGTAACCTTGGTACTTGAGCCCGTGTACAGGAGCCTGGCTACACAAGTCTGGGTACAGGAGACCGGGTACAGGGCCCGGGTACCGGACCCCAGGTACAGGAAATTGGGTACAGGAAACTGGGTACAAGAGACTGGGTACAGGAGCCCGGGTACAGGAGTGCACGTAGAGGACACCAGATACAGAAGGTCAGGTCCAGGAGATCGGGTACAAGAGCCTGGGTACAGGAGAATGGGTACAGAAGCCCGGGTACAGGAGCACAGGTATAGGAACCTGGGTACAGGAGCACAGGTACAGGAGCTCGGGTACAGGGGCCCGGGTTCAGGAACCCAGGTACAGGAGACTGTGTACATGATACTGGATACAGGTGCCTGTGTACAGGAGACTGGCTGCAAGAAATTGGTAGAGGAGCCCGAGTACAGGAGACTCATTACAGGAGCCCGGGAACAGTAGCCCGAGTACAGGAGCCTAGGTACAGGAGCTCGGGTACATGAGACTGGTACGGGAAAATGGTTGCAGGTGACTGGCTACAGGGGAGTGGGTACAGGAGCTGGGGTACAGGAGACTGGCTACAGGAGCCCGGGTACAGGAGGCTGGGTGCAGGAGACTGGGTGAAGGAGACTGGGTATAGCGGCAAGTGTTCAGGGGACTGGATACAGTAGCCCGTGTACAGGAGACAGGGGACAGGAGCCCGGGTACAAGAGACTGGGTACAGGAGCCTGGATAATGGAGCCCGTTTACAAGAGACTGGGTACAGGACATTAGGTACGGCAAATTGGGTACAGGAACCCGGGTACCGTAGACTTGGTACAGGAGGCTGGGTACAGGAGCCTGGGTACAGAAGATTGGGTATAGGAGCTCGGTACAGGAGCCCGGGCACAGGAGGTCAGGTACAGGAGACTGGCTACATGAGAGGTTGTTTCCACCGGTCGGGGAGACTAGAACTAGGGGGCACAGTCTCAAAATATGGGGGAGCCAATTTAAAACCGAATTGAGAAGGAATTTCTTCTCCCAGACGGTTGTGAATCTGTGGAATTCTCTGCCCAAGGAAGCAGTTGAGACTAACTCATTGAATGTATTCAAATCACAGATAGATAGATTTTTAACCAATAAGGGAATTAAGGGTTACGGGGAGCGGGCGGGTAAGTGGAGCTGAGTCCACGGCCAGATCAGCCATGATCTTTTTGAATGGCGGAGCAGGCTCGAGGGGCTAGTTGGCCTACTCCTGTTCCTAATTCTTATGCTCTTATGTTCTTATGAACCCAGGTACAGGAGCCCATGTACAGGAGTCTGGGCACTGGAAATTGGGTATAGTATCCCGGATACATGAGACCGTGTACAGGAGCATGGGTAGACGAGTCTGCATACAGGAGACTAGGTGCAGGGCATGCGTACAGGACCCCGGTACAGGAAATTGCGTACAGGAGATTGGGTACAATAGACTGGGTACAGGAGCCCGGGTACAGGAGCACGGGTAGAGGACATCAGGTACAGAAGGTCAGGTACAGGAGACCGGATACAAGAGCCTGGGTGCAGGAGACTTGGTACAGGAGCCCAGGTGCAGGAGCCTGGGTACAGGAGCACGGGTACAGGAGACTGGGTACAGGAGTTCAGGTACAGGGTCTCGGGTACAGGAGACTGGGTACAGGAGCCCGGGTACAGGTGACTGTATACAGGTTACTGGATACAGGAGCCTGCGTACAGGAGACTGGCTGCAAGAAATTGGTACAGGAGCCTGGGTACAGGAGACTCATCACAGTAGCCCGGGAACAGTAACCCGTGTACAGGAGCCTAGGTACAGGAGCTCGGGTACATGAGACTGATACGGAAAAATGTTTGCAGGTGACTGGCTACAGTGGAGTGGGTACAGGAGCTGGGGTACAGGAGACTGGCTACAGGAGCCCGGGTACAGGAGACTGGGTACAGGAGACTGGGTACAGGTGCCCAGGTACAGGAGACTGGGTGAAGGAGACTGGATATAGCGGCAAGTGTTCAGGAGACTGAATACAGTAGCCCGGGTACAGGAGCCCGTGTACAGGAGACAGGCTACAGGAGCCTGGATAATGGAGCCCGTGTACAGGAGACTGGGTGCAGGACACTAGGTGCGGCAAATTGGGTACAGGAGCCCGGGTACCATAGACTTGGTACAGGAGACTGGGTACAGCAGCCTGGGTACAATAGATTGGGTACAGGAGCTCGGTTACAGGAGCCCGGGTACAGGAGTTCGGGAACAGGAGACTGGGTACATGTGTGCAGGTACAGGAGCCCAGATATTGGAGCCCAGGCACAGGAGCCCATGTACAGGAGTCTGGGCACTGGAAATTGGGTATAGTATCCCGGATACATGAGCCCGTGTACAGGAGCCTGGGTACACGAAACTGGGTACAGGAGACCGGGTGCAGGTCCCGGGTACAGGACCCATGGTACAGGAAATTGCGTACAGGAGACTGGGTACAATAGACTGGGTACCGGAGCCCGGATACAGGCGCACGGGTAGAGAACACCAGGTACAGAAGGTCAGGTACAGGAGACCGGGCACAAGAGCCTGGATACAGGAGACTTGGTACAGGAGCCCAGGTACGGAGCCTGGGTACAGGGTCCCGGGTACAGAAGACTGGGTACAGGAGCCCAGGTACAGGAACCCGAGTACAGGAGACTGGGTACAGGAGCCCGAGTACAGAAGCCCGGGTACAGGATCCCGGATACAGGAGACTGGGTTCAGGAGTCCACGTACAGGAGCCTGTGTACAGGATACTGGGTACAGGAGCCTGTGTACAGAAGACTTGGTAAAGGAGCCTGTGTACAGGAGACTGGGCACTGGAAATTGGGTACAGAATCCCGGATACATGAGCCCGTGTACAGGTGCCTGGGTACAGGAGGCTGGGTACAGGAGTCTGGGTGCACGAGCGCGGGAAGAGGGCACCGGGTACAGAAGGTCAGCTACAGGAGACCGGGTACAAGAGCCTGGGTACAGGAGACTTGGTACAGGAGCCCAGGTACAGGAGCCCAGGTAAAGGAGCCTGGGTACAGGATCCCGGGTACATGAGACTGGGTACTGGAGCCCGGGTACTGAAGCACAGGTACAGGTGGTCAGGTACAGGAGACTGGGTATTGGAGCCCAGGTACAGGAGCCCATGTACAGGAGACTGGGCACTGGAAATTGGGCATAGTAACCTTGGTACTTGAGCCCGTGTACAGGAGCCTGGGTACACAAGTCTGGGTACAGGAGACCGGGTACAGGTCCCGGGTACAGGACCCCAGGTACAGGAAATTGGGTACAAGAAACTGGGTACAAGAGACTGGGTACAGGAGCCTGGGTACAGGAGTACACGTAGAGGACACTAGGTACAGAAGATCAGGTCCAGGAGATCGGGTACAAGAGCCTGGGTACAGGAGACTTGGTACAGGAACCCAGGTACGGAACCTGGGTACAGGATCCCGGGTACTGGAGACTGGGTACAGGAGCCCGGGTACAGGAGCACGGGTACAGGAGACGGGGACAGGAGCTCGGGTACAGAAGCCTGGGTACAGGATCCCGGGTACAGGAGACTGGGTACAGGAGCCTGGATACAGGAAACTGGGTTCAGGAGCTCGAGTACAGGAGCATGGGTACAGGAGGTCACATACAGGAGACTGGCTGCAAGAGCCCAGGTACCGGAGCCCGGGTATTGGAGCCCACGTACAGCAGCCTGTGTACGGGAGACTGGGTACAGGAGACTGGGCACAGGAACTTGGGTACAGGAGATTGGGTACAGGAGCTCGGGTACAGGAGCCCGGGTACAGGTGGTCAGGTACAGGAGACTGGGTACAGGAGCCAGGTACAGGAGCCCATGTACAGGAGACTGGGCACTGGAAATTGGGTATAGTAACCTTGGTACTTGAGCCCGTGTACAGGAGCCTGGCTACACAAGTCTGGGTACAGGAGACCGGGTACAGGGCCCGGGTACCGGACCCCAGGTACAGGAAATTGGGTACAGGAAACTGGGTACAAGAGACTGGGTACAGGAGCCCGGGTACAGGAGTGCACGTAGAGGACACCAGATACAGAAGGTCAGGTCCAGGAGATCGGGTACAAGAGCCTGGGTACAGGAGAATGGGTACAGAAGCCCGGGTACAGGAGCACAGGTATAGGAACCTGGGTACAGGAGCACAGGTACAGGAGCTCGGGTACAGGGGCCCGGGTTCAGGAGCCCAGATACAGGTGACTGTGTACATGATACTGGATGCAGGTGCCTGTGTACAGGAGACTGGCTGCAAGAAATTGGTAGAGGAGCCCGAGTACAGGAGACTCATTACAGGAGCCCGGGAACAGTAGCCCGAGTACAGGAGCCTAGGTACAGGAGCTCGGGTACATGAGACTGGTACGGGAAAATGGTTGCAGGTGACTGGCTACAGGGGAGTGGGTACAGGAGCTGGGGTACAGGAGACTGGCTACAGGAGCCCGGGTACAGGAGGCTGGGTGCAGGAGACTGGGTGAAGGAGACTGGGTATAGCGGCAAGTGTTCAGGGGACTGGATACAGTAGCCCGTGTACAGGAGACAGGGGACAGGAGCCCGGGTACAAGAGACTGGGTACAGGAGCCTGGATAATGGAGCCCGTTTACAAGAGACTGGGTACAGGACATTAGGTACGGCAAATTGGGTACAGGAACCCGGGTACCGTAGACTTGGTACAGGAGGCTGGGTACAGGAGCCTGGGTACAGAAGATTGGGTATAGGAGCTCGGTACAGGAGCCCGGGCACAGGAGGTCAGGTACAGGAGACTGGCTACATGAGAGGTTGTTTCCACCGGTCGGGGAGACTAGAACTAGGGGGCACAGTCTCAAAATATGGGGGAGCCAATTTAAAACCGAATTGAGAAGGAATTTCTTCTCCCAGACGGTTGTGAATCTGTGGAATTCTCTGCCCAAGGAAGCAGTTGAGACTAACTCATTGAATGTATTCAAATCACAGATAGATAGATTTTTAACCAATAAGGGAATTAAGGGTTACGGGGAGCGGGCGGGTAAGTGGAGCTGAGTCCACGGCCAGATCAGCCATGATCTTTTTGAATGGCGGAGCAGGCTCGAGGGGCTAGATGGCCTACTCCTGTTCCTAATTCTTATGGTCTTATGTTCTTATGAACCCAGGTACAGGAGCCCATGTACAGGAGTCTGGGCACTGGAAATTGGGTATAGTATCCCGGATACATGAGACCGTGTACAGGAGCATGGGTAGACGAGTCTGCATACAGGAGACTAGGTGCAGGGCATGCGTACAGGACCCCGGTACAGGAAATTGCGTACAGGAGATTGGGTACAATAGACTGGGTACAGGAGCCCGGGTACAGGAGCACGGGTAGAGGACATCAGGTACAGAAGGTCAGGTACAGGAGACCGGATACAAGAGCCTGGGTGCAGGAGACTTGGTACAGGAGCCCAGGTGCAGGAGCCTGGGTACAGGAGCACGGGTACAGGAGACTGGGTACAGGAGTTCAGGTACAGGGTCTCGGGTACAGGAGACTGGGTACAGGAGCCCGGGTACAGGTGACTGTATACAGGTTACTGGATACAGGAGCCTGCGTACAGGAGACTGGCTGCAAGAAATTGGTACAGGAGCCCGGGTACAGGAGACTCATCACAGTAGCCCGGGAACAGTAACCCGTGTACAGGAGCCTAGGTACAGGAGCTCGGGTACATGAGACTGATACGGAAAAATGTTTGCAGGTGACTGGCTACAGTGGAGTGGGTACAGGAGCTGGGGTACAGGAGACTGGCTACAGGAGCCCGGGTACAGGAGACCGGGTACAGGAGACTGGGTACAGGTGCCCAGATACAGGAGACTGGGTGAAGGAGACTGGATATAGCGGCAAGTGTTCAGGAGACTGAATACAGTAGCCCGGGTACAGGAGCCCGTGTACAGGAGACAGGCTACAGGAGCCTGGATAATGGAGCCCGTGTACAGGAGACTGGGTGCAGGACACTAGGTGCGGCAAATTGGGTACAGGAGCCCGGGTACCATAGACTTGGTACAGGAGACTGGGTACAGCAGCCTGGGTACAATAGATTGGGTACAGGAGCTCGGTTACAGGAGCCCGGGTACAGGAGTTCGGGAACAGGAGACTGGGTACATGTGTGCAGGTACAGGAGCCCAGATATTGGAGCCCAGGCACAGGAGCCCATGTACAGGAGTCTGGGCACTGGAAATTGGGTATAGTATCCCGGATACATGAGCCCGTGTACAGGAGCCTGGGTACACGAAACTGGGTACAGGAGACCGGGTGCAGGTCCCGGGTACAGGACCCATGGTACAGGAAATTGCGTACAGGAGACTGGGTACAATAGACTGGGTACCGGAGCCCGGATACAGGCGCACGGGTAGAGAACACCAGGTACAGAAGGTCAGGTACAGGAGACCGGGCACAAGAGCCTGGATACAGGAGACTTGGTACAGGAGCCCAGGTACGGAGCCTGGGTACAGGGTCCCGGGTACAGAAGACTGGGTACAGGAGCCCAGGTACAGGAACCCGAGTACAGGAGACTGGGTACAGGAGCCCGAGTACAGAAGCCCGGGTACAGGATCCCGGATACAGGAGACTGGGTTCAGGAGTCCACGTACAGGAGCCTGTGTACAGGATACTGGGTACAGGAGCCTGTGTACAGAAGACTTGGTAAAGGAGCCTGTGTACAGGAGACTGGGCACTGGAAATTGGGTACAGAATCCCGGATACATGAGCCCGTGTACAGGTGCCTGGGTACAGGAGGCTGGGTATAGGAGTCTGGGTGCACGAGCGCGGGAAGAGGGCACCGGGTACAGAAGGTCAGCTACAGGAGACCGGGTACAAGAGCCTGGGTACAGGAGACTTGGTACAGGAGCCCAGGTACAGGAGCCCAGGTAAAGGAGCCTGGGTACAGGATCCCGGGTACATGAGACTGGGTACTGGAGCCCGGGTACTGAAGCACAGGTACAGGTGGTCAGGTACAGGAGACTGGGTATTGGAGCCCAGGTACAGGAGCCCATGTACAGGAGACTGGGCACTGGAAATTGGGCATAGTAACCTTGGTACTTGAGCCCGTGTACAGGAGCCTGGGTACACAAGTCTGGGTACAGGAGACCGGGTACAGGTCCCTGGTACAGGACCCCAGGTACAGGAAATTGGGTACAAGAAACTGGGTACAAGAGACTGGGTACAGGAGCCTGGGTACAGGAGTGCACGTAGAGGACACTAGGTACAGAAGATCAGGTCCAGGAGATCGGATACAAGAGCCTGGGTACAGGAGACTTGGTACAGGAACCCAGGTACGGAACCTGGGTACAGGATCCCGGGTACTGGAGACTGGGTACAGGAGCCCGGATACAGGAGCACGGGTACAGGAGACGGGGACAGGAGCTCGGGTATAGAAGCCTGGGTACAGGATCCCGGGTACAGGAGACTGGGTACAGGAGCCTGGATACAGGAAACTGGGTTCAGGAGCTCGAGTACAGGAGCATGGGTACAAGAGGTCACATACAGGAGACTGGCTGCAAGAGCCCAGGTACAGGAGCCCGGGTATTGGAGCCCACGTACAGGAGCCTGTGTACAGGAGACTGGGTACAGGAACTCGTGTACAGAAGACTGGGTAAAGGAGCCTGTCTACAGGAAACTGGGCACTGGAAATTGGGTACAGAATCCCGGATACATGAGCCCGTGTACAGGTGCCTGGGTACAGGAGTCTGGGTACAGGAGTCTAGGTACAGGAGCGTGGGAAGAGGTCCCCGGGTACAGAAGGTCAGCTACAGGAGACCAGGTACAAGAGCCTGGGTACAGGAGACTTGGTACAGGAGCCCAGGTACAGGAGCCCAGGTAAAGGAGCCTGGGTACAGGATCCCGGGTACATGAGACTGGGTACAGGAGCCCGGGTACAGGAGTGCACGTAGAGGACACCAGGTACAGAAGGTCAGGTCCAGGAGATCGGGTACAGGGGCCCGGGTACAGGAGCCTGGGTACAGTTGACTGTGTACAGGATACTGGACACAGGTGCCTGCGTACAGGAGACTGGCTGCAAGATATTGGTAGAGGAGTCCGGGTACAGGAGACTCATTACAGGAGCCCCAGAACAATAACCCAAGTACAGGAGCCTAGGTACAGGAGCTCGGGTACATGAGACTGGTACGGGAAAATGGTTGCAGGTGACTGGCTACAGGGGAGTGGGTACAGGAGACTTGGTACAGGAGCCCAGGAACAGGAGCCCAGGTAAAGGAGCCTGGGTACAGGATCCCGGGTACATGAGACTGGGTACTGGAGCCCGGGTACTGAAGCACAGGTACAGGAGACTGGGTACAGGAGCCCGGGTACAGGTCAGGTACAGGAGACTGGCTACAGGAGCGAGGTACAGGAACCCGGGTATTGATGCACAGGTACAGGAGCCTGGGTATTGGAGTCCAGGTACAGGAGTCTGTTTACAGGAGACTGAGCACTGGAAATTGGGTACAGAATCTCGGATACATGAGCCCGGCACCAGGAGCCTGGGTACAGGAGTCTGGGTACAGGAGCATGGGTCCAGGAGCTCAGGTACAGGAGACTAGGTACAGGAGCCCGGGTGTGATAGCCCGGGTACAGTACCCCGGGTACAGGAGCCCGTGTACAGGAGACAGGGTACAGGAGCCCGGTTACAAGAGACTCGGTACAGGAGCCTGGATAATGGAGCCCGTGTAAAGGAGACTGGGTACAGGACACTGGGTACGGCAAATCGTGTACAGGAGCCCGGATACCGTAGACTTTGGTACAGGAGACTGGGTACTGGAGCCCGGGTACAGGCGATTGGGTACAGGAGCTTGGGTACCCGAGTCCAGGTACAGGAGCCCGGGTATTGGAGCACAGGTACAGGAGCCTGTGTACAGGAGACTGCACTGGAAATTGGGTATAGTATCCCGGATACATGAGCCCGGGTACAGGAGCCTGGGTACAGAAGTCTGGGTACAGGAGACCGGGTACAGGGCCCGGATACAGGACTCCGGGTACAGGAAATTGTATACAGGAGATTGGGTACAGGAATCCGGGTACAGGTGCCCGGGTACAGGAGGCCGGGTACCGGACCCCGGGTTGAGGAAATTGGATACAGGAGACTGGTACAGGAGACTGGGTACAGAAGCACAGGTGCAGGAGACAAGTTCGAGGACACCGCGTGCAGAAGGTCCGGTACAGTAGACGGGGTACAGGAGCCTGGGTACAGGATCCCGGGTACAGGAGACTGGGTGCAGGAAATTTCGTACAGGATACCGGCTACATGAGCCCGGGTACAGCAGCCTGGGTACAAGAGCCTGGGTACATGAACCTGGGTACAGGAGCACGGATGCAGGACCCCAGGTACAGGAGCCATAGTACAGAGGCCTGGGTGCAGGAGCCCGGGTACAGGAGTTTGGACATAGGAGCCCGGGTACAAGAGACTGGTTACAGGAGACTGGGTACATCAGACAGGGTACAGGTGCGCGGGTACAGGAGCCCGGGTAATTAACCCAGCTACAGGTGACTGTGTACAGGGTACTGGAAACAGCATCCGGGGTGCAAGAAATTGGGTACAGGAGCCCGGGTACAGGAGGCTCGTTACAGGACCCCGGATACAGGAGCCCGGGCACAGGAGACTGGGTACAGGAGCCAGAGTGCAGGAGTCCAGGTACAGGAACCTAGGTACAGGAGCTCGGGTACAGGAGACTGGTATAGGAAGATAGTTACAGGTGACTGGCTACAGGAGCCTGGGTACAGGAGCTGGGGTAAAGGAGCACGGGTAGAGGACATCAGGTACAAAAGGTCAGGTACAGGAGACCGGGTACAAGAGCCTGGGTACAGGAGACTTGGTACAGGAGCCCGGGTACAGGAGCACGGGTACAGGAGACTGGGTACAAGAGCTCAGGTACAGGGTCCCGGGTACAGGAGACTGGGTACAAGAGCCCGGGTACAGGTGACTGTATACAGGATACTGGATACAGGAGCCTGCGTACAGGAGTCTAGCTGCAAGAAATTGGTACAGGAGCCCGGGTACAAGGGACTCATTACAGGAGACCAGGAACAGTAGCCCGAATACAGGAGCCTAGGTACAGGAGCTCGGGTACATGAGACTGCTACGGGAAAATGGTTGCAGGAGACTGGCTACAGGAGCCCGGCTACAGGAGACCGAGTACAGGAGACTGGGTACAGGTGCCCTGGTACAGGCGACTGGGTGAAGGAGACTGGTATAGCGGCAAGTGTTCAGGGACTGGATACAATAGCCCGGGTACAGGAGCCCATGTACAGGAGACAGGGTACAGGAGCCAGGGTACAAGAGATTGGGTACAGAAACCTGGATAATGAAGCCCATGTACAGGAGACTGGGTGCAGGACACTAGGTACGGCAAATTGAGTACAGGAGCCCAGGTACCGTAGACTTGGTACAGGAGGCTGGGTACAGGAGCCTGGGTACAGGAGATTGGGTACAGGAGCTCGGGTACAGGAGCTCGGGTACAGGAGGTCAGGTACAGGAGACTGGCTACATGAGCCCAGGTACAGGAGCACGGGTATTGGAGCACAGGTACAGGAGCCCATGTACAGGAGTCTGGGCACTGGAAATTGGGTATAGTATCCCAGATAAATGAGCCCATGTACAGGAGCCTGGGTACACGAGTCTATGTACAGGTCACCGGGTGCAGTTCCTGGGTACAGGACCCCTGGTACAGGAAATTGTGTACAGGAGACTGGGTACAAGAGACTGGGTACAGGAGCACGGGTACAGGAGCACGGGTAGAGGACACCAGGTACATAAGGTCAGGTACAGGAGACCGGGTACAAGAGCCTGGGTACAGGAGTCTTGGTACATGAGCCCGGCACCAGGAGCCTAGGTACAGGAGCCTGTGTACAGGAGTCTGGGTACAGGAGTCTGGGTACAGGAGCATGGGTCCAGGAGCTCAGGTACAGGAGCCCGGGTATGATAGCCCATGTACAGGAGACCAGGTACAGAAGCCCAGGTATTGGAGACGAGATACAGGAGCCCATGTACAGGAGACTGGGTACAGGAGCCTGGATAATGAAGCCCGTGTAAAGGAGACTGGGTACAGGACACTGGGCACGGCAAATCGTGTACAGGAGCCCGGATACTGTAAACTTGGTACAGGAGACTGGGTACAGGAGCCTGGGTACAGGAGATCGGGTACATGTGACTGGGTACAGGTACCCGGGTACAGGAGACAGGGTGAAAGAGACTGGGTATAGCGTCAAGAGTTCAGAGGACTGGATACAGTACCCCGGGTACAGGAGCCCATCTACAGGAGACAGGGTACAGGAGACCGGGTACAAGAGACTGGGTACAGGAGCCTGGATAATGGAGGCCGTGTAAAGGAGACTGGGTACAGGACACTGGGTACGGCAAATCATGTACAGGAGCCCGGATACCGTAGACTTGATACAGGAGATTGGGTACAGGAGCCCTGGTACAGGAGGTCAGGTACAGGAGCCCAGGTATTGGAGCACAGGTACAGGAGCCTGTGTACAGGAGACTGGGTGCAGGAGCCCGTGTACAGGAGACTGTGCACTGGAAATTGGGTATAGTATCCTGGATACATGAGCCCGGGTACAGGAGCCTGGGTACAGGAGTCTGGGTACAGGAGACCGGATACAGGGCCTGGGTACAGGACCCCAGGTACAGGAAATTGTATAAAGGAGATTGGGTACAGGAATCTGGCTATAGGTGCCCGGGTACAGGAGGCCGGGTACCGGACCCCGGGTTGAGGAAATTGGATACAGGAGACTGGGTACAAGAGACTGGGTACAGAAGCACGGGTACAGGAGACAAGGTCGAGGACACCGGGTGCAGAAGGTCCGGTACAATAGACTGGGTACAGAAGCCTGGGTACAGGATCCCGGGTACAGGAGACAGGGTGCAGGAAATTTCGGACAGGATACTGGGTACATGAGCCTTGGTACAGGAGCACGGGTACACGACCCCGGGTACAGGAGGCTGGATACAGGATCCCGGGTACAAGAAACTGAGTACAGGAGACTGGGTACAAGAGACTGGGTACAGGAGCCTGGGCACAGGAGCCCGGGTAGAGGACATCGGATGCAGAAGGTCAGGTACAGGAGACTGAGTACAGGAGCCCGAGTACAGGAGACTGTGTATAGGAGACTGGGTTCAGGAGCCTGGTTACAGGAGCCCGATTACAGGAGCCCAGGTACAGGACCGTATGTACAGGAGCTCAGGTACAGAAGCCTGGGTGCAGGAGCCTGGGTACAGGAGTTTGGGCACAGGAGCCCGGGTACAAGAGACTGGGTACAGGAGACTGGGTACATCAGACAGGGTACAGGTGCCCGGGTACAGGAGCCCGGGTACATTAACCCAGGTACGGGTGACTGTGTACTGGGTACTGGATACAGGAGCCAGGAACAGGAGACAGGCTGCAAGAAATTGGGTACAGGAGCCCAGGTACAGGAGACTCATTACAGAAGCCCGGGTACAGGAGCCCGAGTACAGGAGACTGGGTACAGGAGAGTGAGTACAGGAGCCTGGGTACAGGATCCCGGGTACAGGAGACTGGGTGCAGGAAATTTCGTACAGGATACCGGCTACATGAGCCCGGGTACAGCAGCCTGGGTACAAGAGCCTGGGTACATGAACCTGGGTACAGGAGCACGGATGCAGGACCCCAGGTACAGGAGCCATAGTACAGAGGCCTGGGTGCAGGAGCCCGGGTACAGGAGTTTGGACATAGGAGCCCGGGTACAAGAGACTGGTTACAGGAGACTGGGTACATCAGACAGGGTACAGGTGCGCGGGTACAGGAGCCCGGGTAATTAACCCAGCTACAGGTGACTGTGTACAGGGTACTGGAAACAGCATCCGGGGTGCAAGAAATTGGGTACAGGAGCCCGGGTACAGGAGGCTCGTTACAGGACCCCGGATACAGGAGCCCGGGCACAGGAGACTGGGTACAGGAGCCAGAGTGCAGGAGTCCAGGTACAGGAACCTAGGTACAGGAGCTCGGGTACAGGAGACTGGTATAGGAAGATAGTTACAGGTGACTGGCTACAGGAGCCTGGGTACAGGAGCTGGGGTAAAGGAGCACGGGTAGAGGACATCAGGTACAAAAGGTCAGGTACAGGAGACCGGGTACAAGAGCCTGGGTACAGGAGACTTGGTACAGGAGCCCGGGTACAGGAGCACGGGTACAGGAGACTGGGTACAAGAGCTCAGGTACAGGGTCCCGGGTACAGGAGACTGGGTACAAGAGCCCGGGTACAGGTGACTGTATACAGGATACTGGATACAGGAGCCTGCGTACAGGAGTCTAGCTGCAAGAAATTGGTACAGGAGCCCGGGTACAGGGGACTCATTACAGGAGACCAGGAACAGTAGCCCGAATACAGGAGCCTAGGTACAGGAGCTCGGGTACATGAGACTGCTACGGGAAAATGGTTGCAGGAGACTGGCTACAGGAGCCCGGCTACAGGAGACCGAGTACAGGAGACTGGGTACAGGTGCCCTGGTACAGGCGACTGGGTGAAGGAGACTGGTATAGCGGCAAGTGTTCAGGGACTGGATACAATAGCCCGGGTACAGGAGCCCATGTACAGGAGACAGGGTACAGGAGCCAGGGTACAAGAGATTGGGTACAGAAACCTGGATAATGAAGCCCATGTACAGGAGACTGGGTGCAGGACACTAGGTACGGCAAATTGAGTACAGGAGCCCAGGTACCGTAGACTTGGTACAGGAGGCTGGGTACAGGAGCCTGGGTACAGGAGATTGGGTACAGGAGCTCGGGTACAGGAGCTCGGGTACAGGAGGTCAGGTACAGGAGACTGGCTACATGAGCCCAGGTACAGGAGCACGGGTATTGGAGCACAGGTACAGGAGCCCATGTACAGGAGTCTGGGCACTGGAAATTGGGTATAGTATCCCAGATAAATGAGCCCATGTACAGGAGCCTGGGTACACGAGTCTATGTACAGGTCACCGGGTGCAGTTCCTGGGTACAGGACCCCTGGTACAGGAAATTGTGTACAGGAGACTGGGTACAAGAGACTGGGTACAGGAGCACGGGTACAGGAGCACGGGTAGAGGACACCAGGTACATAAGGTCAGGTACAGGAGACCGGGTACAAGAGCCTGGGTACAGGAGTCTTGGTACATGAGCCCGGCACCAGGAGCCTAGGTACAGGAGCCTGTGTACAGGAGTCTGGGTACAGGAGTCTGGGTACAGGAGCATGGGTCCAGGAGCTCAGGTACAGGAGCCCGGGTATGATAGCCCATGTACAGGAGACCAGGTACAGAAGCCCAGGTATTGGAGACGAGATACAGGAGCCCATGTACAGGAGACTGGGTACAGGAGCCTGGATAATGAAGCCCGTGTAAAGGAGACTGGGTACAGGACACTGGGCACGGCAAATCGTGTACAGGAGCCCGGATACTGTAAACTTGGTACAGGAGACTGGGTACAGGAGCCTGGGTACAGGAGATCGGGTACATGTGACTGGGTACAGGTACCCGGGTACAGGAGACAGGGTGAAAGAGACTGGGTATAGCGTCAAGAGTTCAGAGGACTGGATACAGTACCCCGGGTACAGGAGCCCATCTACAGGAGACAGGGTACAGGAGACCGGGTACAAGAGACTGGGTACAGGAGCCTGGATAATGGAGGCCGTGTAAAGGAGACTGGGTACAGGACACTGGGTACGGCAAATCATGTACAGGAGCCCGGATACCGTAGACTTGATACAGGAGATTGGGTACAGGAGCCCTGGTACAGGAGGTCAGGTACAGGAGCCCAGGTATTGGAGCACAGGTACAGGAGCCTGTGTACAGGAGACTGGGTGCAGGAGCCCGTGTACAGGAGACTGTGCACTGGAAATTGGGTATAGTATCCTGGATACATGAGCCCGGGTACAGGAGCCTGGGTACAGGAGTCTGGGTACAGGAGACCGGATACAGGGCCTGGGTACAGGACCCCAGGTACAGGAAATTGTATAAAGGAGATTGGGTACAGGAATCTGGCTATAGGTGCCCGGGTACAGGAGGCCGGGTACCGGACCCCGGGTTGAGGAAATTGGATACAGGAGACTGGGTACAAGAGACTGGGTACAGAAGCACGGGTACAGGAGACAAGGTCGAGGACACCGGGTGCAGAAGGTCCGGTACAATAGACTGGGTACAGAAGCCTGGGTACAGGATCCCGGGTACAGGAGACAGGGTGCAGGAAATTTCGGACAGGATACTGGGTACATGAGCCTTGGTACAGGAGCACGGGTACACGACCCCGGGTACAGGAGGCTGGATACAGGATCCCGGGTACAAGAAACTGAGTACAGGAGACTGGGTACAAGAGACTGGGTACAGGAGCCTGGGCACAGGAGCCCGGGTAGAGGACATCGGATGCAGAAGGTCAGGTACAGGAGACTGAGTACAGGAGCCCGAGTACAGGAGACTGTGTATAGGAGACTGGGTTCAGGAGCCTGGTTACAGGAGCCCGATTACAGGAGCCCAGGTACAGGACCGTATGTACAGGAGCTCAGGTACAGAAGCCTGGGTGCAGGAGCCTGGGTACAGGAGTTTGGGCACAGGAGCCCGGGTACAAGAGACTGGGTACAGGAGACTGGGTACATCAGACAGGGTACAGGTGCCCGGGTACAGGAGCCCGGGTACATTAACCCAGGTACGGGTGACTGTGTACTGGGTACTGGATACAGGAGCCAGGAACAGGAGACAGGCTGCAAGAAATTGGGTACAGGAGCCCAGGTACAGGAGACTCATTACAGAAGCCCGGGTACAGGAGCCCGAGTACAGGAGACTGGGTACAGGAGAGTGAGTACAGGAGCCTGGGTACAGGATCCCGGGTACAGGAGACTGGGTGCAGGAAATTTCGTACAGGATACCGGCTACATGAGCCCGGGTACAGCAGCCTGGGTACAAGAGCCTGGGTACATGAACCTGGGTACAGGAGCACGGATGCAGGACCCCAGGTACAGGAGCCATAGTACAGAGGCCTGGGTGCAGGAGCCCGGGTACAGGAGTTTGGACATAGGAGCCCGGGTACAAGAGACTGGTTACAGGAGACTGGGTACATCAGACAGGGTACAGGTGCGCGGGTACAGGAGCCCGGGTAATTAACCCAGCTACAGGTGACTGTGTACAGGGTACTGGAAACAGCATCCGGGGTGCAAGAAATTGGGTACAGGAGCCCGGGTACAGGAGGCTCGTTACAGGACCCCGGATACAGGAGCCCGGGCACAGGAGACTGGGTACAGGAGCCAGAGTGCAGGAGTCCAGGTACAGGAACCTAGGTACAGGAGCTCGGGTACAGGAGACTGGTATAGGAAGATAGTTACAGGTGACTGGCTACAGGAGCCTGGGTACAGGAGCTGGGGTAAAGGAGCACGGGTAGAGGACATCAGGTACAAAAGGTCAGGTACAGGAGACCGGGTACAAGAGCCTGGGTACAGGAGACTTGGTACAGGAGCCCGGGTACAGGAGCACGGGTACAGGAGACTGGGTACAAGAGCTCAGGTACAGGGTCCCGGGTACAGGAGACTGGGTACAAGAGCCCGGGTACAGGTGACTGTATACAGGATACTGGATACAGGAGCCTGCGTACAGGAGTCTAGCTGCAAGAAATTGGTACAGGAGCCCGGGTACAGGGGACTCATTACAGGAGACCAGGAACAGTAGCCCGAATACAGGAGCCTAGGTACAGGAGCTCGGGTACATGAGACTGCTACGGGAAAATGGTTGCAGGAGACTGGCTACAGGAGCCCGGCTACAGGAGACCGAGTACAGGAGACTGGGTACAGGTGCCCTGGTACAGGCGACTGGGTGAAGGAGACTGGTATAGCGGCAAGTGTTCAGGGACTGGATACAATAGCCCGGGTACAGGAGCCCATGTACAGGAGACAGGGTACAGGAGCCAGGGTACAAGAGATTGGGTACAGAAACCTGGATAATGAAGCCCATGTACAGGAGACTGGGTGCAGGACACTAGGTACGGCAAATTGAGTACAGGAGCCCAGGTACCGTAGACTTGGTACAGGAGGCTGGGTACAGGAGCCTGGGTACAGGAGATTGGGTACAGGAGCTCGGGTACAGGAGCTCGGGTACAGGAGGTCAGGTACAGGAGACTGGCTACATGAGCCCAGGTACAGGAGCACGGGTATTGGAGCACAGGTACAGGAGCCCATGTACAGGAGTCTGGGCACTGGAAATTGGGTATAGTATCCCAGATAAATGAGCCCATGTACAGGAGCCTGGGTACACGAGTCTATGTACAGGTCACCGGGTGCAGTTCCTGGGTACAGGACCCCTGGTACAGGAAATTGTGTACAGGAGACTGGGTACAAGAGACTGGGTACAGGAGCACGGGTACAGGAGCACGGGTAGAGGACACCAGGTACATAAGGTCAGGTACAGGAGACCGGGTACAAGAGCCTGGGTACAGGAGTCTTGGTACATGAGCCCGGCACCAGGAGCCTAGGTACAGGAGCCTGTGTACAGGAGTCTGGGTACAGGAGTCTGGGTACAGGAGCATGGGTCCAGGAGCTCAGGTACAGGAGCCCGGGTATGATAGCCCATGTACAGGAGACCAGGTACAGAAGCCCAGGTATTGGAGACGAGATACAGGAGCCCATGTACAGGAGACTGGGTACAGGAGCCTGGATAATGAAGCCCGTGTAAAGGAGACTGGGTACAGGACACTGGGCACGGCAAATCGTGTACAGGAGCCCGGATACTGTAAACTTGGTACAGGAGACTGGGTACAGGAGCCTGGGTACAGGAGATCGGGTACATGTGACTGGGTACAGGTACCCGGGTACAGGAGACAGGGTGAAAGAGACTGGGTATAGCGTCAAGAGTTCAGAGGACTGGATACAGTACCCCGGGTACAGGAGCCCATCTACAGGAGACAGGGTACAGGAGACCGGGTACAAGAGACTGGGTACAGGAGCCTGGATAATGGAGGCCGTGTAAAGGAGACTGGGTACAGGACACTGGGTACGGCAAATCATGTACAGGAGCCCGGATACCGTAGACTTGATACAGGAGATTGGGTACAGGAGCCCTGGTACAGGAGGTCAGGTACAGGAGCCCAGGTATTGGAGCACAGGTACAGGAACCTGTGTACAGGAGACTGGGTGCAGGAGCCCGTGTACAGGAGACTGTGCACTGGAAATTGGGTATAGTATCCTGGATACATGAGCCCGGGTACAGGAGCCTGGGTACAGGAGTCTGGGTACAGGAGACCGGATACAGGGCCTGGGTACAGGACCCCAGGTACAGGAAATTGTATAAAGGAGATTGGGTACAGGAATCTGGCTATAGGTGCCCGGGTACAGGAGGCCGGGTACCGGACCCCGGGTTGAGGAAATTGGATACAGGAGACTGGGTACAAGAGACTGGGTACAGAAGCACGGGTACAGGAGACAAGGTCGAGGACACCGGGTGCAGAAGGTCCGGTACAATAGACTGGGTACAGAAGCCTGGGTACAGGATCCCGGGTACAGGAGACAGGGTGCAGGAAATTTCGGACAGGATACTGGGTACATGAGCCTTGGTACAGGAGCACGGGTACACGACCCCGGGTACAGGAGGCTGGATACAGGATCCCGGGTACAAGAAACTGAGTACAGGAGACTGGGTACAAGAGACTGGGTACAGGAGCCTGGGCACAGGAGCCCGGGTAAAGGACATCGGATGCAGAAGGTCAGGTACAGGAGACTGAGTACAGGAGCCCGAGTACAGGAGACTGTGTATAGGAGACTGGGTTCAGGAGCCTGGTTACAGGAGCCCGAATACAGGAGCCCAGGTACAGGACCGTATGTACAGGAGCTCAGGTACAGAAGCCTGGGTGCAGGAGCCTGGGTACAGGAGTTTGGGCACAGGAGCCCGGGTACAAGAGACTGGGTACAGGAGACTGGGTACATCAGACAGGGTACAGGTGCCCGGGTACAGGAGCCCGGGTACATTAACCCAGGTACGGGTGACTGTGTACTGGGTACTGGATACAGGAGCCAGGAACAGGAGACAGGCTGCAAGAAATTGGGTACAGGAGCCCAGGTACAGGAGACTCATTACAGAAGCCCGGGTACAGGAGCCCGAGTACAGGAGACTGGGTACAGGAGAGTGAGTACAGGTGCCTGGGTACAGGAGATTGGTGAAGGAGACTGGGTATAGCGGCAAGTATTCAGTGGACTGGATACAGTAGCCCGGGTAGAGTAGCCCATATACAGGAGACAGGGTACAGGAGCCCGGGTGCAAGAGACTGGGTACAAGAGCCTGGATAATGGATCCCATGTACAGGAGACTGGGTACAGGACACTGGGTACAGGAGCCCGGGTACATGAGATTGGGTACAGGAGCTCGGGTACAGGAGACTGGGTACAAGAGGCCAGGTACAGGAGACTGGGTACAGGAGCCAGGTACAGGAGCCCGTGTATTGGAGTCCAAGTACAGGAGCCTGTGTACAGGAGACTTGGTAAAGGAGCCCGTGTACAGGAGACTGGGCACTGGAAATTGGGTACAGAATCTCGGATACATGAGCCCGGCACCAGGAGCCCGGCACCGGGAGCCTGGGTACAGGAGCCTGTGTACAGGAGTCTGGGTACAGGAGCATGGGTCCAGGAGCTCAGGTACAGGAGACTAGGTACAGGAGCTCGGGTATGATAGCCCGTGTACAGGAGCCCAGGTACAGAAGCCCGGGTATTGGAGCCGAGATACAGGAGCCCGTGTACAGGAGAGTGGGTACAGGAGCCTGGATAATGGACCCCGTGTAAAGGAGACTGGGTACAGGACACTGGGTACGGCAAATCGTGTACAGGAGCCCGGATACCGTAGACCTGGTACACGAGATTGGGTACAGGAGCCCAGGTACAGGAGATTGGGTGCAGGAGCTCGGGTACAGGAGCCCCGGTACAGGAGGTCAGGTATAGGAGCCTGTGTATAGGAGACTGGGTACAGGAGCCCGTGTACAGGAGACAGGATACAGGAGCCCGGGTACAAGAGACTGGGTACAGGAGCCTGGATAATGGAGCCCGTGTAGAGGATACTGGGTACATGACATTGGGTACGGCAAATCGGGTACAGGAGCACCGGTAAAGCAGCCTTGGTACAGGAGACATGATACAGGAGCCCGTGTACAGTAAGTCAGGTACAGAAGACTGGTACAGAAGCCCAGGCACAGGAGCACGGGCGTTGGAGACTGTGCACTGGAAATTGGGTATAGTATCCCGGATACATGAGCCCGGGTACAGGAGCCTGGGTACAGGAGCCTGGGTACAGGAGACCGGGTACAGGGCCTGGGTACAGGACCCCGGGTACAGGAAATTGTACAAAGGAGATTGGGTACAGGATCTAGGTATAGGTGCCCGGGTACAGGAGGCCGGGTACCGGACCCCGGGTTGAGGAAATTGGATACAGGAGATTGGGTACAAGAGACTGGGTACAGAAGCACGGGTACAGGAGACAAGGTCGAGGACACCGGGTGCAGAAGGTCTGGTACAATAGTTTGGGTACAGAAGCCTGGGTACAGGATCCCGGGTACAGGAGACTGGGTGCAGGAAATTTCGTACTGGATACTGGGTACATGAGCCCTGGTACAGGAGCCTGGGTACAAGAGCTTGGGTAGATGAACCAGGGTACAGGAGCACGGGTACAGGATCCCGGGTACAGGAGGCTGGATATAGGATCCCGGGTACAAGAAACTGAGTACAGGAGCCCGGGTAGAGGACACCGGATGCAGAAGGTCAGGTACAGGAGACTGGGTACAGGAGCCTGGTACAGGACACTGGGTACAGGAGCCCGAGTACAGGAGACTGTGTACAGGAGACTGGGTTCAGGAGCCTGGTTACAGGAGCCCGAATATAGGAGCCCAGGTACAGGACCGCGGGTACAGGAGCTCAGCTACAGAAGCCTGGGTGCAGGAGCCTGGGTACAGGAGTTTAGGCACAGGAGCCCGGGTACAAGAGACTGGGTACAGGAGACTGGGTACATTAACCCAATTATGGGTGACTGTGTACTGGGTACTGGATACAGGAGCCGGGATCAGGAGACAGGCTGCAAGAAATTGGGTACAGGAGCCCGGGTACAGGAGACTCGTTACAGGAGCCCAGGTACAGGAGCCCGAGTACAGGTGACTGGGTACATGAGCCAGAATACAGGAGCTCGGGTACAGGAGCCTAGGTACAGGAGCTCTGGTACAGGAGCCTGGGTACAGGAGGTCAGGTACAGGAGACTGGGTACAGGAACCCAGGTACAGGAGCCCGGATATTGGAGTTCAGGTACAGGAGCTCGTGTACAAGAGACTGGGCACTGGAAATTGGGTATAGTATCCCGGATACATGAGCCCGTGCACAGGAGCTTGGATACACAAGTCTGGGTACAGGAGACTGGGTACAGGGCCCGGGTACAGGACACCGGGTACAGGAAATTGGGTACAGGAGACTGGGTACAAGAGACTGGGTGCAGGAGCCCGGGTACAGGAGCACGGGTAGTGGACACTAGGTACAGAAGGCCAGGTACAGGAGACCGGGTACAAGAGCCTGGGTACAGGAGACTTGGTACAGGAGCCCAGGTACAGGATCCTGGGTACAGGAGACTGGGTACAGGAGCTCGGATACAGGAGCCCGGGTATAGAAGCCCGGGTATAGGATCCCGAATACAGGAGACTGGGTACAGGAGACTAGGTACAGGAGCTCGGGTACAGGAGCCCGGGTACAGGAGGTCACGTGCAGGAGACTGGCTACAGGACCCAGATACAGGAGCACGGGTATTGGAGCCCAGATTCAGGAGCCTGTGTACACGAGACTGGGCACTGGAAATTGGGTACAGAATCCCGGATACATGAGCCCGTGTCCAATGCCTGGGCTCAGGAGTCTAGTTACAGGAGTCCAGGTACGGGAGTCTGGGTACGGGAGCCCGAGTCCAGGAACCCAGGTACAGGAGCCTGGATACAGGAATCTGGGTACAGGCGACAGGGTACAGGAGCCCGGGTACAGGGCCCTGGGTACAGGAAATTGGGTACAGAAGACTGGGTACTGGAGCCCGTGTACAGGAGCGCGGGTAGAGGACAGCGGGTACAGAAGGTCAGGTACAGGGGACCACGTACAAGAGCCTGGGTACAGGAGACTTGGTACAGGAGATTGGGTACAGGAGTTCGGGTACAGGAGCCCGGGTACAAGTCAGGTACAGGAGACTGGCTACAGGAGCCCAGGTACAGGAGCCCGGGTATTGGTGCACAGGTACAGGAGCCTGTGTGCAGGAGACTGGGTACAAGAGCCCGTGCACAGGAGACTGGGCACTGGAAATTGTGTACAGAATCCCGGATACATCAGCTCAGGTGCAGGAGCCTGGGTACAGGTGTCTGGGTACAGGATTCTGGGCATAGGAGCATGGGTCCAGGAGCTCAGGTACAGGAGACTGGGTACAGGAGCCCGGGTATGATAGCCCTGATATAGAAGGTCAGGTACAGGAGCCCGGGTATTGGAGCCGAGCTACAGGAGCCCGTGTACAGGAGATGGATACAGGAGCCAGTGTTCAGGAGACTGGGTACAGGAGCCTGTGTTCAGGAGACTGAGTACAGGAAATTGGGTACCGGACTCGGGTACATGATCCCGGGTACATGAGCCTGGGTACAGGAGCCCGGGTACACGAATCGGGTACAGGAGCACGGGTACAGGATCCCGGGTACAAGAGGCTGAATACAGGATCCTGGGTACAGGAAATTGAGTACAGGAGACTGGGTACAGGAGCCCGGGTACAGGAGCCAGTGTACTGGAGACTGGGGACAGGAGAGTGGGTATAGTTGCAATTGTACAGAGGACTGGATACAGTAGCCCGGGTACAAGAGCCCATGTACAGGAGCCCGGTTACAAGAGCCCGGGTACATGAGCCTAGATAATGCAGCCAATGTACAGGAGACTAGCTACAGGACACTGGGTACGGCAAATCGGGTACAGGAGCCCGGGTACAGTAGACTTGGTACAGGAGACTAGGTACAGGAGCCCGGATGCTGGAGCCCGGGTACAGGAGATTGGGTACAGGAGCTCGGGTACAGGAGCCTGTGTACAGGAGACTGGGCACTGGAAATTGGTTATAGTATCTCGGATACATGTGCCCGAGTACAGGAGCCTGGGTACAGGAGTCTGGGTATAGGAGTACGGGTACAGGAGTACGGGTACAGGAAATTGGCTACAGGAGACTGGGTACAAGGGACTGGGTACAGGAGCCTGCGTACAGGAGCGCGGGTAGAGGACACTGGGTACAGAAGGTCAGGAACAGGAGAACGGGTACAAGAGCCTGGGTACAGGAGCCCAGGTACAGGAACCCGGGTACAGGAGCCCGGGTACAGGAACCCGGGTGCAGGAGCCCGGGTGCAGGAGACTGGGTACAGGAGCCCAGCTGCAGGAGAATGGGTACAGCAGCCCGGGTACAGGAGCCCTGGTACAGGAGCCCGGGTACAGGAGCCCTGGTACAGGAGCCCGGGTACAGGACCCCGGGTGCAGGAGACTGGGTACAGGAGCCCGGATACAGGAGCCCGGGTACAGGAGCCCGGGTACAGGAGCCCGGGTACAGGAGACTGGGCACAGGAAATTGGATATAGTATCTCGGATATATGTGTCTGAGTACAGGAGCCTGGGTACAAGAGTCTGGGTATAGGAGACCGGGTACAGGGGTACGGGTACAGGACCCCGGGTACAGGAAATTGGTTACTGTAGACTGGGTACAAGAGACTGTGTACAGGAGCCCGGGTACAGGAGCGCGGGTAGAGGACACTGGGTACAGAAGGTCAGGAACAGGTGACTGGGTACAGGAGCCCGGGTACAGGAGACTGGGTGCAGGATCCTGGGTCCAGGAGCCCGGGTACAGGAGCCCGGGTACAGGAGACTGGGCACAGGAAATTGGATATAGTATCTCGGATACATGTGTCTGAGTACAGGAGCCTGGGTACAAGAATCTGGGTACAGGAGCCCGGGTACATGAATCGGGTACAGGAGCACGGGTACAGGATCCAGGGTGCAAGAGGCTGAATACAGGATCCTGGGTACAGGAAATTGAGTACAGGAGACTGGGTACAGGAGCCCGGTAACAGGAGCCAGTGTACTGGAGACTGGGGACAGGAGAGTGGGTATAGTTGCAATTGTACAGAGGACTGGATACAGTAGTCCAGGTACAGGAGCCCGTGTACAGGAGCCCGGTTACAAGAGCCCGGGTACAGGAGCCTAGATAATGCAGCCAATGTACAGGAGACTAGCTACAGGACACTGGGTACGGCAAATCGGGTACTGGAGATTGGGTACAGGAGCTCGGGTACAGGAGCCTGTGTACAGGAGACTGGGCACTGGAAATTGGTTATAGTATCTCGGATACATGTGCCCGAGTACAGGAGCCTGGGTACAGGAGTCTGGGTATAGAAGTACGGGTACAGGAGTACGGGTACAGGAAATTGGCTACAGGAGACTGGGTACAAGAGACTGGGTACAGGAGCCCGCGTACAGGAGCACGGGTAGAGGACACTGGGTACAGAAGGTCAGGAACAGGAGACCGGGTACAAGAGCCTGGGTACAGGAGCCCAGGTACAGGAACCCGGGTACAGGATCCCGAGTACAGGAGACTGGGTTCAGGAGCCCGGGTGCAGGAGACTGGGTACAGGTGCCTGGGTACAGGAGCCCTGGTACAGGAGCAAGGGTACAGGAGCCCTGGTACAGGAGCCCGGGTACAGGAGCCCGGGTGCAGGAGACTGGGTACAGGAGCCCAGGTACAGGAGCCCGGCTACAGGATCCCGAGTACAGGAGACTGGGTTCAGGAGCCCGGGTGCAGGAGACTGGGTACAGGTGCCCTGGTACAGGAGCCCGGGTACAGGAGTTCGGGTACAGGATCCCGAGTACAGGAGCCTGGGTACAGGAGCCTGGGTGCAGGAGACTGGGTACAGGAGCCCGGGTACAGGAGACTTGGTGCAGGAGCCCAGGTGCAGGAACCGGGGTACAGGAGACAGGGGACAGGAGATGGGTATAGGAGCCCGTGTTCAGGAGACTGGATACAGGAGCCTGCGTACAGGAGTCTTGGTACAGGAAATTGGGTACCGGAACCCAGGTACATGATCCCGGGTACATGAGCCTGGGTACAGGAGCCCGGGTACATGAATCGGATACAGGAGCACGGGTACAGGATCCTGGGTACCAGAGGCCAGATACAGGATCCTGGGTACAGGAAATTGAGTACAGGAGACCTGGTACAGGAGAGTGGGTACATTAGCCAGTGTACAGGAGACTGGGTACAGGAGACTGGGTATAGTTGCAATTGTACAGGGGACTGGATATAGTAGCCCAGGTATAGCAGCCCATGTACAGGAGCCCGGGTAGACAAGCCCGGGTACAAGAGACTGGGTACAGGAGCCTAGATAATGCAGCCCGTGTACAGGAGACTAGCTACAGGACAGTGGGCACGACAAATTGGGTACAGAAGCCCGGGTACAGTAGACTTGGTACAGGAGACCGGATACAGGAGCCCGGGTACAGGAGACTGGTACAGGAGCCTAGATAATGCAACCCGTGTACAGGAGACTATCAACAGGACACTGGGTACGGCAAATTGGGTACAGGAGCCCGGGTACAGTAGACTTGGTACAGGAGACTAGGTACAGGAGCCCGGGTGCTGGAGCCCGGGTACAGGAGATTGGGTACAGGAGCTCGGGTACAGGGGCTGTGTACAGGAGACTGGGCACTGGAAATTGGGTATAGTATTTTGCATACATGTGCCCAGGTACAGGAGCCTGGGTACCAGGAGTCTGGGTATAGGAGACCGGATACAGGGGTACGGACGGGTACAGGACCCCTGGTACAGGAAATTGATTACAGGAGACTGGGTACAAGAGACTGGGTACAGGAGCCTGCGTACAGGAGCAAGGGTAGAGGACACCGAGTACAGAAGGTCAGGAACAGGAGACCGGGTACAAGAGCCTGGGTACAGGAGCCCAGGTACAGGAACCCGGGTACAGGGCCAGGGTGCAGGAGCCCGGGTACTGGAGCCAGGATACAGGAGATAGGGGACAGGAGATGGGTACAGGAGCCCGTGTTCAGGATACTGGGTACAGGAACCTGCGTATAGGAGACTGGGTACAGGAAATTGGGTACAGGAGACTGGGTACAGGACACTGGGTACAGGAGCCCGGGTACAGGAGCCAGTGTACAGGAGACTGGATACAAGAGACTGGGTATGGTTGCAAGTGTACAGGGGACTTGATACAGTAGCCCGGGTACAGGTGCCCATGTACAGGAGCCCGGGTACACAAGCCCGGGTACAAGAGACTGGGTACAGGAGCTGAGATAATGCAGCTCGCGTACTGGAGACTAGCTACAGGACACTGGGTACGGCAAATCGGGTACAGGAGCCTGGGTACAGTAGACTTGGTACAGGAAACTGGGTACAGGAAACCGAATACAGGAGCCCAGGTACCGGACACGGGTACAGGAGCCCGCGTACAGTATCCTGGGTACAGGAGTCTGCGTATAGGAGCCTGGGTACCGGAGCCTGGTTACAGGAGACCGGGTACAGGAGCCCCAGTACAGGAGCCCAGGTACAGGAGCCCAGGCATAGGAACCCGGTTAGAGGAGCCCGGGTACAGGAGACTGGGTACAGGAGCCTGGGTGCAGGAGCCAGTGTACAGGAGACTGTGTACAGGGCCCCGGGTACAGAAACCGGGTACAGGAAATTGGGTACAGGAGACTCGGTACAAGATATTGAGTACAGGAGCCCGGGTACAGGAAATTGGGTACAGGAGTCTGGGTACAAGAGGCTGGTACAGGAGCCTGGGTACAAGAGCCTGGGTACAGGAGAACGGGTACAGGAACCCGGGTACAAGAGCCTGGGTACAGGAGAACGGGTACAGGAGCCCGGGTACAAGAGACTGGGTACAGGAGAACGGGTACAGGAGCACAGGTAGAGGACACCGGGTTGTAAGGGGTGTTGGTGTGCCTTGGGTGTCTCTCTCTGGGCTTCTGCCCTCACAGCTTATGCCTGGCCTGTGAGGTACCCTGAGTGCTGCAAGAGCACCCCTGGAGAGACTGTGTCCACAGCTTATGAAGGGGGTTTTGAGACTCGTGCGTCCCCAAAGCTTATGCCTAGCCTGTGAGGCACCTGTGAGTGTCAAACACTCCTAACCCCTTCTTCCCTAGCCTGTGACACACAGTTGAGCATTTTCGAGGCGCTCCTAGCTTCCCTTACACTGTTCTGACATAAGACTCACGATCAGGAGATGTAATACAATAGAACTGAGACAAGGTGATTCCAAGAGGAACTTAAGGCTTCCAATTTATTTGACAAGGTGTATCTCAACAAACAGCAATACACCAACAAAACAATCCCCCCTAAATCCCACTAAACGGACACAACGAAAATCTTTACACAAGTTTAGCAGTACAATGCCCAACCTCCCACCTTTCCTGGCCTAACTGAGTTGGGAGTTCTGGGGACCAGAGGTTATACTCACTACTGTGCCTTTCTGCAGTCTGGTGGTTTGTTTCTTCTATCTTCGGTGTCTTCAGACACTGGTTTTCCTTCAATATCGAGAGGCTTGCTGGTTGTTGGATCACGAGAGCAGGGAACCACACACACTATGTCAGAAACCCCTTTTTATAGCCAGATTATCCAATCCGCCTCTCCTGCTGAAATCGATTCTTCCCGTGGGTGGGCTTTGTGATTTTGAAAAATGCAGCAGTTTTAGATTATTGCGGGTTTTTTCCACTGATGTTAACCTACTCAAGGTTTGAATGGGTGTTGATTGCGTTGGCCTCCTGTAGCCATTGTGTAGGCCCTTGGGTTGTTTAGGGTTCCCTGGTTTCTGAAGGTCTGCATAATTTTCCTCCAATTTAGGTTTTCTAACCTACTCAAGGTTTGAGTAGGTGTTAATTGGGTTGGCCTCCTGTAGCCATTGTGTAGGCCCTTGGTTTGTTTTGGGTTCCCTAGTTTTCAAAAGGTCTGCATAATTTCCTTCCATAGTGTAAACATGGGGAAGACAATAGTCCGATAATGGCTATGGGTCAGTCCCACAGTTTTCGAGCAAGTGCTCTCCCATTGGCTTGAAAGCCACATGCTTCGGGCTGACTCTGTCCCACCATTGGCCCTCCAGTGTCCTCCCCCGTCCAATCACTGCTCTGCCAAGGTCAAACTGTATCGGTTTCAATTCACAGCACAGACTGATCCCACAGCCCTTTTCCTTCTGGGTAAAATGAGGGGGTTTTCGTCCTCCCCTACAGGGACAGAAGGTCAGGTACAGGAGACGGGGTACAAGAGCCTGGGTTGAGGAGACTGCGTACAGGAGCCCGGGTACTGGAGCCCGGTTACAGTGTCCCGGATACAGGAGATTGGGTACAAGAGCCCGGGTACAGGAACCCAGGTACAGGAGACTGGGTACAGGAGCCCGGGTACAGGAGATTGTGTACAGGAGCCCGGGTACAGGAGCACGGGTACGGGATCCCGGGTACAGGAGACTGGTACAGGAGCCCAGGTGCAGAAGCCTGGATATAGGAGACTGGGTACAGGAGCCGGGTTACAAGAGCCCGGGTATGGGAGACTGGGTACAAGAGACTGGGTACAGGAGGCCGGGTACAGGAGACCGGGTGAATGAGACAGGGAACTGGTGCCCAGATACATGAGCCCGGATACAGCATCCCATGTACAGGAGACTGGGTACAGGGGCCCATGTACTGAAAAATGGTTACAGGTGACTGGGTACAGCGGACTGGGTACAGGAGCCGGCGTACAGGAGACTGGCTACAGGAAATTGGTGCAGGAGCCCGTGTATAGGTGACTGGGCACTGGAAATTGGGTACAGTATCCCTGATACATGAGCCCGGGTACAGGAGCCTAGGTACAGGAGTCTGTTTACAGGAGACCGGGTACAAAAGTCTGGGTACAGCACCGCGGGTACAGGAAATTGGATACAGGAGACTGGGTACAAGACTGGGTACAGGAACCCAGGTCCAGGAGCGCGGGTAGAGGACACCGGGTACAGAAGGTTAGGTACCGGAGCCCGGTTACAGGAGACTGGGTTCAGGAGCCGAGGTACAGGAACACGGGTACAGGAGACTGGGTACAGGTACCCAGGTACAGGAACTCGAGTACAGCAGACTGGGTACAGGAGCCAGGGTACAAGAGACTGGGTACAGGAGACTGGGTACAGAAGCCCGGGTACAGGAGCACGGCTACAGGATCCCGTGTACAGGAGACTGGGTACAGGAGCCCAGGTGCAGGAGCCTGGTTACAGGAGACTGGGTACAGGAGCCAAGGTACAAGTACAAGGGGTACATGCGCGATGCTGAGAATGTTGTGGATAGTGTAAGAGAAATTTGGCATTGGGGTACCAGCGGGACAAGGGTTAAAGTGCTGGTTTCTGCACTGGCCCATAAGGAGGTAAAAGGCCTCTCTTCGGCCTTGTACCAAGGCTCCAGAAGTTATCAATTCAATAATATTCCGACAGGATACTGTGGAAAGTATTTTTATCTAAGCTGATACCATACGGTATTTGTGTGCCTTTTGATTAAAATGGAGTCCTGGCCCTTCCAGAACTTTCTGCATTTTAGCAGTCAGCTTGCATAAACAGCTAAACCTGCTGTTAGATGGCTGATGGCCATCAGACAGGTAGGAGACAAGTCATGCTGAGACAAGTAACCCCCCATGGTGCTCTCCTATTGTCTACACTACAGGAGTTCCATGTCACCCCACCCTTATCTTCTAGCCATTATCTCTTTCCGAGACCTCATCCATTTGATGCAAACAGATAAACTGACCAGGAAATTGAAACAATCCTGACACAATACAAGACAGGTGATAGCCCATTACCTATGACTCATGGAGTAATGGCCGTTTGGCTTTCTGATAACCCTGACAAAAGGAAATATCTGGATACCATATCAGGACCAGGATATAGTAATTAACTCTTTATCTGTATTCACTGACTGTGAGACAGAGCAATACACAGGGAGAGGCCAGAACTTTGGTTTTACTGTATAAATATCTTGTTAAACTGAACCATTTTCGGAGGTGTTCACTTAGCCCTTGACTGAGTGTGACCTACCCCTTGCGAGCAAGTAAAGTAAAGAAACTTCTACCGGAGCTGTAAGTGTCGGAGTCATTCTTTTCGGAGGTCGAGATTTCGACAATACGATGTGAGAATCTAAACAGACATTGATAAGACCTTGCGAAGAGGCTCGAGACGGACTCACGGGCACTAAGGAGAATTAACAAATTCTAGTCACGGCCTAAAGTGGTCACGAGGGTCTTGGCCTGTCAATCCAAAGTAGCACTAATAAGGTAGTCCAATTAGAGAAGTAGCACTGATAAGGTAGTTCAATTAGAAATCTAGGGAGGTCTTGTCCGGGAACAGAGGGGTTTTGAAATGTATAAAAATTGTATGATTGTGCTGTTCGGAGAGCATCTCCACTCGCAGGCAGCTGTGATGACGGATGTTCCCGGACGTTCGTAATAAAGATCGTTATACTTTGCCATCCGTCTCTGTCTGCTAACTTTGAGAATTGCTACGTGGACTGGGGCGAGCGTCGACCCTCTATATCAGTGGGCCCGCTTGTGGGAAAAGAAGCCTTCCCTCTCCCCCATCAACATTTGGCGCTGCGAGCAGTGTACGGACTTCCCGAACGGAACAATGACCCAGCTGTTGGGGTGAGTATGTTTTAATTTACGACCTTCAAGTTAGAGCTGTGGCATTGTAAACCGCAAGGGAAGGACATCCGTACAAAAGAACCACGTAGTGAATCTCCGAGGGACGGAGATGGAGGACAAGGACGATCTAGGGGTGAAAGGGGGTCAAAGGTGCATCCTAAAACGCGCGCGTGTAGGTAGCACGGCAGTACGATCAGGGTACGACGCAAGGGAAGATATAGAGAGAGGTCTATTGACCTGAAGCGGTACGAGTGCACGGTGCAGGGACAAGAGAGAGAGGGAATAGAGACAACGTCCCGGCAGTGACGGGATATATTGACCCAAAGCGTGCAGTGGTACGAGTGTACGGCGCCACGGGAAGACATATAAATAGCGTCCTGCATACCTAACACGAATTTAAGGGAGTACCCAAGACCCTCATAGCCTGAAGAAGATGGGTAACATGGCTATTAAAAAGGCGAATAAAACCAATCATTATTTGTAACTTGTATAACTATGTAATGCCATAAAAAAGCTGGTGGTGAACTATCTGCGAAGGTGTAAAAGGGACTTTTGAAAAATGTTAAAACAGCAAGCTTTAGCAGTTTAGGAAAAAACATTGTAATGACCTTGAAACTGGAACATTTTGAGATAACGAAAAGCAGCCCTCAAAGCCTAGGTGCTAGACTCCGTTCTAGTTATGGAGAAAAGAAAAAAGATAAAGACGCAACTTTGAAAGAAAACAAACTGAACGATTTGAAAGAAAAAGTGTCTTCGATTGTCTGATGATTTTAAATTAACAAATTTACGGAGTCACGAGCCCTCCGTGTAAAATACAAAATCTAATTTGAAGAAAGGTGATCTGAAAAAAAAAGACATAATGCACTAATTAGGTGCTGGAAAAAAAAAGGGGTATTTGCGATGGAAAAAGACATAACTTACTAAATACTATTTGATATCGGCTGTGAAAAAGATATTGGTTTAATTGGAAAATAAAAAGAATTTGAAGAGGTAAAAGACACTCTCCATTGATAATGATTTTAAATTACGAGAAAGTTTCACTGCAGTTTGAAAGATTTCTAAAATGGACGTTGTTTATGAAGAGAAGTCCCGAACAGTCTAAACAAGCAGGAGGGTTTTGAAAATAATGAGGAAAAAAGATCTAAGCTATGCGAACTCAGCACAGAAAGAAAAAACTGGGAATTAGAGAATCTTACTGAATTTTTAAATTCTTATAGAAAATGGAACTGGCACGGATGTTTAGATTTTGTGTTGAGAGAGAAATAAAACACAAGATTTGCCCAGTGAACGGGACCGTAAAATAAAACAAAATGTTGGAATGTATACAGCGTGTGTGAAAATTGGATTTCAGTAAAACAAAATAGCTATTAAAAATGTGTGGTCTCGTTTTAAATCAATTTAAAAAAAAATCTTTGGTAATTACTTAAATTAGAAGTTAAGAAAAAAATTGGAGTTCAATCTAAAATGCCGTCTTTCCTGATGAGAAGACTTTTATTATGATGGCTTTACTAATGATTTCTGCAATTTTAATGGATTCCTAATTTCTAAGCAAGTTTTGAAGGCACAAAGACTTAAAAAATAATTTTTCGAATGATTACGCGAAGTCACGTAATGACATCAAGCTTTCTTACAAACCTGTAAAGGAGTTAACCCTTTCCATTGACAGCTGTTTTACACTGGACATTATTAATTTGGATTTCGAAATAGAATAAAAAAGACTCACCTGACAGTTGGAGGAAATGGTGGGATAGTCAGAATAAAAATAAAAACAGAACTAGCCTATGTAATAATACTCGCCTGATACAAATAAAAGAAAGATACATAAACAAAACAAATTCAAGAGTTAAAAGCTAAGATAAATAAGCTGGAAGAGATTTTTTTTTAAATGGGGCCAGACGGATAGTGCAGTGCGCAGCCATAGCACCATCACCTATGGCAATAGAGCCAATGTACTCCATAGTGGGTAAGTGTAGTCCACAAACCTAACCTTTACCTCCGATTTCACAGAGTGACCTCAACATGCATGGATAAAAGATGAGTAGACCAGAACCTAACACCTGGTGACGACCAGGCTATCTGTTTAATATTTGCAGATAAAACACTCACCGAGATGGGACCACAGTGGCTACTTCGACTCTGGAGACTCAGGATACTGGGAACCTTGAGGCCCACGCAGGCACTGAATAATACAGATGGACTACGAGAGATATAGCACACGCAGGAAAGACACAACTACATGAACTAGCTTTGTTTAATTTAACTGCCGAGATATGCATCCCAGCAGCCAAGGACTGGAGCAAGGACAGAACTTATTTTAACGCATGGCTATGTATAGTGTATTAAGTAGGGTTGTAATGCAGCAGGCTGCCGATGCCATGGGCGCCAGTAGATTCCGAGGACAGGAGCAAGTTCATAGGACCTAAAGGGGAAGGGCACAGAAATCCAATTGGATGGAATTTCACTTCTAGAAGCTCATGCCTGGGCTAACGAAACTGCAAAACAAACAGCCAAATCCACCCCGCAAGAGAAACAGACGGGTGGGAACAGAACCGAGCAAAAAGGGGGGTGGGACTCCAGGATGTTTAGGAAAACTAGCCAATGGGATAAAATGAAGACCAAGGGAGGTCTCTGGAGTATAAGGTGTATGTCCTGAAGCGTGACATGGTTATAACACGGAGAAGCCGGTATTGATCGTGCACAGCGCAAACAAGAAGGAATACAACCTAAAAAGGGGGGCGGATGGAATGTGGAGGAAAGATGACAATAAAGGTCCGGCTGGGACACCAAACACGCCCAAAGGGACCCTGGGAACCCCTACCACTGCCCCAACAACCACCCTGGGGACAACAACTCTTCCCAGCACAACCACGCAAGTCCCCCCATAAGCCCATCCATAAAGACTGGAGCCAAAGCGGGGCTAGTAATAAAAGAATCTAAAGAAAGGATATAATTGGGGTGCGTCAGCGATTACTTAACCTAAATCTAATGGATATCATTCTTCCTAGCTTCTGTGGGAATGAAACTATAAGTCTATACCAGAACCTGGCACAACAGAGCCTCGAAGGCCCGGAACCCACTACCCTGAGATTTAATGTCAGAAAGGGAACAGGGCAAGGTCGAACAAAAAGGGGAATACTGGAAACACAAGGCACGGGTTATGTGGCAGGGGTTACAACGATGAATTCCATAGGCCTGTATGCAATATAAGACCGGGGTAACAACTTAAGGGGTTTACTGGGGAGGGACTTGGATAACCAAGCCCTACAAGCGCAGTTGGGAGATGGCGCGGAAGGGGAACTGTTACAAGTGGCCCATACATTGCAGAAGCATGCCAAGACAATAAATTTGATCCAAGCAATGGGGAACGACATAAGTAAACGATGACAAGCTGAGATAGTTTACTCTGGGTATGGGGCCTGGATATTAAGTGAAGTACAACATAATTTGGAGCAACTCCAGAATGGGGACATACCAGATTGGATTCCGAACAGCATACTTAACAATTGGACTCGAGATAAAAAATGAATAACACATGCGAGGTACGAAGGAATAGTCACGCATGGGTGCCAAATTTCAGATGTATTACTGGGCGGGTGAATATGATTGGATTTATGTTGTCCATACCACAATATGATGTAACAAAGGGAGACCCCTTATACCAGATTGATAATATCGGTGAAGTAAGAAACCAAATTCGGTGGCGTTACCATCAGTCTGCCAGACGGGTGATTAAAATTAAATTAGTACGAAAGGCATTGACATAACTGATTGTGATAAAATTAACCAAGTGGTTTTATGTCGAGGTATGCCACGAATGATGAATGATGATTGCAGATTCCACCAAACAAACGGATGCATGCTGAGTATCACTCCTCTCGAACACGATTCCGAAACAATCACTGCTCCACAAGGGAATGGAGATTTGGTGCGTGAGCACAGGAGCAGCCAACCCGACGATTAAGACCAGGGGAGGAGTCGCCCCCTGTGTCATCACCAACCTAACTTCTGTTTCAGGCCCAAGGGAGAAATAGACATAGATGGAGATCACATACATCCCGAGACAATGGAAATCATCTATGGAACAATCACGGATACCCTCCGAGAAGGATACGAAGAGGTGGTATGGGAACCGCAAGGCAAACAGATACCAGAACTAAATGAGGAACAATTACGTTTGGTACAAGGAATCCAGAATCAAAAACGACAGTATGTCCGGCTGATGGAAGAAATAGGCAACTTACAGAGAGACACTAACGCAATGCTGGCTGATCAGCCCTGGTACTCAAAGCTGTGGGACATTGGACTTAATATTCAGATCCACCCATAAGAATTATATGACATGTACTTCTAGTAATACAGGGCCTGGTTCTGATGGTCATGATGGGATTAACATGTGCACGAATTAAACAGGCCAAACGATAAGTCAGGGTACGCACTATGATTAAGGCCATAAGGGATGAAAATTTAAGCAGTCCTACAGGAAGGACTTACCTTATATAACTCTGTGGGAAGGTTTCAGGAGGTCCCGAAGCTTGGGAGATGGTCACCCAGGTGAATGAACCTATCTGGAACTTACCTACAGGGAGATAGTTATCGGGAAATATGGCCAGCTTGGAGTATAGCCAAGGGCCAAAAGGGGGGAATTGTAAGAGAAATTTGGCATTAGGGGTAGCAACGGGAGAAGGGTTAAAGTGCTGGTTCCTGCACTGGCCCATAAGGAGGTAAAAGGCCTCTCTTCGGCCTTGTACCAAGGATCCAGAAGTTATCAATTCAATAATATTCCGACAGGATACGATGTGAGAACCTAAACAGACATTGATAAGACCTTGCGAAGGGGCTCGAGGCGGACTTACGGGCACCAAGGAGAATCAACAAATTCAGACATAATGAAGTCATTCTAGTCACAGCCTAAAGTGGTCACGAGGGTCTTGGCCTGTCAATCCAAAGTAGCACTAATAAGGTAGTCCAATTAGAGAAGTAGCACTGATAAGGTAGTTCAATTAGAAATCTAGGGAGGTCTTGTCCGGGAACAGAGGGGTTTTGAAATGTATAAAAGTTGTATGATTGTGCTGTTCGGAGAGCATCTCCACTCGCAGGCAGCTGTGATGAGGGATGTTCCCGGACGTTCGTAATAAAGATCGTTATACTTTGCCATCCGTCTCTGACTGCTAACTTTGAGAATTGCTACATGGGCTGGGGCGAGCGTCGACCCTCTAGATCAGTGGGAAAAGAAGCCTTCCCTCTCCCCCATCAACAATAGCACATTTAGTGATTTGGTCACACCGGAGGTAAAGGTGAGGTCAGATAGTGAATGGGTGACCAAGAGACAAGGTAAGAGCAGGAAGGTAGTGCAGGAGTCCCCTGCGATCATCTCCCTCCAAAAGAGATATACCGTTTTGGATACTGTTGGGGGAGATGACTTACCAGGGAAAGGCACCAGCAGCCAGGTTCATGGCACCGTGGGTGGCTCTGCTGCACAGAAGGGCGGGAAAAAGTGTGGGAGAGCTATAGTGATAGGGGGCTCTATTGTAAGGGGAATAGATAGGAATTTCTGCGGCTGCAACCGAGACTCCAGGATGGTATGTTGCCTCCCTGCTGCAAGGGTCAAGGATGTCTCGGAGCAGCTGCAGAGCATTCTAGAGAGGAAGGGTGAACAGCCAGTTGTCGTGGTACATGTAGGTACCAACGATATAGGTAAGAAGCGGGAAGAGGTCCGACAAGCTGAATTTACGGAGCGAGGAGTTACTTTAAAAAGGTAAGACCTCAAAGGTAGTAATCTCTGGATTGCTACCAGTGCCACATGCTAATCAGAGTAGAGGGAGCAGGAGAGTTAGACTAAATATGTGGCTTGAGCAGTGGTGCAAGAGGGAGGGATTCAAATTCCTGGGATATTGGAACCAGTTCTGGGGGAAGTGGGACCTGTACAAAAGGGATGGTTTGCACTTCGGCAGGACTGGAACTGATGTCCTGAGGGTAACATTTGTGAATGCAGTTCGGGAGTATTTAAACTAATACGGCAGGGGGATGGGAACCTCTGCAGCGAGACAGGGCAAAGTAATATGGAGTCAGAAACAGATGGTAGAAAGGTAAAAAGCAATAGTGGAAGGCCGAGTAAACAAAGGCAAGAAACAAAAAGGGCCACACTACATCATAATTCTAAAAGGACAAAGGGTGTTAAAAAAACAAGCCTGAAGGCTTTGTGTCTTAATGCAAGGAGTATCCGTAATAAAGTGGATGAATTAACTGTGCAAACAGATGTTAACAGATAAGATGTGATTGGGATTATGGAGACGTGGCTCCAGGATGATCAGGGCTGGGAACTCAACATCCAAGGGTATTCAACATTCAGGAAGAATACAATAAAAGTAAAAGGAGGTGGGGTAGCGTTGCTGGTTAAAGAGGAGATTACTGCAATAGTTAGGAAGGACATTAGCTTGGATGATGTGGAATCGAAATGGGTAGAGCTGCAGAACACTAAAGGGCAAAAAACATTAGTGGGAGATGTGTACAGACCTCCAAACAGTAGTAGTGATGTTGGGTAGGGCATCAAACAGGAAATTAGGGGTGTAAGCAATAAAGGTGCAGCAGTTATCATGGGTGACTTTAATATGCATATAGCTTGGACTAACCAAACTGGAAACAATATGGTGGAGACGGATTTCCTGGAGTGCATAAGGGATGGTTTTCTAGACCAATATGTCGAGGAACCAACGAGGGGGGAGGCCATCTTAGACTGGGTGTTGTGTAATTAGAGAGGATTAATTAACAATCTCGTTGTGTGAGGCCCCTTGGGGAAGAGTGACCATAATATGATGGAATTCTGCATTAGGATGGAGAATGAAACTGTTAATTCAGAGACCATGGTCCAGAACTTAAAGAAGGGTAACTTTGAAGGTATGAAGCGTGAATTGGCGAGGATAGATTGGCGAATGATACTGAAGGGGTTGACTGTGGATGGGCAATGGCAGACATTTAGAGACCGCATGGATGAACTACAACAATTGTACATCCCTGTCTGGCGTAAAAATAAAAAAGGGAAGGTGGCTCAACCGTGGCTATCAAGGGAAATCAGGATCGTATTAAAGCCAAGGAAGTGGCATACAAATTGGCCAGAAATAGCAGTGAACCCGGGGACTGGGAGAAATTTAGAACTCAGCAGAGGAGGACAAAGGGTTTGATTAGGGCAGGGAAAATGGAGTACGAGAGGAAGCTTGCAGGGAACATTAAGACAGAGTGCAAAAGTTTCTATAGATATGTAAAGTGAAAAAGGTTAGTAAAGACAAACGTAGGTCCCCTGCAGTTAGAAGCAGGGGAAGTCAAAACGGGGAACAAAGAAATGGCAGACCAATTGAACAAGTACTTTGGTTCGGTATTCACTAAGGAGGACACAAACAACCTTCTGGATATAAAAGGGGTCAGAGGATCTAGTAAGAAGGAGGAACTGAGGGAAATCCTTATTCGTCGGGAAATTGTGTTGGGGAAATTGATGGGATTGAAGGCCGATAAATCCCCAGGGCCTGATGGACTGCATCCCAGAGTACTTAAGGAGGTGGCCTTGGAAATAGCGGATGCATTGACAGTCATTTTCCAACATTCCATAGACTCTGGATCAGTTCCTATGGAGTGGAGGGTAGCCAATGTAACCCCACTTTTTAAAAAAGGAGGGAGAGAGAAAACAGGCAATTATAGACCGGTCAGCCTGACATCGGTAGTGGGTAAAATGATGCAATCAATTATTAAGGATGTCATAACAGCGCATTTGGAAAGAGGTGACATGATAGGTCCAAGTCAGCATGGATTTGTGAAAGGGAAATTTTTTGAGGATGTTTCCAGTAGAGTGGACAAGGGAGAACCAATTGATGTGGTGTATTTGGACTTTCAGAAGGCTTTCGACAAGGTCCCACACGAGATTAATGTGCAAAGTTAAAGCACATGGGATTGGGGGTAGTGTGCTGACGTGGATTGAGAACTGGTTGGCAGACAGGAAGCAAAGAGTAGAAGTAAATGGGTACTTTTCAGAATGGAAGGCAGTGACTAGTGGGGTGCCGCAAGGTTCTGTGCTGGGGCCCCAGCTGTTTACATTGTACATTAATGATTTAGATGAGGGGATTAAATGTGGTATTTCCAAATTTGCGGATGACACTAAGTTGGGTGGCAGTGTGAGCTGCGAGGAGGATGCTATGAGGCTGCAGAGTGACTTGGATAGGTTAGGTGAGTGGGCAAATGCATGGCAGATGAAGTATAATGTGGATAAATGTGAGGTTATCCACTTTGGTGGTAAAAACAGAGAGACAGACTATTATCTGAATGATGACAGATTAGGAAAAGGGGAGGTACAACGAGACCTGGGTGTCATGGTACATCAGTCATTGAAGGTTGGCATGCAGGTACAGCAGGCGGATAAGAAAGCAAATGGCATGTTGGCCTTCATAGCAAGGGGATTTGAGTACAGGGGCAGGGAGGTGTTACTACAGTTGTACAGGGCCTTGGTGAGGCCACACCTGGAGTATTGTGTACAGTTTTGGTCTCCTAACTTGAGGAAGGACATTCTTACTATTGAGGGAGTGCAGCGAAGGTTCACCAGACTGAGTCCCGGGATGGCGGGACTGACTTATCAAGAAAGAATGGATCAACTGGGCTTGTATTCACTGGAGTTCAGAAGAACGAGAGGGGATTTCATAGAAATGTTTAAAATTCTGATGGGTTTAGACAGGTTGGATGCAGGAAGAATGTTCCCAATGTTGGGGAAGTCCAGAACCAGGGGTCACAGTCTAAGGATAAGGGGTAAGCCATTTAGGACTGAGATGAGGAGAAACTTCTTCACCCAGAGAGTGGTGAACCTGTGGAATTCTCTACCACAGAAAGCTGTTGAGACCAATTCAGTAAATATATTCAAAAAGGAATTAGATGTTGTCCTTACTACTAGGGGTTCAAGGGGTGTGGCGAGAAAGCAGGAATGGGGTACTGAAGTTGCATGTTCAGCCATGAACTCATTGAATGGCGGTGCAGGCTCGAAGGGCCGAATGGTCTACTCCAGCACCTATTTTCTATGTTTTCTATGTTTCTATGTACCTGCTCTTCAATACCCAGGCTCCTGGACCTGAGCTCCTGTACCAAGGCTACTGTACCCGGGCTCCTGCACCCGATTTGCCGTATCCAGTGTCCTGTAGCTAGTCTCCTGTACACGGACTGCATTATCCAGTCTCCTGTACCAAGTCTCTTGTACCCGGGCTCATGCACCCTGTCTCCTGTACACGGGTTCCTGTACCCGGGATACTGTATCCAGTCCCCTATCCACATGCCGCTATATCCAGTCTCCTGTATCCAGTCTCCTGTACGTGGGCTCCTGTAGCCAGTCTCCTGTACCCCGACTCCTGTACCCAATCCCCTGTACCCAGTCACCAGTAATCATTTTCCTGTACCAGTCTCCTGTACTGGCGCTCCTGTACCCGGGCTCCTGTACCCAGTCTCATGCACCCGGACTCCTGTACCCTGCTCCTGTCTCCTATCTCCTGTACCCGGGCTCCTGTACCCGTGCTCCTGTACCCAGTCTACTGTACTCGGCTCCTGTACCCAGTCTCCTGTACCCGGGCTCCTGTACCACGCTCCTGTACCCAGTCTCCTGTACCCGTGCTCCTGTACCCGTGCTCCTGTACCCGGGCTCCTGTACCCAATCTCCTGTACCCGGGCTCCTATACCCGGACTCCTGCACCCAGCTCCTGTCTCCTGTCTCCTGTCTCCTGTACCCGGGCTCCTGTACCGGGCTGCTGTACCCAGTCTCCTGTACCCACGCTCCTGTACCCAGTCTCCTGTACCCAGGCTCCTGTACCCAGTCTCCTGTACCCGGGATCCTTTACCCGTGCTCCTGTACTCGGGCTCCTGTACCCGGGCTCCTATACCCAATCTCCTGAACCCAGGTTCCTGTACACGGGCTCCTGTACCCAGTCACCTGTACCCAGGCTCCTGTACCCAGGCTCCTGTACACAGTCTCCTGTACCCGGGCTCCTGAACCCAGTCTCCTGAATCCACGTTTCTGTACCCGGGCTCCTGTGCCCTGTTTCCTCAACCCAGGCTCTTGTACCCCATTTCCTGTACCTGACCATATGTACCCGGGGTCCTCTACCCGCGATGCTGTACCCGGGCTCCTGTACCGAATCTCTTGTTCCCGGGGTCCTGTACCGGTCTCCTGTACCCAGGCTCTTGTACACGGGCTCTTGTACCCAGTCTCTTTTACCCAGACTCCTGTACCCAATTTCCTGTACCCGGGCTGCTGTACCCAGTCTCTTGTATCCAGTCTCCTGTATCCAATTTCCTGTACCCGGGTTTCTGTACCCGGGCTCCTGTCCCCAGTCTCCTGTACCCCGGTTCCTGTACCCGGGCTCCTGTACCCAGTCTCCTGTACCCGGGCTCATGTACCCAGTCTCCTGTACCCGGGCTCATGTATCAGTGATACCGTACCAAATTTCCAGTGCCCTGTCTCCTGTACATGGCCTCCTTCACCCTGTCTCCTGTACACGGGCTCCTGTACGTAATCTCCTGTACACAGGCTCCTGTACCTGGGCGCCAATACTCGGGCTCAGGTACCTGGGCTCCTGTATCCAGTCTCCGTTACCTGACCTCCTGTACCCGAGCTCCTGTACCCAGTCTCCTGTACCTGGGCTCCTGTACCCAGTCTCCTGTACCTGACTTCCTGTACCCGGGCTGCTGTACACGGGCTCCTGTATCCGGTCTCCTGTACCAAGTCTACTGTACCCGGGCTCCTGTACCCAGTCTCCTGTACCCCGGTTCCTGTACCCGGGCTCCTGTACCCAGTCTCCTGTACCCGGGCTCATGTACCCAGTCTCCTGTACCCGGGCTCATGTATCAGTGATACCGTACCAAATTTCCAGTGCCCTGTCTCCTGTACATGGCCTCCTTCACCCTGTCTCCTGTACACAGGCTCCTGTACGTAATCTCCTGTACACAGGCTCCTGTACCTGGGCGCCAATACTCGGGCTCAGGTACCTGGGCTCCTGTATCCAGTCTCCGTTACCTGACCTCCTGTACCCGAGCTCCTGTACCCAGTCTCCTGTACCTGGGCTCCTGTACCCAGTCTCCTGTACCTGACTTCCTGTACCCGGGCTGCTGTACACGGGCTCCTGTATCCGGTCTCCTGTACCAAGTCTACTGTACCCGGGCTCCTGTACCCGATTTGTCGTACCCTGTCTCCTGCATCCAGTCTCCTGTATACGGATTGCCTTATCCAGACTCCTGTACCCAGTCTCCTGTACCCATGCTCCTGTACCCATGGTCCTGTACCCGGGCACTTGTATCCAATCTCCTGTACCCGGACTCGTATACCCGGGCTCCTGTAACCAGACTCATGTACCCGGACTCCTGCACCCAGCTCCTGTCTCCTGTCTCCTGTACCCGCGCTCCTTTACCCAGTCTCCTGTACCCGGGATTCTTTACCCGTGCTCCTGTACTCAGGCTCCTGTACCCGGGCTCCTGTACCCAATCTCCTGTACCCGGGCACCAGCACCCGGGCTCCTGTACCCCGTCTCCTGTACCAAGTCTACTGTACCCGGGCTCCTGCACCTGATTTGCCGTAGCCAGTGTCCCGCATCCAGTCTCGTGTAAACGGGCTGCCTAATCCAGGATCTTGTACCCAGTCTCTTGTACTCGGGGTCCTGTACCCGGGCTCCTATACCCAGGCTCCTGTACCCAGTCTCCTGTACCCGGGTTCCTGTACCCAGGCTCCTGTACACAGTCTCCTGTGCCCGGGCGTCTGTACCCAATCTCCTGTACCCGGTCTCTTGTGCCCTGTCTCATCAACCCAGGCGCATGTACCCAGTCTCATGTACCTGACCATCTAAACCCGCGCTCCTGTACCAAGGCTCCTGTACCCAATCTCTTGTTCCTGGGCTCCTGTAATCGGTCTCCTGTACCCAGGCTCTTGTACCCGGGCTCCGTACCCAGTCTCTTGTACCCAGTCTCCTGTACCCAATTTCATGTACCCGTGCTCCTGTACCTGGACTCCTGTACCCAGTCTCCTGTACCTGACCTCCTGTACCCAGGCTCCTGTACCCAAGCTGCTGTACCCAATCTCCTGTACCCAGGCACCGGCACCCGGGCTCCTGTACCCCATCTCCTGTACCAAGTCTACTGCACCTGGACTCCTGTACCCGATTTGCCGTACCCTGTGTCCTGCATCCAGTCTCCTGTACACGGGCTGCCTAATCCAGACTCCTGTAACCAGTCTCTTGTACCCGGGCACCTGTACCCTGTCTCCTGTACATGGGCTCCTGTACCCGGGCTACTGTATCCAGTCCCCTGTACACAGTCCCCTGTACACTTGCCGTTATACCCAGTCTCTTGTACCCAGTCTCCTGTAACCGAACTCCTGTACCCAGGCTTCTGTACCTGGGCTCCTGTACCCGCGGTCCTGTACCTGGGCTCCTGTATTTGGGCTCCTGTACCCGGACTCCTGCACCCGGATTTCTGTACCCGGGCACCTGTACTCAGTCTCCTTTACCCTGGCTCCTGTACCCAGGCTCCTGTACCCAGTCTCCTGTACCCGGGCTCATGTATCCGGGACACTGTACCCAATTTCTAGTGCCCAGTCTCCTATGCACGGGCTAATTCACCCAGTCTCCTGTACACGGGCTCCTGTACCCAGTCTCCTGTACATATGCTCCTGTACTGGGTGTTGTGTAATGAGAGAGGATTAATTAGCAATCTCGTTGTGTGAGGCCCCTTGGGGAAGAGTGACCATAATATGGTGGAATTCTACATTAGGATGGAGAATGAAACAGTTAATTCAGAGACCATGGTCCAGAACTTAAAGAAGGGTAACTTTGAAGGTATGAGGCGTGAATTGGCTAGGATAGATTGGCGAATGATACTTAAGGGGTTGACTGTGGATGGGCAATGGCAGACATTTAGAGACCATATGGATGAACTACAACAAGTGTACATCCCTGTCTGGCGTAAAAATAAAAAAGGGAAGGTGGCTCAACGTGGCTTTCAAGGGAAATCAGGGATAGTATTAAAGCCAAGGAAGTGGCATACAAATTGGCCAGAAATAGCAGTGAACCCGGGGACTGGGAGAAATTTAGAACTCAGCAGAGGAGGACACAGGGTTTGATTAGGGCAGGGAAAATAAAGTACGAGAGGAAGCTTGCAGGGAATATTAAGACGGACTTCAAAAGTTTCTATAGATATGTAAAGAAAAAAAGGTTAATAAAGACAAACGTAGGTCCCCTGCAGTCAGAAACAGGGGAAGTCATAACAGGGAACAAAGAAATGGCAGACCAATTGAACAAGAACTTTGGTTCGGTATTCACTAAGGAGGACACAAACAACCTTCTGGATATAAAAGGGGTCAGAGGGTCTCGTAAGAAGGAGGAAGTGAGGGAAATCTTTATTCGTCGGGAAATTGTGTTGGGGAAATTGATGGGATTAAAAGCCGATAAATCCCCAGGGCCTGATGGACTGCATCCCAGAGTGCTTAAGGAGGTGGTCTTGGAAATAACAGTCATTTTCCAACATTCCATAGACTCTGGATCAGTTCCTATGGAGTGGAGGGTAGTCAATGTAACCCCACTTTTTAAAAAAGGAGGGAGAGAGAAAACAGGCAATTATAGACCGGTCAGCCTGACATCGGTAGTGGGTAAAATGATGTAATCAATTATTAAAGATGTCATAGCAGCGCATTTGGAAAGAGGTGACATGATAGGTCCAAGTCAGCATGGATTTGTGAAAGGGAAATCATGCTTGACAAATCTTCTGGAATTTTTTGACGATGTTTCCAGTAGAGTGGACAAGGGAGAACCAATTGATGTGGTGTATTTGGACTTTCAGAAGGCTTTCGACAAGGTCCCACACAAGAGATTAATGTGCAAAGTTAAAGCACATGGGATTGAGGGTAGTGTGCTGACGTGGATTGAGAACTGGTTGGCAGACAGGTAGCAAAGAGTAGAAGTAAATGGGTATTTTTCAGAAAGGCAGGCAGTGACTAGTGGGGTACCGCAAGGTTCTGTGCTGGGGCCCCAGCTGTTTACATTGTACATTAATGATTTAGACGAGGGGATTAAATGTAGTATCTCCAAATTTGCGGATGACACTAAGTTGGGTGGCAGTGTGAGCTGCGAGGAGGATGCTATGAGGCTGCAGAGTGACTTGGATAGGTTAGGTGAGTGGGCAAATGCATGGCAGATGAAGTATAATGTGGATAAATGTGAGGTTATCCACTTCAGTGGTAAAAACAGAGAGACAGACTATTATCTGATTGGTGACAGATTAGGAAAAGGGGAGGTGCAACGAGACCTGGGTGTCATGGTACATCAGTCATTGAAGGTTGGCATGCAGGTACAGCAGGTGGTTAAGAAAGCAAATGCATGTTGGCCTTCATCGCGAGGGGATTTGAGTACAGGGGCAGTGAGGTGTTACGACAGTTGTACAGGGCCTTGGTGAACATAAGAACATAAGAATTAGGAACAGGAGTAGGCCATCTAGCCCCTCGAGCCTGCTGCACCATTCAACAAGATCATGGCTGATCTGGCCGTGGACTCAGCTCCACTTACCCGCCCGCTCCCCATAACCCTTAATTCCCTTATTGATTAAAAATCTATCTATCTGTGATTTGAATACATTCAATGAGTTAGCCTCAACTGCTTCCCTGGGCAGAGAATTCCACAGATTCACAACCCTCTGGGAGAAGAAATTCCTTCTCAACTCGGTTTTAAATTGGCTCCCCTGTATTTTGAGGCCATGCCCCCTAGTTCTAGTATCCCCAACCAGTGGAAACAACCTCTCTGCCTCTATCTTGTCTATCCCTTTCATTATTTTAAATGTTTCTATATGATCACCCCTCATCCTTCTGAACTCCAACGAGTAAAGACCCAGTCTACTCAATCTATCATCATAAGGTAACCCCCTCATCTCCGGAATCAGCTTAGTGAATTGTCTCTGTACCCACTCCAAAGCTAGTATATCCTTCCTTAAGAAAGGTGACCAAAACTGCACGCAGTACTCCAGGTGCGGCCTCACAAATACCCTAAAGAGTTGCTGCAGGACCTCCCTGCTTTTGTACTCCATCCCTCTCGCAATGAAGGCCAACATTCCATTCGCCTTCCTGATTACCTGCTGCACCTGCAAACTAACTTTTTGGGATTCATGCACAAGGACCCCCAGGTCCCTCTGCACCGCAGCATGTTGTAATTTCTCCCCATTCAAATAATATTCCCTTTTACTGTTTGTTTTTCCAAGGTGGATGAACTCACATTTTCCAACATTGTATTCCATCTGCCAAACCTTAGCCCATTCGCTTAACCTATCCAAATCTCTTTGCAGCCTCTCTGTGTCCTCCACACAACCCGCTTTCCCACTAATCTTAGTGTCATCTGCAAATTTTGTTACACTACACTCTGTCCACTCTTCCAGGTCATCTATGTATATTGTAAACAGTTGTGGTCCCAGCACCGATTCCTGTGGCACACCACTAACCACCGATTCCCAACCGAAAATGACCCATTTATCCCGACTCTCTGCTTTCTGTTAGCTAGCCAATTCTCTATCCATGCTAATACATTTCCGCTGACTCCGCGTACCTTTATCTTCTGCAGTAACCTTTTGTGTGGCACCTTATTGAATGCCTTTTGGAAATCTAAATACACCACATCCATCGGTACACCTCTATCCACCATGCTCGTTATATCCTCAAAGAATTCCAGTAAAAATTAGTTAAACATGATTTCCCCTTCATGAATCCACGTTGCGTCTGCTTGATTGCACTATTCCTATCTAGATGTCCCGCTATTTCTTCCTTAATGATAGCTTCAAGCATTTTCCCCATTACAGATGTTAAACTAACCGACCTATAGTTACCTGCCTTTTGTCTGCCCCTTTTTTAAAACAGAGGCGTTACAATAGCTGCTTTCCAATCCGCTGGTACCTCCCCAGAGTCCAGAGAATTTTGATAGATTATAGCGAATGCATCTGCTATAACTTCCGCCATCTCTTTTAATACCCTAGGATGCATTTCATCAGGACCAGGAGACTTGTCTACCTTGAGTCCCATTAGCCTGTCCAGCACTACCCACCTAGTGATAGTGATTATCTCAAGGTCCTCCCTTCCCACATTCCCGTGACCAGCAAATTTTGGCATGGTTTTTGTGTCTTCCACTGTGAAGACCGAAGCAAAATAATTGTTTAAGGTCTCAGCCATTTCCACATTTCTGATTATTAAATCCCCCTTCTCATCTTCTAAGGGACAAACATTTACTTTAGTCACTCTTTTCCATTTTATATATCGGTAAAAGCTTTTACTGAGGTCACACCAGGAGTATTGTGTACAGTTTTGGTCTCATAACTTGAGGAAGGACATTCTTGCTATTGAGGGAGTGCAGCGAAGGTTCACCAGACTGAGTCCCAGGATGGCGGGACTGACATATCAAGAAAGACTGGATCAACTGGGCTTGTATTCACTGGAGTTCAGAAGAATGAGAGGGGATCTCATAGAAACGTTTAAAATTTGAATGGATTTCAACAGGTTAGATGCAGGAAGAATGTTCCCAATGTTGGGGAAGTCCAGAACCAGGGGTCACAGACTAAGGATAAGGGGTAAGCCATTTAGGACCGAGATGAGGAGAAACTTCTTCACCCAGAGAGTGGTGAACCTGTGGAATTCTCTACCACAGAAAGTTGTTGAGGCCAATTCAGTAAATATATTCGAAAAGGAGTTCGATGTAGTCCTTACGACTAGGGGGATCAAGGTGTATGGTGAGAAAGCAGGAATGGGGTACTGAAGTTGCATGTTCAGCCATGAACTCATTGAATGACGGTACAGGCTCAAAGGGCCAAATGGCCTACTCCTGCATCTATTTTCTATGTTTTCTATGTTTCTATGTACCTGGGCTTCAATACCCGGGCTCCTGTACCAGTGCTCCTGTACCAAGTCTACTGTACCCGGGCTCCTGCACCGGATTTGCCATACCCAGTTCCTGTAGCTAGTCTCCTGTACACGGACTGCATTATCCAGTCTCCTGTACCAAGTCTCTTGTACCCAGGCTCCTGTACCCTGTCTCCTGTACCCTGCTCCTGTCTCCTGTCTCCTGTACACGGGCTCCTGTACCCAGGCTCCTGTACCCTGTCTCCTGTACACGTGTTCCTGTACCCGGGATACTGTATCCAGTCCTCTGTACACATGCCGCTATACCCAATCCCCTGTACCCAGTCTCCTGTACGCGGGATCCTGTAGCCATTCTCCTGTACCCCGGCTCCTGTACCCAGTCCCCTGTACCCAGTCACCTGTAACCATTTTCCTGTACCAGTCTCCTGTACCAGCGCTCCTGTACCCGGGCTCCTATACCCGGGCTCCGATACACGGGCTCCTGTACCCAGACTCATGCACCCGGACTCCTGTACCCTGCTCCTGTCTCCTGTCTCCTGTACACGGGCTCCTGTACCCGGGCTCCTGTACCCAGTCTCCTGTACCCGGGCTCCTGTACCCAGTCTCCTGTACACTGGCTCCTGTACCCGGGCTCCTGTCCCCAGTCTCCTGTACTCCGGTTCCTGTACCTGGACTCCTGTACCTAGTCTCCTGTAACAAGGCTCCTGTACCCGGGCTCATGCACCCAGTCTCCTGTCCCGGGCTCATGTATCAGGGATACTGTACCAAATTTCCAGTGCCCTGTCTCCTGTACACGGCCTCCTTTACCCTGTCTCCTGTACACGGGCTTCTGTACGCAATCTCCTGTACCCAGACTCATGTACCCGGACTCCTGCACCCAGCTCCTGTCTCCTGTACCTGGGCTCCTGTACCCGAGCTCCTGTACCCAGTCTCCTGTACACGGGCTCCTGTACCCAGTCTCCTGTAACAGTCTCCTGCACCTGGGCTCCAATACCCGTGCTCCTGTACCTGGGTTCCTGTACCCAGTCTCCTGTACCTGACCTCCTGTACCCGGGCTCCTGCACCCGAGCTCCTGTACCCAATCTCCTGTACCAAGTCTACTGTACCGGGCTCCTGTACCCGATTTGCCGTACCCTGTGTCCTGCATCCAGTCTCCTGTACACGGGTTGCCTTATCCAGGCTCTTGTACCCAGTCCCTTGTACAGGGGCTCCTGTACCCGGGCTACTGTATCCAGTCCCCTGTACACTTGCCGCTATACCCAGTCTCCTGTACCTAGTCTCCTGTACCCGGGTATATAAAACGGAAGAGAGTGACTAAAGTAAATGTTGGTCCCTTAGAAGATGAGAAGGGGGATTTAATAATGGGAAATGTGGAAATGGCTGAGACCTGAAACAATTATTTTGCTTCCGTCTTCACAGTGGAATACACAAAAACAATGCCAAAATTTGCAGGCCACAGGAATGTGGGAAGGGAGGACCTTGAGACAATCACTATCACTAGGGGAGTAGTGCTGGACAGGCTAGTGGGACTGAAGATAGACAAGTCCCCTGGTCCTGATGAAATACATCCCAGGGTATTAAAAGAGATGGCTGAAGTTATAGCAGATGCACTCGTTATAATCTACCAAAATTCTCTGGACTCTGGGGAGGTACCAGCGGATTGGAGAGCAGCTAATGTAACGCCTCTGTTTAAAAAAGGGGGCAGGCAAAAGGCAGGTAACTATAGGCCGGTTAGTTTAACATCTGTAGTGGGGAAAATGCTTGAAACTATCATTAAGGAAGAAATAGTTGGGACATCGAGATAGGAATAGTGCAATCAAGCAGACGCAGCATGGATTCATGAAGGGGAAATCATGTTTAACTAACTTACTGGATATCTTTGAGGATATAACGAGCATGGTGGATAGAGGTGTACCGATAGATGTGGTGTATTTGGATTTCCAAAAGGCATTCGATAAGGTGCCACACAAAAGGTTACTGCAGAAGATAAAGGTACGCGGAGTCAGAGAAAATGTATTAGCATGGATAGAGAATTGGCTGGCAAACAGAAAGCAGAGAGTCGGGATAAATGGGTCCTTTTCCGGTTGGAAATCAGTGGTTAGTGGTGTGCCACAGGGATCAGTGCTGGGACCACAACTGTTTACAATATACATAGATGACCTAGAAGAGGGGACAGAGTGTAGTGCAACAAAATTTGCAGATGACACTAAGATTAGTGGGAAAGCGGGTTGTGTAGAGGACTCAGAGAGATTGCAAGGAGATTTGGATAGGTTAAGCGAATGGGCTAAGGTTTGGCAGATGAAATACAATGTCGGAAAGTGTGAGGTCATCCACCTTGGGAAAAAAAACAGTAAAAGGGAATATTATTTGAATGGGGAGAAATTACAACATGCTGTGGTGCAAAGGGACCTGGGGGTCCTTGTGCATGAATCCCAAAAGGTTAGTTTGCAGGTGCAGCAGGTAATCAGGAAGGCAAATGGAATATTGGTCTTCATTGCGAAAGGGATGGAGTACAAAAGCAGGGAGGTCTTGCTGCAACTGTATAAGGTATTGGTAAGGCCGCACCTGGAGTACTGGGTGCAGTTTTGGTACCTTACTTAAGGAAGGATATACTAGCTTTGGAAGGGGTACAGAGACGATTCACTAGGCTGATTCCAGAAATGAGGGGGTTACCTTATGATGATAGATTGAGTAGACTGGGTCTTTACTCCTTGGAGTTCAGAAGGATGAGGGGTGATCTTATAGAAACATTTAAAATCATGAAAGAGATAGACAAGATAGAGGCAGAGAGGTTGTTTCCATTGGTGGGGGAGACTAGAACTAGGGGGCACAGCCTCAAAATACGGGGGAGCCAATTTAAAACCGAGTTGAGAAAAAATTTCTTCTCCCAGAGGGTTGTGAATCTGTGGAATTCTCTGCCCAAGGAAGCAGTTGAGGCTAGCTCATTGAATGTTTTCAAGTCAAAGATAGATAGATTTTTAACCAATAAGGGAATTAAGGGTTACGGGGAGAGGGCGGGTAAGTGGAGCTGAGTCCACGAGCAGATCAGCCATGATCTTATTGAATGGCGGGGCAGGCTCAAGGGGCTAGATGGCCTACTCCTGTTCCTAAATCTTATGTTCTTATGTTCTTATGTACATGAGCCTGGGTGCAAGAGACTGGGTACAGGAGCCCGGGTACAGGAGCGCAGGTAGAGGACACCGGGTACAGAAGGTCATGTACAGGATACGGGGTACAAGAGCCTGGGTTGAGGAGACTCCGTATAGGAGCCCGGGTACAGGAGCCCGGTTACAGGTTCCCGGGTACAGGAGCCTGGCTACAGGAGACTGGGAAGAGGAGCCTGGGTACACGAGACTGGGTACAGGAGCCGGGGTAGAGGAACCCGGGTACAGGAGACCAGGTTCAGGAGCCTGGGTACAGGAGCTCGGGTACAGCGAATTGGGTACTGGAGCCTGGGTACAGGAGACTGGATACAGGAGCCAAGGTACAGTGTAATGAGTACAGGAGACTGGGTACAGGAGGCCAGGTACAGGAGACTGGGTAAATGAGACAGGATACAGGTGTCCAGGTACATGAGTCCGGGTACAGCATCCCGTGTACAGGAGACTGGGTGCAGTGACCCGAGTACCGAAAAATGGTTACAGGTGACTGGGTACAGCGGACGGGGTACAGGAACTGGCGTACAGGAGACTGGCTACAGGAAATTGGGTACAGTATCCCGGGTTGATGAGCCCGGGCACAGGAGCCAGGGTACAGGAGTCAGTTTACAGGAGACCCGGTACAGGAGCCCGGGTACAGGACCCCAGGTAGAGGAAATTGGACACAGGAGACTGGGTACAAGAGACTGGGTACAGGAGACTGCATACAGTGGCTTGTGTGCAGGGGACTGGGCAAAGGAAATTGGGTACAGGAGCCCGCGTACAGGAGACTTGATAAGTAGCCCGGGAACAGGAGCCCAGTTACAGGAGCCCGGGTACAGGAATCCGGGTACAGGACACAGCGGACAGGAACTGGGTACAGGTGTCTGGGTACATGAGACTGGGTACAGGAGCCCGGGTACAGTAGACTCGGTACAAGGGATTGGGTACAGGAGCCTTGGTGCAGGAGCCTGGGTAAAGGAGACTGGGTACAGCAACCCAGGTACAGGAGCCCGGGTACAGAAGGTCAGGTACAGGAGACTGGGTACAGGAGCCCATGTGCAGGAGCCCGGGTATTGGAGCTCAGGTATAGGAACCTGTGTACAGGAGACTGGGTACAGGAGCCCATGTCCCGGAGACTGGGTAAAGGAGCCTGTGTACAGGAGACTGGGTACTGGAAATTGGGTACAGGAGCCTGGGTACATGAACACGGGTACAGGAGCCCGGGTACATGACACCGGGTAGAGGAAATTGGATACAGGAGACTGGGTACAAGAGACTGGGTACAGGAGACAGTGCCCAAGAGACAGGGCACAGAAGCCTGCATACAAGAGACTGGGTACTGGAGCCTGGGTAATGGAGCCCGTATACAGGAGCCCGGGTACAGGAGCCCGAGTACAGGAGATTAGGTTCAGGAGCCCAGGTACAGGAGATTGTGTACAGGAACCCGTGTACAGGAGACTGGATACAGTAGCTCGGGTACAGGAGCCCGTGTACAAGAGACAGGGCACAGGAGCCCGGGTACAAGAGACTGGGTACAGGAGCCTGGTTAATGGAGCCCATGTACAGGAGACTGGGTACTGGAAATTGGGTACAAGAGCATGGGTACATGAACACGGGTACAGGAGCCCGGGTACATGACACCGGGTAGAGGAAATTGGATACAGGAGACTGGGTACAAGAGACTGGGTACAGGAGACCGTGCACAAGAGACAGGGCACAGGAGCCTGCATACAAGAGACTGGGTACTGGAGCCTGGGTAATGGAGCCCGTATACAGGAGACTGGGTACAGTAGCCCGGGTACAGGAGCCCGTGTACAAGAGACAGGCACAGGAGCCAGAGTACAAGAGACTGGGTACACGAGATGGGGCATGCAAAATTGGTACAGGAGCCCGAGTACAGTAGACTGGGTGCAGAAGCCCGGGTCCAGGAGCTGGGATACAGCATACTGGGTACAGGAGCCCGGGTATTGGAGCCCAGGTACAGGAGCCCATGTACAGGAGACCGGTTGCAGGAGCCCTTGTACAGAAGACTGGGTAAAGGAGCCTGTGTACAGGAGACTGGGGACTGGAAATTGGGTACAGTATCCCGGATACATGATCCTGGGTACAGGAGCCTGGGTACATGAACCCGGGTGCAGGAGCCTGGGTACAGGACCCCGGGTACAGGACTCCTGGTACAGGAGGCCGGATACAGGAGACCAGGTAGAGGAAATTGGGTACAGGAACTCGGGTACAGTAGCCCGGGTACAGGAGCCCGTATACAAGAGACAGGGCACAGGAACCCGGGTACAAGAGACTGGGTACAGGAGCCTGGTTAATGGAGCCCATGTACAGGAGACTGGGTATACGAGAGGGGGCATACAAAATTGGATACAGGAGCCCGGGTACAGTAGACTGGGTGCAGGAGCCCGGGTCCAGGAGCTGGGGTACAGCATACTGGGTACAGGAGCCCGGGTACAGGAGGTCAGGTACAGGAGACTGGGTACAGGAGCCCACGTACAGGAGCCCGGGTATTGGAGCCCAGGTACAGGAGCCCGTGTATACGAGACCGGGTGCAGGAGCCCTTGTACAGAAGACTGGGTAAAGGAGCCTGTGTACAGGAGACTGGGTACTGGAAATTGGGTACAGTATCCCGGATACATGATCCCGGGTACAGGAGCCTGGGTACAAGATTCTGGGTGCAGGATACTGGGTACAGAGCCCGGGTACATGAACCTGGGTACAGGAGCCTGGGTACAGGACTCCGGATACAGGACCCCTGGTACAGGAGGCCGGTTACAGGAGCCTCGGTAGAGGAAATTGGGTACAGGAGCCCGGGTACAGGAGACTGGGTACAGGAGCCCAGGTGCAGGAACCCGGGTACGGGAGACTGGATACAGGGACTGGGTACAGGAGCCCGGGTACAGGAGCCTGGGTAAAGGAGCCTGACTACAGGAGCTCGGGTATAGGAGACTGGTTACAGGAGACTGGGTACAGGGACTAGGTACAGGAGCCCAGGTGCAGGAGCCCGGGTATAGGGGCCTGGGTACAGGAAAATGGTTACAGGTGACTGGTACAGTGGACTGCGCACAGGAACCCAGGTACAGGAGCCTGGATACAGGAGCACAAGTGCAGGACCCTGGGTAGAGGAAATTGGGTACAAGAGACTGGGTAAAGGAGCCCGAGCACAGGACCCTGGGTGGAGGACACCGAGTACAGAAGATCAGGTACAGGAGACTGGGTACAGGAGCCTGGGTACAGGAGCCCGGGTACAGGAGACTGGGTACAGAATCCCGGGTACAGGAACCCGGGAACAGGCAACTGAGTACAGGAGCCCGTGTACAGGAGACTGAGTAAAAGAGCCTGGATACAGGAGCCCGGGCACAGGTAACTGGGTACAGGAGACCAAGTACAGGAGACAGGTTACTGGAGACTGGTTCCCGGGGCCGGGTACAGGGGACTGGGTACAGGAAATTGGTTACAGGAGCTCGGGTGCAGGAGCCCAGTTACAGGAGACTCGGTATAGGAGACCGGTTGCAGGAGCCCGGGTACAGGAAACTGGGTACAGGATCCTGGGGACAGGAGACAGGTACTTGAGTTAAGGTACAGGAGATTGGTACATGAGACAAGATATTGGAGCCAGGTTATAGAGCCACTGTAAAGGAACCCGGGTACAGGAGATTGGGTATAGGGGCCCATGTACAGGAGAATGGTTACAGGTGTGTGGGTACAGGAGACTGGGTACAGGAGACAAGGTACAGGAGCCTGGGTAGAGGACACCATACAGAAGGTCATGTACAGGAGACTGGGTACAAGAACCCAGGTACAGGAGACTGAGTACAGGAGCCTGGGTAGAGGATACCGGGTACAGAGTTCCGGGTACAGGAGACTAGGTACAGGAGCCAGGGTTCGGGAGACTGCGAACAGGAAATTGAGTACAGCAGCCCGGGTACAGGATCCCGGGTAAAGGAGTCCAGGTGCAGGCGTCTGGGTACAGGAGACGGGCACAGGAAACTGGGTACAGGAGCACGGGTACAGGAGACTATGTACAGGAGACTGTGTACAGGAGCCCGGGTAAAGGGTGCAGGTACAGGAGACTGGTTACAGGAGACCGGGTACAGGTAACTGGGTACAGGAACCTTGGTGCAGGAGACTGTGTACAGGAGGCAGGGTACAGGAAATTAGGTACAGGAGCCCGGGTACAGGAGCTCGGATAAAGGAACCCGGGTGCAGAAAACTGGGTACTGGGGCCCGTTTACCAGAGACTGGGTACGGTACACTTGGTACAGGATCCCAGGTACAGGAGCCCGGGTACAGGAGACTGGTAAAGGAGACTAGGTACAGAAGACAGGGTACATGATCCCGGGTACAAGAGCCTGCGTACATTAGACTGAATACAGGAGATTGGTTACAGGAGCCTGGGTAATGGAGCCCGTGTACAGGAGACTGCGTACAGGAGACTGGGTATGGAAAATTGGGTACAGGAGCGGGGGTAAGATAGATTGGGTACAATAGACTGGGTACAGGAGCATGGGAACATGAGCCCGGGTACAGGAGCCCGGGTACAGGAGCCCGGGTACAGGAGACTGCGTGCAGGAGCTCGAGTACAGGAGACTGGGTACAGGAAAATGGTTACAGGTGACTGGGTACAGCGGACTGCGCACAGGAACCCAGGGACAAGAGCCTGGGTACAGGAGCACGAGTGGAGGATCCCGTGTAGAGGAAATTGGATACAGGAGGCTGGGTACAAGAGACTTGGTACAGGAGCCCGAGTACAGGAGCCCAGGTAGAGGACTCCGAGTACAGAAGGTCAGATACAGGAGACTGGATACAGGAGCCCGGGTGCCAGAGCCCGAGATTGGGTATTGCGGCATGTGTACAGGGGACTGGATACAGTAGCCCAGGTACAGGAGCCCTTGTACAGGAGACAGGGTACAGGAGCCCGAGTATAAGAGACTGCATACAGGAGCCTGCGTAATGCAGCCCGAGTACAGGAGACTGGGTACAAGATACTGGGTATGGGAAATCGGGTACAGGAGCCAGGGTACAGCAGACTAGGTACAGGAGACTTGGTACAGGAGCCCAGGTACATGAGGTCAGGTGCAGGCGTCTGGATACAGGAGCCCAGGTACGGAAACCTGTGTATTGGAGCCCATGTACAGGAGCCCGTGTACAGGAGACTGGGTACAGGAGCCTGTGTACAGGAGACTGGGTATTGGAAATTGGATACAGTATCCCGGATACATGAGCCTGGGTATAGGAGCCTGGGTACAGGAGTCTGGGTACAGGAGACTGGGTACAGTAGCCCGGGTACAGGACCCAGGGTATAGGAAATTGGGTACAGGAGTCTGGGTACAGGAGCCCGGGTACATGAATCCGGGTACAGGAGATTGGGTACAGGAGCCCAGGTACAGGAGACTGGGCACAGGAGCCCGGGTGCAGGAGCCCGGGTACAGGAGCCTGGCTACAGGAGCTCGGGTACAGCGAATTGGGTGCAGAAGCCTGGGTACAGGAGACTACATACAGGAGCCAATGTACAGTAGAGTGAGTACAGGAGACTGGGTACAGGAGGCCGGGTACAGGAGACTGGGTAAATGAGACAGGGTACAGGTGGCCAGATACATGAGCCCGGGTACAGCATCCCATCTACAGGAGATTGGGTACAGGGGCCTGTGTACCGAAAAATGGTTAAAGGTGACTGGGTACAGCGGACTGGGTATAGGAGCCGGCGTACAGGAGACTGGCTACAGGAAATTGGGTACAGGAGCCCTTGTATGGGTGATTGGGTAAGGAGCCCATGTACACGAGACTGGGCACTGGAAACTGGGTACAGTCTCCTGGATACATGATCCCGGGTATAGGAGCCTGGGTACAGGAGCCTGGGTACAGGAGTCTGTTTACAGGAGACTGGGTACAGGAGCCCGGGTGCAGGACCCCGGGTACAGAAGGTCAGGTACGGGAGACAGGGCACAGGAGCCTGGGTACAGGAACGTGGGTTCAGGAGACTGGGGACAGGAGCCCAGGTACAGGAGACAGGACACAGGAGCCTGGGTACAGGAACGCGGGTTCAGGAGCCCGGGTACAGGACCCCAGGTAGAGGAAATTGGACACAGGAGACTGGGTACAAAAGACTGGGTACAGGAGACTGCATACAGTGGCTTGTGTGCAGGGGACTGGGCAAAGGAAATTGGGCACAGGAGCCCGCGTACAGGAGACTTGATAAGTAGCCCGGGAACAGGAGCCCAGTTACAGGAGCCCGGGTACAGGAATCCGGGTACAGGACACAGCGGACAGGAACTGGGTACAGGTGTCTGGGTACATGAGACTGGGTACAGGAGCCCGGGTACAGTAGATTCGGTGCAAGAGATTGGGTACAGGAGCCTTGGTGCAGGAGCCTGGGGAAAGGAGACTGGGTACAGCAGCCCAGGTACAGGAGCCCGGGTACAGAAGGTCAGGTACAGGAGACTGGGTACAGGAGCCCATGTGCAGGAGCCCGGGTATTGGAGCTCAGGTATAGGAACCTGTGTACAGGAGACTGGGTACAGGAGCCCATGTCCCGGAGACTGGGTAAAGGAGCCTGTGTACAGGAGACTGGGTACTGGAAATTGGGTACAGGAGCCTGGGTACATGAACACAGGTACAGGAGCCCGGGTACATGACACCGGGTAGAGGAAATTGGATACAGGAGACTGGGTACAAGAGACTGGGTACAGGAGACAGTGCCCAAGAGACAGGGCACAGAAGCCTGCATACAAGAGACTGGGTACTGGAGCCTGGGTAATGGAGCCCGTATACAGGAGCCCGGGTACAGGAGCCCGAGTACAGGAGATTAGGTTCAGGAGCCCAGGTACAGGAGATTGTGTACAGGAACCCGTGTACAGGAGACTGGGTACAGTAGCCCGGGTACAGGAGCCCGTGTACAAGAGACAGGGCACAGGAGCCCGGGTACAAGAGACTGGGTACAGGAGCCTGGTTAATGGAGCCCATGTACAGGAGACTGGGTACTGGAAATTGGGTACAAGAGCATGGGTACATGAACACGGGTACAGGAGCCCGGGTACATGACACCGGGTAGAGGAAATTGGATACAGGAGACTGGGTACAAGAGACTGGGTACAGGAGACCGTGCACAAGAGACAGGGCACAGGAGCCTGCATACAAGAGACTGGGTACTGGAGCCTGGGTAATGGAGCCCGTATACAGGAGACTGGGTACAGTAGCCCGGGTACAGGAGCCCGTGTACAAGAGACAGGGCACAGGAGCCAGAGTACAAGAGACTGGGTACAGGAACCTGGTTAATGGAGCCCATGTACAGGAGACTGGGTACACGAGATGGGGCATGCAAAATTGGTACAGGAGCCCGAGTACAGTAGACTGGGTGCAGAAGCCCGGGTCCAGGAGCTGGGATACAGCATACTGGGTACAGGAGCCCGGGTATTGGAGCCCAGGTACAGGAGCCCATGTACAGGAGACCGGTTGCAGGAGCCCTTGTACAGAAGACTGGGTAAAGGAGCCTGTGTACAGGAGACTGGGGACTGGAAATTGGGTACAGGAGCCCTTGTATGGGTGACTGGGTAAGGAGCCCATGTACACGAGACTGGGCACTGGAAACTGGGTACAGTCTCCTGGATACATGATCCCGGGTATAGGAGCCTGGGTACAGGAGCCTGGGTACAGGAGTCTGTTTACAGGAGACTGGGTACAGAAGCCCGGGTGCAGGACTCCGGGTACAGAAGGTCAGGTACGGGAGACTGGGTACAGGAGACCGGGTACAGGAGACAGGGCACAGGAGCCTGGGTACAGGAACGTGGGTTCAGGAGACTGGGGACAGGAGCCCAGGTACAGGAGACAGGACACAGGAGCCTGGGTACAGGAACGCGGGTTCAGGAGCCAGGGTACAGGACCCCAGGTAGAGGAAATTGGACACAGGAGACTGGGTACAAGAGACTGGGTACAGGAGACTGCATACAGTGGCTTGTGTGCAGGGGACTGGGCAAAGGAAATTGGGCACAGGAGCCCGCGTACAGGAGACTTGATAAATAGCCCGGGAACAGGAGCCCAGTTACAGGAGCCCGGGTACAGGAATCCGGGTACAAGACACAGCGGACAGGAAGTGGGTACAGGTGTCTGGGTACATGAGACTGGGTACAGGAGCCCGGGTACAGTAGACTCGGTACAAGAGATTGGGTACAGGAGCCTTGGTGCAGGAGCCTGGGGAAAGGAGACTGGGTACAGCAGCCCAGGTACAGGAGCCCGGGTACAGAAGGTCAGGTACAGGAGACTGGGTACAGGAGCCCATGTGCAGGAGCCCGGGTATTGGAGCTCAGGTATAGGAACCTGTGTACAGGAGACTGGGTACAGGAGCCCATGTCCCGGAGACTGGGTAAAGGAGCCTGTGTACAGGAGACTGGGTACTGGAAATTGGGTACAGGAGCCTGGGTACATGAACACGGGTACAGGAGCCCGGGTACATGACACCGGGTAGAGGAAATTGGATACAGGAGACTGGGTACAAGAGACTGGGTACAGGAGACAGTGCCCAAGAGACAGGGCACAGAAGCCTGCATACAAGAGACTGGGTACTGGAGCCTGGGTAATGGAGCCCGTATACAGGAGCCCGGGTACAGGAGCCCGAGTACAGGAGATTAGGTTCAGGAGCCCAGGTACAGGAGATTGTGTACAGGAACCCGTGTACAGGAGACTGGGTACAGTAGCCCGGGTACAGGAGCCCGTGTACAAGAGACAGGGCACAGGAGCCCGGGTACAAGAGACTGGGTACAGGAGCCTGGTTAATGGAGCCCATGTACAGGAGACTGGGTACTGGAAATTGGGTACAAGAGCATGGGTACATGAACACGGGTACAGGAGCCCGGGTACATGACACCGGGTAGAGGAAATTGGATACAGGAGACTGGGTACAAGAGACTGGGTACAGGAGACCGTGCACAAGAGACAGGGCACAGGAGCCTGCATACAAGAGACTGGGTACTGGAGCCTGGGTAATGGAGCCCGTATACAGGAGACTGGGTACAGTAGCCCGAGTACAGGAGCCCGTGTACAAGAGACAGGGCACAGGAGCCAGAGTACAAGAGGCTGGGTACAGGAACCTGGTTAATGGAGCCCATGTACAGGAGACTGGGTACACGAGATGGGGCATGCAAAATTGGTACAGGAGCCCGAGTACAGTAGACTGGGTGCAGAAGCCCGGGTCCAGGAGCTGGGATACAGCATACTGGGTACAGGAGCCCGGGTATTGGAGCCCAGGTACAGGAGCCCATGTACAGGAGACTGGTTGCAGGAGCCCTTGTACAGAAGACTGGGTAAAGGAGCCTGTGTACAGGAGACTGGGGACTGGAAATTGGGTACAGTATCCCGGATACATGATCCTGGGTACAGGAGCCTGGGTACATGAACCCGGGTGCAGGAGCCTGGGTACAGGACCCCGGGTACAGGACTCCTGGTACAGGAGGCCGGATACAGGAGACCAGGTAGAGGAAATTGGGTACAGGAACTCGGGTACAGTAGCCCGGGTACAGGAGCCTGTGTACAAGAGACAGGGCACAGGAACCCGGGTACAAGAGACTGGGTACAGGAGCCTGGTTAATGGAGCCCATGTACAGGAGACTGGGTACACGAGACGGGGCATACAAAATTGGGTACAGGAGCCCGGGTACAGTAGACTGGGTGCAGGAGCCCGGGTCCAGGAGCTGGGGTACAGCATACTGGGTACAGGAGCCCGGGTACAGGAGGTCAGGTACAGGAGACTGGGTACAGGAGCCCACGTACAGGAGCCCGGGTATTGGAGCCCAGGTACAGGAGCCCGTGTATACGAGACCGGGTGCAGGAGCCCTTGTACAGAAGACTGGGTAAAGGAGCCTGTGTACAGGAGACTGGGTACTGGAAATTGGGTACAGTATCCCGGATACATGATCCCGGGTACAGGAGCCTGGGTACAAGATTCTGGGTGCAGGATACTGGGTACAGAGCCCGGGTACATGAACCTGGGTACAGGAGCCTGGGTACAGGACTCCGGATACAGGACCCCTGGTACAGGAGGCCGGTTACAGGAGCCTCGGTAGAGGAAATTGGGTACAGGAGCCCGGGTACAGGAGACTGGGTACAGGAGCCCAGGTGCAGGAACCCGGGTACGGGAGACTGGATACAGGGACTGGGTACAGGAGCCCGGGTACAGGAGCCTGGGTAAAGGAGCCTGACTACAGGAGCTCGGGTATAGGAGACTGGTTACAGGAGACTGGGTACAGGGACTGGATACAGGAGCCCAGGTGCAGGAGCCCGGGTACAGGGGCCTGGGTACAGGAAAATGGTTACAGGTGACTGGTACAGTGGACTGCGCACAGGAACCCAGGTACAGGAGCCTGGATACAGGAGCACAAGTGCAGGACCCCGGGTAGAGGAAATTGGGTACAAGAGACTGGGTAAAGGAGCCCGAGCACAGGACCCTGGGTGGAGGACACCGAGTACAGAAGATCAGGTACAGGAGACTGGGTACAGGAGCCTGGGTACAGGAGACTGGGTACAGCAGACTGGGTACAGGAGCCCGTGTAGAGGAGACCAGGTAAAAGAGCCTGGGTACAGGAGCCCGGGTACAGGAGACTGGGTACAGAATTCCGGGTACAGGAACCCGGGAACAGGCAACTGAGTACAGGAGCCCGTGTACAGGAGACTGAGTAAAAGAGCCTGGATACAGGAGCCCGGGCACAGGTAACTGGGTACAGGAGACCAAGTACAGGAGACAGGTTACTAGAGACTGGTTCCCGGGGCCGGGTACAGGGGACTGGGTACTGGAAATTGGTTACAGGAGCTCGGGTGCAGGAGCCCAGTTACAGGAGACTCGGTATAGGAGACCGGTTGCAGGAGCCCGGGTACAGGAAACTGGGTACAGGATCCTGGGGACAGGAGACAGGTACTTGAGTTAAGGTACAGGAGATTGGTACATGTGACAAGATATTGGAGCCAGGTTATAGAGCCACTGTAAAGGAACCCGGGTACAGGAGATTGGGTATAGGGGCCCATGTACAGGAGAATGGTTACAGGTGTGTGGGTACAGGTGACTGGGTACAGGAGATCGGCTATAGCAAATTGGGTACAGGAGCCCGGGTAGAGGAGCCTGGGTACAGGAGACTGGGTACAGGAGACAAGGTACAGGAGCCTGGGTAGAGGACACCATACAGAAGGTCATGTACAGGAGACTGGGTACAAGAGCCCAGGTACAGGAGACTGAGTACAGGAGCCTATGTAGAGGATACCGGGTACAGAGTTCCGGGTACAGGAGACTAGGTACAGGAGCCAGGGTTCGGGAGACTGCGAACAGGAAATTGAGTACAGCAGCCCGGGTACAGGATCCCGGGTAAAGGAGTCCAGGTGCAGGCGTCCGGGTACAGGAGACGGGCACAGGAAACTGGGTACAGGAGCACGGGTACAGGAGACTATGTACAGGAGACTGTGTACAGGAGCCCGGGTAAAGGGTGCAGGTACAGGAGACTGGTTACAGGAGACCGGGTACAGGTAACTGGGTACAGGAACCTTGGTGCAGGAGACTGTGTACAGGAGGCAGGGTACAGGAAATTAGGTACAGGAGCCCGGGTACAGGAGCTCAGATAAAGGAACCCGGGTGCAGAAAACTGGGTACAGGGGCCCGTTTACCAGAGACTGGGTACAGTACACTTGGTACAGGATCCCAGGTACAGGAGTCCGGGTACAGGAGACTGGTAAAGGAGACTAGGTACAGAAGACAGGGTACATGATCCCGGGTACAAGAGCCTGCGTACATTAGACTGAATACAGGAGATTGATTACAGGAGCCTGGGTAATGGAGCCCGTGTACAGGAGACTGCGTACAGGAGACTGGGTATGGGAAATTGGGTACAGGAGCGGGGGTAAGATAGATTGGGTACAATAGACTGGGTACAGGAGCATGGGAACATGAGCCCGGGTGCAGGACCCCGGGTACAGGAAATTGGGTACAGGAGACTTGGTACAAGAGACTGCGTACAGGAGCCCGGGTACAGGGGACTGGGTATAGGAACCCAGGTACAGGAGACTGGGTAAAAGAGCCTGGGTACAGAAGCCCGGGCACAGGTGACTGGGTGAAGGATCCCGTGTACAGGAGACAGGTTACTGGAGACTGGGTACAGCTAATTGGGTACAGGAGCTCGGGCACAGCAGCCCGTTTACAGGAGACTGGGTATAGGAGACCGGTTGCAGGAGCCCGGGTGCAGGAAACTGGTTACAGGAGACAGGTACTGGAGTTAGGGTACAGGAAATTGAGTACATGAGACAAGATATAGGAGGCAAGTTATAGGAGCCTGAGTAGAGGAACCCGGGTACAGGAGATTGGGTATAGGAGCCCATATACAGGAAAATGGTTACAGGTGTGTGGGTGCAGGTGACTGGGTACAGGAGATCGGCTATAGCAAATTGGGTACAGGAGCCCAGGGAGAGGAGCCCGGATACAGGAGACTGGGTACAGGAGCCTGGGTACAGGGGACAGGGTATGGGAGCCCAGGTACAAGAGACTGGGTACAGGAGCCCGGGTACAGGAGACTTGGTACAGGAGCCTGGGTACAGGGGACAGGGTACGGGAGCCCGGGTACAAGAGACTGGGTACAGGAGCACAGGCAGAGGACACCAGCTGCAGAAGGTCAGGTGGAGGTGACAATTGTAAGAGAAATTTGACATTAGGGGTACCAGCGGGAGAAGGGTTAAAGTGCTGGTTCCTGCACCGACCTATAAGAAGGTAAACGGTCTCTCTTCAGCCTTGTACCAAGGCTCCAGAGGTTATCAATTCAATAATATTCCGACAGGATACGATGTAAGAACCTAAACAGACATTGATAAGACCTTGCGAAGAGGCTCAAGTCGGACTCACAGGCACCAAGGAGAATCAACAAATTCTGACCTAATGAAGTCATTCTAGTCACGGCCTAAGGTGGTCACGAGGGTCTTGGCCTGTCAATCCAAAGTAGCACTAATAAGGTCGTCCAATTAGAGAAGTAGCACTGGTAAGATAGTCCAATTAGAAATCTAGGGAGGTCTTACCAGGGAACGGAGGAGTTTTTGAAATGTATAAAAGTAGTATGATTGTGCAGTTCGGAGAGCATCTCCAGTCACAGGCGGATGTGATAAGGGGTGTTCCAGGACGTTCGTAATAAAAGATCATTATACATTGCCATCCGTCTCTGTCTGCTGACTCCGGGGGCTGTTACGCGGGTTGGGGCGAGCGTCGACCCTCTATATCAGGGGGCCTTCCCATTTTCCCCTTACACTGAGTACAGGAGCCCAGGTACAGGAGACTGGGTGCAGGGGCCTGGGTAGAGGAGCACAGGTACAGGGGACTGAGTAGAGGAGCCCGGGTACAGGAGCCCAGATACAGGAGACTGGGTACAGGAGCCCGGGTACAGTAGACTGGGTACAAGAGCCTGGCTATAGTGGACAGGGTATGGGAGCCTGGGTACAAGAGACTGGGTACAGGAGCCCGGGTACTGAAGACAGGGTACAGGTGACTGGGTGCAGGAGCCCGGGTAGAGGACACCAGGTACAGAAGGTCAGGTGCAGGAGACTCGGTACAGGAGCCTGGGTACAGGAGACTGGGTGCAGGAGCCTGGGTGGAGGACACCGGGTACAGAGACCCGGCTACAGAAAGACTGGGTACAGGAAATTGGGTACAGGAGCCCGAGTACAGGATCCCGGGTAAAGGAGTCCATGTGCAGGTGCCTGGGTACAGGAGACTGCGTACAGGAACCCGGGTAAAGGGGGCGGATACAGGTGACTGGGCACAGGAAATTGGGTACAGGAACTTTGGTGCAGGAGACTGTGTACAGGAGACAGGGTACAGGAAATTGGGTACAGGAGTCCAGGTACAGGAGCCCGGGTACAGGAGCCCGGGTACAGGAGCTCGGATACAGGATCCCGAGTGCAGAATACTGGGTACAGGGGCCCGTTTACCGGAGACTGGGTACGGTGCACTTGGTACAGTGTCCCAGGTACACGAGCCCGGGTACTGGAGACTGAGTACAGGAGATTGGTTACAGGAGACTGGGTACAGGAGACTGGGTACGGGAAATTGCGTACAGGACCTCGGGTACAGGATATTGGGTACAGGAGAGTGTGCACATGAGCATGGATATGGGAGAATGTGTACAGGAGCCTAGGTACAGGGGACATGGGTACAGGAGCCATGGTACAGGAGCCCGGGTCCATGAGCTTGTGTACAGGAGACTGGGTACAGGAGACTGGGTACAGGAGCCTGGGTCCATGAGCTTGTATACAGGAGACTGGGTACAGGAGCCCGGGTACAGGAGCACGGGTACAAGAGGTCAGGTACAGGAGACTGGGTACAGGAGCCCAGGTACAGGAGCCCGGGTATTGGAGCCCAGGTACAGGAGCCCGTGTACAGGAGACCGGGTACAGGAGCCCGTGTACAGGAGACTGGGTACTAGAAATTGGATACAGTATCCCGGATACATGAGCCCGGGTACAGGAGTTTGGGTACAGGAGTCTGGGTACAGGAGACTGGGTAAAGGAGCCTGTGTACAGGACCCCGGGTATAGGAGGCCGGATACAGGACCCCGGGTAGAGCAAATTGGGTACAGGAGCCCGCGTACAGGTGACCTGCACAGGGACTGGGTACTGGAGACTGGGCAAAGGAGCTCGAGTACAGGAGACTGGGTACAGGAAAATAGTTACGGGTGACTGGGTACAGCGGACTGGACTCAGGAGCCTGGGTACAGGAGCCCGGGTACAGGAGCCCGGGTAAAGGAGCCCCGGTACAGGAGGCCGGGAACAGGAGTTAAGGTACAGGAGATTGGGTACATGAGACAAGATATAGGAGCCAGGATATAGCAGCCCTGGTAGACGAACCTGGGTACACGAGATTGGGTAAAGGGGCCCATATACAGGAAAATGGTTACAGATGCCTGGGTACAGGTGACTGGGTACACGAGATCAGCTACAGGAAATTGGGTATAGGATCCCGGGTAAAGGAGCCCAGGTACAGGAGATTGGGTACAGGAGCCCGGGTACAAGAGACTGAGTACAGGAGCCTGGGTACAGGAGACTGGGTATAGGAGACTGGGTACAGGAGCCTGGGTACAGAAGACTGGGTACAGGAGGCTGAGTACAGGAGACTATGTAAAGGAGCCCATGTACAGGAGACTGGGTTCTGGAAATTGGGTACAGTATCCCTGATGCATGAGCCCGGGTACAGGAGCCTGGGTACAGGAGTCTCAGTACAGGAGACTGGTTACGGCAGCCCGGGTACAGGACCCCGGGTACAAGAAATTTGGTACTGGAGACTGGGTATAGGATCCCGGGTACAGGAGCTCGTGTAGAGGAGACCAGGTAAAAGAGCCTGGGTACAGGAGCCCGGGTACAGGAGATTGGGTACAGAATCCCGGGTACAGGAACCCGGGAACAGGCAACTGAGAACAGGAGCCCGTGTACAGGAGACTGGGTAAAAGAGCCTGGATACAGGAGCTCGGGCACAGGTGACTTAGTACAGGAGACCAAGTACAGGAGACAGGCTACTGGAGACTGGTTACCGGCGCCGGGTACAGGGGACTGGGTACAGGAAATTGGTTACAGGAGCTCGGGTGCAGGAGCCCGGTTACAGGAGACTCGGTATAGGAGACCGGTTGCAGGAGCCCGGGAACAGGAAACTGAGTACAGGATCCTGGGGACTGGAGACAGGTACTGGAGTTAAGGTACAGGAGATTGGTACATGAGACAAGTTATAGGAACCAGGTTATTGGAGCCTGGGTAAAGGAACCCGGGTACAAGAGATTCGGTATAGGGGCCCATGTACAGGAAAATGGTTACAGGTGACTGGATACAGGAGATCGGCTATAGTAAATTGGGTACAGGAGCCTGGATAGCAGAGCCCGGGTACAGGAGACTAGGTGCAGGAGACTGGGTACAGGAGCCTGGGTACAGTAGACTGGGTACAGGAGCCTGGGTAAGGGGGCAAGGTACGGGAGCCCGAGTACAGGAGACTGGGTACAGGAGCCCGGGTACAGGAGACTGGGTGCAGGAGCTCAGGTACAGAAGCTCTAGTACAGGAGACTGAGTACAGGAAAATGGTTACAGGTGACTGGGTACAGCATACTGTGCACAGGAACCCAGGTACAGGAGACTGGGTACAGGACCACAAGTGCAGGACCCCGGGTAGAGGAAATTGGGTACAGAAGACTGGGTACAAGAGACTAGGTAAAGGAGCCCGAGCACAGGACCCCGGGTAGAGGACACCGAGTACAGAAGATCAGGTACAGGAGCCTGGGTACAGGAGACTGGGTACAGGAGACTGGGTACAGGAGCCTGGGTACAGCAGACTGGGTACAGGAGACTGGGGTACAGGAGACTGTATAATGGAGCCCATGTACAGGAGACTGGGTTCTGAAATTGGGTACAGCATCCCTGATACATGAGCCCGGGTACAGGAGCCTGGGTACAGTAGACTGGGTACAGGAGCCTGGGTACAGGGGGCAAGGTACGGGAGCCCAGGTACAAGAGAGTGGGCACAGGAGCCCAGGTACGGGAGACTGGGTACAGGAGACTGGGTACAGGAGCCCGGGTACAGGAGACTGGGTGCAGGAGCCCGGGTAGAGGACACCAGGTACAGAAGGTCATGTACAGGAGACTGGGTACAGGAGCCCGGTTGCAGGAGACTGTGTACAGGAGCCCGGGTACAGTAGACTGGGTACACGAGCCTGGGTACAGGAGCCCGGGTGCAAGAGACTGGGTGCAGGAGCCTGTGTAGAGGATACCGGGTACAGAGTCCCGGGTACAGGAGACTAGGTACAGGAGCCTGGGTACAGGAACCCGGGTACAGGAGCCCGGGTACAGGAGACTGGGTACAGGATATCCGGCACAGGAGCCCGGGTACAGGAGCCTGGGTAGAGGAACATGGGTACAGGAGATTGGGTACAGGGGCCCGTGTACAGGAAAATGGTTACAGGTGACTGGGCACAGGTGACTAGGTACAGGAGATCGGCTGCAGGAAATCGGGTACGGATCCCGGGTACAGGAGACTGGGTACCGGGGCCCGTGTACAGGTGACTGGGTACAGGAAATTGGGTACAGGAGCCTAGGCACAGGAGCCCGGGTACAGGAGAATGGGTACAGGGGCCTGTGTACAAGAGCTAGGGTACAGGAGATTGGGTACATGAGACAGGGTACAGGAGCCCAGATATAGGAGACCAGGTTGAGGAACCCGGTACAGGAGACTGGGTACAGCGGCCCGTGTACAGGAAAATTGTTACAGGTGACTGGGTACACGTGATTGGGTAGAGGAGATCGGCTACAGGAAATTGGGTACAGGGGCCAGGGTACAGGCGACTGGGTACAGAAGCCCGGGTACAGGAGACTGCATACAGGAGCCTGGGTACAGGGGACTGGGTACAGGAGAATGGGTACAGGGGCCCGTGTACAGGAGATAGGGTACAGGAGACTGGGTACAGGGGCCCATGTACAAGAAAATTGTTACATAAGAACATAAGAATTAGGAACAGGAGTAGGCCATCTAGCCCCTCGAACCTGCTCTGCCATTCAACAAGATCATGGCTGATCTGGCCGTGGACTCAGCTCCACTTACGCGCCCGCTCCCCGTAACTCTTAATTCCCTAATTAGTTAGAAATCTATCTATCTGTGATTTGAATACATTCAATGAGCTAGCCTCAACTGCTTCCTTGGGCAGAGAATTCCACAGATTCACAACCCTCTGGGAGAACAAATTCCTTCTCAACTCGGTTTTAAATTGGCTCCCCCGTATTTTGAGGCTGTGCCCCCTAGTTCTAGTCTCCCCGACCAGTGGAAACAACTTATCTGCCTCTATCTTGTCTATCCCTTTCATTATTTTAAATGATTCTATAAGATCACCCCTCATCCTTCTGAACTCCAACAAGTAAAGACCCAGTCTACTCAATCTATCATCATAAGGTAACCCCCTCATCTCCGGAATCAGCCTAGTGAATCGTTTCTGTACCACCTCCAAAGCTAGTATATCCTTCCTTAAGTAAGGTGACCGAAACTGCACGCAGTACTCCAGGTGCGGCCTCACCAATACCCTATACAGTTGCAGCAGGACCTCCTTGCTTTTGTACTCCATCCCTCTCGCAATGAAGGCCAACATTCCATTCGCCTTCCTGATTACCTGCTGCACCTGCAAACTAACTTTTTGGGGTTCATGCACAAGGACCCCCATTGCAGCATGTTGTAATTTCTCCCCATTCAAATAATATTCCCTTTCCCTTTTTCCAAGGTGGATGACCTCACATTTTCCGACATTGTATTCCATCTGCCAAACCTTAGCCCATTCGCTTAACATATCTAAATCTCTTTGCAGCTTCTCTGTGTCCTCCACACAACCTGCTTTCCCACTAAGCTTAGTGTCATATGCAGTTAACTGTGTACATGTGACTGGGTAGAGGAGATCGCCTACAGGAAATTGGGTACAGGGGCCAAGGTACAGACGACTGGGTACAGAAGCCAGGGTATAGGAGACTGCATACAGGAGCCTGGGTACAGGGGACTGGGTACAGGGGCCCGTGTACAGGGGACTGGGTAAAGGATACTGGGTACAGGGGCTTGTGTACTGGGGACTCTGTATAGGAAATTGGGTACAAGAGCCCGGGTACAGGAGACTGGATAAAGTAGCCCGGGTACAGGAGCCCGGGTACAGGGGCCCGGGTACAGGAGCCAGGGTACAGGAGACTGTGTACAGGAGCCCGGGTACAGAAACCCGGGTACAGTTAACTGGGTACAGGAGCCTGGCTAAAGATGCCCGTATACAGGAGATTGGGTACAGGAGACTGGGTACGGGAAATTGGCTGCAGGAGCCCGGGTGCAGGTGATTGGGTACAGGAGACTAGGTTCAGGAGCCCGGTTACAACAGACTGGGAACAGGAGCCCGGGTACAGGAAACTGGGTACAGGAGCCTGGGTAAAGATGCCCGTGTACAGGAGATTGGGTTCAGGAGCCTGGGTACAGCATCCCGGGTAAAGGAGCCGGGTACAGGAGCCTGGGTAAGGAGACAGGGTACAGGAGTCCGGGCAAAGGATTCCGGGTACAGGAGTCCGGGTACAGGAGATTGGGTACAGGAGATCGAGTACAAGAGACTGGGTACAGGAAAATAGTTACAGGTGACCGGATACAGCGGACTGGGCACAGGAGCCCGGGTACAGGAACCTGAGTACAGGAGACTGGGTTCAGGACCCCGTGTATAGGGTATGGGTAAAGGAGCCCCTCTACATGAGCCCGGGTACAGGAGACTGGGTTCAGGAGCCCGGGTACAGGAGACTGGGTTCAGGAGCCCGGGTACAGGAGCTCGGGTACAGGAGACTGGTTACAGGATATCTGGCAACAGAGGCCGCGTACAGGAACCCCGGAACAGGAGGCAGTGTACAGGCGACTGGGTACAGGAGCTCACGTATAGGAGTTAGGGTACAGGAGATTTGGTACAGGAGACAAAATATAGGAGCCAGGGTATAGGAGCCCGGGTAAAGGAACCTCGGTACAGGAGATTGGGTGCAGGGGCCCGTGTACAGGAAAATAGATACAGGTGACTGGGTACAGGTGACTGCATAGTGGAGATCGGTTACAGGAAATTGGGTACAGGAGCTCGGGTACAGGAGACTGGGTTCAGGAGCTCGGGTACAGGAGACTGGGTACAGGAGCCTGGGTACAGGGGACAGGGTACAGGAGCCCAGGTACAAGAGATTGGGTACAGGAGCCTGGGTATAGGAGACTGGGTACAGGAGATTGGATACAGGAGCCCAGGTAGAAGATCACAGGTACAGAAGGTCAGGTACAGGAGACTGGGTACAGGAGCCTGGGTACAGGAGCCTGGGTACAGGAGACTGGGTACAGGAGCCCGGGTAGAGGACCACGGGTACAGAAGGTCAGGTGCAGGAGCCTGGACACAGGAGACTGGATACAGGAGCCTGGGTAAAGGAGACTGGGTACAGGAGCCCGGGTAGAGGAACCTGGGTACAGGAGACTGGGTACAGTAGCCCCGGTACAGGAACCCGGGTACATGAGACTGGGTGCAGGAGCCCAGGTACAGGAGCCCGGGTACAGGAGACTGGGTACAGGAGCCTGGGTACAGGAGTGCCGGTACAGGAGATTGGGTACAGGACACCGGTTACAGGAGCCTGGGTACAGGAGCTCGGATGTAGGTGCCTGGGTACAGGGGTCTGGGTACTGGAGCCTGATTACAGGAGACTGTTTGCAAGAGGCCGGGAATGGTAGAAAGGGTATAGGAGACTGGGTACAGGAAACTGGGTACAGGGGCCTGTGTACAGGGGACTGGGTACGTGAAATTGGGTAGAGGAGCCCGCATACAGGAGACTGGATACAGCAGCCCGGTTACAGGATCCCAGGCACAGGGGCCCGGGTACAGAATCCCGGGTGCAGGAGCCCGCATAGAGGACACTTGGTACACGCAGTCATGTACAGGAGACTTGTTACAGGATCCAGGGAACAGGAGCCCGGGTACAGGAGCCCGGGCACAGGAGACTGGATACCGGGGCCCGTGAATAGGTGACTGGTACAGGAGCCCGGGCACAGGAGCCCGGTTACAGGAGACTTGGTATAGGATCCCGGGTAGAGGAGGGCGGGTACAGGAAACTGGGTACGAGAGACTCGTTACAGGAGCCCGGGTACAGGAGACCGAGTACAGGAGCCCGGGTACAGGATCCTGGGTACAGGAGCTCGGGTACAGGAGCTCGGGTGCAGGAGACTGGTACAGGAATCGGGTTACAGGTGACTGGGTACAGGGTACTGGGTACAGGAGCCTGGGTACAGGAGACTGGATACAGGAGAATAGGTACAGGAGCCTGGGAACAGGAGACTGGGTACAGGAGAATGGGTACAGGTGCCCGTGTACAGGTGATAGGGTGCAGGAGATTGGGTACATGTGACTGGGTAGAGGAGATCGACTACAGGAAATTGGGTACAGGGGCCAAGGTCCAGGCGACTGTGTACAGGAGCCCAGGTACAGGAGACTGCATTCAGGAGCCTGTACAGGGAACTGGATAGGGGTCCAGGTTCGGTAGTGTGGGTATAGGGGACTGGTACAGGAGACTGGGTACAGGGGCCCGTTTATAGGGGACTGGGTAAAGGATACTGGGTACAGGGGCCTGTGTACAGGGGACTCTGTACAGGAAATTGGGTAGCCCGGGTACAGGAGGCCAGATACAGGGGCCTGGGTACAGCAGGCTGGGTACATGAGCCTGGGTACAGGAAACTGGGTACAGGAGCCTGGGTAAAGATGCCCGTGTACAGCTGATTGGGTACAGGAGACTGGGTATGGGAAATTGGGTACAGGAGCCCGGGTACAGGCGATTGGGTAAAGGAGAGGGGTTTCAGGAGCCCGCTTACAGGAGATTGGGTACAGGAGACAGGGTACGGGAAATTGGGTACAGGAGCCTGGGTACAGGTGATTGGGTACAGGATACTGGGTTCAGGAGCCTGGGTACAGGATCCCGGGTAAAGGAGCCGGGTACAGGAGCCCGGGTAAGGAGACAGGGGTACAGGAGTCCGGGTAAAGGATCCCAGGTACAGGAGTCCGTGTACAGGAGACTGGTTACAGGAACCCCTGTACAGGAGACTGAGGACAGGAGCCTGGGTGCAGGCACCGGGCACAGGAGTCCGGGTACAGGAGCCCGGGTACAGGAGCTCGTGTACAGGAGACTGGGTACAGGATCACGGGTACAGGAGACTGTGTACAGGAGATTGGGTACATGAGGCAGGGTACGGTAGAGTGAGTATAAGACTGTGTACAGGAGACTGGGTGCAGGGGCCCATGTACAGGGGACTGGGTAAAGGAGACTAGGTACAGGGGCCTGTGTACAGGGGACTGGGTACAGGAGACTGGATAAAGTAGCCCGGGTACAAGAGCCCGGGTACAGGGGCCCGCATATAGGAACCCGAGCACAAGAGACTGGGTACAGGAGGCCGGGTACAGGAGATTGGGTACAGGAGACTGGGTAAAGGAAATTGGGTACAGGAGCCCGGGTACGGGAGACTGGGTACAGGAACCCGTGCACAGGGGACTGGGTACAGGAAATTGGGTACAGGAACTCGGGTATAGGAGTCCAGGTATAGGAGACAGGGTACAGGAGCCCAGGTACAGGTGCCCGGGTACAGGACGCCGGGTGCAGGATCCTGGGTACAGGAGACTGGGTACAGGAGACTGGGCACAGGAGACCGGATACAGGAGACTGGGTAAGGTAGCCCAGGCACAGGAGCCCGGGTACAGGAGACTGGGTGCAGGAGTCTGGGTAGAGTACACCGAGTTCATAGTCATGGGTACAGGAGACTGGGTACAGGAGCCTGGGTACAGGAGTCTGTGGACAGGAAATTGGGTGCAGGAGCCGAGATACAGGATCCCAGGTAAACGAGTCAAGGTACAGGCGCCCGGGTACAGGAGACTGGGTACAGGAGCCCGGATACAGGAGTCTGTGTACAGGAAATTGGGTACAAGATCCCGGGTACAGGATCTCGGGTAAACAAGTCCAGGTACAGGCGCCCGGGTACAGGAGACGGTCGCAGCAGACTGGGTACAGGAGCACGGGTACAGGAGATTGTATTAAGGAGCCCAGGTAAAGGTGACGGGTACACGAGACTGGGTACAGGAGCCCGGGTACAGGAGACGGGTACAGGAGAATGGGTATAGGAGCCCGGGTACCTGAGACTCGGTTCAGGAGCACGGGAAGACAGGACGGATATAGGAGCACGGGTACACAAGACGGGTACAGAAGGCTGTGTACAGGAACTTGGGTACAGGAGACTGGTTACAGGACCCCGGCTACAGGACACTGGATACAGGATCCTGCATACAGGAGACTGGGTACAGGAAATTGGGTGCAGGAGCCCGGGTACAGGAGCCCGGGTACAGAAGACTGTGTACACAAGACTGGGTACAGGCGAGTGGATATGGGAAATTGGGTACAGGAGATCAAGTACAGGACACTGGATACGGGAGCCCGGATACAAGAGCCGGGGTAAAGGACCATGGGTACAGGAGGTCAGATACAGGAGACTTTGTAAAGGAGCCCGGGTACGGGAGACTGTGTACAGGAGCCTGGGTACAGGAGACTGGGTGCAGGGGCTCGGGTACAGGAGCCCTGGTACAGGAGACTGGGTTTAGGAGCCCGGATACAGAAGACCTAGTACGGGAAACTGGGTACAGAAGCCCGGGTACAGGAGCCCAGGTACAGGAACCCGGGTATAGGAGCCCGGGTACAGAAGACCTAGTACGGGATACTGGGTACAGGAGCCCGGGTAGAGGAGCCCATGTACAGGAGCCCGGGTACAGGAGCCTGGGTACAGGAGACTGGGTGCAGGAGCCCGGGTACAGGAGCCCGGGTACAGGAGACTGGGTATAGGAGCCCGGATACAGATGACCTAGTACGGGAGACTGGGTACAGGAGCCCGGGTACAGGAGCCCAGGTACAGGAGACCTAGTACGGGAGACTAGGTACAGGAGCCCGGATACCGGAGCCCGGGTACAGAAGACCTAGTACGGGAGACTGGGTACAGGAGCCCGGATACAGGAGCCCAGATACAGGAACCCGGGCACAGGAAACTGGGTACAGGACACTGGGTACAGAGACTGGGTACAGGAGCACAGATACTGTAACCTGGGTACAAAAGCCCAGGTAAAGAAGACTGGGTACAGGATATTGGGCACAGGAGCCCGGGTACAGGAACCTGGTTACCGAAGACTGGGAACAGGGGCCCGGGTACAGGAGACTGGGTATAGGAGCCCAGGTACAGGAAACTGGGTACAGGAGCCCGGGTACAGGAACCTGGGTACAGGAGACTGGGTACAGTAGCCCGGGTACAGGAGTCCGGGTACAGGAACCTGGGTACAGGAGACTGGGTACAGTAGCCCGGTAACAGGAGCCCGGGTACAGGAATCTGGGCACAGGAGACTGGGTACAGTAGCCCGGGTACAGGAGTCCGGGTACAGGAACCTGGGTACAGGAGACTGGGTACAGTAGCCCGGGTACAGGAGTCCGGGTACAGGAACCTGGGTACAGGAGACTGGGTACAGTAGCCCGGGTACAGGAGCCCGGGTACAGGAGACTGGGTACAGAAGCCTGGGTACTGGTACCCAGGTATAGGAGACTGGGTACAGAAGCTGGGTACAGGAAACCAGGTACAGGAGACTGGTACAGGAGCCGGGTAAAGGAGCCCTGGTACAGGAGATTGGGTACAGGACACCGGGTACAGGAGCCTGGGTGCAGGAGCTCGGATGCAGGTGACTGGGTACTGGAGCCTGATTACAGGAGACTGGTTACAGGAGCCCAGGTATGGTAGAGTGGGTATAGGAGACTGGGTACAGGAAACTGGGTACAGGGACCCGTGTACAGGGGACTTGGTAAGGGAGACTGGGTACAGGGGCCTGTGTACAGGGGACTAGGTACATGAAATTTACCCAGGAGGACTTTTAAGGAGCTCTTTCATAGTGCGCAACAAAAATATATTCCAGTGAAAAAGAAGGGTGGTAAGAGAAGGGATAACCAGCCGTGGATAACCAAGGAAATAAAGGAGAGTATCAAATCAAAGACCAATGCGTATAAGGTGGCCAAGGTTAGTGGGAAACTAGAGGATTGGGAAAATTTTAAACAACAGCAAAGAATGACTAAAAAAGCAATAAAGAAAGGAAAGATAAATTTCGAAGGTAAACTTGCGCAAAACATAAAAACAAATAGTAAAAGCTTTTACCGATATATAAAACGGAAAAGAGTGACTAAACTAAATGTTGGTCCCTTAGAAGATGAGAAGGGGGATTTAATAATGGGAAATGTGGAAAGGGCTGTGACCTTAAACAATTATTTTGCTTCGGTCTTCACAGTGGAAGACACAGAAACCATGCCAGAAATTGCTGGTCACAGGAATGTGGGAAGGGAGGACCTTGAGACAATCACTATCACTAGGGGGGTAGTGCTGGACAGGCTAATGGGACTCAAGGTATACAAGTCCCCTGGTCCTGATGAAATACATCCCAGGGTATTAAAAGAGATGGCGGAGGTTATAGCAGATGCATTCGTTATAATCTACCAAAATTCTCTGGACTCTGGGGAGGTACCAGCGGATTGGAAAGCAGCTAATGTAATGCCTCTGTTTAAAAAAGGGGGCAGACAAAAGGCAGGTAACTAAAGGCCGGTTAGTTTAACATCTGCTTGAAACTATCATTAAGGAAGAAATAGCGGGATATCTAGATAGGAATAGTGCAATCAAGCAGACGCAACATGGATTCATGAAGGGGAAATCATGTTTAACTAATTTACTAGAATTCTTTGAGGATATAACGAGCATGGTGGATAGAGGTGTACCGATAGATGTGGTGTATTTAGATTTCCAAAAGGCATTCGATAAGGTGCCACACAAAAGGTTACTGCAGAAGATAGAGGTACGCAGAGTCAGAGGAAATGTATTAGCATGGAAAGAGGATTGGCTGGCGAACAGAAAGCAGAGAGTCGGGATAAATGGGTCCTTTTCGGGTTGGAAATCGGTGGTTAGTGGTGTGCCACAGGGATCAGTGCTGGGACCACAACTGTTTACAATATACATAGATGACCTGGAAGAGGGGACAGAGTGTAGTGTAACAAAATTTGCAGATGACACTAAGATTAGTGGGAAAGCGGGTTGCGTAGAGGACACAGAAAGGCTGCAAAGAAGTTTGGATAGGTTAAGCGAATGGGCGAAGGTTTGGCAGATGGAATACAATGTCGGAAAGTGTGAGGTCATCCACCTTGGGAAAAAAAACAGTAAAAGGGAATGGGGAGAAATTACAACATGCTGAGATGCAGAGGGACCTGGGGGTCCTTGTGCATGAAACTCTTTTTGGGAGTAAACAAAAAAACATTAAACCGTGCCCCCCCGATCTGGGGGATCCTTGTGCATGAATCCCAAAAAGTTAGTTTGCAGGTGCAGCAGGTAATCAGGAAGGCGAATGGAATGTTGGCCTTCATTGCGAGAGGGATGGAGTACAAAAGCAGGGAGGTCCTGCTGCAACTGTATAGGGTATTGTTAAGGTCGCACCTAGAGTACTGCGTGCAGTTTTGGTCACCTTACTTAAGGAAGGATATACTAGCTTTGGAGGGGGTACAGAGATGATTCACTAGGCTGATTCCGGAGATGAGGGGGTTACCTTATGATGATCAATTGAGTAGACTGGGTCTTTACTCCTTGGAGTTCAGAAGGATGAGGGGTGATCGTATAGAAAGATTTAAAATAATGAAAGGAATAGACAAGATAGAGGCAGAGAGGTTGTTTCCACTGGTAGAGGAGATCGGCTACAGGAAATTGGGTACAGGGGCCAGGGTACAGGCGACTGTGTACAGGAGCCCGGGTACAGGAGACTGCATACAGGAGCCTGGGTACAGTGGACTGGGTAGGAGCCCAGGTATGGTAGAGTGGGTATAGGGGACTGGGTACAGGAGACTGGATACAGGAGACTGGATGAAGTAGCCCGGGTACAGCAGACTGGGTACTGGAGCCCGGGTACAGGAAACTGGGTACAGGAGCCTGGGTAAAGATGCCCGTGTACAGGAGATTGTGTACAGGAGACTGGGTACGGAAAATAGGGTACAGGAGGTTGGGTACAGGAGACAAGATTTAGGAGCCAGGGTATAGGAGCCCTTGTAGAAGAACCTAGGTACAGGAGACTGGGTACAGGAGCCCGGGTACAGGAGACTGGGTACAGGTTCCATGTAGAGCAGACTGGGTAAGGGAGCCCCGATACAGGAACCTGGATACAGGAGACTGGGTACAGTAGCCCGGGTACAGGAGCACGGGTACAGGAGACTGGGTAGAGGAGCCTGGGTACTGGTACACGGGTACAGGAGCCCCAGTACAGGAAATTGGGTACAGGACACCGGGTACAGGAGCCTGGGGACAGGAGCCTGGATGCCGGTGACTGGGTACAGGCGTCTGGGTACTGGAGTCTGATTACAGGAGACTGGTTACAGGAGTCCGGGTACGGTAGAGTGGGTATAGGAGACTGGGTACAGGAAACTGGGTACAGGGGCCCGTGTACAGTGGACTTGTTAAAGGAGACTGGGTACAGGGGCCTGTGTTCAGGGGACTGGGTACATGAAATTGGGTACAGGAGCCCGCATACAGGAGACTGGATACAGCAGCCCGGTTACAGGATCCCGGGCACAGGGGCCCGGGTACAGGAGCCTGGTCACAGGAGCCCACATAGAGGACACTGGGTCTACGTGGTCATGTACAGGAGACTGGGTACAGGAGTCAGGGAACAGGAGCCCGGGTACAGGAGCCTGGGCACTGTAGACTGGATGAAGGATGCCGTGTACCGGAGACTGGTCACAGGAGACTGGGTACCGGGGCCCGTGTACAGGTGACTGGGTACAGGAAATTGGGTACAGGAGCCCAGGCACAGGAGCCCGGTTACAGGAGACTGGGTATAGGAACCCGGGTAGAGGAGGGCGGGTACAGGAAACTGGGTACAGGAGACTGGTTGCAGGAGCCCGGGTAGAGGACACCGGGTGCAGGATCCTGGGTACAGGAGACTGGGTACAGAAGACTGGATACAGGAGACTGGGTAAAGTAGCCCGGGAACAGGAGCCTGGGTACAGGAGCCCAGGTACAGGAGCCTGGGTACAGGAGTCCGGGTACAGGAGCCCTGGTACAGGAGACTGGGTACAGGAGACTGGGTGCAGGAGCCAGTGTACAGGAGACTGGGTGCAGGAGTCTGGGTAAAGGCCACCGGATACATAGTCCTGGGTACAGGAGACTGGGTACAGGAGACTGGGTAAATCAGACAGGGTATAGGAGATTGGCTGCAGGAAATTGGGTACAGGAGCCCGGTTACAAGAGACTCGTTACAGGAGCCTGGGTACAGGAGACCGGGTACAGGACCCTGGGTACAGGAGCCCAGCTACAGGAGACTGGTACACGAATAGGGTTACAGTTGACTGGGAACAGGGGAATAGGTACAGGAGCCTGGGTATAGGAGACTGGGTACAGGAGATTGGGTACATAAGACAGGGTATAGGAACCCAGGTACAGGGGACTGCATACAGGAGCCTGGGGATAGGGACTGGGTAGGAGCCCAGATACGGTAGAGTGGGTATAGGGGACTGGGTACAGGAGACTGGGTACAGGGGCCCATGTACAGGGGACTGGGTAAAGGATATAGGGTACAGGGGCTGTGTACAGGGGACTCTGTACAGGAAATTGGGTACAAGAGCCCAGATACAGGAGAATGGATAAAGTAGCCCGGGTACAGGAGCCCGGGTACAGGGGCCCGGGTACAGGGGCCCGGGTACAGCAGACTGGGTACAGGATCCTGGGTATAGGAGACTGGGTACAGGAGACCGGATGCAGGAGACTGAGTAAAGTAGCCCAGGCACAGGAGTCCGGGTACAGGAGACTGGGTACAGGAACCCGGGTACAGGATCCCGGGTAAACGAGTCCAGGTACAGGCGACTGGGTGCAGGAGAAGGGCGCAGCAGACTGGGTACAGGAGCACGGGTACAGGACACGGGTACAGGAGAATGGGATAGGAGCTAGGGTACATGAAACTCGGTACAGGAGCACGGGAAGACAAGACGGATACAGGAGCATGGGTACACGAGACGGGTACAGGAGGCTGTGTACAGGAACTCGGGTACAGGAGACTGGTTACAGGACCCCGGCGACAGAACACTGGATACAGGAGCCTGTATACAGGAGACTGGGTACAGGAAATTGGCTGCAGGATCCCGGGTACAGGAGTCCGGCTACAGGAGACTGTGTACACGAGACTGGGCACAGGAAAGTGGGTATGGGAAATTGGGTACAGGAGACCAAGGACAGGAGACTGGGTACAGGAGCCCGGATACAAGAGCCGAGGTAGAGGACCGTGGGTACAGGAGGTCAGATACAGGTGACTTTGTAAAGGAGCCCGGGTACGGGAGCTGGGGTACAGGAGACCTGGTACAGTAGCCCATGTACAGGGTACTGGGTACAGTGGACTGGATACAGTAGCCTGGGTACAGGAGTCCGGGTACAGGAACCCGTGTACAGGAGACTGGGTAAAGGAGCTCGGGTACAGGAAACTGTATACAAGAGCCTGGGTAAAGGAGCCCGTGTACAGGAGAATGGGTACAGGAGACTGTGTACAGGGGGCCATGTACAGGGAGCTGGGTACAGGAAATTGGGTACGGGAACCTGGGTACAGGCGCCTGGGTACAGGAGACTGGGTACAGGAGCCGGGTACAGGAGACTGGGTGCAGTAAATTGGGTACAGGAGCCAGGTACAGGAGCCTAGGTACAGGAGCCTGGGTACAGGAGAATGGGTACAGGGGACGGGTACAGGAAACCTCGTACAGGAGCCCGGGTACAGGAGACTGGGTACAGGAGCCCGGCTACAGGAGACAGTATACATGAGCCCTGGTTCTGTAGTGCGGGTACTGGAGACTGGATACAGGAGCCCGGATACAGGAGACAGTATACATGAGCCCTGGTTCTGTAGCGCGGGTACTGGAGACTGGATACAGGAGCCTGGGTACAGGAGACTGGGTACAAGAATTTGGGCACAGGATCCCGGGTACATGTGCCCAGGTACAGGAGCCTGGGTACAGGTGTTCGGGTAGAGGACCCCGTGGTACAGGAGCCCAGGTACAGGAGCCTGGGTACAGGTGTTTGGGTAGAGGACCCCGTGGTACAGGAGCCCGGGTACAGGAGGCCGGGTACAGGAGCCCGAATACTGGAGACTGGGCACATGAACCCCTGTACTGGAGACTGGGTACAAGAGAGTGGGTACAGGAGTCCGGATACAGGAGACTGGACACATTAGTCCGGGTACAGGAATCCGCGTACAGGGGCCCGGGTACAGGAATCCGGGTACAGGTGATTTGGTAAAGTAGCCCGGGCACAGGAAACTGGGTACAGGAACCTGAGTAAAGGAGCCTGTGTATAAGAGACTGGGTACAGGAGCCGAGCATAGGAGCCCGGGTACAGGTGACTGGGTACAGAACCCCTGTACAGGAGACTGGGTAAAGGAGCCCATGTACTGGAGACTGGGTACAGGAAATTGGGTACAGGAGCCCGGGTACAGGAGCCCGGGTACAGGAGACTTGGTACAGGGGCCCGTGTACAGGGGACTGGGTTGTAGGGGGTGGTGTGGGGGTCAGGTTCCCTTCTGACCTCTGAGCGGTCCGAATCGCTCCCACTCCCTCGATTCTAGGCTTTGGATTTATTAAGGGATGTGACAAAGTGCAGCAGACAACTGGTTTTGTTGCAAGAAACTTTGCTTTTATTCAAGAAAGAAAAATACAATCTTTACTCTTAGAATCTCAAAATGGGAAACACTTTAATACACACATAAGAAGAGATACAGCAGAAGAACACCTCCCATCTCCCTGTCCCACTTTCTAGCTAAGTTAGACTCTCGGGCAACAGGGATAATACTCACCAATCCTTCCTTTGACAGTTGACAGTTACGATTTTGGGGTTCGCTAGGCTTTGTAGGTTGTGCTTGCCGTACCCCAAACGTAGTAGAGGACTTTTTACTGCGATTTCTTCAGTTGGGTTGTGTCCGCTGATGCGGTAGGGTGCGTTTCGGATCTATGGGGTAAGTACCCACTTTTCTGTTGCAGAGGTAGGGTTTAGGTTATTTTAGGTAAAGTTTTACCCGTTTGCAGGTCAGGAACAGATTGTAGAGTGGAAAACTTCTGAATCTCCTGTTTTCTTCCGAGTTAGTTCTGGTCGAAATCTGTTGGTCGTGGTGCCTCAATATTACCAAGTTGGTTGTTGTTAATGGTTCCTTGATGGTTTCGTGAGGCTCTTGTTGCCGCAATGTGTCCGATGATGTCCGGGGTCACTGAAGACCAACTTTTTCTGTCTTCGCTATGATGGTCTATGGTAGCCTGTGAATAACCTACTGACTGTAAAACAGGGCCTCAATTATACTTTGAGAAGGCTTCCTTACCTGCGCGCCAAATCAAGCCCGGTTCTTTGTTTAAGTTTTGGCGGGCTCGTTAAGTTTTGGTGGGCTCGTTACTGGTAACTTGATTGAAAATGTGTCAATTGTTGAAATTATCTTTTGGTTTTGAGTCACAATTGTTAAAGTTCGTTTCTGGTGTCGAGTTGTCTGTCTGGGTCCGAGCTTTTTATGTGGGCTGGAAAGGTGATTAGCATTATGCATGTGTTGGATGGGTTCTGTGCTTAGAATTAAACTGTACTTCTTTGGGTCGATTGTTGAAATGTAAATGTCTTCTAGGTGGCAGGTTTGAGGGTAAATATTTTCCCAGACAATTTTATTAGCTCCAATATCCAAACTGGCCTTTCAGAGGTTGAACCCACCCCTGGTCTTGCATCCCTTTTCTCACAGACCCAACATGCACCTTTTTAAAATCCCAAACTTGGTTAAAACTCGTAGACTGGGTGCAGTAAATTGGATACAGGAGCCCGGGTACAGGAGCCTGGGTACAGGAGCCTAGGTACAGGAGACTGGGTACAGGAGCCCGGCTACAGGAGACTGTATACATGGTTAAAACTCGTAGATTTCTTCCATGTGCATTTTAGGATCCCAAACTTTCTGCTTAATAGTCCCAAATCGAATTTCCTTTTCATTGAGTCCAAACACTGGGGGGTTTCCACGAATTTTGGCATCTTACAGCCTCCCATTTGACACTCTTCGCCACAGAGCGTCATCCTAAGTGAACAAAATTCCTGATTCCCGAGAGCCAACCTTCCCTTGTAATTTACCTAGTTAAACCCAAATGTTCATTTCCCTTTGAAATATATTGCTGTTAACAGTTAAATTAAGTCATAAGTTATATTACAGCATAGAGGGGGTCCAATGCCCCGCCATTATTCCAGTTTCACAAAAATACACAGTAAAACACATAGTACAAACTTTTTAACAGTTGGCCTCTGCGCTTTTACAGCAGGTAGAATCTGAACCGGACATCAGCGGGTGACTGTGATTTTACTGCAGTGTTCCATCATATTTTGTGTTTCTCTCTCTGATACAATCCTTAAGTTCAGCTAGGGCTCATCCAGCACCCTCTGGTGCCGAGACCAGCGACCTCGGCCCCTCACCCTGCAGGTAGTGCACCATAGATAAAGAATAATTGCGAACTGGCAGACAACTAAAACGTGGGAAGCTATTCTGATCCCGGCAGGGACCTCTATATTTCTGAAAATATACTGCCAGGGCGGAATTGTGATCTCCGAAATCTCGCCCCCTATCTTTGTTCTAGAGTATAGAAATGTTTCTGTGATACTTTCAGTAGGGCGGTAAGATATTTGGGTAGGGGGGGATTTTGTAACCAAAATGTGCAACATATTCTTGCAGGTTTGTTATGTTGTCAGTTACAGTGAGGTGAACAGTGGAGGCTTCAGGAATGGGGACAATCCGTTCCTGGGCCACTTGAACTTCTGCCTCGAGTTTAAAACAGAAACTGCTGTCACTTACCGGACACCAGATGTGCTTTCCATGCTGGTAGTGGGGCGCACTGGTGGTGACACAATATGTCCCATCCCGCTATGTATGCTACCTGTGGAGGAAAATGATCTTGTGCCATTACCTCCATGGTACAGTTGATAAGTTGTGCGCCAGCAGCTTTAAACCCGCACTGTGGTTTGGAATAGGCGTTCAAGTGCTGGGGGCACAGTATTATATGTGCACCCCGGCTCCGGCACCCGGAGAGGTCAGTACCTGTCATATCATGCTCCCACTTTATGACATAAGGTGGGACCGCTGTGAAACGAACATGTGCACCCCCTTGAATGACCCCAATGTTCTCCACCCTGTATACCCCGGTGCGGGTCGGGCTGTTCCACCCATGACCGGCATCCTCACTACTATTCCCATGATAGTGTGATTGGAATGCCCGCAATCCACTGGGACAGGGTAGGCTTCAGAAGCTAGACGGAGCTGACACGGGCTTAGTGAATTACTATACGGGTAGAGGGCTGCGAGGTGCTTATTGCTGATCCAGGAGGGGACTAAACCTTGCTTTAAATCCTCCAAGTTATTTGGGCCCTCGCCCAACAACCATGCCCCGTACAGCACACGCACCTCATTCCTTGCAGCTTAGTCTGAGGCATTCCTATCCTCCCATATAAGTGCATTTACTATTTGTGCGTGTCTTTCCAGCTCAGCAATAATGTCCTTTAAATGTATCGTCATAGCCTGGTCCTCGTGTCGCTCTGAGCCTACCACTGTGTTCTCTTCCCTTAGGATCTTCCATAGTTGGTTTTTTAGACCATTCACTTGCGTTTGCAGTTCTATGTTGTTCATGCTATTTATCACAGAGGATCCTGTATTATATGCAGTAAAAATGTCGTTCCAGGTTCCCCTCCTTTGTCTCTCTATGCCCATAGTGTTCCCAGCATATAGGGTGTATAAATCTGCTTTGTCTATGTTGCCGAAATCTAACTCGTAAAATTTCTTGAACATTTCTCTGAGTAGGGCCTGGTATAGTTGCTCCGTCTCCTTCGGGCAACATGCAGGTAAGTGTACTTGGGTAAGGTTTAAGGTGACTGAAGCTACTGCATAGTGTATCCCCTGGTATAGTACCTTTTCGGTAGGGACTAACACTAACTCATTCCCTAGTCCCTTGGTGGCGGTAGGACACCTCTCGAGCACTGTCCGTACTGTCAGGGTTGTGGGCGGAGGTTTTCAGGTGCTTGCTACGAGTTTGATGGCATTGATTGGGCGTGGGGAGTGAGGGACCGTACACGCGTGTAGGCTGGAATTCCACCCCATCCCCTTCCCGGCATCTTGCCATTGCCTGGCAAAGGCAATCGATATGCCTGCGGGATAGATGCTCTCTGATCCCCACATGCATATGTAAATCCCCTGTTCAGATTCCCACCACTTATCCCAACACACACTCACGCCCCTCTGTTACTGAGTCGTTCCCAGTTGGCTCTCTGGTCACCCGTGTCCCGGCTCAGCTTCCTGAGCCACCACCACCTATCCAGGGGAATCTGTCCTTTACATGTAAGACACACTCATTTTCTCTCAGTGACACTGACCCGTGCAGCAATGACCTGTACCCTGGGGCATGGGATGGAGGCCTCCCCGTAGGTGAACCCGGCCTGGCTGGAGTACCGAGTGGAGTTAGACCCCAGGCACCCTGGCCACCTTCCTTTATGGAAGTAAACAGCGAGCTCTTCCTCACCCGGTGTGCCACCCCCAGCAGTAATGATCGGTGCTTTCTCTCCCGAGCAGCCATAAATGAGGGATTCCTCCGCGTTACCTCGGTCACCGATGCTCACCCCCATTAGGGCGAGCAGGAGCAGGACCCTTCTCATGTCAATCTCCTTTCTGTAGGGGCACACAAAACAGATAGTTCAGCCCTGAGAAGGTTCTCTGGCTTGACAAAATGGTGATCGAGTTCCAAAATTAAACTTACTTTGTAAAATTTTGAAATCCTAAATTTAAAATTCCCAAAAATTTTAAAACACTCTTAAAATCATACAGTAATGCTATGTACATCCGCCACCCGTCTCCCGGTGGCCAGGTTAAATCCTGTTCTGCTCCTTCCTTTTGCGGCCTCTGGGCAGCTTGTATGGCTGGAGGTAAGGTGGCCTGTACCGCAGCACCTGGAGAATCCTAACCGGGGGTTTCCCTGAGTTCCAAGTGATCGGGGGGGTGGCTCCTCCGGTACTACAGCACACTAGCCCCTTTTGTGTAGCTGCTGGGTTCTTGTCATTCCCTGTGGGTTCCGCTCAGCCTGAGGCTGCAGGCTGGAAACCCTTGACCCTAGACTGATCCTTGACCCTGGACATTCTTTTACGGCTGCAACCCTCCCGGGGCTGGACCACTGAAACTGGAGTGCTGGTGACCATGGTGTCTTTGGCCGTGGTGTACGGGGTGTCCTTCTTAGGCCTCCAGCTACTGGGGGTGCATCCAAGTCCCAAACAATTGGTGGGATAGCCCCTCCAGTAATGCAATTCACTGCCCCCATCTGTACGGTCTGTGAGTCTGCAACGTCCTCTGTGGGCCTTCCACAGTTGGAGGCTGCTGGTTGAGGATCCCTGTCCTGAGGACGGTTCACTGCTCCTGGCTGTCCCTTGCGCTTTGCGGCTACCCCGGGGTTAAACAGTTTCCACTGGTTTATGTGGAACCACTTTGTGCAGCGTGGCATCTTTACGGCATAAACCACGGGGCTTGCCTTGTCGACAATGTGATACGGCCTCATGTACAATGCCTCAAAAGCCCCTACTCGTGCAAAGTTCCTGACCATAACCTGGTCCCCTATTTCCCACTCGTGGTGTTTGCGGGGCTCCAGCAGCAACCGGTTGCTTCGGTGCTGCTTTCCCATGTTGTTAGTAGCCTGCCAGTGAATCTGTTTGAGGTGGTCATACAGATTCCTGACAAAACTGTCCCGGCTCACCTCCCTGACCTGACCCTCCATCATGGGTGGGGGTTCGCATGGCTCTGTCGGTCATGAGCTCGTACGGGGAGTACCCCGTGCTCTTTGACTGGCTGGCCCAGATCCCCATGAGGACCAGCAGTAAGACCTCCACCCATTTCTTGGGGGAGTCTCCCGTCTCTTTTCGTAGCCTTTCCTTGATAGTGCGGTTTAAACGCTCCACAGGCCCGGATGACTGCAGGTTGTGGGCGACATGCCATTTCCCCTTGATGCCGAGCACCTGAAGGGTTTCCTACATCACCTGCCCAGTAAAATGACTCCCTTGGTCGGACTCCACGTATTGTGGTAGTCCCCACTGTGAGAACACTTCCCTGACCAGAATCCTAGCTGTTCCCAATGCAATAGCTGTACGGCATGGGAAGGCTACCACCTACTTAGTGAACACATCCACCAATACTTGGCAGTACTTGCAGCCTCCCTGGGCGGTGCGTAGGGGCTCGATGTAATCGACCTCGATCGACTACCATGGTCTCTCTACCCTCCTGATATGTCCCATAGACACCTTCCTTTTCTGGGGGTCAGTGTTGTTGGCAGCACACACCAGACAGCCGGCGCAAAACTCGCGGACGTCCTTCTTGAGTCCCGGCCAGGTGGTTTCAGGCCCGGGGTGTCCTGCTCCTGGACCCTCATGGGCCAGTTGGAGGAATCCTCTCCGGTGCTGCTGCGGCACTATCCATTGCTCCCCCCTGAACAGCATGCCTTCTTTAACGGCAATAGCTGCGGAACCGTAAGGGCCCTCTACCCTTTCCCCTTTTGCCAGCATGTTCAGGATAGTTTTCAGGACAGGGTCCTGGGTCTGAACCGTTTTCAGGTCCGGGGGCAATGCTATCCCTGCCCTCTCTGTTGTCCCAATTCTGCCCCTAACCGATACAATGGGGCCTGGATTGTATGGATCCCAGAGCTTGCCCGTGCAAGCACCCCGCTTGGCCAACATGTCAGCCTGCTGGTTTCCCTTGCTACGGGGTTCAGTGGTTGAATGTGCCTTTACTTTGTGGATGCAGACTTTCCCTTCCTCCCCTACGGCCACCATGATCTTTTCAAGCAAAGGCTTAATTGCCAGGGATCTCACGTCAGCAGAAGTGTACCCACGACGGGACCAGATAACCAGGTATTCCGTACACGAACATGCTATCCGAGAAAATCGTGTACTGGGTAGGGAATTCCTCGGGATATGTGACCACGTACATCACCGCTGACAGTTCAGCATGCTGGACGCTCATGGTGCTGGGGAGTTTAATCGCCAGGGCAATGCCTGCCTCCGGGTCATAAACTCCGCATCCCATGAGTCGCTCACCAGCAGATACAGTGCTTGAACCGTCCACATAGATGTCTCGGCCTGTGGGGTGAAACCCGTTCCGAAAGCTTATGTTAACTTCACATACCCCTTCAATGGAACACCGATGGCTATCCCTGGATAGATTATGTTGGCCGCAAGCCTTGGCTCGCAGAGGCCTTTTACCTTAAGGTACATCTGGGAGAGAAGTAGGGTCTAACGAGCAATGCGGGCACAGCTCACTATCCCATCTTTGATTCTCCCGTCTAGGAGCATCTGGGTGGGCGTGTGATGGGTAAGGAGTGTGAGAGGGGACCCCCTTGTGAAGATCAATGATCTTTTCACAGCCCAGTGAGTGGCTAGGAGGTGCTGCTCACAGTCAGAATACCCCTTCTCCACATCCGTGAGTATCCTGGAGGAGTAAACCACTGGTCTCAGCCTGGAGCAGCACTGCGCTCAGACTGTCCCCGCTGGCTGCCACCTCCAGAAAAAACTCCTTCCCCCATCAATAGCCTCTACAGCTGGCGCGGTCTGCAGATTTTTCTTGAGCTTGATGAATGCTGCCTTGCAACCCTCGTCCCAATCCTATTCCACTCTCTTGTGTAGGAGTCGGAGCAGAGGGGCTGCTGTGGCTGCATAATCCTCAATGAAATTTCTGCAGTACCCGGTTAGCCCTAGAAAAGATCTTACTCCTGTTACTGTGTTGGGGGCGGGTAATTCCTGCACTGTCTCCCTTCTAGCCTTGTCGATGGCCCTTTACTTCCTGCTGGCCGATCTGTGCGTTCTTAGGGTTAACTTTGAAGCCTTCCTCCCTGAGCAGCTCCAGCAGTTCAGCCAGCAGTGGGCAATGCTCCTCCCCCTCATCGGTGAACAGGAGCAGGTCGTCCACATACTGGACCAACTGCCGGGGCCTGCTGAAGGCCTTCAAATAATTAGCCATGCATTGATGAAAAATGCTAGGGCTGTTGTGGAAGACCTGAGGGATATAGTTACAGGTATATTGCTGGCCTTTGAATGTGAAGGCAAATTTGTACTGGTCCTCCCTCCGTAAAGGGATGGACCAAAATCCGTTGGAAATATCCAGCACCGTGAAGGTGGTCGCGGATGCTGGGATACTTCCAATGAGGTCGGTGATGACTGCGACTGTGGGTGCACAGGCTGGGATGTTACGGTTGAGTACCCGGTAGTTGTTCGGTTTCTTAACCGGCCTCAACGGAGAGTTTACATGGGTGGCTATCGTTCTCAATACCCCTTGCTTAACTAAAGAACCCAGGGCTATCTCCATATCTGCCTCCGCCTCCCTGGGGAAGTTGTACTGCTTTCGCGGTCGGGTCATGGCGTCCCCATCTATACTAACCTCGACCCTACTTACCCTTCCACAGTCATGTATGTGAGTGGCGAATGCTGCAAGGTGTGCCCGCACATACTCTTGGTACTCCATCTGAGTGTTACTGACCAGCAGTTCGAGGTCGTAACCCTCCTTTGGCTTCATTGTGCACACAGTCCTCTTGCCCCGTTTTTCTGGGATAACTGCCACCTCACTTTCCTGTCCGGTACATACTGCCCCCCAAAGAAAGTGGTTCCTAAGATCCACTAGAATCGTGTGGCCAATGATAAAGTCGGCCCCAAAGATCCCCTTTACTTTCTGCTCTCACTTCATTAGGAAACAAGCCCACTTGGTGTGGAGTGTCCCCAAATGAATGGAAAGTGGGATGGAGGACGAGCCGGCCTGCTCATTGCCTGTGAACCCCACTAAGCTGTATGGGACCCCATTAAACAGAAGCGAGGTGGCGGGGCTATCTGCATATACAATGGTGCTTGAAGCTCCAGTATCTAGCAGATAAGTCCCCTTCACCTTCTCCACCTCCATCTGAACGCACGGTCTATTCCATGCATCATACTCTAGGGGGCACAGGTAGACAGGCTGCGCCAGTTCTAGTCACTGTCCTGGGTGGGATGGGGCAGATGGGGCTACAGTACCCGTGGCTGTAGCTACCTTCCCTGGGGCATCTAATACAGTTCGGAGCGCAGCCACGAATGTTTCAAACATATGGGGAGAGGTCGATTTCCCGGTCCCGGCCTTTTGGGCAGGGGCTGGAGAATTCTTCCCTGTGCTATCCTTCCACAGATTCCTGCAGTCCTTTTTCCAATGCCCACTCTTCCCGCACCTGAAGCAGTTATGCTTCGTATCGGAGGGGTTGCCCCATTCATGGTGCCACTCTTTCTTGTCCTGACTAGGTCTGATTTCATGGACCTTCCCTTTAGGTGGGTGCTCTTCCGTCCCTCTGCCATTCCGGTAAGCCAGGGTCAGCTGCCTGACCACTGTCTCCTCGGTGGCGTTGGGATCCTTTGGGTCAAACCAGGCCGCAGCCCTTGCTTTGATCCGCGGCAAGCTGTTTGCCAGCAGGCTTCAGAGCCAGTGGGTCCTCTCTTCCGGGGTCAGGTGATCCCGGTCGAGAGCCCCAGCACAGGCACTCTGGTACACAGGCCACAGTCTGTCTGCGAAAGCCCGTGGGGTTTCCCCTGTGAGCTGCACTGTCTTCTCCACCCGGGAGAAGGGACATCCGTCATTCCAGCCCATGGTCTCCAAAACTTCCTTCCGGAGTTGGGCTGTTTGGAGCTGGGATTGAGAGAGACTTCTTCACTTGGGGAGTTGTTGGCCTGTGGGGTTCCCTGCCGCGGAGAATTGTTGATGCCAGTTGATTGGATGTGTTCGGGAGGGAGTTGGATGTGGTCCTTGCAGCTGGGGGGATCGGGGGTGGGGGGTGTGGAGGGGCGTGAGGGGGAGGTGCTGGGGTGGGTGATCAGCCATGATCTTGTTGAATGGCCTACTCCTGCATCTATTTTCTATGTTTCTATGTTTCTATGGATAGCATTGTACGTACCATGCCCCTTCTTGCTCTCCGCAGAGAGGGACTGGTACAATCTGTCATCCAGTGAGAGAAGGAGCATTTGGCCAGCTCGGAATCATTGCACCTGTTAATATCCCTTGCTTGTCCTACCTCTATGAAGTGAACCGAGGGGTCCCCCTTTTGGGTGAGCTTACTCAGGTGGCTTATCATAGCCCTAAGCTGTTGGGTAGTGTGGGGAACCACGAAGTGACTTTCGAGGGGCCCCTGACCCCCATCTCCATTGGGCAGGCCAAACCTTTGCTGACGGACTGGGCACATCGGCCCCGGTTCAGACCCTTCTTGCCTTGGCTCGCCCACCTCTCCCTGCTGCCAAACTGAGCTCAAAACCCGGCGCCACAGGTGGTGGTGGTCCGCAATCCCTGCCCGCCTCCCAAATCGTTCGTCCCTCTTGCTGCCCAACCGGGTCCAACCCCGGCACCACAGGTAGTGGTCGAACAGTTTTTACCTTCTCTTCCAGGTCCACCCGGGCTGCACCCGGGCTTATTAGGCATACCATGCCTTTGGTCTTGGACAGAGCAAAGTTCAAACTTTGGATTTGTTGCTGGCAGGGGCAGTGGTCTCCAGACTCAAACCCACTAGTGCTGGCTACCTTGTAAGCTGCCTGGACATCTCTTAACCTCTCCTCCTGCTCTTTGACTTGAAGGGTAAGGTGGGCGTTCTCTTCCCGCAATACCAGTTCGTTATTCTTAGCTTCAGTGACCTGACACTGAAAGTAATCCTGTCTGTTCCTGTGTCTTTCCATTAGCTGTATTTTTCCTTGTTTCAGTTGATTTAACTCTACCCATAACCTTTCCCCTGCCACAGCCCTTGCTTGAGACTGTTCCTCACATTCCCTCAGCTCTGCTTGCAGTGCCACAACGCTTCTAAGAGCTGGACCTGTTGCTGCAAGCAGACCAACCAGATGGCTTTCTCTATAGACTCTTTGTGGTCCTTGCTTTCGGTCCACTGGGCCGCAGTATCTCCTGGACGCTCAGCTCGCAATAGACGGAGCACCCATTTCTTAGTAATATTCACCTTTTCGAATACATCGGAGGAAATCCTCTCTTCCATCTTATTCTTATCCTCGGAAACAGTGTCAACTGCATCACATCCCTTTTGCCAGAGTCCTGCCATGGTCGCCATGCTGTAAGGGGTGGTACGTGGGGTCAGTTTTGCTTCTGACCTTATGAGTGGTTCGCATCACCCCCACTTCCTCTGTTCTAGACTCTGGGCTTATTTTGGAGATGTGACAAAAAGGTGCGACAGACAACTGGTTTCTCGGTGCAATAAATGTATGGTTTTTATTCAAGAAGAATGAATACACCTTTTATTAAAAACTGAGAAAACTTAGCAATTTAAAATGAGAGAAAACTTATCACTCTAATGGGAAATCCTTGATTAAAACAGAAGAGAATACCCAGCAGTACAATACCTCCCACCTCCCAATTCCCCTATCGAGCTAAGTTAGGCTCTGGGGCTTCAGGGACTAATCTCACCAATCCTTCCTTGACAGTCGGTAATGGATCACGGTTTCAGAGTTCGCTGGATTTTGTCGATTCTGCTAGCCGTACCCCGAACATAGGAGAAGACTTCTTGCTACGTGTTCATCAGTTGGGTGGTGTCTGCTGATGCGGTAGGGCGCATATTGGATTTATGGGGTAAGTACCCACTTTCTTCCTTCAGCAGTGGGTTTTAAAGTTCTTTTAGGTAATGTCTTACCCGTTGGTAGCTCAGGGATAGCTTGTAGAGTGGAAACAGCTTGCGAATCTTTGGGTTATTGTCGAGTTGATTTCGGTCTTGAAATCGTTGGATGCGGTGGCTCAATATTACCAATTTGGTTGCTGGTAATATCTTGGTGGTTGTTTTGTGAGCCTTTTGCTGCCGCAGTATGCTTGGTGTCCTGGTCGCTTGCGATACTGTTTTGGTTGATGTTCTGAAGAAACAAGCTAACGAAAGCTGGTGTGCTGATCTTGAAGTCTGCCAGGCCTGAAGCATACGAAGCTGGTGTAGAAGCAAAGTGCAGTCCTGACTGTAAAAACAGGTGTAAGGGGGTGTCCCGGGGGTCAGGTTCACCTCTGACCAATTTTAACGGTTCGAATCGCTTCCACTCCCTTGGGTTCTAGACTCTGGATTGATTTGGTGGATGTGACAAAGTGCAAAGAACAACCGGTTTGGTGCAAAAGAACTTTGATTTTATTACAGTCAAGAAAATACAATGTCAAACTTATAATCATTCTAATAAAGAACAATACATTACACATTCAAAGGAGGTTACAGTAAAAATTACACCTCCCACCTCCCAATACCTAATTCTAGCTAAGTTAGACTCCAGGACAGGCAGGGACTATGCTTACCAATCCTTTCTGGTCAGTTAGTGGCAGTTCGCGATTTTGAGGTTCATTGAATTCTGTAGGTTCTGCTTGCCACACCGCGGACGTCAAAGAAGAATTCTTACTGCAAAATCTTCAGTTGGGTTGAGTCCGCTGATGCGGTAAGGCGAGTTTTGGATCTATGGGATAAGTATCCGGCTTTCTTCTTTAGAAATAGGTTTAAAGTTTCTTTAGGTAATGTTTTCACCTGTTGGTAGGCAGGCCTTAGATTGTAGAGTGGAAACTTTCGATTCTTCAGTTTCTTCCTGTTGGAGTTTTGTTTCGAGTTTGGTCGAGCGCAGTGGTTTCTCGTTGGGACCACGTTGGCTGTGGTCGGTTGCTACCGCGCTGGTGATGTTCTTCCTTCCTTCAGGACTTCAGGACTTCAAAGCTGGAGAAGTTAGTTTACAACTGCCGTGTTGGTTTCTCTCCTTGTCTTGATGGCATACCTACAGTATAGCACCTGGTGTAGTATGGCATAACCTCGGTGAAAACAGGGGGCCAGTTATACGGTTTGAGTTGTTCTAATCTTGGCACAAAATCAGTTCAGAATTCTTTGTTTAAATTTGGCGTGTTTGACTCTTTGTAGTATTTTGGCGGGCTCATTAAAAGTTAATATGTTTTGGGTGGGTTGCATCTCTAAATCTATATTCTGATGGAAATATTAGCTTGGTAATCACAATGTCCTTGTGCTTAGTTTTTTGCATACAGGCTGGATTGGGCCTCTTTGTGATGTATATGCTGAAATGGTTTTCCAGATTCAGGTTGATGGTTGGCTATCTCTTGGTTATTTGTTGTAATGTTAATGTCGCTAGTGGAGAAGGATTCTCCGGAGAAGGATTCTCCGAATACCCATTTCTCCAGACAAGATAGGTTAGTCCCAAAACCCAGACAGCCTCAATAATCAAGTTGTCTCCTGTTAGTTTTTTAGGCCCGCCCACAACCTTGAATTTGTCTTTTAAAAGTCCAAAATTCGATTAATGTTCATAGTTTCTTCTATAAGTACTTTAGGGTTCCAAACTTTACGGTAGATAGTCCCAAATTAAATTTCCTTTCGAATGAGCCCAAACACTGAGGGGGTTCTCTTGAATTTTGCACCCTTCAGTCCCCCTCTGTTGCCACTCCACACTCTTGAGTGTCAATCAAGGTAAGCAAAATTCTTGCTCCCGAGAGTCAACCTTCCCTGCCTTTATACTAGCTAAACATTAACATGCATCCCCCGTTAAAATGCAATACAATTTACAGACGAATACAATCACTACAATTCGGTTACAGCATAGAGGGGGTACGATGCCCCTCCTTTACTTGGTTTTCACAGTAAAATAATGGTATACAGTCAAACACAGTTTAAGTAAAGTAAAATAAAAGCACATAGTCAAACACATTCTCAAGTAACATAAAGGTCCATAGTCAAACACATTTTAAGTTCAGTAAAATAAACGTACATAGTCAAAACATTTTTAAGTAACACTCTTACAACATTCGATATTTGCAGTTTACAGCAGGTAAAGTCAAATACAAATTAAACATGGTCGTATGGTGTCACCCTCCCTGCATGATTCACAAGTTCGGCCAAGGAGCGTACAGCACCCTTTGGTGCCTGACCTGATGGCCTCTGCATTTCACTCGGCAAGTGAGACATCATAAGTAAAGAATAATCGCGAGTTGACTGACAACTAAAGTGTGGGAAGCGATTCGGATCCGGACTGGGACTTCTATATTTCTGAAAAAGTCCCACACCAAGGTGGAATTCTGATCTCGAGAATCTTTTTCCCTATCTCAATTGTTTTCTGTTCTAGAGTGTAGAAGTGTTTTTGTGAGTTAATTATAGCTTTTAGCAGAGCGGTAAGATGTTTGGGTAGAGGGGGAATTGCATAGCCGAAATGTACAACATAATCCTGCAAGTTTGTAATGTTTTCCTTCACAGTGAGGTGGACAGTGGAGGGTTCAGGAATGGGGACAATCCGTTCCTGGGCCACTTGAACTGATGCCTCAGGTTGAAGCAAAAACTGCTGTCACTGACCGGACACCAGAAGTGTCCATGTTGGTAGTGGGGTGCACTGGTGGTGACACAATATGTCCCACCCTCTATGTATGTTACCTGTGGAGGGACATGGTATTGTGCCATTACCTCCATGGTGCAATTAATAGGCTGTGCACCAGCAGCTTTAAACCCACATGTTGAATGGGCGGTCAAGTACTGGGGACACAGTATTACGTGTGCACCCCGTCTCCGGCACCCGGAGAGGTCAGTACCCGTAACAGCGTGCTCCAACTTTATGACATAGGGTGGGACCGCTGCGAAACAAATATGTGCACCTCCCTGAATAACTCCAATGTTCTCCACCCGGTATACCGGTGCGGGTCGGGCTGTCCCACCCATGACCGGCATCCTTAGTACGATTCCCATAATGGTGTGGTTAGATTTCCCACAGTCTACTGGGACAGGGTAGGCTTCAGAGGCTAGGCGGAGTTGGCATGAGCTTAGTGAATTGCTGTACGGGTGGAGGGCTGCGAGGTGCTTGTTCCTGATCCAAGAGGAGACTACACATTGTTTTAAATCCTCCAGGTTGTTGCGGCCCTCACTCAACAACCATGCCCCATACAGTGCGCACAACTCGTTCTGTGCAGCCTGGTCCAAAGTGTTTCTATCCTCCCGTATGAGTGCATTCACTGTCTGTGCATGTTTTTCCAGCTCAGCCACTATTTCTTTTAAATGAACAGTCATAGCCTAGTCTTCGTGTAGTTCTGAACCTACTACTGTATTTTCTTGTTTCAGGATTTTTCTTAATTGGTTTTTTAAACCGTTTATCTGTGTTTGTCGTGCTATGTCATCTAGGCTATTTATTACAGAGGATCCTGTATTGCAGGTAGTGAAAACGTTGTTTATGATTCCCCTTCTAGGTCTCCCTGAGCCCATGGTGTCTCTAGCGTTTAGGGTGTATAGGTCTACCTTGTCTACATTTCCAAAGTCTAACTCATAAAATTTCTTGAACATGTCCCTAAGTATGGCCTGGTATAGCAGCTCTGTTTCCTTCGGGCAGCATGCAGGTAGATGTACCTCGGTAAGGTTTAAAATTACTGAAGCTACTGCATAATGTACCCTCTGGTATAACACCTTTTCAGACGGTACCAATACTAATTCATTCCCTGGTCCCTTGGTGGTAGTTGGACACCTTTCTATTACTGTGCATATTGGCGGGGTTGTGGCAGGGGTTTCTTAATGTGTGCTCTTAATTCGGTGGCGTTAATTGGGAGTGGGGAGTGTGGGACCGCACACCCGTGTAGGCTAGAGTCCGACCCCATCCTTTCCCCTTCATCTTGCCATTGCCTGGTGAAGGCAATCAATATGCCTGTGGGACAAATACTCTCTGATCCATACATGCAAACGTAAATTCCGAGTTCGGATTACCACCATTTGTCCCAACACACTTTTACTCCTCCCCGTGTCCCCGTGATGGTGCGGTACGTATCATTACCGAGTCTTTCCCAGTCCGATTCCTGGTCCCATGCGTCCTTGCTGAATTTTCTGAGCCACCATCATCTTCCCAGGGGAATGTTCCCTTTGCAAGTCAAACACACACGTTTTCCCTCTGTAACACTGACTCGGGCAGCGATGATCTGTATCCGGGGGCATGGAACTGAGGCTTCCCCGTAGGTAAAACCTTCCTGGCTGGAGTAGCAGGTAGAATTAGATCCCAGCCACCCTGGCCATCTTCCCTTGTGCATGTAAATGGCGAGTTCTTCCACGCCTGGGGTGCGATCGGTGCTCCTTCTCCTGAACACCTGTAAATGAGGGATTCTACCACGTCTCCTCGTTCGCCGCTGCTCATCCTTAGCAGGGCGTGCAGGAACAGGACCCTTCTCATGCTGCTCTCTTTCATGTAGGGGCACATAAAACAGATTGTCTAGCCCTGAGAAAGCTCTCTGGCTTGACAAAGGTGACCGAGTTCCAAATTGGGCTCATAGTCTTCAATTGACTGGCTGCCTTATTCAGTTCCTTGTGGACTGATGTCTGCTCCGAACTTTTATCTCACAGCCGTTTTGCTTGTTATCTCACCGGTGCTTCCTTAATAGCCAAACCGGTAGATTCTTCTTACTCCCGGGTATTACCCGGTCTGTGCCTCTTTCAACAACTGCACAGGTAGATTATTTTCCTTACCCTAGTTACTAATACATATATACTTATCATTACACAGATAATCTTACACTACTCTAAATTATTCACTAAACATTCTTCAATTCATATCGTACTATATATGTACATCTGCCACCCGTCTCCGGGTGGCCAGGTTAATTCCTGCCTTCTCTTTTTCTTCTTCTTCCGCTGGGTGTCCAGCGAGGTCGGTAACAGGTCGGCCTGCACCGCCGGACCCGGAGTGTCCTGACCGGAGGTGGACTCGAGTCCCACACTAACGAGGGAACGTTCCCTCCGGCGCTACAGCACACCACTCCTTTGGGGGTGGCTGCCTGGTTCCTTACTTCCCCTGGGGGCTCTGCCTGGTTGATGGCTACAGGCTGGGGGTTCTCACTTGGTGGCTGTTCCACTGCTATCTCTTCTGGGGGTCCCTCGTTGCCCGAGGCTACCGGCTGGGTGTCCCTGCTAACGGGCTGGTCTCTGACCTTAGGTACCCTTTTGCGGCTGGTCCCTCTCCCGGGGCTGCACCATTCAAATTGGATCACGGTGTCTTTGACCGTGCGGGGAGTCCTTCTTAAGACTCCGGCTGCTGGAGGTGCGTCCGAGTCCCAAATAATTGGGGGGACAGCTCCTCCAGTAACACAGTCCATCACCTCTCTAGGTACAGTCTGTGGGTCTGCCACGTCCCCTGTGGGATTTCCACAGTCAGGGGCTGTTGGCTGGGGGTCCCTGTCTTTAATACGGATTACAGTTTTTGGCTGTCCCCTACGTTTTGCTGCTGCCCCTGGGTTGAAAAGTTTGCACTGATTTATGTGGAACCACTTTGTTCTGCGGGGCAATTTTATGGCATAGACCATGGGGCTTGCCTTGTCGACAATGTGGTACGGTCCCATGTACAGTGGCTCAAAGAACCCTACTCTAGCGTAGTTCCTCACCATAATCTGGTCTCCTGTCTCCCATTCGTGGTTCTTGCGGGGCTCGAGCAGCAGTCAGTTGCTCCGATGCTGTTTTCCCATGTTGTTAGCAGCTTGCCAGTGAATCTGTTTAAGGTGTTCAAACAGATTTCTGACAAAGCTGTCCCGGTTTGCTTCCCTAAGCTGAACTTCCGTGAGTCCCAGAGCTAACACATGGGTGGGGGTTCGCATGGCTCTGCCGGTCATGAGCTTGTACTGGGTGTACCCCGTGCTCTTTGACTGGCTGGCCTGGATCCCCATGAGGACCAGTGGTAGGACCTCTACCCACGCTTTGGGTGAGTCCCCTGTCTCTTTGTGCAGCCTTTCTTTGATGGTGCAGTTTAAACGCTCCACAGGCCCGGATGACTGCAGATTGTGGGCGACATGCCATTTTCCTTTGATGCCGAGCACCTTAAGGGTCTCCTGCATCAGCTGCCCGGTGAAGTGACTCCCTTGGTCGGACTCCACGTATTGTGGTAGTCCCCATTGAGAGAACACTTCTCTGACCAGGATCCTGGCTGTTCCCAGGGCAGTGGCTGTTCGGCATGGGAAGGCTTCCATCCATTTGGTGAATACATCCACCAAGACTAGGCAGTACTTGTAGCCTCCCTGGGCAGTGGGTAGGGACCCGATATAATCGATTTGGATTGACTGCAAGGGTCCCTCTACCCTCCTGATATGTCCCATCAACACTTTTTTTTTCTGGGGGTCGGGGTTGTTGGCCGCGCACACCAGACAGCTAGCACAGAACTCGCGGACGTCATCCCTGAGTCCTGGCCACCACCCTGCCTGTTCCACTCATTGCCAAGTGGTCTTAGGTCCGGGGTGTCTTGCTCCTGGACCCTCGTGGGCCAGCTGGAGGAATTCTCTCCGCCGTTATTGCGGTACTACCCATTGCTCCCCCGGTGAACAGCATGCCTTCTTTAATGGCAATTGCTGCGGTGCCGTACAGGCTGACTATCCTTTCCCCTTTAGCTAGCATGTTCAGGACAGTTTTGAGGACGGGGTCTTGGGTCTGAACCATTTTTAGGTCCGGGGGCAAAGCTATCCCTGCCTTCCCTGCCATCCCAATCCTGCCCCTGACTGCTGCAATGGGTCCTGGGTTGTAAGGATCCCAGAGCTTGCCCTTGCGGGCCCCCTGCTTGGCCAACATGTCAGCCTGCTGGTTTCCCTCGCTACGGGGTTCGGTGGTGGAATGTGCCTTCTAATTATGTATATAGATATTCCCTTCCTCTCCTACGGCTTTCATGATCTTTTCCAGTAGGGGCTTAATTGCCAGGGGTCTCCCGTCTGCGGATGTGTATCCGCGGCGGGACCAGATAGCCAGGTACTCCGTACACGAATTGCATGTGAACATACTGTCCGAGAAAATCGTGTATGGGGTAGGGAATTATTCGGGGTGTGTGACTACATACACCACTGCAGACAGTTCAGCGTGCTGGTCGCTCATAGTGCTGGGGAGTTTAATGGTCAGGGCAATGCCTGCCTCGGGGTCATAAACTCCGCAGCCTATGAGTCGTTCACCCGCAGATACCGTGCTTGAACCGTCCATATAGATCTCTCGGCCTGTGGGGTGTCACCCAGCCCGAAAGCCTATGTCAATTTCCCATACCCCTTCTATGGAACACCGGTGGGCTGTCCCTGGATAGATCATGTTGGCTGCGAGTCTTGGCTCGCAGAGACCCTTTACCCTTAGGTCCATTTGAGAGAAGAGCAGGGTCCAGTGAGCAATGCGAGCACTGCTTACTGTCCCGTCCTTGATCCTCCCATCCAGGAGCATTCGGGTGGGCGTATGGTGGGTAAGAAGTGTGATAGGGGACCCCCCTGTGAAGATCAGTGATCTTTTCATGGCCCAGTGAGTGGCTCGGAGGTGCCGCTCAGTTGGAGTATCCCGTCTCCATGTCCGTGAGTATCCTGGAGGAGTAGACCACTGGTCTCAGCCGGCCGTGCCGCTCTTGGAGCAGTACTGTGCTCAGGCTGGCCCCACTGGCTGCTACCTCCAGGAAAAGCTCTTTACCCCCATCTATAGCCCCTAGAGCTGGCACGGTCTGCAGGTCTTTCTTGAGTTGGATAAATGCTGCCTCGCAACCTTTGTCCCATTCCCACTCCACTCCCTTGTGTAGGAGTCGGAGCAGAGGGGCTGCGGTGGCTGCATAATCCTCAATGAAATCTCTGCAGTACCCGATTAGCCCCAGAAAAGATCTTACTCCTGTTACTGTGTTGGGGGCGGGTATCTTCTGCACTGCTTCCCTTCTAACTTTGTCAATTGCTCTTTCCCCAGCGCGCACAGACAGTCCCAGGAATTTTTCTTCCTTCAGGCTGATCTGTGCCTTCTTGGAGTTTACTTTAAATCCCTCTTCTTTTAGCAGCTCCAGCAGTTCAGCCAGCAGTGGGCCATGCTCCTCCCCCTCATCGGTGAACAGGAGCAGGTCATCCACATACTGTACTAGCTGCTGGGGTCTGCTGAAGCTCTTTAAACAGTTGGCCATACACTGATGGAAAATATTGGGGCTATTGTAGAAGCCCTGAGGGAGACAGTTCAAAGTGTATTGCTGCCCTTTAAAGGTAAAAGCAAACTTGTACTGATCTTCCCTTCTTAAAGGTATGTACCAGAACCCATTGGAAATATCCAGCACCGTGAAGGTGGTCGCAGAGGCTGGGATACTTCCAATGAGGTCGGCGACAGCAGCAACAGTGGGTGCACAGGTGGGGATGTTACGGTTGAGTACTCGATAGTCCACCGTGGCTCTCCAGGAGTTGTCCGGTTTCTTAACCGGCCACAATGGAGAGTACACATGGGTAGCTATTGGTTTCAATACCCCCTGTTTAACCAGCGAACCCAAGGCTGTTTCCATGTCTGCCTCCGCCTCCCTGGGGAAGTTGTACTGTTTCTGTGGTCGGGTCATGGGGTCCCCATCTATGCTAACCTCGACCCCGTTTGTTCTCCCACAGTCGTGTTTGTGAGTGGCAAAAGCTGCAAGGTTTTTCCTCACATATTCTTGATATTCTACAGGGGTGTTACTGACCAGTGATTCAAGGTCGTAACCCTTCTTAGACTTCATGGTGCACACCATCCCTTTTCCCAGTTTTCCCGGGATAACCATGACCTCACTCTCCTGTCCTATACAGACTGACCCCCAAAGACAGTGGTTTCTTAAATCCACTCGGATCCCGTGGCCTAGGATGAAGTCAGCCCCAGGATTTCTCTCCGTTCCTGCTCCCACTTCATCAGGACACAAGTCCACTTAGTGTGGAGTGTACCTAAATGAATGGAGAGTGGAATGGAGAATGAGCCAGTCTGTTCAGTGCCTGTGAAACCCATCAAGCTGTAGGGGACCCCATTAGACAGAGGTGAGGCGGCGGGGTTACTGCATAGACAAGGGTGCTTGAGGCACCGGTGTCCAGCAGGTAAGTCCCTTTCACCTTTTCCACTTCCATCTGTATGGTCGGTCTTCCCCACGCATCATACTCGAGGGCACACAGGTGAAGAGGCTGTGCCTGTCCTAGTCACGGTTTTGGTTGGGAGGGGGCAGATGGGATTTTGGTGCTGGTGGCAGTGGCTACCTTCCCAGGGCCATCTAACCTGGTTCGGATTGCGGTTAGAAAGGTATCGAATGAGTGGGGAGGGACTGGCTTATCGGTCTCGGCCCTTTTGGCTGGGGCTGGAGAACTATTTTCTGCGCTACTCTTCCAAGGATTTCTACAATCCTTTCTCCAATGCCCACTCTTTCAGCACCCGAAGCAGTTAAGTTTTTTATCGGAGGTGTAGCCCCACTCGTGGCGCCATTCCTTCTTATCTTGGTTAGGTCGGATTTCGTGAACTCTTCCCTTTTGTGGGTGCTCTTCTGTCCCTCTGCCGTTTCTGAAAGCTAGGGTCAGTTGCCTAAGCAGTCTCTGTTCGGTGGCTTGGGAATCTCTTGGGTCGAACCAGGCCTCAGTCTTGGTTCTTATTCTAGGTAAACTGTTAGCTACTAGGCTTCGGAGACAGTGTGCTAACTCGTCCGGGCTTAAATGATTTCTGTCTATGTCCCCACTACAGGCGCTTTTGTCCACCGGCCACAGTCGGTCTGCGAACGCCTGTGGGGTTTCTCCTGTGAGCTGCACCGTTTTCTCTACTCTGGAGAAGGGACTCCCGTCATTGCAGCCCATAGCTTCTAAAATGTCTTTCTGGACAGCAGCAAGTGTTCTCCGTCCCCTATGGCTCTCAGTAGAGAGGGACTGGTACAGCTTGCTGTCCAGGGATAGGAGATACATCTTTTCCATTTCTGCATCATCGCACCCATTAATATCCCCTGCCTGTTCCACCTCCATAAAGTGAACTGAGGGGTCTCCCTTTCGAGTTAGCTTTCCCAGCTGTTGGGGAGTGTGGGGGACCACAAACTGACTTTCTAGGGGTCCTGGACCCCCGGAACTGGTGGGTGGGCCAAACTTCTGTCGCCGGATCGGGCACATTGGCCCTGGTTCTGGCTCTCCCTGTTCTGGCTCGCCTACCTTTCCTCGCTGCTGCGAAGCCAAGCTGAAACTCGGTGTCACAGGTGGTGGTTGTTCACTATCCCCGTCTGCACTGCAACTGATTTGCCCCTCCTGCTGCTGAACCGGTGTAGTTTCCTCCTTCTCTTCCAGGTTTACCTGGGATGTACCCGGGCTTATTAGGCATACCATGCCTTTTTTCCTTAGACAGAGCAAGGTTTAAACTTTTGATTTGTTGCTGGCAGGGACCGTGGTCTCCCGATTCAACCCATTCGTGCTAGCTACTTTATACGGCGCCTGTACATCTTTTAATCTTTCCTAGAGCTCTTTTACTTGTAGGGTGAGGGAGTGCTTTCCTTCCTCAGTGACTTTTCATTACCTTTGGCCTCGGTAACCTGACATTAAATATAGTCCTGACTGTTTTTAAACCTTTCCATTATCTGGGTCCTTTCCTGTTTTAGCTTACGAAGTTCTCCCCATAACCTTTCTTCTGACAAAACCCTTTCGTGATAGTTCTCAGTAATAACTCTGCCTGTAGTGTCCCATTGGTTTTATCTAGGAGTTGGACCTGTCGCTGTAGACAGACCAACCAAATTGCCTTCCCTACTGCTTCTTTGTGATCGTTGCTTGCTGTCCACTGGGCTGCAGCGTCAGCTGGATGCTCAGTGCGCAATAGACCAAGCACCCATTCTTTAGTGACATTGACCTTTTTATACACAAAGGAGGAAATCCTCTCTTCCATCTTGGTTCTTTGCCCCAAACCAGCACTCTCCACATCACACCCCTTGTACCAGAGACCTGCCGCGGTCGCCAATTTGTAAGAGGTGTAAGTTGGTCAACTCTGACCAACTTGAGCGGTTCGAATCGCTCCCACTCCCTTGGGTTCTAGACTCTGGATTTATTTGGGGGATGTGACAAAGTACAAAGGACAACTGGTTTGGTGCAAAAGAACTTTGATTTTATTACAACCAAAAAAATACAATGTCAAACTTATAATCACTCTAATAAGGAACAATACATTACACATTCAAATGGGGTTACAGTACAAATTACACCTCCAACCTCCCAATACCTAATCCTAGCTCGGTTAGACTCCAGGGCAGACAGGGACTATGCTTACCAATCCTTTTTGGTCATTAGCGGTAGTTCGCGATTTCAGGAGTCGTTGAATTCTGTAGGTTCTGCTTGCCGTACCCCGAACGCACGAGAAGACTTCTTACTGCGCAATCTTCAGTTGGGTTGAGTCTGCTGATGCGGTAAGGTGCGTTTTGGATCTATGGGGTAAGTACCCAGTTTTCTTCATTCGAAATAGGTTCAAAGTCTCTCCAGGTAATGTTTTCACCTGTTGGTAGTCAGGTCTTAGAATGTAGAGTGGAAACGTTCGATTTTTCGGTTTCTTCCTGTTGGAGTTTTGTTTCAAGTTTGGTCGATCGCGCTGGTTTTTCGTTGGGACTACGTTGGCTGTGGTCGGTTACTTCTGTGATGGTGATGTTTTTACTTCCTTCAGGACTTCAGGACTTCAAAGCTGGAGAAGTTAGTTTACAATGGTCGTGTTGGTTTCTCTCCTTGTCTTGATGACATACTCACAGTATAGCACCTGCTGTAGTATGGCATACCCTCTGTTAAAACAGGGGGCCAGGTATACGGTTTGAGTTGTTCTAATCTTGGCACCAAATCAGTTCAGAATTCTTTGATTAAATTTGGCGCGCTTGACTCTTCTTTGTAATATTTTGGCGGGTTCGTTAAAAGTTAATATGTTTTGGGTGGGTTGCATCTCTAAATCTATTTCCTAATGGAAATATTAGCTTGGTAACCACAATGTCTTTTTGTGCTTTTTTTTTGCATACAGGCTGGATTGGGCCTCTTTGTGATGTATATGCTGAAACAGTTTTCCAGATTCATGTTTATGGTTGGTTATCTCTGGGTTATTTGTTGTAATGTTAATATCTCTAATGAAGAAGGACTCTCGAATACCCGTTTTTTCAGACAAGTTACGTTAGTCCCAACACCCAGACAGCCTCAATAATCAAGTTGTCTCCTATTAGTTTTTTAGGCCCGCCGACAGCCTTGAATTAGTCTTTTTTCGATTCGATTACAGTTCGTAGTTTATTCCATAAGCACTTTAGAGTTCCAAACTTTCCGGTCGATAGTCCCAAATTAAATTTCCTTTCGAATGTGCCCAAACACTGGGGGGAGGGGGAGGAGGTGCGCGAGGGGGGTTCTCATGAATTTTGCATCCTTCACAGGCCCCCAGTTATACTGTGTGAGACCCCCTTATCTGCGCGTCAAATCAACCTTGGTTCTTTGTCTAATTTTGGTGGGCTGATTAATAGTAGCTTGATAAAAGGTGTTAAACGTGAAATCACACTCTGGTGTCGGTTTGATATTGTTGAAGTAATGTCCAAGTTTTGGAGCCGCCGGTCTGGGCCCACGATTTCTATACAGGTTGGCTGGGTGATTCGCATTTTGCATGTATTGAATGGACTCTGTGATTAGGATGATGGCTGTGCTTCCATAGGTTAATGGCTGATGATGTTTGTGTGTCTGAGGGGGGTGTATTGACGTTACACAGTTCCCCCAGACAGTTTAATTAGGTCCCAATATCCCCAGACAGCTTGATTAGCTCCAATATCCAAATTGGCCTTTCAGAGGTTGAACCCACCCTTTTCTTGCAGCCCTTTTCTCACAGATCCAACATTCACCTTTTAAAAATCCCAAACTTGGTTAAAACTCATAGATTTCTTCCATAGCATTTTAGGATCCCAAACTTTCTGCTGAACAGTCCCAAATCGAATTTCCGTTTCAGTGAGTCTAAATACTGGGTGGTTTCCACAAATTTTGGAATCTTACACCACTCTACTGTACCCGGGCTCCTGTACGTAGTGTACTGTACCCGTGCTCCTGTCCCCAGTCTCCTGTACCGAATTTCCTGTACCGGGGCTCCTGTATCCAATTTCCTCTACAGTCTCCTATACCCAGTCTCCTGTACCCGGGCTCCTGTACACGGGCTCCTGTACCCAGGTTCCTGTACCCGGGTTCCTGTACCCGGGCTCCAGTACCCAGGATACTGTACCAGGCTCTTGTACCTTGTCCCATCTACCCAGTCTCCTGAACCCAGTCTCCTGTACCCGGGTTCCTGTACCTAGTCTACTGTACCCGGGCTGCTCTATCCGGCCTCCTGTACCAGGGATCCTGTACCCAGGCTCCTCTACCCAGGCTTCTGTACACAGGCTCCTGTAGCCGGGCACATGTACCCATCTCCTGTACCCATGTTCCTGTGCCAATGATCCTGTACCCGGTCTCCTGTACCCAGTCTCCTGTACACAATCTCCCATACTTGTGCTCCTGTATCCAGTCTCCTGTATACGAGCTCCATTAGCCAGTCTCCTGTACTCGGGCTCCTGTACCCAGTCTCCTGTACCCGGGCTCCTGTACCCAGTCTCCTGTACCCGGGCTCCTGTACCCTGGCTCCTGTACCCGAGCTCCTGTACCCAGTCTCCCGTACACAGTCTCCCGTACCCGAGCAATTGTACCCGGGCTCCTATACCCACTGTATCGTACCCGGGAACCTGTACCCAGTCTCCTGTACACAGGCTCCTGTACCTAGTCTCCTGTGCCCAGTCTCCTGTACCTGGGTTGCTGTACCCGGGCTCCTGTACCTGAGCGCCTGTACCCGGGCTACTGTACCCAATTTCCTGTACCCAGTCTCCTGTACACGGGCTCCTTTACCCAGTCCACTGTACCTGGGTTCCTGTACCTGGGCTCCTGTACCTGACCTGCTGAACCCTGGGTCCTCTACACGGGCTCCAGTAACCAGGCTCCTGCACACAATCTCCAGTATACAGAATCCTGTACCCAAGTTCCTGTACACAGGCTCCTGCAGCCGGGCACATGTACCCATTTCCTGTACCCATGTTCCTGTACCAAAGATCCTGTACCCGGTCTCCTGTACTTGGTCTCCTATACCAGGGCTCCTGTAAGCGGGCTCCTGTACCCAATCTCTAGTACCCAGTCTCCTGTAACCGGGCTCCTGTACCCAGGCTCCTGTACCTGACCTGCTGTGCCCGGGGTCCGCTACCCGGGCTCCAGTACCCAGGCTCCTGTACACAGTCTCCTGTACCTGTGCTCTTGTACCCAGTCTCCTGTACACCGGTTCCTGCAGCCAGTCTCCTGTACCTGGGCTCCTGTACCCAGTTTCCTGTACCCGGGCTCCTGTACCCAGTTTCCTGTATTCGGGCTCAGTACCCGGGCTCTTGTACTCTGTCCCATGTACCCAGTCCCCTGTACCCAGTCTCCTGTACCCTTGCACCTTTACCCAGCTTCCTGTACGCGGGCTCCTGCACCCGAGTTCCCGTGCCCAGGATCCTGCACCCAGAATCGAGTACCAAGGCTCCTGTACACAGGCTCCTGTAGCTGGGCACATGTACCCATCTCCTGTACCCGTGTTCCTGTACCAATGATCCTGTACCCAGTCTCCTGAACCCAGTCTACTGTACCTGGGTTCCTGTACCTGGGCTCCTGTACCCAGTCTCATGGACCCTGTCACATGTACCCAGTCTCCTGTACGCAGTCTCCTGTAACCGGACTCCTGTACTCAGTCTCCCGTACCCGGGCTGCTGTACTCAGGCTCCTGTACCCGGAATCCTGTACCCAGAATCCTGTACCCAGGCTGTTGTACACAGGCTCCTGGAGCCGGGCACATGTACCCATCTCCTGTATCCGCGTTCCAGCACCAATGATCCTGTACCCAGTCTCCTGTACCCGGGTTGCTGTACCTGGGCTCCTGTACCAGGGCTCCTGTACCTGGGCACTTGTACCCAGTCTCCTGTACCCGGGCTCCGATACCGAGTCTCCTGTACCCGGGCTCCTGTACCTAGTCTCCTGTACCTGACCTGCTGACCCCAGGATCCTCTACCTGGGCTTCAGTACCCAGACTCCTGTCCACGGGATCCTTAGCCAGTTTCCTGTACTTGGGCTTCCGTACCCAGTCTTCTGTACCCAGGCTCCTCTACCCAGTCTCCTGTACCCGGGTTCTTGTACCCGAGCTCCTGTACCCAGTCTCCCATACACAGTCTCCTGTACCTGAGCTCCTGTATCCGGGCTCCTATACCCACTGTATCGTATGCGGGCCCCATACCAAGTCTCCTGTACACAGGCTCCTGTACCCAGTCACCTGTACCCGGGCTTCTGTACCCAGTCTCCTATACCCGGTCTCCTGTACCCAGTCTCCTGCACCCAGGTTCCTGTATCCAGTCTCCTGTAACCAGTCTCCTGTTCGCGGGCTCCTGTACCCAGTCTCCTGTACCCACTCTACCGTACTGGGCTCCTGTACACATTGCACCGTATCCAGTCTCCTGTACACAATCTCCCGTACCCGGGCTCCTCTACCCAGTCTCCTGTACACAGTCTCCTGTACCCGGGCTCCTGTACCCGGGATCCTGTAACCTGTCTCCAGCAAATGGGCTCCTGTACCCAGGCTCTGTACTTAGTGTACCGTAACCGTGCTCCTGGACCCAGTCTCCTGTATCCGGGCTCCTGTACGCAGGCTCCTGTACCCAGGCTCCTGTACCCGGGCTCCTGTACCCAGTATCCTGTACCCGGGCTCCTGTACCTGGACTCCTGTACCCAGTCTCCTGTATCTGAGCTCCTGTACCCTGTGTCCTCTACCGGGGCTCCTGTACCAGAGCTCCTGTACACAGTCTCCCGTACCGGGGCTCCTGTACACAGTCTCCTGTACACAGTCGCCTGTATCTGACCTCCTGTACCTGGGGTCCTCCATCTGGGCTCTAGTACCCGGGCTCCTGTACCCAGTCCCCTATACCCAGTGGCCTGTAACCGGGTTCCTGTATCCAGGCTCCTGTACCCTGTCTCCTGTACGCAGTCTCCTGTATCAGGGCTCCTGTACCCAGTCTCCTGTACCCAAGCTCCTGTACCCGGGCTCCTGTACCCGTGCTCCTGTACACGGTCTCCTGTAGCTGGGCTTCTATCTCTGGGCTCCTGTAGCCAGTCCCCTGTACCCGGGCTGCTGTACCAGTGATCCTGTGCGCATTCTTCTGTACTCGTCTCCTGCACCCAATTCCCCATATCCAGTCTTCTATACCCAGTCTCCTGTGCATGGACATCTATACCCACTGTACAGCACCTGGGCTCCTGTACCCAATTTCCTGTACTCAGTCTCCTATACCCGGGTTCCTGTACCTGGGCACCTGTACCCAGTCTCCTGTACCCGGGTTCCGTACACGGGTTCCTGTACCCAAGCTGCTGTACTCAGTCTCCTGTACTTGTCTCATGTACCCAGTCTCCTGTAACCAGTCTTCGGACCCGGGTGTGATATCTTCACAGATGCACACAGCTTCTTAACATGGAGGCTGCTCTGTCCGGAAGCTACCGGAAGTTGCCTGTCTGTTTATTATAACTCTGCAACTGCAGTACACAATACGTCCACATCCACAGTATGGAGCTACAAGCATTACCAGCTTACAACACAGTTGGCGACGAGGATGGGATATTTTTCGGATGTTTAAAGCTTAAATTTTGTTGGTGAAGGATTCAGCCAGTTGACAGAAGACTTTGGAAGTTTTGTCTTTGAAAAAATCCGAGGTTAAAAAAAAAACAGCACACGGTGTGAACAGCTAGAATTTAAAATGGCAGGTGTAATCGGATATTTGGGTGAATATAGACACGACTGGGAATGTTTTAAAGTGTATGTGGATCGGCTAGAAATGTATTTCACTGCAAATAACAAAATCAAAGTTCCAGATAATGTAGTCCAGAACCGGGCTGTATTGGAACGGAATAAAGCGATCTTCTTAACAGTGGCAGGTCCGGCATTATACGAAACCCTTGTAAATCTGCTTGTGCCTGACGAGCCAAAGGACACAACGCTTAAAGAGATTTTAACAAAGCTGGAGCAGCACTATAACCCCAAACCATTAGAAATAGCTGAAAGCTATCGTTTCGGGATTCGGCAGACAGAGAGGTAGATGAGCATGGCCGAACAATATTCCCGAAAATTAAATAATGATTACGGTCGTCAGTGAACCGAGGTAAATCACCTGCAGGTTCAAAGTAAAAGACGGACATGGGCGAAAGTCTCAGAAACTGGAAATTCGACCAGAACGTCGAAGTCATGCTTTCGGTGCCTGGGACAACACCTTGCTCAAAGTTGTCCACACGTGAAGGCAGAGTGTTTCTTCTGCAGAAAGACTGGGCATCTTGCGAAGGCATGCTGACTGAAGGGTAAACCAGCTTTTAAAGCTATGAGGCCAACGTTCAAAGCTATGAGTAGAAATCCAAAGAGACTACATGGCTTGGAAGAACAACAACAGGACGAGATGATGTTAGAATTACACATCATCAGGAGCACGAGGTTAACGGACAGCGATTCGGAAAGCATCAAAATCCACGTAGATGTTGCGGGATTCAAGATACCAATGGAAATTGACACGGGTGTATCCGTGAGTGTAGTACCGGAGTCACTGTACCGTGACAAATTGCGTGATTTCCAACTGGAGAAATCCAAGATAGAGCTACAAGGCGACTCGGGAGAGAAAATTCCTGTAGTAGGCCGTATCACCGTACCGGTGAAAAAACAGATCAATTTCAGAACTTGCTTCTAATAATAGTGAAAGGAGACAAGACTGCTTTACTAGGAAGAAATTGGTTGAGCTCACTGAAGCTGGATTGGAGTAAGGTTTTCTCGATGGAAGCGAGATTTTCGTCAACGGATGAGGTTATCAAGAAGTATCCGAAGGTGTTCTGTGAAACGGGCAGTCTAATCCAAGGCTTCAAGGCGAGTGTCAGGGTACAGAAGGGCACTATGTCGGTTTACTACAAGCCACGTTCCGTACCATATGCACTCAAAGAGAAAGTTGAGCAAGAACTCAAAAGACTAGAGACTGAGAACATTATTTGTAAGATAGATCGATGTAATTGGGCTACACCCATTGTTGTTGTACCTAAGTCTGATGGTAAAGTAAGATTGTGTGGTGATTATAAGGTAACCGTAAACCAGGTTCTAGAAGGTAATGTTCCAAATACATTGCCGAATATAGAAGATTTGTTCACAACACTGTCAGGTGGTCAGATCTTCTCAAAACTGGATCTTACGAATGCCTACTTACAGCTTGAACTAGATGAGGAGTCCAAGTCATGTTTGACTATAAATACTCATCTAGGCCTATATCAGTTTAATAGGCTACCGTTTGGAGTGTCTTCCACCCCTGCCATATTCCAAGGGGTGATGAACCAGATTTTGCAAGATATTGAAGGGGTAGTATGTTATTTGGATGACATACTAATTTCAGCACCAAATAGGCAAATTCATGATAACATATTGAATGAAGTCCTCAAACAGCTAGAGAAGCACAGAGTACGAGTATCTGCTCGTAAGTGTGAGTTATTTTAAAACTCAGTGGAGTACTTAGGGTACAGAGTAGACAAAGATGGGTTACATCCGACCAAGGAAAAATTGGATGCAATTAGAAATGCACCCACTCCCAGGAATGTCACTGAACTACGTTCATTCTTGGGTCTTTTGAACTATTATGCGAAGTTCCTACCAAATTTGGCTGGAGTATTACGTCCACTGAATGAACTTTTGAAAAAACAGGTCCAGTGGAAGTGGTCAAAAGAATGCGATACAGCATTCAAGGAGTGTAAAAACAAATTGATAGAGAGCACCATGTTGGTTCACTATGACATATCTAAGGAGATTAAACTAGCATGTGATGCCTCTCCGTATGGGGCAGTAATCTCTCATATATTAAGTCGTGGGGAGGAGAGACCAATTGCTTTTGCTTCATGCACTCTCAGTGTCAGTGAGAGAAATTATGTGCAAATTGAAAAGGAAGCTTTGGCATTAATTTTTGGGGTCAAGAAGTTTCACAAATACTTGTATGGTCGTAAGTTTACCATCATTACAGACCATAAGCCCCTAACAGCAATCCTCCATCCAAAGTTCCCAGTTCCAACATTAGCTGCAGCCCGAATGTAGAGATGGGCTTTGATTTTGTCAGCATATACATTGATATTGAATGCAGACGATCAGCTGATCACAGTAATGCGGATGCAATGTCTAGATGCCTTCCCCATCACAAGTTACACCCGATAGGGAAGAAATGTTTTATTTTTCATGCATTGATGAACTGCCAGTCACAGCTGGGGAGATTGGTAGAGCAACCAAACGTGACCTCGTGATGTCAAAGATATATGAGTATATTGCAACTGGTTGGCCAAATCAGGTAACACACAAAGATACACATCCATTCTTCATTCATAGGAATGAATTATCAGTAGATAAAGATTGTATCATGTGGGGTGCACGAGTGGTTATACCAAATAAATTCAGGTCCAAATTATTAAGAGACCTCCATGACCAGCACCTGGGAATGTGCTTGACCAAGAGTTTTGCACGCATTTATTTATGGTGGCCAGGTCTTGATAAAGATATAAAGGACATTGTGAGTCAGTGTATGACATGTCAATCGGTAAGCAAGCAACCACCACCAGTACCATTACAGCCATGGAAATGGCCTCCCAGTGTGTGGCAAAGGTTACATGTTGATTTTGCTGAGTTAGATGGACAACAATTGTTCATTGTAATTGATAGCCATTCAAAGTGGGTTGAGGTGTTTCCAATGTGGTATATAACAACAAGTAAAACATTGGACATTTTACAAAAATTATTTTCTGTATTTTGCTACCCTGAAGAAATTGTTTTGGATAATGGACCACAATTTCGTTCAGAAGAATTTGCACAATTCACAAGCAAAAATGGTGTGAAACATACCAAGGTTCCACCATACCACCCTGCTTCGAATGGTGCAGCAGAGCGCACTGTACAAATTGTAAAACGTGCCCTCATAAAACAAATGTTAGATCCAAATCCAAGAAAAAGACAGTTGTCATTGGATCACAAATTGGCTAATTTTTTGATTACATATTGAAATACTCCTCATACAACTACTGGTAGAACCCCAGCGAAGTTGTTTCTCAAACGACAGCCACGAACCAGATTCTCATTGTTAAAGCCAAATTTGGCACAGTCTGTAGAAGAGACATAAATTAGACAAAAAGAGAATTATGATAAAGGGAGACTAAAAGAGAGAAGAGTGAAATTAAACCAGAAGTTGAGAGTGAAGAACCATCACCATAAATGGTTAAAGTGGTTACCCGGAAGAGTGGTGAAGATATGTGGTCCTCGCACATATTTGGTAAAGATGTTTGATAATGGACAGGTTAGATTTGTCCATATTGATCATATTTTACCTACAGACATGGAAGGAGTTGAAGGTGGGAATGATTCAATTATTTCTGACTCATCAGATAGTTTTGATATACCAGTAGCAAATCCTAAATCCAATGTACTGGAAACAAATCCAGGAGAGAATCAGAATGTAAGTCTGAGTCCGAGTCAGGAAAACAAAGAGCCTGAAGTTAGAGGGAGTGCAAATGAAAATCAAGGAAATTCCATGGAGGAAAATGTTCCTCAGGATGAGCCTCAAATGAGTGTAAATGCAACACCATATTTGGAAGGTTCTGTTCGAGAGCGAAGGTATCCTCTTCGAAACAGAAAACAAGTGGTAAAGTTAAATTTGTGAATATGTATAAAAATGAAGTTATTTATGATGTTTATTATGATGGCTTTTTTATTAAGGAGGGAGAAGTGTAATGTTTGTAAGCTGGTAATACTTGTAGCTCCATACTGTGGATGTGGACGTATTGTGTACTGCAGCTGCAGAGTTATAATAAACAGACAGGCAGCTTCCAGTAGCTTCCGGACAGAGCAGCCTCCATGTTAAGAAGCTGTGTGCTTGTGCATCTGTGAAGATATCACACCGGACTGCAGTACATCGGCTCCTGTACCAGGCTCCTGTACCCAGGCTCCTGTACCCGAGCTCCTGTACCCAGTCTCCTATACCCGGGTTCTTGTACCTGGGCTCCTGTACACGGGCTCATGTACCCAGTCTCCTGTACACAGGCTCATGTACCCAGTCTCCTGTACCTGGGCTCCTGTACCCGAGTTCCTGTAACCAGGCTCTTGCACACAGGCTCCTGTACCAAGTCTCCGATACCCGGGCTCCTGTCCCCGGGCTCCTGTACGCGGGCTCCTTTTCCCAGTCTCCTGTAGCCGGGCCACTGTACCTGGGATCCTGTACACAGTCTCCTGTACCCGAGCTCCTGTACCCGGGCTCCTGTACCCAGTGTACTGTACCCGTGCTCCTGTAGCCAGTCTCTTGTACACAGGCTCCTGTAGTTGGGCACTTGCATCCAGTCTCCTGTACCCCGTCTCCTGTCCACGGGCTCCAGTACCCGGGGTCCTCTACACAGACTCGAGTATCCGGGCTCCTGTACCCGGGCACCTGTACCCAGTCTCCTTTATCCGGGCTCCTGTACACAATATACTGTACCTGTACTCCTGTACCCTGTCTCCTTTACCCAATTTCCTGTACCCGGGCTCCTGTACCCAGGCTCCTGTACCGGGCTTCTGTAGCCAGTCTCCTTTACCCAGTCTCCTGTACCCGGGCTCCTGTACACGGGCTCCTGTACACGGGCTCCTGTAGCCAGTCTCCTTTACCCAGTCTCCTGTACCCGGGCTCCTGTACACGGGCTCCTGTACCTGTGCTCCTGTATCCTGTCCCCTGTATCATGGTTCGTTACCCAGTCTCCTATACCCAGGTTCCTGTACCCGGGCTCCTGTACCCGGGCTCCTGTACCCAGGCTCCTGTACCCAGTCTCCTGTACCCAGGTTCCTATACCCAGGTTCCTGTACACGGGCTCCTGTACCCATGCTCCTGTATCCTGTCTCCTGTATCAGGGCTCGTTACCCAGTCTCCTGTACCCGGGCTCCTGTAGCTAGGCACCTGCATCCAGTTGAGGGAGTGCAGCGAAGGTTCACCAGACTGATTCCTGGGATGGCGGGACTGACATATCAAGAAAGAATGGATCAATTGGGCTTGTATTCACTGGAGTTCAGAAGAATAAGAGGGGATCTCATAGAAACGTTTAAAATTCTGACGGGTTTAGACAGGTTAGATGCAGGAAGAATGTTCCCAATGTTGGGGAAGTCCAGAACCAGGGGTCACAGTCTAAGGATAAGGGGTAAGCCATTTAGGACCGAGATGAGGAGAAACTTCTTCACCCAGAGAGTGGTGAACCTGTGGAATTCTCTACCACAGAAAGTTGTTGAGGCCAATTCAGTAAATATATTCAAAAAGGAGTTAGATGAAGTCCTTACTACTAGGGGGATCAAGGGGTATGGTGAGAAAGCAGGAATGGGGTACTGAAGTTGCATGTTCAGCCATGAACTCATTGAATGGCAGTGCAGGCTAGAAGGGCCGAATGGCCTACTCCTGCACCTATTTTCTATGTTTCTATGTTTCCTGGTCCCAGGCTCATGTACACGGGCTCCTGTAGCTGAGCTACAGTGCCTGGGCACAGGTACCCATATCCTGTATTCGAGTTCCTGTACCCAGGCTCCTGTACCCGTGCTCCTGTACCCGGGTTCCTGTACCTTTGCTCCTAAAACTGGGCTCCAGTACGCAGGCTCCTGTGCCCTGTCCAATGTACCCAGTCTCCTGTACCCAGCCTCCTGTACTTGGGCTACTGCACCCAGGCTCCTGTACCCGAGGTCCTGTACCCAGAATCCTGTACGCAGTCTCCTGTACCCACTATACCATACCCGGGCTCCTGTACACAGTGTACCGTACCCAGTCTCCTGTACATATTCTCCCGTACCTGGGCTCCTATACCCAGTCTCCTGTACACAGGTTCCTGTACCCCGCCTCCTGTACCGGGCTCCTTTTCCCACAGTCCTGTACTCCGGATCCTGTTCCCAGTCTCCTGTACCCAGTCTCCTACACTCTGGTTCCTGTACCCGGGATCCTGTACCCAGACTCCTGTACCTGGGCTCCAGTACTTGGACTCCTGTACCCAGTCTCCTTTACCCCTGCTCCTGTACACAGTATACTGTACCTGTGCTCCTGTACCCTGTCTCCTTTACCCAATTTCCTGTACCCGGGCTCCTGTACCAGGCTTCTGTAGCCAGTCTCCTTTACCCGAGCTCTTGTACCCAGTCTCCTGTACCCGGGTTCCGATACCCAGGTTCCTGTACACGGGCTCCTGTACCCGTGCTCCTGTATCCTGTCTCCTGTATCAGGGCTCATTACCCAGTCTCCTGTACACGGGCTCCTGTAGCTAGGCACCTGCACCCAGTTTCCTGTACCCGGGCTCCTGTACACGGGCTCCTGTACCCAGTCTCCTGTGCACAATCTCCCGTATCCGGGCTCCTATACCCAGTCTCCTGTACACAGGTTCCTGTACACAGAATCCTGTAACGAATCTCCTGGTTCCAGGCTCATGTACACGGGCTCCTGTAGCTGGGCTACAGTACCTGGGCACATGTACCCATATCCTGTGTCCGGGTTCCTGTACCCAGGCTCCTGTACCCCGGGCTCCTGTACCTGGCCTCCCATACCCACTCTACCGTACCCGGGCTCCTGTACCTAGTGTACTGTACTCGTGCTCCTGTATCCAGTCTCCTGTACCCAATTTCCTGTGCCAGTGCTCCTGTATCCTGTATTCGAGTTCCTGTACCCAGGCTCCTGTACCCGGGTTCCTGTACCCGTGCTCCTGTACCTGGGCTCCAGTACGTAGGCTCCTGTGCCCTGTCCAATTTACCCAGTCTCCTGTACCCAGTCTCCTGTATCCGGGCTCCAGTACCCGACTCCTGTACCCAGTCTCCTGTACCAGGGCAGGTGTACCAAGACTCCTGTACCCGGGGTCCTGTACACAGTGTACCATACCCAGTCTTCTGTACACAGGTTCCTGTGCCTGGACTCCTTTTCCCGCAGTCATGTACCCCGGCTCCTGTACCTAGTCTCCTGTACCCGAGCTCCTGTACCCGGGTTCCTGTATCCAGTCTCCTGTACACGGTCTCCTGTACCCAGCTCCTGTACCCAGTCTCCTGTACCCACTCTACTGTACCCGGGCTCCTGTACACAGTATACCGTACCCGTGCTCCTGTACCATGTCTCCTTTACCCAATTTCCTATACCCAGTCTCCTGTAGCCAGTCTCCAGTACCCGGGCTCCTGTACACATGCTCCTGTACCCAGGCTCCTGTACACAGTCTCCTGTACCTATTCTTCTGTACCCTGCCTCCTGTACCCACTGTCCCGTACCCAGGCTCCAGTTTCAAGTCTCCTGTATCTGGGCTCCTGTACCCAATTTCCTATACTCTGTCTCCTGTACCCGGGGTCCTGTACCCAGTCTCCTGTACCCGGGGTCTCTACCTAGTCTCCTGTACTGGGGCTCCTGTAGCCAGGCTCCTGTACACGGGCTCTTGTACCTGGACTCCTGTACCCAGTCTCCTGTACCCGAGCTCCTGTACCCGGGCTCCTATACCCACTGTAACGTACACGGGCTCCAGTACCCAGTCTCCCGTACTCGTGCTCCTGTACCCAATTTCCTGTACTCAGTCTCTTGTACACAGAGTCCTTTACCCAGTCTCCTGTACCTGGGTTCCTGTACCTGGGCTCCTGTACACGGGCTCTTTTACACATTTTCCTGCACCCGGGCTCGTGTACCTGGGATACTGTACCCAGGATTCTGTAGGCATGCTCCTGTACACAGGATCCTGTACCTGGACACATGTACCCATCTCCTGTACCCGAGATCCTGTACCAAGAATCCTGTACCGGGCTCATGTACCTGAGCTGCTGCACCCAGTCTCCGATAGATGAGGTCCTTACTACTAGGGGGATCAAGGGGTATGGCGAGAAAGCAGGAATGGGGTACTGAAGTTGAATGTTCAGCCATGAACTCATTGAATGGCGGTGCAGGCTAGAAGGGCCGAATGGCCTACTCCTGCACCTATTTTCTATGTTTCTATGTTTCTATATCCGGGCTCCTGTAACCAGTCTCCTGTACCCGGACTCCTGTACCCAATTTCCCGCACCCAGTCTACTGTACCCAGTCTCATGTAGTCGGGCTCCTGTACATGGACTCCTGCACCCCTAGCTCCTGTACACCGGCTCCTGTGCCCATGCCTCTGTACCTGGGCTCCTGTACACAGTCCCTGTACCCAGTCTCCTGTACCCGGGCTCCTGTATCCAATTTCCCGCACCCAGTCTTCAGTACCCAGTTGGAGAATTTACCAATATCTCGCAAAGATTCCAGGTACCTTTCCCCTACAGAGGAGAAGAATCACTTTCTGGGCTTTTAAAATGAGTTTAAAGGGGCAGACGAAGCCTGCGGGGGATAAAAGGGGATGCATTCATGGAGACCTCCCCCCCCCTCCCAGTGTTTGGACTCATAAGAAAGGGAATTCAAAATGGACCTAAATTACAGAAGCTTGAGATCCCCTAAACATCTATGGGAAGGAGCATATCAATTTTAAGATTCTACAACATTTTGGCTGCGAAAAAGAGTAACCAAATACAGGAGGTGGAGTCAACGTCTGAAGCAAATTCGTGTATTAAGGATCCCAGGCTGTCTGGGGGAACTATTCACCCCCTAAGAGATAATCGAATTATCCAATCAAGCACAATGGAAATCATGGTCAGAAAAACTGGACAATCCTAAAACAATGCAAAACCAGTGATAGCACATTTTCACGCCCTAATCGAGTTACTGCTGACAAAGGAGACATTTGAAAATCAATGGACAGAACAGTTTAAACAGAGCCCAAGAGATTTGATGGGAGCTAACAGAGCCTTTTTTGGGGGATATATCTATCTCCCAGTTTAAGAAGGAACATTCTGGAACACAGACATCGACACAAGCAGCCGGAGCTGGGGAATGAAGAAATGGAGTAGTGAAGGAAACTACAAGAAATCATCAAAGACCGACAGAGCACGAGGCCCATGAAATGGAAGGTTTTCAGCAACCAAATTGACAACCCGGGCCACCACAACCAGCAAAACGACCAACCGAAACCAACTCAGCAAAAAACAAAAAATCGACCTTTATTTCCACTCTACAATCGACTTCTGAATGACCCAACGGGTGAGAAATTACCAAAAGGGACTAGCTAAAACTATTCATAACCAAAGAAAGTGGGTACTTACCCCATACATCCAAAACGCAACTTAGCGCATCAACAGACACACCCCAACCGAAGACTACGCAGTCCGAAGTCCTCTCCTGTGTCCAGGGTGCGGCTCGCCTAGAAGGCAAAGTGCAGTGAACCCCGAAACCGTGATTCACTGACAACTGTCTAAAGGGATTGGTGAGCTTAGCCCCTGAACCCTCAGAGCTATAACTTAGTTAGTTAGGGGAATTGGGAGGGGGGAGGCTGGGATAACTTGTGTAAATGTATCTGCATTCTCCTCTTTACCCCATTTAGAGTTTAAGCTGTATTCTTTTCCCCACAGGCTGTAATTTGACATTTTATTCAATGTGTTGTACCCTTCAGTGTGTATTGGTCTGTGTGTGTTATTAAAGGTGTTCCTTTTACTTCTTTTTAAACACAATAAAGCCATACCTGCTTCCTACCATGAAACCAAGTCTGTCCAAGTCTGTCACAGTCCCTTCATAAATCCAGTGTCTAGAACCAAGGGTGTGGGAGCGATTTGGAACCACTCATAAAAGGTCAGAAGGGAAAGCTGACCCCCTGAAAACCACCCCTTACATAATGGCGACCCAGATGGGACACTGGTACAAGGGACCTGATAAGAGAGAGACTGGTTTCAGGAAACGAAGCAAAATGGAAGAGGGTATTTCCTCGTATGAGTTTAAGAGGGTAAATGTGGTTAAGGAGTGGGTACTCGATCTATTGTATGCTGAGTGTCCAGAAGATGCTGCAGCTCAATGGACTGAGAGCAAGGACCATAAAAGGTCGATAGAGAAGGCCATTTAGCTAATTTGCCTTCAGCAACAGATCCGGCTTCTAGATGAGGAGAATGAGAAATTAAAGGGAGGATTGAGACAGGCAGAAGAGAGATCCAGCGCAAGGGCCACAGTTGGGGAAAGACTGTGGACAGAGGTGGGACAGTTAAAGGAAAGTAGAGAGCTCACTAAAGAAAGGTAGAAAACCCAACTGGACCTTTTACAGTGTCAGATTATTGAAGCCAAGAATAGCGAACTGGCGTTGCGGGAAGAGAATTCCCGCCTCGCCAAGCAATTTAAAGAGTATGGGGAGAGGGTGAGAGACATTCAGGTAGCCTATAAGGTAGCCAGTACCAGGGAATTTGAGGCAGGAGACCACGGCCCCTGCCAGCAGCAGATCCAAAGCTTGAACCTTGCTCTATCCCGGGCTAAAGGCATGGTGTCCCTGATAAATCCGGGTTTAGCCCAGGAACATCTGGTTGGGCAAGGAGAAGCCCCTCAGTCACCGCCTGCAGCTCCCAGGAACGGCCCGGAGCAGCAGGGGTGTCAGCCAAAGTGCGGGGCAGGCAAGGATTGCGAAGTACCAACACCGGCAGCCCCGAGTTTTAACTCGGCTTGGCAGCAGGGGGAAGAGGGCGAGCCAATACAAGAAGGGCCGGAACCAGGGCCAATGTACCCGGTCTGGCAGCAGAGGTTTGGGCCGCCTGATGCCAATGGGGCAGCAGGACCCCTAGAAAGCAACTTCATAGTACCCCATGACACCCAAAAACTGAGGGCTATGATAGGCCACCTAAGTAAGCTCACCCAACAGGGGGATCCCTCGGTATACTTCCTGGAAGTGGAACACACAGGGGATATTAATGGGTGCGATGATTCAGAGCAGGCTAAGCTGTTGCTCTTCTCGCTAGACACCAAGCTGTGCCATTCCCTCTCTGCAGACAGCAGAAAGGGGCGAAACACATACGCTACGGTTAAGGAGGAGGTTCTAGAGGCCATGGGTATGAACGACGGGAGTCCTTTCTCCCGAGTGGAGAAAACAGTGCAGCTCTATGGGGAGACTCCACAGGCTTTCGCCGACAGGTTGTGGCCAGTCTACGAAAGGGCCTGTAGTGGGGTTCTTGACCGGGCCCACCTGACCCCTAACGAGCTAGCTCACTGGCTCCGCAGCCTGGTGGCAAACAGCTTACCTGGAGTGAAGGCAAAAGCCGAGGTCTGATTCGATCCAAGAGATCCCAGAACCACCGAGGAGACAGTGGTCAGACAGTTGACACTGGCTTACCGGAATGGTAGAGGGACAGAGGAGCCCTCCTCTAAAGGGAGGGTCCATGAGATTAAACCCAGCCAAGGCAAGAGAGAGTGGCATCAGGAAGGTGGGAACCCTCCCCACAAAGGGGGTGAGTGTTTTGGGTGTGGGAAAAGTGGGCACTGGAGGAAGGACTGTAGGAACCCATGGAAAGAGACCAAGGGAAGGCCACTTCAGCCCCAGCCTGTAAGGTCGGGGCAGGAAAACCCGACTCATATGAGACACTCGTAGCCGCCCTACAGACACTCATAATTGGACAGGGAGCAGTAGCTATCGCAACTGGTCCAGTAGCCGGTACGGTAAAACCCTCTGCTCCAACCCACCCAGATGCATGACTAGAGCCAGCGCAGCCTGTATACCTGTGTTCCCTAGAGTACGATGCCTGGAAGAGACCGTGCGTTACAATGGAGGTGGAGAAAGTGAAAGGGACCTACCTGCTAGATACTGGTGCTTCCAGCACCCTTGTATGTGCAGATAACCCAGCTACCTCACCTCTATCGAATGGGGTCCTATACAGTCTCGTGGGGTTCACAGGCAATGAGCAAACTGGTTCGTTTTCCATCCCGCTCACCATTCAGTTAGGGACACTCAAAACCAAATGGAAGTGTGTCCTGATGAAATGGGAGCAGAAGGGAAAAGGGATCCTGGGGGCTGATTTTATCATTGGCCACCAGATCCTTGTGGATCTCAGGAACCACTGTCTATGGGGAGCCATAGTGACTGACAGGGAAGGTGAGGTGGCGGTGATCCCAGAAAAGGGGGCCAAGGGAACGTTGTGTACCGTGAAGCCAAAGGAGGGTTATGACTTGGAATTACTGGTCAGTAACACCGCAGTGGCGTACCAGGCATATGTACGGGCACACCTTGCAGCATTTGCCACCCACAAACATGACTGTGGTAGGGTAACAGGGGTGGAAGTTAGTATAGTAGGGGACCCCATGACCCGATCACAAAAGCAATATAACTTCCCCAGGGAGGCAGAGGCAGACCTGACAACAGCGCTGGGATCACTGATAGAGCAAGGGGTGTTAAGACCGATAGCAACCCATGTGAACTCTCCACTGTGGCCGGTTAAAAAACCGGACAACCCATGGAGGGCCACCATGGACCATCGAGTACTAAATAAGAATATCCCTGCCTGTGCTCCCACTGTAGCAGCCATAGCCACTGTGATCACTTTCACGGTGCTGGATATTTCAAATGGGTTCTGGTCCATTCCTTTAAAACGGGAGGACCAGTACAAGTTTGCCTTTACCTTTCAGGGCCAATAATACACGTGGAACTGTCTTCCCCAAGCCTTCCACAATAGTCCCAGCATTTTTCACCAATGTATGGCGAACTGTTTAAAGGGCTTTAGCAGGCCCCAACAGTTGGTGCAGTATGTGGATGACCTGCTCCTGTTCACCGATCAGGGGGAGGAGCATGGCCCACTGCTGGCTGAGCTGCTGGAGCTGCTAAAAGAAGAAGGGTTTAAAGTAAACCCCAAGAAGGCACAGATCGGCCAGAAGGAAGTCAAATTCCTGGGGCTGACTGTGCGCACTGGGGAAAGGGCCATAGACAAGGCTAGAAGGGAGACAGTACAGGAGTTACCAGCCCCCAACACAGTGACAGGGGTAAGATCCTTTCCAGGGCTCACCGGGTACTGCAGAGATTTTATTGAGGATTATGCAGCTACCGCAGCCCCTCTGCTCAGGCTCCTACACAAGGGTGTAGAGTGGGACTGGGATGAGGGTTGCGAGGCAGCATTTAATCAGCTCAAGAAGGACTTGCAGACCGCGCCAGCCTTAGGAGTGATAGATGTTGGAAAGGAGTTTTTCCTGGAGGTGGCAGCCAGCAGGAACAGTTTGAGCTCAGTGCTGCTTCAAGAGCGGCACGGCCAGCTGAGGCCGGTGGTTTACTTCTCCAGGATTCTCACAGATGGGGAGAAGGGGTACTCCAACTATGAGAGACACCTCCAAACCACACATTGGGCAGTGAAAAGATCCTTGATCTTCACGGGAGGGTCTCCTCTAACACTCCTAACCCACCACACACATACTCAGATGCTCCGAGATGGGAGGATTAAGGACGGGACGGTGAGCAGTGCCCGCATTGCTCGCTGGACCCTGCTCCTCTCCCAGATGGACCTCAGAGTAGAAGGCCCCCGCGAGCCAAGGCTCGCAGCCAACCTAATCTACCCAGGGAAAGCCCACAGGTGCTCCATAGAAGGGGTATGGGAGGTAAACATTGGCCTTCGGGCGGGGTTACACCCTACAGGCCGGGACAGCTACGTGGACGGGTCCAGCACAGTATCTGCTGGCGAACGACTCACTGGGTGCGGAGTCTATGACCCAAGGGCAAGTATTGCCCTGGCAATCAAGCTCCCCAGCACCATGAGCGCCCAGCATGCTGAACTGTCCGCCGTAATGTACGTGGTGACCCACCCCGAGGAATTCCCTACCCCGTACACGATTTGCTCGGACAGTATGTTCACCTGCAATTCATGTACGGAGTACCTGGCTATCTGGTCCCGTCGCGGATACACGTCCGCTGACGGGAGACCCCTGGCAATCAAGTCCCTGCTAGAGAAAATCATGACAGCGGTGGGGGAAGAAGGAAAGGTCTACATACATAAGGTGAAGGCCCATTCAAAAACCGAACACCGTGCAGAGGGAAACCAACAGGCTGACAAATTGGCCAAAGAAGGTGCCCGCACGGGAAAGTTCTGAGACCCCGATGACACTGGCCGCATAGCAGCGGTCAAGAATAAGAACAGGGCAGCAGAGAGTACAGGGATAGCTTTGGCCCCGGAATTAAACACAGTTCAGCTACAGGACCCGGTCCTGAAAGCTGTCCTGAACACACTAGCTAGAGGAGAGAGAGTAGAAGGTCTGTACAGCACAGCAGCCATTACCTTTAAGGAAGGTATGCTGTTTAAAGAGGGACAATGGGTCGTGCCGCAGCAACACCAGAGGGAATTCCTAAAACTGGCCCATGAGGGTCCAGGAGCGGGACACCCCGGGCCTGAGACCACCTGGCAACGGGTGGAACAGGCAGGATGGTGACCGGGACTCAGGGAGGACGTCTGCGAGTTCTGTGTGAACTGCCTGGTGCATGCTGCGAACAACCCTGACCCCCAGAAAAGGAAAGTGTCCCTAGGACACGTCAGGAGGGTAGAGGGACCATGGCAGTCAATCCAAATTGACTACATTGGTCCCCTACCCACTGCCCAGGGAGGCTACAAATACTGCCTAGTCCTGGTGGACGTGTTCTCAAAATGGGTTGAAGCCTTCCCCTGCCGAACAGCCACCGCACTAGGGACAGCTAAGATTCTAGTGAGGGAAGTGCTCTCCCGGTGGGGACTCCCACAGTATGTGGAGTCGGACCAGGGGAGCCATTTCACCGGGCAGGTAATGCAGGCAACCCTTAAGGTGCTCGGCATTGAGGGGAAATGGCACATTGCCCACAATCCACAGTCATCTGGTATTGTGGAGCGTTTAAACTGCACCATTAAAGAAAGGCTGCGGAAGGAAACGGGAGACTCACCCCATATGAGCTCATGACTGCCCGGATCATGCAGACCCCCACCCATGTCCGAGCCCTGGTGCTCACAGAAGGTCAGCTCAGAGAGGTGAACCGGGACCGGTTTGTCAGGAACCTGTTTGAACACCTCAAACAGATTTACTGGCAGGCTACTAGTAACATGGGCAGGCAGCATCAGGGGAACCGATTGCTGCTAGAACCCAGCAAACACCACGAATGGGAGATAGGGGAGCAGGTCATGGTGAGGAACTATGCTCGGGTCGGGGTTTTTGAAGCATTATATATGGGGCCATACAGCATTGTGGACAAGGCAAGCCCGATGGTCTATGCCATAAAGCTGCCCCGCCGTACTAAGTGGTTCCACATCAACCAGTGTAAGCCATACAACCCAAGGTCAGCCAAGCACAGAGGGCAGCCGGGAGGTGTGAACCGTCCTCAGGACAGGGACCCTCCGTTGGCCGCCCCCGACGGTGGAGGGCCCACAGGGAATGTGGCAGGCTCAGAAACCGTGCCTATCGGGGCAGTGAATTGCAGTACTGGAGGGGCTATCCCACCCATTGTTTGGGATTCGGACGCACCCCCAGTAACCCAAGCCCTGAGAAGGACCCTCCGAACACCACGGCCAAAGATACCGTGGTCACCGGCATCTGAGCCTCAGCGATTCTACCCTGGGAGAAGGGCAGTCCGACAGGAAAGGCCGAAGGTCAGAAGTACAGAGGCCGCTCAGAGTAGGGACCACAAGCCAGCCGCCTCCAGCGGTGAGGGTCTCACAGGAGCAATAGCAATGAGCTGTCCCAGAGACAAGGGTCTCCAGCTCACCGGCTGCGGGGAAACCCTAGCATCCAGGCAGCTATCAGGCCGCTCAAGGCATGGGCCTGACAGGGAATAACCAGGCCACCCGGAGACGGGTGGCGGTTGGGCATAGCTCTAATTTTAGTTTAAGGCAGCTGACTGCACCATTTTACATTTTAAGGTTAAGTTGAGAATTGAGGTTAATGTTGCAGTAATGTTTAGGTGATTATTTTGAGTTTGCCTTTTGTGTCAGCCAGCACGAGAGCAGTTCTCAAGGGCAGGATCCAGTCATTGCCGGTTGATGGACAAACCTCAGGAGACCATTTGATGTTGTTTAATTTTAATCTATGTTTTTTTTTCCTTCTGTAATGTGATTGTATATGCTGGTGAATATAATGTAACTGAAATGAAATGTAACTGTGCTGAAATGCAACTGTAGTGATTGAACCCCCTCCAAGCTGGGAGGGTATAAATGTAAAAAGTTTGTACCTGTAAAGGGAAAAGTGTGTATCTATGGTGATGTTGCATAAGTGTAATGCATTTTGGATATTAGTTTAGCAAATTTACGGGGAAGGTTATCTCTTGGGAGTCAGGAACTTTGCTCACCTCGAAGAATGATACCATAAGTGATATGGTATCACAGGGGGGAATGTAGAATTTACCAATATCTCGCAAAGATTCCAGGTACCTTTCCCCTACAGAGGAGAAGAATCATTTTCTGGACTTTTAAAATGAGTTTAAAGGGGCAGACGAAGCCTGCGGGGGATAAAAGGGGATGCATTCATGGAGACCTCCCCCCCCCTCCCAGTGTTTGGACTCATAAGAAAGGGAATTCAAAATGGACCTAAATTACAGAAGCTTGAGATCCCCTAAACATCTATGGGAAGGAGCATATCAATTTTAAGATTCTATAACATTTTGGCTGCGAAAAAGAGTTAGCAAATACAGGAGGTGGAGCCAACGTCTGAAGCAAATTCGTGTATTAAGGATCTCAGGCTGTCTGGGGGAACTATTCACCCCCTAAGAGATAATTGAATTACCCAATCAAGCACAATGGAAATCATGGTCAGAAAAACTGGACAATCCTAAAACAATGCAAAACCAGTGATAGCACATTTTCACGCCCTAATCGAGTTACTGCTGACAAAGGAGACATTTGAAAATCAATGGACAGAACAGTTTAAACAGAGCCCAAGAGATTTGATGGGAGCTAACAGAGCCTTTTTTGGGGGATATATCTATCTCCCAGTTTAACAAGGAACAGACTGGAACACAGACACAGACATAAGCAGCCGGAGCTGGGGAGTGAAGAAATGGAGTAGTGAAGGAAACTACAAGAAATCGTCAAGGACCGACCGAGCACGAGGCCCACGAAACGGAAGGTTTTCAGCAACCAAATTGACAACCCGGGCCACCACAACCAGCAAAACGACCAACCGAAACCAACTCAGCAAAAACCAAAGAATCGACCTTTATTTCCAATCTACAATCGACTTCCGAATGACCCAACGGGTGAGAAATTACCAAAAGGGACTAGCTAAAACTATTCATAACCAAAGAAAGTGGGTACTTACCCCATACATCCAAAACGCAACTTAGCGCATCAACAGACACACCCCAACCGAAGACTACGCAGTCCAAAGTCCTCTCCTGCGTCCAGGGGGCGGCTCGCCTAGAAGGCCAAGTGCAGTGAACCCCGAAACCGTGATTCACCGGCAACTGTCTAAAGGGATTGGTGAGCATAGCCCCTGAACCCTCAGAGCTATAACTTAGTTAGTTAGGGGAATTGGGAGGAGGGAGGCTGGGATAACTTGTGTAAATGTATCTGCATTCTCCTCTTTACCCCATTTAGAGTTTAAGCTGTATTCTTTTCCCCACAGGCTGTAATTTGACATTTTATTCAATGTGTTGTACCCTTCAGTGTGTATTGGTCTGTGTGTGTTATTAAAGGTGTGCCTTTTACTTTTTTTTTAAACACAATAAAGCCATACCTGCTTCCTACCTTGAAACCGATTGTCTGTCCAAGTCTGTCACAGTCCCTTCATAATTCCAGTGTCGAGAACCAAGGGTGTGGCAGAGATTCGGAACCGCTCATAAAAGGTCAGAAGGGAAAGCTGACCCCCTGCAAACCACCCCTTATACAGTCTCCTGTACACGGGCATCTGTACCCATTTTCCTGTAATCAGTCTCCTGTACCCGGGGTCCTGTACCCAGTCTCCTGTACATAGAAACATAGAAACATAGAAAATAGGTGCAGGAGTAGGCCATTCGGCCCTTCTAGCCTGCACCGCCATTCAATGAGTTCATGGCTGAACATGCAACTTCAGTACCCCATTCCTGCTTTCTCACCATACCCCTTGATCCCCCTAGTAGTAAGGACTTCATCTAACTCCTTTTTGAATATATTTAGTGAATTGGCCTCAACAACTTTCTGTGGTAGAGAATTCTAGGTTCACTACTCTCTGGGTGAAGAAGTTTCTCCTCATCTCGGTCCGAAATGGCTTACCCCTTATCCTTAGACTGCGTCCCCTGGTTCTGGACTTCCCCAACATTGGGAACATTCTTCCTGCATCTAACCTGTCTAACCCCGTCAGAATTTTAAATGTTTCTATGAGGTCCCCTCTCATTCTTCTGAACTCCAGTGAATACAAGCCCAGTTGATCCAGTCTTTCTTGATAGGTCAGTCCCGCCATCCCGGGAATCAGTCTGGTGAACCTTCGCTGCACTCCCTCAATAGCAAGAATGTCCTTCCTCAGGTTAGGAGACCAAAACTGTACACAATACTCCAGGTGTGGCCTCACCATGGCCCTGTACAACTGTAGCAACACCTCCCTGCCCCTGTACACAAATCCCCTCGCTATGAAGGCCAACATGCCATTTGCTTTCTTAACCGGCTGCTGTACCTGCATGCCAACCTTCAATGACTGATGTACCATGACACCCAGGTCTCGTTGCACCTCCCCTTTTCCTAATCTGTCACCATTCAGATAATAGTCTGTCTCTCTGTTTTTACCACCAAAGTGGATAACCTCACATTTATCCATATTATACTTCATCTGCCATGCATTTGCCCACTCACCTAACCTATCCAAGTCGCTCTGCAACCTCATAGCATCCTCCTCGCAGCTCACACTGCCACCCAACTTAGTGTCATCCGCAAATTTGGAGATACTACATTTAATCCCCTCGTCTAAATCATTAATGTACAGTGTAAACAGCTGGGGCCCCAGCACAGAAGCTTGCGGTACCCCACTAGTCACTGCCTGCCATTCTGAAAAGTCCCCATTTACTCCTACTCTTTGCTTCCTGTCTGACAACCAGTTCTCAATCCATGTCAGCACACTACCCCCAATCCCATGTGCTTTAACTATGCACATTAATCTCTTGTGTGGGACCTTGTCGAAAGCCTTCTGAAAGTCGAAATATACCACATCAACTGGTTCTCCCTTGTCCACTCTACTGGAAACATCCTCAAAAAATTCCAGAAGATTTGTCAAGCATGATTTCCCTTTCACAAATCCATGCTGACTTGGACCTATCATGTCACCTCTTTCCAAATGCACTGCTATGACACCCTTAATAATTGATTCCATCATTTTACCCACTACCGATGTCAGGCTGACCGGTCTATAATTCCCTGTTATCTCTCTCACTCCTTTTTTAAAAAGTGGGGTTACATTGGCTACCATCCACTCCATAGGAACTGATCCAGAGTCAATGGAATGTTGGAAAATGCATCCACTATTTCCAAGGCCACCTCCTTAAGTACTCTGGGATGCAGTTCATCAGGCCCTGGGGATTTATCGGCCTTCAATCCCATCAATTTCCCCAACACAATTTCCCGACTAATAAAGATTTCCCTCAGTTCCTCCTCCTTACTAGACCCTCCAACCCCTTTTATATCCGGAAGGTACACATGCTCCTCCACCAGAGCTCCTGCACCCAGTCTTTATAGCCGGGCTCCTGCACCCAGACTCCTGTACCCGGGCTCCTGTACCTATTTCCCGTACCCAGACTTCTGTACCCATCTTCTGTACCCGGGATCCTGTACCCAATTTCCTGTACTCTGTCTCCTGTACCCGGGATTCAGTGCCTAGTCTCCTGTACTCAGACTCCTGTACCCAGTCTCTTCTACTTGGGCTCCTGTACCAGGGCTCAAGTACCAAGTCTCCTATACCCGGGCTCCTGTACCCGGGCTTCTGTACCCAATTTCCTGTACTCAGTCTCCTTACACGGGCTCCAGTACCCAGTCTCCTGTACACGGGTTCCTGTACCAGGGCTGCTGTACACGGGCTCCTGGACACATTTTCTTGTAACCGGGCTCTGGTACCCGGCCTCCTGTACCCAGGCTGCTGTACCTGGCTGCTGTACGTGGGATACTGTACCCAGGATTCTGTATGCAGGATCTTGTACATGGGCTCCTGTACCTGGGCACATGTATCCATCACCTGTACCCGGGATCCTGTACCAAGAATTCTGTACCCGGCCTCCTGTGCCCAGTCTCCTGTACCCGGGTTCCTGTATCTGGGCTCCTGTACCCGGGCTCCTGTACCTGGGCTCTTGTACTCAGGCTCCTTTATCCAGTCTCCTGTACCCGGTCTCCTGTACCCAGTCTCCTGTACCCAGGTTCCTGTACCCGGGTTCCTGTACACGGGCTCCTGTAGCCAGGCTCCTGTAACCTGTCTCCTGTATCAGGGCTCGTTAATCAGTCTCCTGTATACGAGCTCCTGTAACTGTTCACCTGTACCGAGTTTCCGGTACCTGGGCTCTGTAGTCCAGCTCCTATACCCAGTCTCCTATACACAGGTTCCGATACACAGAATCCTGTACCGTGTTTCCTGCACCCAGGCTCATGTACACGGGCTCCTGTACTCAGTCTCCTGTACCCGGGTTCCTGTATCTGGGCTCTTGTACATGGGCTCCTGTACACATTTTCCTGTACCCAGTCTCTGCTACCCGAGCTCCTGTACCCAGGCTGCTGTACCCAGGCTCCTGTACACAGGCTCCTGTACCCAGTCTCCTGTACACGGGCTCCTGTATCTCGGCTCCAATACCCGGGCTCCTGTACCTGACCTTCGATACCCGGGTTCCTGTACACGGGCTCCTGTACCCGGGCTTTGTAACCTGTCTCCTGTATCAGGGCTCGTGAACCAGTCTCCTGTATACGAGCTCCTGTAGCTGGGAACCTATACCCAGTTTCCGGTACCCGGGCTCCTGTATCCCAGCTCCTATACCCAGTCTCCTATACACAGGTTCCTGTACACGGAATCCTGTACCGAGTTTCCTGCACCCAGGCTCATGTACACGGGCTCCTGTACTCAGTCTCCTGTACCCGGGTTCCTGTACCTGGGCTCTTGTACACGGGCTCCTGTACATATTTTCCTGTACCCAGTCTCTGCTACCCGAGCTCCTGTACCCAGGCTGCTGTACCCAGGCTCCTGTACACGGGCTCCTGTACCCAGTCTCCTGTACAGGGGCTCTTGTATCTCGGCTCCAATACCCAGGCTCCTGTACCTGACCTTCTATACCCGGGTTCCTGTACCCGGGCTCTTGTAACCTGTCTCCTGTATCAGGGCTCGTTAACCAGTCTCCTGTATACGAGCTCCTGTACCTGGGAACCTATACCCAGTTTCCGGTACCCCGGCTCCTGTAACCAGGGTCCTGTATCCGGGGTCCTGTTCCCGGGTTCCTGTACACAGGTTCCTGTATCCCAGCTCCTATACCCAGTCTCCTGTACACAGGTTCCTGCACACGGAATCCTGTACCGAGTCTCCTGGACCCAGGCTCATGTACAAGGGCTCCTGTAGCTGGGCTACAGTACCTGGGCACATGTACCCATATCCTGCACCCGGGCTCCTGTACCCAGTCTCCTGTACCCAATTTCCCATACACAGTCTTCTGTACACATTCTCCTGTACACTGGCACCTGTAATCAATTTCCTGTACTCTGTCTCCTGAACCTGGGGTCCTGTACCCAGTCTCCTGTACTTCGGCTCCTGTACCCAGTCTCTTATACCCGGGCTCCTGTACCCGGGCTCGTACCCAGTCTCCTGTACCCGGGGTCCTGTACCTAGTCTCCTGTACTGGGGCTCCTGTACACGGGCTCCTGTACCTGGACTCCTGTACCCAGTCTCCTGTACCCACTGTAACGTACACGGGCTCCAGTACCCAGTCTCCCGTACTCGTGCTCCAGTACCCAATTTCCTGTACTCAGTCTCCTGTACACGGTGTCCTTTACCCAGACTCCTGTACCTGGGTTCCTGTACCTGGGCTCCTGTACACGGGCTCCTCTACACATTTTCCTGTACCCGGGCTCCTGTACCCGGGATACTGTACCTAGGATTCTATACACAGGCTCCTGTACACGGGTTCCTGTACCTGGACACATGTACCCATTTCCTGTACCCGGGATCCTGGAACAAGAATCCTCTACTCGGGCTCATGTACCTGAGCTCCTGCACCCAGTCTCCTATCTCCGGGTTCCAGTACCCGGGCTCCTGTACCCGGGCTCCTGTACCTAGTCTCCTGTAACCGGGTTCCTGTACCCAGGTTCCTGTACCCGGGTTCCTGTACATGGGCTCCTGTACCCGGGCTCCTGTACCTAGTCTCCTGTACACAGTCTCCCGTACCATGGCTCCTGTACACAGTCTCCTGCACACAGTCTCCTATATCCGACCTCCTGTGCCCGGGATCCTCCATCTGTGCTGCTGTACCCAGTGCCCAGTACCAAGGTTCCAGTATTCAGGCTCCTGTACCCAGTCTCCTGTACCGGGGCTCCTGTATCCAGTCTCCTGTATCCATGCTCCTGTACCCGGGCTCATGAACCCAGTCTCCTGTACCCGGGCTCCTGTACCCAGTTTCCCGCACCCAGTCTACTATACCCAGTCTCCTCTAGTCGAGCTCCTGTACACGGGCTCCTGCACCCGGGCTCTTGCACACCGGCTCCTGTACCTGTGCTCCAGTACCCGGGCTCCTGTACACAGTCTCCTGTACCCAGTCTCCTGTACCCGGGCTCCAGTATCCAATTTCCCGCACCCAGTCTTCAGTACCCAGTTTCCTGTACACGGGCATCTGTAACCAATCTGTCTCCTGTACCTGGGGTCCTGTACCCAGTCTCCTATACATGTGCTCCTCTACCTGAGCTCCTGTACCCAGTCTTTATACCCGGGCTCCTGTACCCAGTCTCTTATATCCGGGCTCCTGTACCCAGGCTCCTGTACCCAGTCTCCTGTACCCAGACTCCTGTACCTGGGCTCCTGTACCCTATTTCCCGTACCCAGACTTTGGTACCCATCTTCTGTACCCGGGATCTGGACACAATTTCCTGTATTCTGTCTCCTGTACCCAGGGTCTAGTACCCAGTCTCCTATACCAGGGCTCCTGTACTTGGGCTCCTGTACCCAATTTCCTGTACTCAGCCTTCTGTACCCGGGGTCCTGTACCTAGTCTCCTTTACTCGGACACCTGTACCCAGTCTCTTATACCCGGGCTCCTGTACCAGGGCTCCGGTACCCAGTCTCCTGTACCCGGGCTCCTGCACCCAATTTCCTGTACTCAGTCTCTTGTGCACGGGCTCCTGTACCCGGGATATTGTACCCAAGATTCTGTATGCCGGCTTCTGTACACAGGCTCCAGTACCTGGGCACATGTATCCATCACATGTATCCGGGATCCTGTACCAAGAATTCTGTACCCAGGCTCTTGTACCCAGGCTCCTTTACCCAGTCTCCTGTACCCAGGTTCCTGTACCCGGGTTCCTGTACACAGGCTCATGTACCCGGGCTCCTGTAACCTGTCTCCTGTATTAGGGCTCGTTAACCAGTCACCTGTATACGGGCTCCTGTAACTGGGCACCTATACCCAGTTTCCGGTACCCGGGCTCCTGTATCCCGGCTCCTATACCCAATCTCCTATACACAGGTTCCTGTACACGGAATCCTGTACCGAGTTTCCTGTACCCAGGCTCATGTACACGGGCTCCTGTACTCAGTTTCCTGTACCCGGGTTCCTGTACCTGGGCTCTTGTATACGGGCTCTTGTACACATTTTCCTGTACCCAGTCTCTGCTACCCGAGCTCCTGTACCTAGACTGCTGTACCCGGGCTCCTATACATGGGCTCCTGTACCCAGTCTCCTATACCCAGGTTCCAATACCCGGGTTCCTGTACACGGGCTCCTGTACCCGGGCTCCTGTAACCTGTCTCCTGTATCAGGGCTCGTTAACCAGTCTCCTGTATACGAGCTCCTGTAGCTGGGCACCTATACCCAGTTTCCAGTACTCCGGCACTTGTACCCAGGCTCCTGTACCCGGGTTCCTGTACACGGGTTCCTGTATCCCAGCTCCTATACCCAGTCTCCTGTACATAGATTCCTGCACACGGAATCCTGTACCGAGTCTCCTGGACCCAGGCTCATGTACAAGGGCTCCTGTAGCTGGGCTACAGTACCTGGGCACATGTACCCATATCCTGCACCCGGGCTCCTGTACCCAGTCTCCTGTACCCAATTTCCCATACACAGTCTTCTGTACACATTCTCCTGTACATTAGCACCTGTATTCAATTTCCTGTACTCTGTCTCCTGTACCTGGGGTCCTGTACCCAGTCTCCTGTACTTCGGTTCCTGTACCCAGTCTCTTATACCCGGGCTCCTGTACCCGGGCTCGTACCCAGTCTCCTGTACCTGGGGTCCTGTACCTAGTCTCCTATACTGGAGCTCCTGTACCCAGGCTCCTGTACACGGGCTCCTGTACCTGGACTCCTGTACCCAGTCTCCTGTACCCAAGCTCCTGTACCCATGCTTCTATACCCACTGTAACGTACACGGGCTCCAGTACCCAGTCTCCCGTACTCGTGCTCCTGTACCCAATTTCCTGTACTCAGTCTCCTGTACACGGGGTCCTTTACCCAGACTCCTGTACCTGGGTTCCTGTACCTGGGTTCCTGTACACGGGCTCCTCTACACATTTTCCTGTACCCGGGCTCCTGTACCCGGGATACTGTACCCAGGATTCTATACACAGGCTCCTGTACACGGGTTCCTGTACCTGGACACATGTACCCATTTCCTGTACCCGGGATCCTGTAACAAGAATCCTCTACTCGGGCTCATGTACCTGAGCTCCTGCACCCAGTCTCCTATCTCCGGGTTCCAGTACCCGGGCTCCTGTACCCAATTTATGTACCCATCTCCTGTACCCAGTCTCCTATACCCAGTCTCCTGTACCTGTGCTCCTCTACCTGAGCTCCTGTACCCAGTCTTTATACCCGGGCTCCTGTACCCAGTCTCTTATACCCGGGCTCCTGTACCCAGACTCCTGTACCTGGGCTCCTGTACCCTATTTCCCATACCCAGACTTCTGTACCCATCTTCTGTACCCGGGATCTGGACACAATTTCCTGTACTCTGTCTCCTGTACCCGGGGTCTTGTACCCAGTCTCCTATACCCGTGCTCCTGTACTCGGGCTCCTGTATCCAATTTCCTGTACTCAGCCTTCTGTACCCGGGGTCCTGTACCTAGTCTCCTTTACTCAGACTTCTGTACCCAGTCTCTTATACCCGGGCTCCTGTACCAGGGCTCCTGTACCCAATTTCCTGTACTCAGTCTCCTGTACACGGGCTCCTGTACCCAGTCTCCTGTACACGGGCCACTGGACACATTTTCTTGTAACCGAGCTCTGGTACCCGGGCTCCTATACCAGGCTGCTGTACCTGGCTCCTGTACCCGGGATACTGTACCCAGGTTTCTGTATGCAGGCTCCTGTACACGGGCTCCTGTACCTGGGCACACGTATCCATCACCTGTACCCGGGATCCTCTACCAAGAATTTTGTACCCGGGGTCCTGTACCTAGTCTCCTTTACTCGGACACCTGTACCCAGTCTCTTATACCCGGGCTCCTGTACCAGGGCTTCAGTATCCATCACCTGTACCCGGGATCCTGTACCAAGAATTTTGTACCCGGGCTCCTGTACATAGTCTTCTGTACCCAGTCTCCTGTACCCAGGTTCCTGTACCCGGGTTCCTGTACACGGGCTCCTGTATCCGGGCTCCTGTAACCTGTCTCCTGTATTAGGGCTCGTTAACCAGTCTCCTGTATACGGGCTCCTGTAACTGGGCACCTATACCCAGTTTCCGGTACCTGGGCTCCTGTATCCCGGCTCCTATACCCAATCTCCTATACACAGGTTCCTATACACGGAATCCTGTACCGAGTTTCCTGTACCCAGGCTCATGTACACGGGCTCCTGTACTCAGTCTCCTGTACCCGGGTTCCTGTACCTGGGCTCTTGTATACGGGCTCTTGTACACATTTTCCTGTACCCAGTCTCTGCTACCCGAGCTCCTGTACCTAGACTGCTGTACCCGGGCTCCTATACATGGGCTCCTGTACCCAGTCTCCTATACCCGGGTTCCTATACCCGCGTTCCTGTACACAGGCTCCTGTACCCGGGCTCCTGTAACCTGTCTCCTGTATCAGGGCTCGTTAACCAGTCTCCTGTATATGAGCTCCTGTAGCTGGCCACCGAAACCCAGTTTACGGTACCCCGGCTTTTGTACCCAGAGTCCTGTACCCGGGTTCCTGTAAACGGGTTCCTGTATCCCGCCTCCTATACCCAGTCTCCTGTACACAGGTTCCTGCACACGGAATCCTGTACCGAGTTTCCTGGACCCAGGCTCATGTACACGGGCTCCTGTAGCTGGGCTATAGTACCTGGGCACATATACCCATATCCTGTACCCGGGCTCCTGTACCCAGTCTCCTGTACCCAATTTTCCATACCCAGTCTTCTGTACACAGTCTCCTATACACTGGCACCGGTATTCAATTTCCTGTACTCTGTGTCCTGTACCTGGGGTCCTGTACCCAGTCTCCTGTACCCGGGCTCCTGTACCCAGTGCCCTGTACCCAGGTTCCTGTACCTGGGCTATTGTACCCGGGCTCCTGTACACATTTTCCTGCATCTGGTCCCTGGAACCTGGGCTCCTGTACCCAGGCTGCGGACCCGGGCTCCTGTACCCGGGATACAGTACCCAGGATTCTGTACGCAGACTCCTGTGCACAGGCTCCTGTACCTGGGTACATGTACCCATCTCCTGTACCTTGGATCCTGTACTCAGTCTCCTGTACCCGGGTTCCTGTACTTGGACTCTTGTACCCGAGCTTCTGTACCAAGTCTCCTGTACCCGGGCACCTGTAACCGGGCTTCTGTACGCGGGGTCCTTTTCCCAGTCTCATGTACCCGGGCTCCTGTACCCAGGATCATGTACCCAGTCTCCTGTACCCAGACTACTGTACCCGAGCTTCTATACCCAGTCTCCTGTACCCAATTTCCTGTACCCGGGCTCCTGTACCAAATTTCATCTACACAGTCTTCTGTACACGGGCTCCCATACCCAGTCTCCTGTACCCAGGCTCCTGTTCCCAGAATCCTGGACCCAGGCTCCTGTATACAGGCTCCTGTAGCTGGGCACATGTACCCACCTCCTGTACCCCCCCACTCCTGTACCAATGATCCTGTACCTGGTCTCCTGTACCCAGTCTCCTGTACCCGGGTTCCTGTACCTGGGCTGGAGTACCAGGGCTCCTGTTCTCAGTCTCCTGTACCCGGGCACCTGTACCCAGTCTCCTGTACCTGACCTGCTGTACCCGGAGTCCTGTACCCGTGCTCCAATACCCAGTCTCCTGCACACAGTCTCCCGTACCGGGCGCCTGTACCCAGTCTGCTGTACACGCGCTCCTGTAGCCAGTCTCTTGTACCCGGGTTCCTGTACCCGGTCTCCTGGACCTGGGCTCCTGTACACGAGCTCCTGTACCCTGGCGCCTCTACCCGGGCTCCTGTACCCAGGCTCCTCTACCCACTGTATCGTACCTGGGCTGTCGTACCCAGTCTCCTACACCTGGGCTCCAGTTCCCAATTTCCTGTATCCAGTCTTCTGTACACGGGCTCCTTTATCCAGTCTCCTGTATCCGGGTTCTTCTACCTGGGCGCCTGTACCTGGGCTCCCGTAACCTGTCTCCTGTAAGCGGGCTCCTGTACCCAGTCTCCTGTACCCGCTCTACCGTGCGCGGGCTCTTGTACATAGTGTACGGTACCAGTGCTCCTGTACCCAGGCTATTGTGCCCGGGATCCTATACCCAGGATCCAGTACCCAGAATCCTGGACACAGGCTCCTATATACAGGTTCCTGTAGCTGGGCACATGTACCCACCTCCTGTACCCGCGTTCCTGTACCAATGATCCTGTACTCGGTCTCCTGTACCCAGTGTCTTGTACCTGGGTTCCTGTACCTGGGCTGCAGTACCAGGGCTCCTGTTCTCAGTCTCCTGTACCCGGGCTCTTGTACCCAGTCTCCGGTACCTGACCTGCTGTACCCGGAGTCCTGTACCCGGGCTCCAGTACCCAGTCTCCTGTACACAGTCTCCCGTACCGGGCGCCTATACCCAGTCTGCTGTACACAGGGTCCTGTAGCCAGTCTGTTGTACCCGGGGCTCCTGTACCCAGTGTGCTGTACCCGGGTTCCTGTACCCATTCTCCTGGACCCGGGCTCCTGTACGCGAGCTCCTGTACCCTAGCTCCTGTAGCCAGGCTCCACTACCCAGTGTATCGTACCTGGGCTGCCGTACCCAGTCTCCTGTACCTGGGCTCCATTTCCCAATTTCCTGTATCCAGTCTCCTGTATCCGGGCTCCTGTATCCAGTCTCCTGTATCCGGGCTCCTGTAACCAGTCTCCTGTACCCATGCTCCTGTACCCGGGCTCCTGGACCCAGGATCCTGTACACGGGTTCCTGTAGCTGGGCACCTGTACCCAGTCTCCTGTACCCGGGCTGCTGCACCCGGGCTCCTGTACCCGGGATACTCTACCCAGGATTCTGTACGCAGGCTCCTGTACACGGGCTCCTGTACCTGGGCACATGTACCCATCTCCTGTACCCGTGTTTCTGTACCAAGGCTCCTTTACCCGGGCTTGTGTACCCAGGCTCCTGTACCCCATCTCCTGTATGCAGTCCCCTGTGATCAGTCTCCTGTATCCCGGCTAATATACGCGGGTTCCTTTCCCAGTCTCTTGTACTCATGCTCATTTACCCAGGCTCCTGTATCCAGTCTCCTGTACCTGGGGTCCTGTACCCAGGCTCATATATACGAGCTCCTTTAAGGGGGCTCCTGCACACGGTTTCCTGTACCTGGGCTTCTGTACGCAGCTCCTGTACCCGGGCTCCTGTACCTAGTCTCCTGTACTCGGGCGCCTGTACCTAGTTTCCTGTACCCAGTCTCCAGAAACCCATGTTCCTGTATTTGGGCTCCTGTACCCGGGATGCTGTACTCAGTCTGCTGTACCCGGACTCCTGTACCCGGGCTCCTGTACGTAGTCTCCTGTACCCAAGCTCCTGTACCCAGTCCCCTACGCACGGGCCCCTGAACCCAGTCTATTATACCCGGGTTCCTGTACTTGGGCACTTGTACCCTGGCTCCTGTACACTGTCTCATGTACCCAGTCTCCTGTACCCAGTCTCCTTTACTCGGGTCCCTGTACACAGTCTCCTCTACGCAGTCTCCTGTAGCCAGGCTCCTGAACACAGTCTCCTGTACTCGAGCTCCTGTACCTCGGCTACTATACCCAGTCTCTTGTACACGAGATCTTTTACCCAGTCTCCTGTACATGATATCCTGTACCCAGGCTCCTGTTCCCAATTTCCTTTACAAAGTCTCCTGTACCCAATCTCCTGTAACCGGGCTCCTCTTCCCGGGCCCCTGTATCCCGTCTCCTGTACTCAGTCTCCTGTACCCAGGTTCCTGTACCTGGGCTCCTGTGCGCAGGCACCTGTACCTCAACTTTGTATCCAGTCTCCTGTACACATTCTCATGTTCACAGTCACCTGTACACAGTCTCCTGTAGGAGGGAGAGAGAAAACGGGTAATTATAGACCGGTTAGCCTGACATCAGTAGTGGGGAAAATGGTGGAATCAATCATTAAGGATGAAATAGCAGTGCATTTGGAAAGCAGTGATAGGATCGGACCAAGTCAGCATGGATTTATGAAAGGGAAATCATGCTTGACAAATCTTCTGGAATTTTTTGAGGATGTAACTAGTAGAGTAGACAAGGGAGAACTAGTGGATGTGGTGTATTTGGACTTTCAAAAGGTTTTTGACAAGGTCCCACACAAGAGATTGGTGTGCAAAATCAATGCAAATGGTATTGGGGGTAATATGCTGACGTGGATGGATAACTGGTTGGCAGACAGGAAGCAGAGAGTCGGGATAAATGGGTCCTTTTCAGAATGGCAGGCAGTGACTAGTGGCTTGCCACAGGGCTCAGTGCTGGGACCCCAGCTCTTCACAATATACATTAACAATTTAGATGAAGGAATAGAGTGTGATATCTCCAGGTTTGCAGGTGACACTAAACTGGGTGGCGGTGTGAGCTGTGAGGAGGATGCTAAGAGGCTACATGGTGACTTGGACAGGTTAGGTGAGTGGGCAAATACATGGCAGGTGCAGTATAATGTGGATAAATGTGAGGTTATCCATTTTGGGGGCAAAAACACGAAGGCAGAATATTATCTGAACGGCGGCAGACTAGAAAAAGGGGAGGTGCAACGAGACCTGGGTGTCATGGTTCATCAGTAACTGAAAGTGGGCACGCAGGTACAGCAGGCGGTAAAGAAGGTAAATGTTGGCCTTCATAGCTAGGGGATTTGAATATAGAATCAGGGAGGTCTTAATGCAGCTGTACAGGGCCTTAGTGAGGCCTCACTTGGAATACTGCATTCAGTTTTAGTCCCCTAGTCTGAGGAAGGACATTCTTGCTATTGAGGGAGTGCAGCAAAGGTTCACCAGACTGATTCCAGGGATGGCTGTGCTGTCATATGAGGAGAGATTGGATCAACTGGGCCTTTATTCACTGGAGTTTAGAAGGATGAGAGGGGATCTCATAGAAACGTATAAGATTCTGACGGGACTGGACAGGATAGATGCGGGAAGAATGTTCCCGATGTTGGGAAAGTCCAGAACCAGGGGACATAGTCTTAGGATAAGGGGTAGGCCATTTAGGACTGAGATGAGGAGAAACTTCTTCACTCAGAAAGTTGTTAACCTGTGGAATTCCCTGCCGCAGAGAGTTGTTGATGCCAGTTCACTGGCTATATTCAAGAGTGAGTTAGATATGGCCCTTACGGTTAAGGGGATCAAGGGGTATGGAGAGAAAACAGGAAAGCGGTACTGAAGGAATGATCAGTCGTGATCTTATTGAATGGCGGTGCAGGCTCGAAGGACCGAATGGCCTACTCCTGCACCTATTTTCTATGTTTCTATGTTTACCCGGGCTCCTGTAACCAGGGTCCTGTACCCAGTATCCTGTACCCAGTCTCCTGTACCCGAGATGCTGTACTCAGTCTCCTGTACCCAGTCTCCTGTACTCTGTACACGGGCCCCTGTACCCAATCTCCTGTACCCAGGCTCCTGGACCCGTGCTCCTGTACCAGGGCTCCTGTACCCAGTCTCCTGTACCCATGCAGTACGAAGTCTCCTGTACCCGGGCTCCTGTACCTGGGTTCCTGCACCCGAGTTCCTGTACACGGGCTCCTGTACCCCAGCTCCTGTACCCGGGCTCCTATACCCGGGCTCTTATACCCGAGTTCCTTGGAATCTGTACACGGGATCTTCTCTCTCATGTTGGAAATTAAACAAAAGGGCGTCTTCAATGTCCGTTGGGGATAGATTGAGCAGTAATAACCGTGAAGCAGAAAGGATTTTTCTTTGTCAGGGTGGATCGAGTTTGAGGTGATTACTGTCAATGCCTGAGCACTAGATCTGCTCATCAGTTAGCACTGTGCGCAGTTAAAGAGCTGATACTTTATCTCGTTCAGGCAGGCAGGCTGACATGCTCCGTGTGTTGCGACGGTAGTGTATCCCTGCAATAGCAGCGTGTGTGTGTGTGTGTGTGTGTATGTGAAGCTCAGATCCTCAACATAACTACAAGGCATGTGACTCTTCCTTCACAAGATAATGTTACTCTCCCCAGGTGAAAACGCAGAGCCGCCACATCCCACTAAAGGTGAGGCTGAGAACTTGTTCCATCAGATACAAGGTGACATCGATTGGACTGAAAGTGATTTAAAAATATATCTCAGGGATCTGACTGCAAACTGATTGCCTAATACCTGCTCAACGGGAAACCAGCCTTTGACAATCACTCTCAGCCACAGTTACAGGGAGAGGATTGAATGGAGTGAGCAAATTCACAGGAAGCATCTTCCTGATTTCTGAGATCATAGCTCCCTTCCATATGAGGTCTCGATTATATTTTACAACATGACATCACCTCCCCCCCCCGCAAAGTCTTATTGGGATCATAGGTTAAGTCTTTCGGGTGGTCTACGCTCCCTCGTGGAGCGCCGCAGTTCGGGCTCTGGTTGTTGAGCCTTGGCGTGAGTGTTTGTCATCTGTGGTGATTCCAGCTTGTCCGGGCTGACCGCCGGGACTGTGCAGGTTGCTGAATGTTCTTGTTGTTTGTTCACTGGTGGTGGTGTGAGCACCATCTCATGATCTTCCTCGGGTTCCTCAGTGTCCATGCTGAACCTTTTTGTTACTTAGTCCAGATGCTTACAGCATATCTGCCCATTGTTAAGTTTAACCACGATGACCCTGTTCCCCTCTTTGTCAATTACAGTACCCTCAATCCATTTGGGCCCCACGGTGTGATTGAGGACAAATAAGGAATCATTTATTTCTATACATCTCCCCCTTGAATTTCGGTCATGGTACTCATTTTAGGACTGGCGCTTGCCCTCAACTATGTCAGTCAGGATGGGGTGAATGAGGGACAACCGAGTTTTGAGTGTTCATTTCATAAGTAGCTCAGCGGGCGGGACCCCCGTGAGCGAGTGCGGTCGGGACCTATAGGCCAGCAGGAGGCGCGATAGGTGGCATTGAAGGGAGGGTCCTTGAATCCTGAGCATGCCTTGTTTAATGATTTGGACCGCACGTTCTGCCTGGCCATTGAATGCCGGCTTGAACAGTGCTATCCTGACATGGTTGATGCCATTGCCCAACATGAACTCCCGGAATTCGTAGCTCGTGAAACATGGGCCGTTATTGCTAACAAGGATGTCCGGCAAGCCATGGGTTGCAAAGACCACATGTAGACGCTCCACATTGGTGGATGTCGTGCACAAATTCAAAATGATGCACTCGATCCATTTTGAGTACGCATCTACCACAATGAGAAACATTTTTCTCATGAACCGTCCCGCGTAGTCTACATGAATACGTGACCATGGCCTGGTGGGCCAGGGCCATGGGCTGAGCGGGGCCTCCCTGGGGGCATTACCCAGCTGGGCACATGTCGTGCACCTGCGAACACAGTGTTTCAGGTCTGAATCAATTCCCGGCCACCAAATGTGTGACCGGGCAATGGCCTTCATCAGCACGATGCCTGGGTGCTCGCTGTGGAGTTTCCTAATGAATGCCTCCCTGCCCCTCTGGGGCATGACTACCCGGCTGCCCCATTGAAGGCAGTCAGCTTGGATGGAGAGCTCATCCATCCGCCTGTGAAATGGTCTGACGTCCTCAGGGCATGCTCCGTGTGCGGGCGCCCAATCCCCAGTCAGGACACATTTCTTAATCAGGGATAGGAGGGGATCTCTGTTGGTCAGATTTTGATCTGGCGGGCTGTAATGGGGGAGCCTGCCGCTGTCAAAGGCATCAGCGGCCATGACCATTTCAGCGCTTTGTTCCGCTGCCCCCTCGGTGGTGGCCAGTGGAAGCCTGCTGAGCGCGTCAGCACAATTTTCGGTGCCTGGCCGGTGCCGGATAGAGTAGTCATAAGCAGCCAGCGTGAGAGCCCATCACTGTATGTGAGCTGATGCGTTGGCATTGACAGCCTTGCTGTCTGACAACAGGGATGTTAATGGCTTGTGGTCCGTTTACAATTCAAACCTCCTGCCAAAAAGGTACTGGTGCATTTTTTTTACATCATAGACACATGCGAGTGCCTCCTTCTCGACCATCCCATATCCCTGTTCTGCTTGAGAGAACGACCTGGAGGCATAAGCCACAGGTTGTAGTTGGCCCTCAGCATTACTCTGCTGCAACACACCCCCAACCCCATAGGACGATGCATCACATGTCAGAACCAATTTCTTACAGGGGTCGTACAGGGTCAATAACTTATTTGAACAAAGTAGGTTCCGCGCCCGATTGAAAGCCCATTCTTGACAGTCCCCCCAAAACCAATCACAACCCTTACGCAGGAGCACATGTAGCAGCTCTAACAATGTGCTTAAGTTCAGCAGAAAGTTCCCAAAATAGTTCAAGAATCCCAGAAATGAATGCAACTTCGATGTGTTGCCGGGCCTGGCCGCTCGTCGAATCGTCTCTGTTTTGGATTCGGTGGGCCGAATCCCATCTGCAGCAACCCTCCTGCCCAGGAATTCAACCTCAGGAGCCAAAAACACACATTTAGACTTCTTGAGTCGCAGGCCTACCCGGTCCAGTCGGAGTAGCAACTCCTCCAGGTTGTGGAGGTGTTCCTCGGTGTCACATCCCGTGATGAGAATGTCGTCCTGAAATACGATTGTTCCAGCAATGGATTTGAGCAGGCTTTCCATGTTGCTTTGAAAAATTGCGGCCGCTGATCGAATGCCAAACGGGCACCTGTTGTAAACAAAGAGCCCCTTGTGCATAGTGATGGTGGTCAGTAGTTTAGATTCGTCGGCCAGTTTTTGGGTCATGTAGGCTGAAGTGAGATCAAACTTGTAAACAGCTTGCCGCCTGCCAGTGTGGCGAAAAGATCCTCCGCTCTCGGGAGTGGGTATTGATCTTATAGGGACACCCGATTGATAGTGGCCTTGTAGTCGCCACAGATCCTGACAGAACCATCCGCTTTTAGGACGGGAACGATGGGGCTCGCCCAGTCGCTGAATTCAACAGGCAAGATGATGCCCTCTCTCAACAAACGGTCCAATTAGCTCTCAATTTTCTCCCGCATCACATACGGCACCGCTCTGGCTTTGTGGTGCACTGGTCTGGCGACCGGGGTGATGCGAATCACTACTTTGGTACCGTTGAACGTCCTGATGCCAGGTTTGAATAGTGGCTCAAATTATTTAGGACTTGTGAGCATGCACTTCACTCCACAGATGACATTGCGTGCACATCCCCCCATTTTCAGTTCATCTCAGCTAACCAGCTCCTCCCCAACAGTGCGGGACCATTGCCCGGGACAATCCAGAGCGGCAGCCGGTTCACTGATCCATTGTGTGTGACCGCCAACATTGCACTGCCTAGTACTGGCATGATTTCTTTGGTACACATCCGTAGTTGTGTCTCAATGCGTTCTAGTTTGCGTCTACTGGCTTTGAGTGGCCATAGCTTTTCAAATTGTTGAACGCTCATGAGTGATTGGCTAGCCTCCGTGTCCAGCTCTATGCATACAGGGATGCCATTTAATAAAACCTTCATCATCATTGGTGGCGGTTTGGTATATGGGCTGTGAATGTTTGCTGCATGAATCCGCTGAACTTCAGCATCCATTGATTTGCCCCAAGAGTCATCCTGCCTCACAGACCCCTCTTCTGGTCCATCCACCTTGTAAATTAGCCTGGTTACAGGCTTCCTGCACATTCGAGCTAAATGGCCATTGAGGTTGCAATTTCTGCAGACAGATTGTTGAAACCTGCAAGTCCTGGCAGAGTGTTTGCCCCCACACCTCCAGCATGAGCTGAGCTTCCCATTGTTGTGAACAAAGGAGCTATGACCCGGCATTCCTCGCTGATTGTCCCTTTGACTGCTCTTGAGTACCCTGTTAGTAGGTGTCAATGGCCCTATCCCGGATCGCATTTTCCACTGGGATGGCGTAAATATTCATTCAGCCTGCCATTGTCTCTGTTGAAAACCTGCTCTGGCGTCTATTGCTGCCTGTAGTGTATTAAACTGCCCTTGCCTGCCTGTGGGTCTCTGAGTCATGTTTATGATATTGACTCCCTGATCCCCCGCCGTGTTGGAGGCAGAATTGCACGCGTATATTATTTTGGTTTCCTCCTCCCCTGCCATGAAAGTCTGAGTAATCAATGCCGCCGCTTCCAAAGTCAAGTTTTTGGTCTCAATTAACTTTCGGAAAATCCCCACATGACCGATGCCCTCAATAAAAAAGTCCCTTAACATCTCCCCTTAGCAGGCATCTGTGAACTTACAGAGGCTGGCCAAATGCAGGAGGTCCGCAACAAAGTCCGGTATGCTCTGTCCTTCACGACGTTGGTGGGTATAGAATCTGTGTCGGGCCATGTGTATGCTGCTCACCGGTTTGAGGTGCTCACCGATTTGTTTGCTGAGCTCTTCAAAGGTTTTGTCCGCCGGCTTTTCGGGTGCTAGTAGGTCCTTCATGAGCGTGTAAGTCTTAGGTCCGCAGCTGGTCAGCAGATGGGCCCTTCGTTTGTCGGCCGCTGCATCTCCCAGCCATTCTTTCATGACAAAGCATTGCTGGAGCCTCTCAATGAAATCATCCCAGTCCTCACCAATACAGTACTGTTCCTCTGTGCTACCGCTGGTCATTCTCGTGGGTCGTTGATTCCCGTTTCTCATCGCTAATGTAATGTCCTTACTCAATGGCACAAAACCCACACGAGGCACATTCTATGGAGAAGGTCACTCTATGACCTGGACCTTTATTCACAGGACCAAGAAGTGATGACCCTGCGTGGGACCTCCCTTTATATACCTGGATGACCAGGTAAGGAGTGTCTCCCATAAGTTCACTCCCTGTGGTCAAGGTGTGCATTGCTTAAGTATATCCAGTATTGCAGTGGTGTTACATAGAGGTTACATACATGACAACTTGCACACCTAGTAGTGTGTCAGCCTTGTAAATAACACCAACTTTCTTTCAGGCAAAGCGATCATTGATGAGCTCCTGACATAAGGTTCTTGCAGCTATCATGCCACCACGGGCCCTTTCATGCAGTCTACAGGGGGGGAGGGGGCATGTTTCAGCATCAGCCTGATTGTCTGGGCCAATGTCAGTGTCCGCCTCCTCATCCTCCTCTTCCTCCCTCTGGTGAGGTGGACTGTCAGACTCATCAGGCAATTCTTGTCCCCTCCTGATAGCCAAGTTTTGCAGCATGGAACACATCACCACAAATTGAGCTAACTGCTCAGGGTGATATTAGAGCTCGCCTCCTGAGTGGTCCAAGCATCTAAGGTGCTGCTTCAGCACCCAATATTTTCTCCACCCACCTCTTCGTCAATCCTTTACCTTGTAAAACTTAAGAGGCCTGCGAGCACCATCGGAGTAGGCTGCGGAGCGGAAGGAGCAGCGTGGCGGCATACCACTCCAGGGAGCAAATAAAAATGTTATCTGAAATTTCTCTCTCCTACAATAAAATAAGTATTATTCCCATGAACAAAATCTTCAACAGAGCATGTAACTTTAATTATGTTTCAATTGCAGCAGGAGAGCAACGGCAGTGAAGAGGAATGTCACCAAGATCCAGGTCACTGATTGGAGCGTGGGCAAGTACAGCAGGAGTGGCAAGGTCTGGCCGAAGGATGTGATCGGAGCCCAGGAGAGGCGTGAGTTCGGGGCCCAGAAGAGGTGAGGGCCCAGGGGCAGCACCAGCCAGCCCACACTGCAATATGTGAGTGCACTAAGTCTGTGCAGCAGAGCAGGTCTCCAGTCGTCTTGGTTAATCCTTGCCATTGGACCAAGACCTAGCTCTGTCAAGCCCGTGTGGTGGCTGATGTGCAACGGTCACCACTCATTAAAAAAATCCACGCACAGGCATCTTCCACCTTTCAAGATTTAATTCAGACCTGGAATTTTAGGTCCATCATTGAAACACCTGTGAACTTTTTGACGTGGAAGCAAGTCATCCTCGATTCGAGGGACTGCCTATGATAATGATGTTGGTTTTCTCCATGATATTGCGAGTTGCTCTGTGGCCCGCATTATATCGTCTCTAGGCTTCGGTGTGGGTGTCATGTAAGGGTTCATCAGCCAGGTGGCGAGGCCATATCCTTTGTCACCAATCATCCAGCATTGACCTTGTGGCTGATTGTTAAACAAGTCAGATGCAGTGCTCTCACGCAGGATGTGAACATCATGGATGCTGCCCGGAAATTGAGCAGTCACTGCCAGTATAATTTGCTGACAACCAGTTGGATATTCAGGGAGTGGAATCCCTTGCGGTTCCTGAAAACTTCTGCATCCTGAAAAGGTGCCCACATCACGATGTGCGTACAGTCTATTACTCCCTGCACCTCGGGCAATTCTGGAGAATCCTAGAGCCCTCTCACTCTGTGCCTCCCTGGTCATAGGGAAACTGATCAATTCCCTCCTGCATGCGTACAGGGCTTCAGTGACCTGTCTAATGCAGCAATATGTGGCACGCTGAGAAAGTCCGCAAATGTCGCCAGCTGTGGTGTGAAAAGAACCCGAGGCATAGAACGACGGTGCTGCGGTGACTTTGACCTTGACGGACAGTGCAGTACTGATGGTGCTGGCAGGCTGCAAATCTCCCCTGATGAGCTGGCATATCTCACTGATAACCTCTTTGTGGAAGTGCAGTCTCCGAAGGCAGGTGGTGTCGGGCAAGTCTAGGTAAGACTTCTTCTCCCTGTACTTGCGGGGGGGTGTAACGTCAGGTCCTCCTCATCAGTCTGGTATATTTTACATTGGGCACATAATGCTGTGGAGCATGCCGTCGGTGATCTCGAGTCTGCTGCAAGTAATTGGTCATTAAGAGAGGGTGAGAAAGGACAGGTCCCATTGCAGTAGCTCTCTGTTTACCACCGATTGGTCACAAACAAGGAATGTCCTGACAAAGACATCTATTCAATTCCAATCGGTCACAGTATGGTCAAGATGTTTGTACAGATGTTTACATCACCTCCAAACACCTCCAGAGTACATCCAAACTCCCCCGAGGTTGAAGCACAGCAGCCTTTTAAAGGATGCGACATGTGATGTAGAACATGGCGAACATAACGCTGTGATTAGTTCCGGTTAGTTCCACTTTTTTGGGCGAGCGATATTGTGGGCGATATATGTGCGAGGTGGTGAAAGTGACACTGGACGATCTCATGGCTGCTAGTTTCGGTAACTATGCTCTTTAGGACAAAAAAAAAGTGGGTGGGCGGTATTATTGAATCTCGGCGTTAATTCCATGTGGAAAGTAACGCTGGGCGATATTATGGCCGTTGATTTCACCCATTCTGATGATTCTGCCCAAACAAAGTGGACAGGCGGTAATATTTTTTCTCGGCGTAAAGCATATTGGGAAAGTAACGCTCGCCGATAAGTTTACAAAAAATGCCTGCCAGTTTCCATTTTGTGCCAAAATGGGAGATACCTGGGCATTATACATCATTTCAGCGGTAAAATGGGCGTTAAGTGGGTGTTAAGCATGCAAAAAAAGTGGAGGTTCTAACCCCATATCTCTTTGCATTCCCTGATGGATCCAGCTGGGTTGATACTCCAGACTTGCATGGCCTGTAGGTGTAGGCATACCAGTGATTCTGGGCTGTAGGTGTAGGCATACCAGTGATTCTGGCCTGTAGGTGTAGGCATACCAGTGATTCTGGGCTGTAGGTGTAGGCATACCAGTGATTCTGGGCTGTAGGTGTAGGCATACCAGTGATTCTGGGCTGTAGGTGTGTAGGCATAGCAGTGATTCTGGGCTGTAGGTGTGTAGGCATAGCAGTGATTCTGGCCTGTAGGTGTAGAGATATCAGTGATTCTGGGCTGTAGGTGTAGGAATACCAGTATTTCTGGGCTGGATTCTCATGGGGAAGGTGGGTTGGGGGCAGTGGGGTGGGAGGTGGGGGGGGAGACCTGGGAGAACGGGTTTCACACACACCTTGCTGACTTTAACGGCGGGGCCCGATTTTCAGCCGGAGCCTCTGTTTCCCACCCGCAGCCAGCCAGAAGGAGAGGCCAGAAATTAAGATCAGGGCCTCCAGATGATCGTGGGAGGGAAGAGTAAATCAGGATTCAGCCTCAAGGTCATGATGGGGTAGAGGGAAGAGCAAATCGGGGCCTCGTGAGGGGTTGGTTAGGCAAGGACCCTGGATCAGGACGTAGGGGTAAAGGCACTTACCTCCTGAATGCTGCAGTCTTCATCTTGCTGTAACTGCCGGGTTTTATGAAGTTTGAAAACCTGACCAGATGGAGGTCAAAACAAAATGGTGGTTAAAGAAGAGGCTGCCAGCCTCATTAAAATATTTAAATTGAGGTCCCGCCTCCGGGCAGCGGGTTGGCTGCTGTCTGCCCCAGTCCCGCCCCCCCATCCAGTCTCCGTTAAAACCAGAAATGGGCAGATTGGAGGTGGGCTCAGGTGGGGAATTCCGATTTTAACAATTTAAACACCCCTCACACTCCAAAACCCACCAGTTTTTTTCAGGTAAATTTCCCCCCTCTGTGCTTGATAAGCTTCTTGAGCTCAAGTGGCCATTCTTTGTCTGTGATTCTAGACCATCTGAGGAGCAGCAAGCTGCTTGAAAATAGGAGATATCCCAGCCAAGCCTGATCGAATTCCCATCTGCCATCCACATTTACACATTTCCCAGCGGAATCACTGGGCAGTGATTGGGAGTGGGAACGCTGGCTGATCTCTCTGTCCAAAAGCCTGGGGATTACCAGAACAGTGCCAACTGCCCCAGGCTAGCCCTGCCCTGCCCTGCCCTGCCCACACTGAGATCATCCAAGCTAGCAGAGACTGAAGGAATAAACCCTGGTCTTTCCTGCAATGTTTAAACCTCACCGCATTTGTTGTTATTAAGATTGCACCACTATCCAGTAAAAGTATATACAGCAATATTGGCACAAAGAGCAGAGACATGGGATCTTGTTTTTATTTAGAGGGAGCATTGACGGTTGATTAAATAACTGCGACAGAGAGTTGCAAATTATTCTTTCTCATCTGCAGTTCACAGAGATGCAGATCACAGACGAGTGTTTCTGGGTAACTGGTTCCGTGCCTATCAGTGTTTCAATGGACTGCGGAAAGAAATCCTCACACAAAACTAATTCAAAAATTCATTGAAGCAGTTCACGCAACGACAGTTCGAACCAAACATCAACAATGCTGACTGAGTTTGAGCTCGACATGCTGTCCCTCATCCATCGGAAAACTCCACTGACAACACCAGCTCTATCCCACCAGCATCTTTCTCGACCCCTCCACTGTCCCTAAATAGTCACACAGTTTGTCCGACAGTCAGTGCTGGATGAGCAAAAATTTCTTCCAGCTAAATATTGGGAAGACCAAAGCCATTGTTTTTGTTCCCCGCCAGTAACTCCGTTTCTTAGCCACCGACTCCATCCCTCTCCCACACAACGGTCTGAGGCTGAAACAGACTTCTCGCAAATTTGGTGTCATATTTGTCCCCGAGATGAGCTTCCAACCACATATCCATGCCATCAGTAAGATCGTCTATTTCTACCTCAGTAACATCGCATTCGATAAGGTGCCACACAAAAGGTTACTGCAGAAGATAAAGGTACGCGGAATCAGAGGAAATGTATTAGCATGGATCAAGAATTGGCTGGCCAACAGAAAGCAGAGAGTCGGGATAAATGGGTCCTTTTCGGATTAGAAATCGGTGGTTAGTGGTATGCCACAGGGATCGGTGCTGGGACCACAACTGTTTACAATATACATAGATGACCTGGAAGAGGGGACGGAGTGTAGTGTAACAAAATTTGCAGATGACACAAAGATTAATGGGCAAGCGGGTTGTGTAGAGGACACAGAGAGGCTGCAAAGAGATTTAGATAGGTTAACCAAATGGGCTAAGGTTTGGCAGATGGAATACAATGTCGGAAAATGTGAGGTCATCCACCTTGGAAAAAAAAACAGTAAAAGGGAATATTATTTGAATGGGGAGAAATTTCAACATGCTGCGATGCAGAGGGACCTGGGGGTCCTTGTGCATGAAACTCTTTTGAGTTCCTTGTGCATGAATCTCCCAAAAAGTTAGTTTGCAGGTGCAGCAGGTAATCAGGAAGGCGAATGGAATGTTGGCCTTCATTGCGAGAGGGATGGAGTACAAAAGCAGGGAGGTCCTGCTGCAACTGTACAGGATATTGGTGAGGCCGCACCTGGAGTACTGCGTGCAGTTTTGGTTATCTTACTTAAGGAAGGATATACTAGCTTTGGAGGGGGTACAGAGATGATTCACTAGGCTGATTCCGGAGATGAGGGGGTTACCTTATGATGATAGATTGAGTAGACTGGGTCTTTACTCGTTGGAGTTCAGAAGGATGAGGGGTGATCTTAGAAACATTTAAAATAATGAAAGGGATAGACAAGATAAAGGCAGAGAGGTTATTTCCACTGGTCGGGGAGACTAGAACTAGGGTGCACAGCCTCAAAATACGGGGGAGCCAATTTAAAACCGAGTTGAGAAGGAATTTCTTCTGCCAGAGGGCTGTGAATCTGTGGAATTCTCTGCCCAGGGAAGCAGTTGAGGCTAGCTCATTGAATGTATTCAAATCACAGATAGATAGATTTTTAACCAATAAGGGAATTAAGGGTTATGGGGAGCGGGCGGGTAAGTGGAGCTGAGCCCACGGCCAGATCAACCATGATCTTGTTGAGTGTCGGAGCAGGCTCGAGGGGCTAGATGGCCTACTCCTGTTCCTAATTCTTATGTTCTATGTTCTTATGTTAACTCTGACCCAGCCTCAGCTCATCTGATGCTGAAACCCTCATCCGTTCCTTTGTTAGGTGAAGCTCTGTGGATAGCACACTTAAGTCTGAAGGTTGTGGGTTCATAGAATCATAGAAATTTACAGCAAGGAAGGAGGCCATTTCAGCCTATCGTATCCGTGCCAGCCTAATCCAGCTCTTGTTCTGTAGCCCTGTAGGTTACTGCACTTCAGGTGCCCATCCAAGTACTACCACCCTTTCAGGCAGTAAGTTCCAGACACCCACCACCCTCTGGGTGAAGAAATTTCCCCTCAAATCTCCTCTAAACCTCCAACCAATTATTTTAAAGCAATGCCCACTGGTTGTTGACCCCTTTGCTGAGGGAAATAGGTCCTTCCTATCCACTCCACCTAGGCCCATAATAATTTTATACACCTCAATAAGGTTTCCCTACAGCCTCCTCTGTTCCAAAAAAAAACAGACCCAGCATCTCCAATCTTTCCTCATTCTCCAATCCACGCATCACCCTTTTAAATCTCCTCTGCACCCTCTCTAGTGCAATCACATCTTTTCTGTAATGTGGTGACCAGAACTGCACACCATACTCTAGCTGTGGCCTAACTAAAGTTTTACACAGTTCAAGCATAACCTCCCTACTCTTGTATTCTATGTCTGGCTAATAAAGGCAAGCATTCCGTATGTCTTCCTAAACACCTTATCTACCAGCCTGCTACCTTCAGGGATCTGTGAACATGCACTCCAAGATCCCTTTGTTCCTCTACACTTCTCAGTGTCCTACCATTTAATGTGTTCCCTTTCGTTGTTAGCCCTCCCCAAATGCATTCCCTCACATTTCTCCCATTGAATTCCATTTGCCACTGTTCTGTCCACCTGATCAATTCATTGATATCTTCCTGCAGTCTACAGCTTTCTTCTTCATTATCAACCACAAAGCCAATTTTAGTATTATCTGAAAAATTCTTATTCATACCCCATACATTTAAGTCTAAATCATTGATATATACCATAAAAAGCAAAGGACCTAGTACTGAGCCCTGTGGAACCCCACTGGAAACAGCCTTTGAGTCACAGAAACACCCATTAACCATTACTCTTTGCTTCCTGCCTCTGAGCCAATTTTGGATCCAATTTGCCAGTTTGACCTGGATCCCATGAGCTTTTACTTTTGTGACCAGTCTGCCTTGTGGACCTTATCAAAAGCCTCACTAAATACATTATATCAAATGCACTACCCTCATCGCCCTCTGTTTTACCTCCTTAGCCAGACACGACCTTTCCTTAACAAATCCATGCTGACTGTCCTTGATTAATCTGTGTCTTTCTAAATGAAGATTTATACTGTCCCTCTGAATTTTTTATAATAATTTTCCCACCACCGAGGTTAGTCTGTCTGGCCTGTAATTACTCGGTCTATCCCTTTCTCCCTTTTTAAACAAAGGTACCACGTTAGCAGTCCTCCGGCACCACACCTGTAGCCAGAGAGGATTGGAAAACAATGGTCAGAGCCTCTGCTATTTCCTCTTTAGCTTCTCTTAACAGCCTAGGATACATTTCATCCAGACTTTGGGATTTATCCAGTTTCAAAGCTGCTTAACCCCTTAATACTTCCTCTCTCACTATGTTCATTTCATCTAATATTTCACACTCCTCCCTAACTGCAATTTCTGCATTGCCCCTCTCTTTTGTGAATACAGATGCAGTCATTAAGAACCATACCTACGTCTTTTTCCTCCACATACAGATTCCCTTTCTGGTCTCTAATAGGCCTTACTCTTTCCTTAGTGATCCTCTTGCTCTTAATGTATTTATAAAATATCTTTGAGTTTTCCTTGATTTTACTTGCCAATTTTTTTAATGCTCTCTCTTTGCTTTCCTAATTTCCTTTTTAATTGCACCCCTGCACTTTCTATACTCCTCTACAGTTTCTGCAGTATTGAACCCTCGGTATCTGTCATAAGCCTTGCTTTTTTTCTTTATCCTAACCTGTATGAGCGCATCAATCTAGGCTGACACTCCAGTGCAGTGTTGAGGGAGCGCTGCACTGTCGGAGGTGCTGGCTTTCGGATGAGATGGTAAACCAGCTCTCTCAGGTGTACGTGAAATATCCCATGGTACCATTTCGAAGAAGAGCAGGGGAGTTATCCCCGATGACTTGGTCAATATTTATCCCTCAATCAACATAACAAAAACTGATTATCTAGTCATTATCACATTGCTATTTGTGGGAGCTTGCTGTGTGCGTTGTCTCCCGGGTTTTCTACATTGCAACAGTGACTACACTTCAAAAGTACTTCATTGGCTGTAAAATGCTTTGCGATATCGGTGGTTGTGAAAGGCGCTATATAAATGTAAGGGCTGGATTTTCGGCTTGCTGTTGCCTCTATTTTTCCCAGAGGGACGGCAAGGGCGACCGCAAGCTATTCCGGGCGGGAGGCCAGCTTCCAGCACCCCATCGTGGTTTTCGGGGACAGTTTCAGCGGGGAAGGGGTGAGCCGATGTGCAATGGCCCTGGTTGCGACAGCGGCTCTCGCCCGATCGGTGCGCCCTGTAGAGCGCCGTGCTGGGACCGCCTGTGAAAGGGGGCGATCTGAGCTGTAATGACTGCAGTGAGGTAAGTAATGTCGACCTCAGGTAAGTGTGATTGATTTTTATGTTATTCTTCTTGTGATTTATGTTGTTGTTGCGTGAGTTATTTATTGGGAATATTTTTGCTTTTTTTTCCTATTTTTTCCCCCTCCCCCGAGGCCTCTCTTACAGTGCTCCGAGGCCAGCTGTTTAGTTCGGGATTTTCACTTGCTCAGCCGGCTGAGCGCCCTAAGAGAGGAGTGGAACGTTCCCTTAGCGCTCTGGCCCACACTCAGCGCCCAGCTGATGAATTTTGCTGACTGAGGAACAAACTGTTACCGGGCGCAAACTTTACCGCCCCGCCGCCGTTACTGCCCCGAAATGAGCCAAGTCAAAAATCCAGCCCGAGGTGTGTACCACCTTCTCAGTCGCCTCTCTGTGGGGGTCTATCTGCCACTTTCTTGATCGCAGGGCACTGAAGCTTTGCATAGCCAAAAATGCAACAGCTGCAATATCTGGAACAACATCTGGAATTGGATAACACAAAGCCTCCCTTTGCGCTAAAATAAAGTTCATCGTCAAAAAACAGCACAGATTCCTTAAAGCAGCCTAGTTTTGGTAGAGAGATGGGCAATAGGTTTATGGAAAAGGCAGAGAATGCATAGGATTACATCGGATAAACGGCACAGAAACAGGTCATTCGGTCCATGCCAGCATTTATGCTCCACTCGAGCCTCCTCCCGTCTTTCCCCGTCTAACTCTATCAGTATAACCATCTATTCCCTTCTCCCTCATATACTTGTTGAGCCTCTCCTTAAATGTATTTATACTATTCGCTTCAATCACTCCCTGTGGCAACGAGTTCCACATTCTCACCACTCTCTGGGTAAAGAAGTTTCTTCCGAATTCCCTATTAGATTTCTCGGTGACTATCTTAAATTGATGGTCTCCAGTTATGCTCTTCCCCACAAGTGGAAACATTCTCTTTATATCCACTTTATCAAAACCTTTCATAATTTTAAAGACCTCTATTAGGTCACTCCTCAGCCTTCTTTTTTTCAAAAGAAAAGAGACCCAGCCTGTTCATCCTTTCCTGATGTGTATACCATCGCATTTCTGGTGTCATCCTTGTAAATCTTCTCTGCACCCTCTCCAGTGCCTCTATATCTTTTTTATAATATGGCGAGCAGAACTGAATGCAGTGCTCCAAGTGTGGTCCACCCAAGGTTCGATACAGGTTCAGCATAACAGAATATGCTCAGCTACCCAGACCAAAAGGTTTTGGCTGCATTTTTCCCTGGTCTGCTCGGTTAAATGTCAGGTCAGGCACTACGAGTAACCTCAGTATTCCTGATCTAGGGAGGGGAAATCAGCCAACATACCAACTCTCAAACAGTGATCTCTGCAAGGTGCAAACTTTGGGTGAAGTGACCAGTGGGATGAGCTGTGACACTCTTCATCATTAAATAACCTGATGACATTTGGCTGAAGTGTGGCCACCTGCCAAGGTACTGGAGGAATGGCCAGTGCCCATTGCACTCACGGGAGACCATTAGGAATACAGACGGCTTTGGGTGCACTGAAACACATCGGCATATGTCTATATTGAAATACAAAAGCCCGGTGAGACTGATGGATTCCTGGCCACATTTAAACACATGGACACATTAGGGAAATGAGTGGGTGGGGTGGAGTGAGCGGATGGGAGTGGGTGGGGTGGGGGGTGGGGGGATTAACTGGTCTCGAGAAGCTGGCTCCAACCCACCAACTTCCAACTCCTCCTCAGACAGCACATCGGATGGGCAGCAACACACTCCCGGGAGGCGGCTTGGCACTTTGAAAATGATAATGAGGACGGGAGCCTTGCCGTTAACCTGCGGCCCTTGTTTTACTGCCCCGGACACGTTTCCCGGGTCTCGGAAACCCCAGTAGGTGAGGACAACCTCAGGGAGCAATCGTTGTGGGCTAGGAGGGGCCGGAGGGGCAGGAGTGCAAGCTCCCTCATCATTAGCAATCCCCTCATATAACTTCCCACCTTTGGGATCAGAACCCCCAATCAGATATCGGACCACCCCCGGGATCTCCCCCCCGGAGTCGGGGATCTCCCCCCCTGGAGTCGAGGATCAGACCTACCTGATCCTGCAGCGCATCCTCCAATGTGCTCCCCACTTGACTGGAAACCAACCGGGCAGGGAACCTATCCCTGACACAGTTAAATCTCCACAGTATGCGGGGAAACCCTGCGCTTTGGAACGCATCCCCACCCCCGCCCTCCAGCCCCCCGACCCTCCTCTCCCCCTACTGCCCCCCCACTGCCTGCCCTCACACTGCCGCCTTCCAGCCCCCCCCTCGCGCCCCCCACCCCCTCCACTCCCCACCCCCCCACTCCTCCCACCCCCCCACCACCCCCCACCTCCCCACTCCCCTCCCCCCACCCCAACCCCGCCCACCCCCCAACTCACTTCCCCCCCACCCCCACCCCAACACCACCCACCCCCCCCACTCCCCCACCGGCCCCCCACCCCACCCCACCACCTGCTCCCCCAACCCCCACTTCCGCCCCCCGATACCCCCGCCCACCCTCCCAACCCGCACCCACGCCCACGCCCATGCCCCCACCCCACCCCCAGCTCCCAGTGTGTCTTCAGGTAAAATTCTGGCTACTGAAACACATGGGCACAGTGACACTCTTGGACTTATGCTCATAAGAGCTTCTGAAATGAGCTGTAATCTGAAGATTGGTTATATGCAACCAGGCAAGCTGAGCGCTTCCGATTCTCTGGGTGAACCAGATATAACTGGTCACTGACAACAGGAAAGCCAGCTACATGGGATCCAGCATGACTCAGACACAGTCATACTTAAATTTAAGGTTATGCCTCCCTCTATAATCAACTTGATTACGTCATATGAAGGAAGGTAACTCATGGCATTAAAAACCGGGGTCCAATCACAGGAACTGTACGATTGTTTTTAAAATTTGTTCACATGATGTGGGCGTCCCTGGCAAGACCGACACTTATTGCCCATCACTAATTGCCCCTTGAGAAGGTGGTGGTGAGCTGCCTTCTTGAACCGCTGCAGTCCCTGTACTCCAAAAGTACCTTGCATGTACTTCAGAGAAGGTTCACTAGGTTGATTCCGGAGATGAGGGGTTGATTATGAAGATAGGTTGAGTAGAAACATAGAAACGTAGAAAATAGGTGCAGGAGCAGGCCATTCAGCCCTTCTAGCCTGCACCGCCATTCAATGAGTTCATGGCTGAACATGAAACCTCAGTACCCCCTTCCTGCTTTCTCGCCATACCCCTTGATCCCCCGAGTAGAATGGACTTCATCTAACTCCCTTTTGAATATACTTAGTGAATTGGCCCCAACCACTTTCTGTGGCAGAGAATTCCACAGGTTCACCACTCTCTGGGTGAAGAAGTCTCTCCTCATCTCGGTCCTAAATGATTTGAGTTCAGAAGATTGAGAGGTGATCTTATTGAAACTTATAAGATAATGAGGGGCCTTGACAAAGTGGATGCAGAGAGGATATTTCCATTCATAGGGGAAACTAAAACTAGGGGGCAAAGTCTCAGAACAAGAGGCCGCCCATTTTAAACTGAGGTAAGAAATTTCTACTCTCAGATGGTGGTAAATCTGTGAAATTCTCTGCCCCAGAGAGCTGTGGAGGCTGGATCATTGAATATAGTTAAGGTGGCGATAGTCAGATTTTTGAGTGATAAGGGAATAAAGGGTTATGGGAAGCGGGCAGGGAAGTGGAGCTGAGTCCATGATCAGATCAGCCATGATCTTATTGAATGGCGGAGCAGGTTTGAGGGGCCAAATGGCCTACTCCTGCTCATATTTCTGATGTTCTTATGTTCTTAGTGCTATTATGGAGGGAGTTCCTGTATTTTGACCCAGTGACGATGAAGGAACGGCTGATATATTTCCAAGTCAGGATGGTGTGTGACTTGGAGGGGAACGTGGAGGTGGTGGTGTTCCCATGCACCTGCTGCCCTTGTCCTTCTAGGTCGTGGGTTTGGGAGGTGGTTCTGAAGAAGCTTTCGTAAGTTGCTGCAGTGTAGTGTGTGTACTGACTTCATTGGCTCCCTATCCATATCTCCAGGGTGCTATTTATCGTGGGTGATGTGAAGTTTGTTACTTCTGCCTCTGACTCTGCAATCTGGTAATTGAGCACATGTGACTTCAGTCCATAAGTTCCATTACCCGATGGGTGACCGGTGGCACATGCTCCTGTACAAAAGGCAGGAGAGTGAATGGTTTGTTTAGTGTAGGCAGTGGCGCCAAAATGGAATGAATATTTGGGGGCTGGGAAACTGTGTCGCGATCACTTCCACCAGATCTCTGTCCTTTTGCGTGCCATCCTCCAGCCAGCTGAATATGGTCCCAACAAGACAAAATAGAAACAGAAAATGCTGGAAATCTCAGCGGGTCAGGCAGCATCTGTGGAGAGAAACAGAGTTAACGTTTCAGGTCGATGACCCTTCGTCAGAACTGGCGAATGTTTGAAATGAACAGATTCTTAAGGAGCACTGAAAGGGGGAGGGGAGGAAAGAGCAGAAGGGAAGGTCTGTGATAGGGTGTGTTTTGTATTTAACCCCTTACACCCTGTATTACATCACCACCAGAGAGTCCACCTGTTGGACTCCCAAGGGATCACAGCATCCCTTGGGAGCACTGTATATAAGCAGGCCACCCACGCGGTACCTGCACTCTGGAGTCTTATTAAAGGAGCTAAGGTCACACTTGCTCATTGTACACAGTACTCAGTTTCATCCTTTATTATGAACGCATCAAGGTGGAAGACAGGAGAGATTAGAGAGACAAAAGGGATGTTGGGTCGACTTGAGATGGTAACGGCAGAAGTTAGAAAATGATGAGTCTAGGTAGGATGTAAATGGCAGAATAATTACTGGTTGCCATGGGAGACAGAGAAGAACAAGAAGAACTTACACTGATGTAGCACCTTCAATGGAAAGTCCCACAGTGTTTCACATCGACTAGATGCTCTGCAGTAATGGGGAAAGGGGTTCAGGTCGTTGACCAGAGGCAGTGTCAAAGAGGCTTCTGAATGAGAAGAGAGAATTAGCAAAGGTAATCATTGAGAGCAGAGAGTTGAGGCAGGTGAATATTCTGCAGTCAATGGTGGGGCAGATAGAAGATATGTGGCGTGGGCTGCGGAATGTACGCAGGAGGCCAGAGAAGGAGCAGAGGACTGGAGGAGGTTGGGGAGTGAGAAAAGGGCAAGGCTATTAGGGCGCCTATCGCTAATGGAAAGAATTTTGAAATTGAGGTGTAGAAGGATGGGGAACTAGTGAAGTTTGATGAGCAGCGATAGGGAAGCCCTGATTGTAGCCCAACCCGCCCAGCGGAAACCAGGTGAGTTCGGGTCAGCACACACTTTACACCCAACCCGATTCTTGGCAGTATTAAGGTCCACGGAGTGTAAAATCAGACATCCGATCCGAACCTGCTCCGTTCCCATCGGGTGGATTAGCTTAAAGTCGGGGTTTAAGACGTAGGTGGCAGAGTTTTGAATGAGTTGGAGTTGGTGATTGTATGGTTGGATTTGCTGCTGCCCATAGCAGTAGAAAGGTAACATTCTTCAGAGGAAAGACTAATCACTCTGAGATTACTGGTCGAGGGTTAAGTAAGAAGCGCCACTTGAAAAATAATGATGGATAAAAAATGGATTTTTTTTTTCCCCTCCAGAGGAAATGAGAAAAAGGAGAAAAATGGTAATGGCTGAATAAGACACCAAGATCTGCACAATGACTGAGAGGAACGGCTTTGAAATATATAAAGGAATCAGCTAGTTATTGGCTGGGATTCAATATGAGGTTGCTATCACTAAACGCAATCGCATTCTGAGCAGCATCTCAAGTGCTTTTGATTACAAGTGGCAATAGATTATTTTAACACAATGGAACTCCAAGCTAAGAACATGTTTAGAATATTGTACAAATGGAACACATTGCAATGAGGAGCCACTCACTTTAACAGAGGTGGTTTTATTCACACGACAACACACTGGAAGCTTGCAGGGGAAGTGCCTCCTTCATCTTCAAGACAGCATTTGGTTTAAGTATTGCTTACATCGCAGAGCACTGCACTACGGCATTGCTCCCAGGATGACCCACACTCTGAGTCAGACATTGCTGTTCTTGCAAATCTGGCTGTGGACAGAGATGTGAGTGTGGGACACTGGAAGGGAGAGCTAACCTCCCAGTCACCTATCTTGAGTGTGGCTGTGAACATCCCTAAACCTCTGAACTATGGATCCATTGATATAGTGCCTCAAGGCATGCGATAGTGCTTTACAGTATGTTTGAAAAGTAATCATTCTTGTAATATAAGGTCCTACAGACAGCAGTGCAATAATGACCAGATACATTTTTGTGCTGTTGGTTGAGGGATAGGTTTTGGCCAGGACACCTTCCAAATAGTGCCATGGGATCTTTTACATCCACCTGAGAGGGCAGACGGGGCATCGGTTTAACATCTCAACCAAAAGGCAGCACCTCCAACTGTGCAGCAGACCTTTAGTGCTCCACTGAAGTGTCAGTCCAGATTTAATGCTCAAGTTTTTGGGGTGGGATTTGAACCCACGACCTTCTGACTCTGAGGCAAGTGAACGGGCTGAGTAAAGGCCACTGTTAATTTGTTATTAATAAGGAACTCATGCGACATTCCATAGGTGCAGTGGTGCCAAAAAATGAGTTTCCTTCTCAGATGAGACCTGGGGCTCGTGAGTATACTGACAGGGATCTGTTCAAAGCAGAGAAATACAAAGTATAGATGAATCGTCTATCCATGGGGATTAGTTTGACGACAATGGGTGGGTGTATTGCAATAGAGGATGAAAGGAGTGTGCCTGGGGAGCTTGGATAGCAAAAGAAGTAGTGACTCATAGCAGACAATAACCTAGGCAGTGGGTCTACTGAACAGAGTCTGTTACCTGGGCATGAATAAGGGGCAGTGCACATGGAGGCTCAGGATCATCAGGGATAGTGTTAATTAAATTGTGGCACCAGACTGTGGGACAGTCAACCATCCATGATTGCACAACTAGTGTCACTGAAAGTCACCAATGGTTCAAGGTTTATGCCACAGTGACCTTTCAAGCATCCAATTTATTTCTGTGGCTTTTGGACAATTTCCAAAGCAAGTGCTCGACTCGGAACTCCTTCACGGCAAACGAGCCAAAGGTGGGCAGAGGAAACGTTACAAGGACACCCTCAAAGCCTTCCTGATAAAGTGCAACATCCCCATCGACACCTGGGAGTTCCTGACCAAAGACCGCCCTAAATAGAGGAAGTGCATCTGGGAGGGTGCTGAACATCTCGAGTCTCATCGCCGAGAGCGTGCAGAAATCAAGCGCAGGCAGCAGAAAGAGCATGCGGCAAACCTGTCCCACCCACTTTTTCCTTCAATGACTATCTGTCCCACCTGTGACAGGGACTGTGGTTCTTGTATTGGGCTGTCCAGCCACCTAAGAACTCATTTTTAGTGGAAGCAAGTTTTCCTTGATTCCGAGGGACTGCCTAGGATGATTATGGATTGCTGAGGGCCTGCTACTTCAGCCCACAACTTCAAACAATTGGCGGGCAGGAAAGAATCAGCTGGTCGATCAGGCCTGTCCTACACCTCATGGTAGCTGGAGACTTTGAGGGTGTCCTTGAAACATTTTCTCTGCCCACCTGGGGCTCGCTTGCTGTGTAGGAGTTCCGAGTAGAGCGCTTGCTTCGGGAGTCTCGTGTTGGGCATACAGACGATGTGGCCCGCCCAACGAAACTGGTCAAGTGTGGTCAGTGCTTCGATGCTGCAGATGTTGGCCTGATCGGGAACACTGAACTTGGTACGTCTATCTTCCCAGTGGATTTGCAGGATCTTGTGGAGCCAGCGCTGGTGGTACTTCTCTAGTGCTTTGCGATGTCTGCTTTATATACTCCATGTCTCTGAGCCATATACGAGGGTGGGTATCACTACTGCCCTGTAGACGTTTCAAGGACACCCTCAAAGCCACCTTGATAAAGTGCAACATTCCCACCGGCACCTGGGAGTCCCGAGCCAAAGACCACCCTAAGTGGAGAAAGAGCATCTGGGAGGTCTCTGAGCACCTCGAGTCTCGTCACCAAGAGAATGCAGAAATGAAGTGCGAACAGCGGAAGGAGCATGCGGCAAACCAGGCTCCCCACCCACCCTTTCCTTCAACCACTGTCTGTCCCACCTATAACAGAGACTATAATTCCCGTATTGGACTGTACAGCCACCTGAGAACTCACTTTTAGAGTGGGAGCAAGTCTTCCTCGATTTCGAGGGACTGCCTATGATGATGATGATGGTGGTAAATGGAGCATCATGACGAGACACTTCCTCCCTTCCTTCCTCCTCACCCCCGCCTCACCCCCAGCTATGTCATCTCCTGGGAGAGACAACAAAAACAGGGCTAACAAGGGGAAAAAAATACTTCGGAAATTCCTTTCCGACCTCCTCAGGTGATTGGAAGCAGTCCAGGTGATCCTATGGGCTGGGTGTTATCTATAAATCTATATTATGTCTTCAGGAACTGATCCAGCTCCCTCTTGAAGGCAGGCAGGCAGTCCACACCCACCACACCAGCTGGCAATGCATTTCAGAGGCTCACTGCTCTCTATGAGAAGAAGAAACGCCCACCATCTAGTCTATTCCTACTCTTACACAGATAACTCCTGTCTCCTGGTCCCTCATGCCCCTGGTCCTTCCCAATCTGTTAAATTTATTAATAGCTGTGATATCTTTAGACACCACTACACAAACACACACATTACAAGATGGCTCCTAACAGAACTGTGATCACATGACCTTGCCACATGCCCTTTTGCCATTATGTCAGTAGTTGTTATTACATCAATAGTCCACTAAGGGTAGCTCTGTTACAATAGGGATGCTATCCAGCTCTTTGATTATTTATTGATCTCTATCAGGTCACCTCTACTTCTGTAATGTAAATAGACCCAGGTGTTTGAGCCTTTCAGGGTAGCTGCGGTTCTTTAAGATATGAATCATTCTTGTTGCTCTCCTCTGGACCTGTCCCTGGGCCACTGTATCACCCACCATGTGGGGAGACCAAAACTATGTGCAGTACTCCAGGCGCGGTCTGACCAGCAACCTGTACCCGTGACAAAATGGCGTTCTTTGATTTATACTGAATGGTTCTTTAATACAACCCAATATCCTGTTAGCTTTAGCTACCGTTTCTATACATTGGTCATGCACCTTCAGTGATCTGTGCACAATAACCCTAAGTTATTTTTCTCCCTCAACCTCTCTCAGTATTGTTCCCTGCAAATTATACAGGTATTTTGTGTTTGCCCTGCATGACACTACATTTGACTGAATGAAATTCCATTTGCCATTGTGTGGTCCACTCCCTTAGAACATCTAAATCTTATTGTATTTGATTTAACTCCTCTACTGCCTTAACCCTTACAGATTTTGTTGTCATCTTTATTATGTCTGTAATGTAATTATGAATGACTCCATGAGGCAATGTGTTGTACTCAAACTGTAGTGACCTTGGTCCTTTATTCCAAACTCCAGAGTGAGGCACAAGCATGGTGGGCAGCCTTTTATACTGGGCCCTGCCACCAGGGCAGGAAACCCCTGGTGCCAGCATGTATGTACACTGTACACAGTGTAAACCTCATTGCTAGTACATCAGGTAAACAAGCCTCCATCTTATGCAACCACACAGTGACTACACAGAGAGTACATCCATAGTCTGCAATACAACATCACTGTCCCCCAATTCCTTAGTGCCAATTACCTTTGCACTATGTGCTCTGGCTTAGCTCCCAGACTTAAGTGCCAATAGCTTTGGCTTGGCTCTCTCCCTGTTAACCCCCAAGTCCTTTTGCCACAACGTTGGGTGGTGGTTACCAGATTGGATGGTTCGGTAATGCAGTAGAGGTTCCAATGGGTTCTGTTTGTGATCCATGTGTGTGTCCAGGCTACATACATCCATTTCCCTCCCCTCACTCCCCACAGCGAGATCATGCAGCTGGCCCATTACATTAACCTACAGGATCGGACATCGATTGCTGGAGTGAAGAGGTCTTCCCATTTCCACTGGATCTCCCCCATCCACCTTCTTCCGAGTAGCATTGGACCATCACCTGCAACAATCCACAGAGGTAACTTATGTTCAACGCCATTATGGATTACACTTACATCCGCATTAGCAAGGACTGGGATCAGTTCCTTGGTGTAGGTGCACAACTTTTTCTGCACTGGAACCAGCTCAGGTTGTTTTTCGTTCCATAGCCTCCCAAAGGCATCCTGGCTCATCACTGACTGGTTCGCTCCCGTGTCCACTTCCATGAAGACTGGAACGCCGTTTATCTCGACTTCCACCTTCACTGGAGGACAATCGGTGGTGCAGGTATACACTCCATACACTTCTTTATGGGGCTGAGCTGCTTCTCTGGCCAAATCATCATACTCCCCACTGGATTCAAAGTCATCTACCGACTTCTCTGCTAGACAGTGAGTCGTATTTCTTTTACACATACACTGGAGGTGGCCCTTCGTGTTACAGGCTTTGCATATGTACTCAGCAAACAGACACTGGTGAGCCCTATGATTTCCTCCGCAACACCAGCATGGTGCTACTCGATTAGCACCTCTCGGCGGACTCTGAGTTCTGGAACCCTGAGGTCTGTGCTCTCTGCCCTGGGCAGAGCCGCATTCTACAGGCTTGCCTGTGAAAGGCACCATTCTGTGTACAGTACTTGCTGGGTTTGAGTCCACAGGATGAATAATTTGCTTGGTGCTGTAGGTCGAGGTCATGAATGCCTGACAGATGCTGATGGCCTTCTGCTGGTTGACTGTGGTATCGGCAAATAATAGCTTGTGAAGAAAGCCCTCGTGGCCAATTCCTATAACAAATATGTCTCACAATGCTTCGTTGAGGTGCGGGCCAAAATCACACAGTGCCGCAAGTCTCCTGAGGTCGGCAGCATATTTTGCAACCTCCTGGCCCTCTGGTCTGCGGTGAGTGTAGAATCTGTGCCTGGCCGTGAGGATGATCAGTTTGGGTTTTAGTTCATTACGAATTAGTTCAGTCAACTCATCATATCTTTTTTCCTTGGCCTTCATGGGTGCCAGCAAGTCCCTGACGAGGTGGTAGACCTCGGGCCCACAACTGGTCAGCAGTAGAGCCATGCGCTTCTCCACCAATGTGTCTGTCTCCCCTGCCAGGTCGGTTGTCATGAAATATAGCTCGAGCCTTTCCATGAAAGCATCCCAATTATCACCCTCTGCAAAGTCTTTTAGTGTGCCAAATGTAGCCATAATTGTGCGAAAGTCCGTATTCTCGTTGCCAGTTAGTATGTCTGTATTGTACTTATGAATGACTGCACGAGGCAATGTGTTGTACTCAAACTGTAGTGACCTTGGTCCTTTATTCCAAACTCCAGAGTGAGGCACAAGCATGGTGGGCAGCCTTTTATATTGGGCCCTGTCACCAGGGCAGGAAACCCCCGGTCTCTACCAGTTGCACCCTCTAGTGGTGCCAGCATATATGTACACAGCGTAAACATTATTGATAGTATATCAGGAAAACCATTCTCCATCTTATGCAACCACACAGTGACTATACAGAGAGTACATCCATAGTCTGCATATGCAACAACCTTCTTCTCTTAGGCAGTGCCTCGGAGTCGAGGATGACTTGCTTCCACACTAATATAAGTTCTCAGGTGACTGATGAGCTCATTGCGGGATCTACAGTCTCTGTCACAGGTGGGACAGATGGTGGTTGAAGGGACGGGTGGGTGGGGTGCTTGGGTTGTTGTGCGATCCTTCCACTGTTTGCGCTTGGCTTCCGCGTGCTCCCGGGGAAGAGACTCGAGGTGTTCAGTGCCTTCCCGGATGCTTCGCCTCCATTTGAGCAGTCTTGGGCCAGGGATTCACAGGTGCTGGTGGGGATGTTGCACTTTTTCAAGGAGGCTTTGAGGGTGTCCTTGAAGCATTTCCTCTGCCCACTTGGGGCTCATTTGCTATCTTGGAGCTCTGAGTAGAGCGCTTGTTTTGGGAGTCTAGTATCGGGCATATGGATGATGTAGCCCGTCAATCGGAGCTGATCGAGGGTCGTCAGTGCTTCGATGCAGAGGATGTTGGCCTGAGCGAGAACACTAATGTTGGTGCGTCTAACCTGCTAATGGATTTGCAGGATCTTGTGAAGGCAGTGTTGGTGGTACTTCTCCAGTGCTTTGAGGTGCCTGCTGTACATAGTCCATGTCTCGCAAGCAGGGAGGGCAGGTATCACTACTGCGCTGTAGACCATCAGCTTGGTGTCAGGTTTGAGATCCTGGTCTTCAAACGCTCTCTTCCTCAGGTGACAGAAGGCTGCACTGGCACACTGAAGGCGGTGTTGGACTTTGTCATCGATGCCTGCCCTTGTTGACAGTCGGTTCCAGAGGTATGGAAAATGGTCCACGTTGTCCAAGGGCTTTGTCATGGATCTTGATCATCGGGCGGCAATACTGTGTGGTAGGGGTGAGTTGTTAGAGAACCTTTGACCTATGGATGTTTAGCGTAAAACCTATATCTCGTATGCTTTGGTGAAGATGTTGACAATGATTTGGAGTTTGACCTCCAAGTCTGTGCAGACGCAAGCATCACCTGCATATTGTAATTCCTTGCTGCAATGCTCCACCTCACACTCAACAAGCTCCCCGCTGGAGTGGAACTAAACTACAGAACCAGTGGGAACCTGTTCAACTTTCGTCGTCTCCAGGCCAGATCCAAGACCGTCCCACCCTCTGTCGTTGAACTACAGTACGTGGATGACGCTTGCGTCTGCGAGCATTCAGAGGCTGAACTCCAAGTCATCGTCAACATTTTCACCGAGGCATACAAAAGCATGGGCCTTACACTGAACATTCGTAAGACAAAGTATTATGTCTGCAATTACCATCGAATAACTCCACGAGGTCTTGTACTGTGAGTAAGAGCTGTGTGACTTTAGTCCATTTAATACGACTGCAAAGTGAGGAGCAGTATGGCTGGCTGCCTTTTATATCTCCCTGCACACCTGGGCAGGTAACGCCTGGGGCTTCCAACAGCAGCACCCTCAGGTGGTACATCGTACATAGTTACATAGTGAATACAAAGAGTTTGTATACATGACATCACTCCCCCCCTAAAGTCTTTGATGCAAGTTGATTACAGGTTAAGGCGAACCGGAGCCCTGCACTCCCTGGTTGACCGTTTGAGTGTCGCTTCTGGCCTGGGTGAGTTGGTTGGGTCACTGCTGTCTTGCAGTGCGACTGGTTTGGCTGGACTGTTGGGGATGGTGGGATCATCCTCATGGTTGGCAGCGAGGTCTGTTGTCGATTGGGCGTGTGTCGGTGGGTCGCTGAAGATGAGGTCCTCTTCCAATGGTTTCTGGTTATCTGTGAATTGTAATTTGGTTTGGCCAAATATTTTCTGCACATTTGACCGTTAAGCAGTTTGACAACAAACACTCTATCCCCCTCCTTGGCTAATATAGTGCCGGCGACCCATTTGGAGCCCTGACCGTAATTCAGCACAAACACAGTCATTTATAGTGATGTCGCGTGATACAGCCGCGCGATCATGGTACGTGTTTTGCTGATAACGCCTGATTTCCACCTGATCACTGTGTACTAAGGAGAGCCTGGTTTTGAGTGCTCGTTTCATTAGTAATTCTGCAGGGGGGGAACCCCGGTAAGTGAGTGGGGTCGTGTCCTGTAGCTGAGCAGTAGCCGGGGCAGGCGGGTTTGTAAGGAGCCTTCCATGACACGTTTCAAGCTCTGCTTTATGGTTTGGAATGCCAGCTCCGCTTGGCGGTTGGATGCAGGCTTGAACAGGGCAGCTCTGACATGCTTGATGCCATTATGGGCCATGAATTAATTGAACTCCGAGCTGTTGAAGCATGGACCATTGTCGCTGACACGAATATTGGGTAAGCCATGGATGGCAAACATGGCCCTGAGGCTTTCAATGGTGGCTGCGGACATGCTGGATGCCATTATTACACATTCAATCCATTTGGAGTAGGCGTTCACAACAACCAGGAACATCTTTCCCAGAAAGGGGCCCGCATAATCCACATGGATCATGGACCATGGTTTTGAGGGCCAGGATCAGAGACTAAGTGGAGCCTCCCTGGGAGCATTGCTCAGTTGTGAGCATGTGTTACACTGGTGCATGCACGACTCCAGGTCCGAGTCAATGCTGGGCCACCAGACGTGGGACCTGGCAATAGCCTTCATCATGACTATGTCTGGGTGGGCGCTGTGTAGGTCACGGATGAAGATTTCCCTGCCTTTCTTTGGCAAGATAACATGGTTGCCCCATAAGAAGCAATCTGAATGGATCGACATTTCATCTTTACGATGGTGAAACGGCTTGATCTCATCTTGTATGTCTCTAGGGACCGCTGACCAGCTCCCATTGAGGACGCAACTTTTTACAAGGGATAGCAGAGGATCCTGGCTGGTTCAGGTCTTCATTTGGCGGTACTGTTACGGGTGACCCTTCGCTATCAAAGGTATCCATGGCAAGTAGCAGGTCTGCGGGCTGTGCCGTTTCCACCCCGGTGGTGGGCAACGGTAATCGGCTGAGAGCATCGGTGCAGTTTTCAGTGCCTGGCCTGTGGCAGATCACATAGTCGTAGGCAGACAGTGTTAGTGCCCATCTTTGGATTCGAGACGAAGTGTTGGTGTTTATGCCTTTGCTTTCCGAAAACAGTGAGATTAGGGGCTTGTGGTCTGTCTCTAACTTGAACCTGAGTCGAAACAAATATTGGTGCATCTTTTTTACACCGTAAACACAGGCTAAAGCCTCCTTTTCGGTCTTTGATAGGCTTCTGGACGCATATGCAACCGTTTGGAGCTTGCCCACTGCATTGGCTTGCTGCAAAACACCGTACGACGCGCATCACATGCTAAAACTATGGGTCATATAATACTAGCAACTTATTCGAACACAGCAGGTTTCTGGCCTTTTCAAAGACGGTCTCTTAATTTTTATCCCAACCCCAGTTGTCTCCCTTGCGTAACAGCTTGTGCAACGGTTCCAGCAAATTGCTCAACCCTGGAAGACAGTTACCAAAATAGTTGAGGAGTCTCAGGAACGAGCACAGCTCCGTTACATTTCGTGGTCTGGATGCATTCTTGATGGCCTCTGTCTTCGAGTCCGTGGGTCTGATGCCATCTGCCGCAATGATCCTCCCCAGGAATTTTACCTCTGGCGCCATGAAGACACATTTGGATCATTTCAACCAGAGTCCAACTCTGTTTAGTCAACTTAAAACTTCTTCCAGATTGTGCAGGTGTTCGGAGGTGTCGCGGCCAGTGATGAGGATGTTGTCCTGAAATATGACGGTGCATGGAACCGACTTCAATAGGCTCTCCATGTTTCTTTGAAATATGGCTGCAGCCGAGCGAATCACGAACGGGCACCTGTGGTGCACGAACAGTCCTTTGTGCGTGTTAATGCATATTAATTTTTTCGACAACGCAACCAGCTCCTAGGTCATGTAAGCGGAGGTTAGATCCAGCTTGGTGAATGCCTTTCCCCCTGCTAATGTCTTGAAAAGGGCATCGGCTTTGGGTAGTAGGTACTGGTCCTGTAACGAAACTCAGTTGCTTGTTACTTTGTAGTCGCCGCAGATTCTGACCGTGCCATCGCTCTTTAGTACCGGAACAATCAGGCTGGCCCAGTCGTTGAACTCGACTGGCGATATGATTCCCTCACGTTGAAGTCTATCCAATTCGATCTCCACTTTCTCCTTCATCATGTAGGGGACCGCTCGAGCCTTGTGATGAATGGGCCGTGCCTTGGGGACCAAGTGGACCTGTACTTTGGCGCCTGTGAAGTTGCCGATGCCTGGTTCCAATAAAGATGGGGACTTGCTCAGCACTTGAGCACAGGAAACATTGTCCACTGACGATAATACTTTGCTGTCTTCCCAGTTCCACCGAATCTTCCCCATCCAGCTTCTGCCAAGCAGCATTGGCCCATCGCTGGTTACAATCCACAGTGGTAGCTTGTGTGCCTCTTCATCATAGGATACTTTTACTTTCCCACTGCCAATAACTGGTATCAGTTCCTTGGTGTAAGTGCGCAGCTTTATCTGAATCGGGCTCAGCTTGGGTCTTTGTGCTGTGTTGTTGTCCCATACCCTTTCAAATGCCTTCTGACTCATAATTGACTAATTCGCCCCCATGTCCAGCTCCATGGATACAGAAACACCATTTAATTTGACTTTTATCATCATGGGAGGACTTTTTGTGGAGAAGGTGTGCACCCCGCACACTGCTCCCTCAGGCTGAGTTGCCTCTCTAGATTGTCCTTTGTGATCCACACTGGATCAGGACTTTTCTGCCGACTCCACTGCCATGTGGTGAGTCACAGTACGTTTGCACGTTCGCTGGAGGTGGCCCCTTGTTCTGCAGCTTTTGCACGCATAGTCTTTAAATCGACATTGATGGACCCCATGATTACCCCCACAACGCCAGCATTGTGTCAATGATTTCACATTTGCACCCCTTGGCGGCCTAACAGCAACAACAAAACACTCTGGAGTAGCAATAAACGAAACAGATTGCTGAACTATGTTGCTAACTCAGTGGAGCATAAATTGGAGGGTGTCTTGCTTAAATTACTCAGTGCTCGGGTCAGAGAACACCTTCGGTAAAATGGCCAAGTTTGGTGTCCATAATACAAGGGATATAGTCAAACCAGTGAAGTGAAGAAGCACAGGGGGAATAGATAGTGTTCGAGGATTGAGGAAAGACTGGAAAACTGGGGGTTTTCAGCCCTGAGCAGAGGCGACTGAGAGAGTTATATAAAGTTATGTAAATATCTAGTCAACAGATAACTGACACACTTTTCAGTAGAGCTGGGCAGATCATCTAGTTTGGCTAGACAGAATGTAAAAGTTAAATCCTGCACATTACTTCGCGAGCAAGTGACACAGAGTCAAAGTATGAAAGGCCACTCCTCATACATAGCCTCACTCGACTTTCCTTTGTCCTTAACTCTGATGAGTGGAGGGCAGGTACCTACCTGATTCATGAGGTAAGTACAAATGAGGGAGCCCATTCTTCTCATCACCGCTCATCCATCCAAGAAGAAACATATACGGCCCCATCACAACATCCAACCAGATCTCGAATTAATTGAAGATTTCCATTTCAATTGTGCTACCATGAAAAGCAATCAAAGAACTGATCCTGAGTGAAGAAGCTGTTGCTGACATCTATCCTATATTGGCCTTTCACCACTTTGACTCTGTGTCACTTGCTCTCGAAGTAATGAGCAGGATTTAGCTTGTGCATTCTGTTTAGTATCTTATGTAACTCCGCTCAGTCGCCTCCACTCACAGCTGAAAAGACTCAGTTTTCCAGTCTTTCCTCAATTTTCTAACACTAGGGGTTCGAAATTCCATTTCTAACGCCACCCGTTACCGCGGGAGAGGGGCAGCTAACAGACGGCAAAGACCTATCATCGGCGATGAGCAGCGACCATGTCTCCGGAGAAATTCAGTCGGGTCTTTGGTGGCGAGGCGTCAAGAGGTAACACTGTGCCCTCCAACCCCACCCGCGTGGTGACATCATCCAGCGTGCAGCGCCCCCTTGTGGCCACTCTCGCGATAGTTGGTCTTAATGACGGCCTTCCCAGCAGGTGTTCTTACAGCCTGAAAAAAGTGGTGAGCACATCGCAGATCTCGGGCGCAATTGCCCAGAGAGCAAGGTAAGTGTTTTTCTTGTTTTATTTTTGCACGTTTTTATTAGTAGTTACAGTGGGGAAGTGTATGGGTGTGTGTGGGCCGGAGAAGTTTCAGTATTTTTTCTTCCCGTTTTCCCAGCTCGCGTGCCAGCAGCCTCCCGTTGCGGAATTGAGTGGACCTCCTGAGCTCCCGCCCGAGTTGGTGCCCGAGAATAAGTGAGCCACGCCACTTTTAAGCGCTGCTCTCTCATCTTTGAGTGTAAAAACTCAATTTGGCAGTTGGAGCCCGCACCTACCGCCTGACGGTAAAGTCAGCACTCAGGCGGTGACACCACCTCAACAACGGTGGAACCGAATTTCGACCACGAGATATTTCATTTGTGGTTCTTCACTGGTTTGACTATTTCCCCTGTATTATGGAGACCAAACTTGGCCACTTTATCTAAGGTGTTCTCTGACCAGAGCACTGTGTAGTTTAAGCATGACACCCTCCAATTTATGCTCTACTGATTTAACAACATAGTTCAGCAATCTATTTGCTTTATTGCTACTCCACAGTGTTTTGACACATTAAATACTAAGTTTACTATCACCCTAGATATCTTCCTACTTCAGTCTTAGCGATTTCTGCACCATCCACAGTGTAAGTATGATAACCATTTTTCATTCTAATGTGCAATGCTTTCACTTACCTCTATTAAATTTTATCTCCAGCTGTAGTTCATTTTCAGCTTTTATCTAACTCCTTTTGCAGATCCCTAATTGTTTCAGTCTGACTCGGCATCCCTCTCAGCTTTTATCTGCAGGTTTGTGTTGAATTCCAAATCCAGAAAGAAAGGGCTCGCATTTATATAGCACCTTTCACATCCTCACAGCCAATGAAGTACTTTTGCAGCGTAGTCACTGCTGTAACGCAGGAAAATGTGGCAGCCAATTTGCACACCGCAAGCTCCCGCAAACATCAATGTGATAATGATCAGATAATTGCACTTTTTGTCCTGTCTAATTTTTATCTCTCATCCAAAATCAGGAAAACAGAGTGGGAAAAGAATTACTTGCATCTTTCACAACTTCAAGACATCCAAAACTGCTTTATAGCCTGTTATGTATGTTAACTGGGTTTTACCTGCCACCAGAGGGTGCGACTGTCGGAGTCCTAATGGTCACTGGCAGACACGTGCAAGCCGTGTATATATTGTTGGTGGCCATGTTGAATCCTCACTTTGAGAATAAATAAACTGGAATAAGGTCATGCCTGAACTAGCTCACTATACTTAGCCTCGTGGAGTTATTCGATATTTAATCATTGGTGACGAGTTAAAAATACGAACTTTCACGTAGCCATGTCTGTTGGAATTTTGTAGAGATTCGTAGAAGGGGAAGACTGGGAGGATTTCATTGATCACCTCGACCAGTACTTTGTAGCCAGCGGATTGGAAGGAACCGATAACACAATTAAGTGCAGGGCGGTTCTCCTCACCGTTTGTGGATCAAAAATTTATGGCCTTATCAAGAATCTACTTTCACCGACTCGACCAATGGATAAGACTGACGATGAATTGTGTACGCTGGTTCAGAACCACTTTAAACCGAAGGAAAGCATCATCATGGCGAGGTATCATTTCTAGACGCACAATCGCTCCGAGGGCCAGGACGTGGCGGAATTTGACTCTGACCTGAGACATCTCGCTGGGCCGTGCAACTTCGGAGCTGCGTTGGAGGAAATGCTGCAGGACTTTTTCGTGGCCAAGGGGTCATCCTTCGAAAGCTCGTGGCTGTTGAATCTTTAGAACTGAGCAGGGCCATCACGATCGCCTAGGCATGCATGCCCACGGACGAAAACTCAAAACAGATATCTTCTCAGCATCAAAACTCACCGGCAAGTACTGTGCATAAAATAATATCATCGGCAGGCAGAGCAGCACATGACAGAGCCTACTCGTCCACATTCGTACGACCTGCAACTGCTCAAAGTCCGCCATCGGGGGTGAATCAAATCTCGCTTTGTTGGCAGTGCGGGGGCTATAATCGGGCCAATCAATGCCGATTCAAGAAATATGTGTGCAAAGGCTGTGCAACAATGGGGCACCTTCAGCGAATGTGTCCGCAACTGAGCAAGCGTGCTGTGACACACCAAATGGCTGAGTGTGATTGATCCAGCGTGGATCAAGTGGCACAGGCAACTCAACCCGAGGTACAGGATGAAGAAATGTGTGAGGTACATTCTTTTACCAAAGATTCTCCAATAATGATGTAATTTAAATTAAATGGGGTTTCAGTATCCATGGAATTGAACACGGGTGCGAGTCAGTCAATAATGAGCCAGAGGGCTTTCAAAAAGCTGTGGGACACTAAGGCAAAAAGACCCAAACTGAGCCCAATCAATGCGAAGCTGCGCACCTACACCAAAGAGCTTATACCAGTCATTGGCAGCGCAGCAGTAAAGGTATCATACGATGGAGATGTGCATGATTTATCGTTGTGGATCGTTCCAGACAATGGCCCAATGCTGTTTGGCAGGAGTTGGCTGAGAAAATTAAATGAAACTGGAATGATATTAAAGCCTGATCATCAGTAGATGACACTTCGTATGCTCAAGTGCTGAGCAAGTTTCCCTCGTTGTTTGAACCAGGAACCGGCAACTTCACGGGAGCCAAGGTGCAGATCCACCAAGGCCCGGATGCAAGACCCCTGTCCATCACAAGGCTCGGGCGGTTCCGTACATGATGAGGGAGAAGATCGAAGTCGAACTGGACATACTTCAACAGGAAGGAATCATATCACCAGTCGAGTTCAGTGAATGGGCCAGTCCAATTGACCCGGTGTTGAAAAGTGATGGCACGGTCAGGATCTGCAGCGACTACAAGGTAACAATCAACCGAGTCTCGATACAGGATCAGTACCCGTTACCCAAGGCCAGTTTGCAACGCTAGCGGGGGGACCAAGAGCTGGTCGAATCTTCGAAAACAACTGAGGTGCATCAACACGCACAAAGGATTATTTATATTCCACAGGTGCCCTTTCGGAATTCGCTCGGCGGCAGCCATATTTCAGAGAAACACGGAGAGATTGCTGAAGTCCGTCCCGAGAACCGTCGTGTTCCAAGATGACATCCTGATCACCGGTCATGACACCACCGAACACCTGCACAACCTGGAAGAGGTTCTACATTGTCTGGACAGAGTGGGACTCAGGCTAAAACACTCCAAGTGCGTTTTCATGGCACCAGAAGTCGAATTCCTTGGGAGAAAGATTGCAACAGATGGCATCAGGCCTATGGACTCGAAGACAGAGGCCATCAAGAATGCACCCAGACACCAGAGTGTGACGGAGCTGCATTCATTCCTGGGTCTTCTCAACTATTTCGGTAACTTTCTACCTAGTTTGAGCGCATTGCTAGAGCCCTTGCACATGTTGCTGAGAAAGGCTAACGACTGGGTTATGGCAAATCTCAAGACAGAGCCTTTGGGAAGGCCAGGAACCTGCTACGTTCCAATAAATGACTGGTACACTATGACCCATGTGAGCGGTTAGTGCTGGCCTGCGACGCCTCATCATATGGGGTTGGTTGTGTGCTCCAGCAAGCCAATGTATCAGGCAAACTCCAACCAGTTGCATAAGTGTTCAGAAGTCTGTCTAAGGCGCTGAAAGAGTCGAAAGTATTATAGAAAAAGAGGCTTTAGCATGCGTATATGGGGTTAGGAAAATGCACCAATACCTGTTTTGGCTTTGGGTTGAGCTTGAAACAGACCACAAGCCGCTCATTTCATTGTTTTCTGAGAGCAAAGGTATAAACACCAATGCCTCGTCCCACATCCAAAGATAGGCACTGATATTATCCGCTTATGATTATGTCATCCGCCACAGACCAGGTACTGGAAACAGTGCTGATGCGCTTAGCCTGCTACCATTGCCCACAACCGGGGTGAAAATGCCGCTGCCCGCAGACTTGCTGCTGGTCATGGATGCATTTGAGATCGAGGGATCACCTGTCACCGCTTGCCAAATTAGGACCTGGACTAGCCAGGATCCTGTACTGTCAAGCGTAAAAAGGTGTGTCCTAAATGGAAATTGGTCTGCCATTCCCAGAGAAATGCAGGATACAATTAAGCCTTATAACCACCGCAAAGGTGAATTGCCTATTCAGTCTGATTGTCTTTTATGGGGTAATCATGTTGTTATGCCAAAAAAAGGCAGGGAAACTTTTGTGCGAAATTTACACAGTACCCACCCAGGCATTGTCATGCTGAAGGCCATTGCCAGGTCTCATGTTTGGTGGCCCGGCATTGACTCGGACTTGGAGTCATGCATGCATCAGTGCAACACTTACATACAACTGAGTAACGCACCTGTGGAGGCTCCGCTGAGTCTGTGGTCATGGCCATCCAAACCGTGGTCAAGGATCCACATAGACTTTGCCGGCCCCTTTCCCGGCAAAATGATTTTAGTGGTAGTGGACGCTTACTCCAAATGGATTGAATGCATAATCATATCATCCAGCACGTCCACAGTCACTATTGAAAGCCTCCAGGCCATGTTCGCCACCCATGGCCTGCCCAACGCCCTTGTCAGCGACAACGGACCATGTTTCACAAGTTTGGAGTTCCACGAGTTTATGACCCGTAATGGCATCAAGCATGTCAGGTCTGCCCTGTTCAAACCCACGTCTAACGGTCAAGTGGAGCAGGCTGCCCAAACCATTAAGCAGAGCCTAAAACGCATGATTCACGGCTCCCTACAGACCCGCTTGTCCCGCATTCTGCTCAGTTACCGGACGAGACCCCACTCGCTCACCGGGGTTCTTCCTGCCGAGCTGTTAATGAGCTCAAAACCAGGCTCTCCCTTGTACACCCGGATCTCAATGATCATGTCAAAAACAGAAGGCCGTATCGTGTAACATTGCTGTTCATGACCCTGTGTTTGTCCTGAATTATGGTCATGGTCCAAAGTGGGTTGCTGGCACAGTTTTGGCCAATGAGGGGAACAGGGTGTTTGTAGTCAAACTGTTAAATGGTCAAACGTGCAAGAGGCACATCGACAAAACCAAACTGCGATTCATCGACAACCCAGAACAAATTGAAGCTGACATCATCATCGACCAACCAACACATATCCAACCAACAGTTGACCCTTGTGTCATTCACGAAGACAAACCTACCATCCCCGACAGTCCTGTCAGACCGACTGCTCCACAATGCAGCAATGGTCTTGCTAACTCACCCAAGCTTGGGTTCGAACTGAGAAGATCAACCAGAGAGCAGAAGGCCCCGGACCGTCTCAACTTGTAAATACAACCTGTACCAAGGACTTTGGGGCGAATGATGTTATGTCTGTTAACTGGGTTTTACTGCCACCGGAGGGTGCGACTGTCGGAGTCCTAATGGTCACTGGCAGACACGTGCAAGCCTTGTATATAATGTTGGCAGCCATGTTAAATCCTCACTTTGTGAATAAATAAACTGGAGTAAGATCATGCTTGAACTAACTCACCGTACTTAGCCTCGTGGAGTTACTTGATACTTAACATAGCCAATTAAGTACTTTTTTTTTAAAGTGTACTCACTGTTGTAACGTAGGAAACATTTTGTGCACTGCAAGCTCCCACAAACGGTAATGTGACAATGACAAGATCGGGGCAGAAATTCCTCTGGGGGTCTTCCCGCGGGCAATTGCTGGAGATTTTTTACGAATTTACCTGGTGGTCTAGGAGGCGCCCTGTCTTCCGATGGGGAGGCCTTCTCCACCCAGAGGGTCCAGACGCAGAAGTTGCAGTCACATGTGACTGCTCAGCCAATCAGGTAAGTATTTCACAGGTTCCCAATAATAGCACTGAGACGCGCGCATCTATGAGTTCTCAATGCTATTAATGGCATCAAAAGCAATCACACAAAATAATAACAAATAAAAAACACCACCCATATTTAAAATTAATTGAAATTAAAGTTATTATGTCTCATAAAAATAAAATATTTTCCCGATTTTTGAAAATTTTTTAAAATTATGGTTAAAAATAAACTTACCATAGTGGGGAGGGTTTTTAACAATAAACTATGTGTTTATAATTTTATTTTACTATTGTTTTTGTGTTTTTTAAAACACTTGCATTTGTAAAAGTGGGCTATGTGCCTGCTTTTTCAGGCACAAGATTTTTGAGGACATTTATTGGGCAAGATATGGGAAAATAGCCCAATCTTGCCCATGCAAATGTTCTCGTTACCGATCTGGCTACGATCTGTCACGTTCCAGCTTGACAGAGCGGAAAAGCCGGTTTTCAGCGCATGCGCATTGCGTGCTGAAAATCAGCTTTTCCGATGCCTTCCTGGGTCCGTATAAACTTCGTATGGGCCCGGTTTGTCAGAATTTCCTGCCCATCTGTTTTAGTGATGTTGATTGAGGGATAAATATTGGCCAGGACAACGGGGATAATTCCCCTGCTGTTCTTCAAAATAATTTCATGGGATCTTTTACATTTACCTGAAAGAGCAGACAGGACCTTGGTTTAACATCCCATCCAAAAGACGGCACCTCTGACAGTGCAGAACTCCCTCAGTACTTCACTAGAGTGTCAAACTAGATTTTTGTGCTAAAGTCTCTGTAGTGGGACTTAAACACACAACCTTCTGACTCAGAGCCACACAAAGGGACAGGAGTAGGCCATTTAGCCCCTCGAGCCTGTTCTGCCATTCAGTGAGATCATAGCGGTTCTCTCACCGAATTCACAGACCTAATCACAAAGAGATATTAATAGATTAAGCGAATGTGCAAAAATATGCCAAATGTATTTAAATGCAGGCAAATGTGAGCTTATGCACTTTAGAACATAAGAACATAAGAAATAGGAGCTGGAGTAGGCCATTTGGCCCTTCGAGCCTGCTCCGCCATTCAATAAGATCACTGCGACCTCAGATAAGCACGTCTGCCCCCCACAGGCAGCTTAAAGGCAGAGGCGACGGCTAGATACCCAAGGGAGCAGGTTGGTGACTGCGATGAAGTGGAACTGGGCGACTACATTAGACGCCACAGGAAAGCAGGGAAGTGATTGGTTGGTGAGTTCTCTCTCCTTTCTTGCTTTTCTTGCTTAATTATTTAATCAACTGTTCACTACATGGCAGTAGAGTGTGTTTAACTAAGGGTTAGAATTCTGTGGCATTGGTGGAACGAAAAATAAAACTTAATTAATTAAGTAAAAACATGAAGATGGGTGATATGTCAGTGCTGCAACATGTTGGAGCTGGTGGACCCCATTGAGGTCCACGGTGGCCACGTCTGTGGTAAGTGTCTGCAGCTCGAGGAACTTCGGCTCCGTGTTGATGAGCTGGAGTCCGAGCTTCAGACACTGCGACACATTAGGGAGGGGGAGAGTTACCTGGACATTGTGTTCCAGGGAGTAGTCACACCCCTTAGGTTAACAAACTCAGATTTGGCTAACGGTCAAGGACAGGAAGCTGTGACTATGAGTGAGGAAGGTATGGGGACCCTGGAGGTAGTGATGGAGGAGCCTCGGCCCTTGCTTTTGTCCAACAGGTTCGAGGCTCTTACGCCATATGTGGACAAGAGCAGGGACTGTTGGGAGGATGAGCAAACTGACCACAGCATCGTTGTACAGGGGGCCATTTAAGCGGGGGGAGTAAAAACGTTGTAGTAGTAGAGGACAGTATCATTCGGGGGATATATACAGTTTTCTGCAGCTGTGAGCATGACTCCCGAAGGCTGTGTTGCCTGCCTGGTGCCAGGGTTAAGGACATCTCCTTAGGGCTGGAGAGGTAATTGGAATGGGAGGGGGTCGATCCAGTTGTCGTGGTCCATGTGGGTACCATCGACATAGATAGAACAGACAAGAAGGTTCTGCTAAGGGATTATGAGCAACTAGGGGCTAAATTAAAAAGCAGAACCACAAAGGTAATAATCTCTGGATCACTACCCGAGGTTAAATAAGATCAGAGAGCTAAACTCGTGGCTCAAAGACTGATGTGGGAGAAATGGGTTTTGGTTCCTGGGGCACTGGCACCAGTACTGGGATAAAAGGGAGCTGTTCTGTCAGGACGGACTCCACTTGGAACATGCTGGGACTAGGATCCTGGCAAACTGAATAACTAGGGCTGTAGAGAGGGCTTTAAACTAATTAGAGAGAGGGGAGGGTTCAGGTGAGCATGAAGGCAATAGAGCAGGGTAGCATTGGGGGAAAAGAAATCCAGAGTGTGACAGGAAGGGACAGAATCTATAAATATAAGAATGTATCAGAAATTGGGGTCATAGCAGGAGAAAATGGTAAGAAAATACATTTAAAAGCTCTTTATCTGAATGCACGCAGCATTCGTAACAAATTAGATGAACTGTCGGCACAAATAGTTACAAATGGGTATTATCTGGTAGCCATCACAGAAACGTGGTTTTACGGTGACCAGGACTAGGAACTAAACATTCAGGGGTACTTGACAATTTGGAAGGACAGACAGAAAGGAAAAGGAGGTGGGGTAGCTCTGTTGATAAAGGATGGAATCACTGCAATAGTGAGAAACAATATTGACTCAAATGATCAGGATGTTGAAACAGTTTGCGTGGAAATAAGGAATAATAAGGGGAAAAAGTCGCTGGTGCGCATAGTCAATAGGCCCCCTAACAGTAGCAACTCTGTTGGTCTGAGTATAAACCAAGAAATAGCGGGGGCTTGTAAAAAGGGAACAGCAATAATCATGGGTGATTTTAACCTCCATATTGATTGGATAAATCAAATTGGTCAGGGTAGCCTTGAGGAAGAGCTCATAGAGTACATAAGGGATGGGTTCCTTGAGCAGTATGTAACGGAACCAACCAGGGGGCAGGCTATCTTAGATCTGGTCCTGTGTAATGAGACAGGATTAATAAACAATCTCCTAGTAAAGGATCCCCTTAGAATGAGTGAACTTAGCATGGTTGAATTTCAAATTCAGATGGAGGGCGAGAAAGTTGGATCTCTAACCAGCGTACTAAGCTTAAATAAAGGAGACTACAAAGGTATGAGGGCAGAGTTGGCTAAAGTGCACTGGGAAAATAGATTAAAGTGTAGGATGGTTGATGAACAGTGGTGTACATTTAAGGAGATATTTCATAACTCTCAAGAAAAATATATTCCAGTTAGGAGGAAAGGGTGCAAAAGAAAAGATAGTCATCCGTGGCTAACTAAAGAAATAAAGGACGGTATCCGATTAAAAACAAGGGCATACAAAGTGGCCAAAACTAGTGGGAGGACAGAAGATTGGCAAACTTTTAAAAGCCAGCAAAGAATGACAAAAAATTGATTAAGGGAAGATAGACTATGAAAGTAAACTAGCACAAAATATAAAAACAGATAGCAAGAGTTTCTACAGGTATATAAAAAGGAAAAGAGTGGCTAAAGTAAATGTTGGTCCCTTAGAGGACGGGACCAGGGAATTAGTGATGGGGAACATGGAGATGGCAGAAATTTTGTATCAGTCTCTATGGTAGAGGACACTAAAAATATCCCAACAGTGGATAGTCAAGGGGCTATAGTGGGGGAGGAACTCAACACAATCACAATCACTAAGAAGGTGATACTCAGTAAGATAATAGGACTAAAGGCGAATAAATCCCCTGGGCTTGATACTTGCATCCTAGGGTCTTAAGAGAAGAAGCGGCAGGGATAGTGGATGCATTAGTTGTAATTCATCAAAATTCTCTGGATTCTGGGGAGGTCCCAGCAGATTGGAAAACTGCAAATGTAACGTCGCTATTTAAAAAAGGAGGCAGACAAAAAGCAAGAAACTATAGACCAGTTAGCCTAATATCTGTGGTTGGGAAAATGTTGGAGTCCATTATTAAAGAAGCAGTAGCAGGGCATTTGGAAAAGCATAATTCAGTCAGGCAAAGTCAGCATGGATTTACGAAGGGGAAGTCATGTTTGACAAATTTGCTGGAATTCTTTGAGAATGTAACGAACAGGGTGGATAAAGGGGAACCAGTGGATATGGTGTATTTGGATTCCCAGAAGGCATTTGACAAGTTGCCACATAAAAGGTTACGGCACAAAATAAAAGTCACGGGTTGGGGGTAATATATTAGCATGGATAGAGGATTGGCTAACTAACAGAAAACAGAGAGTTGGGATAAATGGTTCAACTTGGGTTGGCAATCAGTAACTAGTGGGGTGCCACAGGGATCAATGCTGGGACCCCAACTATTTACAATCTATAATAATGACTTGGAAGAAGGGACCGAGTGTAATGTTGCCAAGTTTGCTGACGATATAATGATGGGATGAAAAGCAATGTGTGAGGAGGACACAAAAATCTGCAAAAGGACATAGACAGGCTAAGCGAGTGGGCAAAAATTTGGCAGATGGAGTATAATGTTGGAAAGTGTGAGGTTATGCACTTTGGCAGAAAAAAATTGAAGAGCAAGTTATTATTTAAATGGAGAAAAATTGCAAAGTGCTGCAGTACAGCGGGACCTGGGGGTCCTGGTGCATGAACCACAAAAGGTTAGTATGCAGGTACAGCAAGTGATCAGGAAGGCCAATGGAATCTTGGTCTTTATTGCAAAGGGATGGAGTTTAAAAGCAGGGAAGTCTTTCTACAGTTATACAGGATATTGGTGAGGCCACACCTAGAATACTGTGTATAGTTTTGGTTTCCATATTTAAGAAAGAATATACTTGCTTTGGAGGTAGTTCAGAGAAGGTTCATTAGATTGATTCTGGAGATGAAGGGATTGACTTATGAGTTGAGGAGGTTGGGCCTCTACTCATGGGAATTCAGAAGAATGAGAGATGAGAATTATCGAAACATATAAGATTATGAGGGGACTTGACAAGGTGGATGCAGAGAGGATGTTTCCACTGATAGGGAGACTAGAACTAGGGGGAATAATCTTAGAATAAGGGGCCGCCCATTTAACACAGAGATGAGGAGAAATGTCTTTTCTCTGAGGATTGTAAATTTGTGGAATTCGCTGCCTCAGAGAGCTGTGGAAGCTGTGTCATTGAATAAATTTGAGACAGAGATAGACAGTTTCTTAACTGATAATAGAATAAGGAGTTATGGGGAGCGGGCAGGGAAGTGGACCTGAGTCCATGATAGGATCAGCCATGATCTTATTGAATGGCGGAGCAGGCTCGAGGGGCCGTATGGCCTACTCCTGCTCCTATTTCTTATGTTCTTATGTAAGATCATGGTTGATCTGATCTTTGCCTCAACTCCACTCCCCTGCCCGCTCCCCATAACCCTTCACTCCCTTATCATTCAAAAATCTGTCTATCTCCACCTTAAATATATTCAATGACCCAGGCTTCACAGCTCTCTAGATTAGAGAATTGCAAAGATTCATGACCCGCTGAGAGAAGATATTCCTCCTCATTTCCGTTTTAAATGGGCAACGCTTTATTTTGAAACTATGCTCCCTCGTATTAGATTCACTCATGAGGGTAAACATCCTCTCTGCATCTACCTTGTCGAGCCCCCTCAGATTCTTATACGTTTCAATAAGGTGATTTCTCATTCTTCTAAACTCCAATGAGTATAGGCCCAACCTGCTCAACCTTTCTTCATAAGACAACCCCTTCATCTCAGGAATCAACCTCATGAACCTTCTCTGAACTGCCTCCAATGCAAGTATCTCCTTCCTTAAATAAGGAGGCCAAAACTGTATGCAGTCCTCCAGGTGTGGTCTCACCATTTCATGTACAAGGACCCTCAGCATTTTGTAATCTATCCCATTTAAATAATAATTAGCTTTTTTATTTTTCCTACCAAAGTGGATAACCTCACATTTTCCCACATTGTACTCCATCTGCCAAATTTTTGCCCACTCACTTTGCCTACCTATATTCCTTTGTAGATTATTTGTGTCCTCCTCACAACTTGCTTTCCAAACTATATTTGTATCATTAGCAAATTTGACTACATTACATTTGGTCCCTTTATCCAAGTCATTAATATAAATTGTAAATAGTTGAGGCCCCAGCACTGATCCCTGGAGCACCCCACTAGTTACAGTTTGCCAACCTGAAAATGACTCATTTATCCCGATTCTCTATTTTCTGTTAGTTAGTCAATCCTCTATCCATGCTAATATATTACCCCCAACCCCGTGAGCTCTCATCTTGTGCAGTAATCTTTTATGTGGCACCTTATTAAATGCCTTCTGGAAATCCGAATACACTACATCTACTGGTTCCCCTTTATCTACTCTGCTTGTTACATCCTCAAAGAACACAAGCAAATTTGTCAAACATGATTTCACGTTCATAAAACCATGCTGACTCTGCTTGACTGCATTATGATTTTCTAAATGTCCTTAATAATGGACTGCAGCATTTTCCCAGTGACAGATTTTAGGCCATCTGCTTTATAGTTTCTGTTTCCATCCTTTCTTAAATAGGGGCATTAAATTTGCAGTTTTCCAATCCGTTGGGTCCTCTCCAGAATCCAAGGAATTTTTGGTAGATTATAATCAATGCATGCACCACCTCTGCAGCCACATCTTTTAAGACCCTATGATGCAGGCCATCAGGTCCAGGGGACTTGTCCACCTTTAGCCCCATTAGTTTGCCTAGTACTTTATCTCTAGTGATAGTGTTTGTTCCCCCCTCCCAATAGTCCCTTGATTATCAATTATTAGAATGCTTTTAGTGTCTTGTACTGTGAAGATCGATACAAAATATTTGTTGAAAGTCTCTGCCATTTCCCTGTTTCCTATTATTCTCATCCTCTAAGGGACCAACATTTACTTCAGGTTCTCTCTCCCTTTTTATATATCTGTGGAAGCTCATACTGTCTGTTTTTATATTTCTTATTGGTTTAGTCTTAAAAATTATCTTCACTCTATAATTTTTTAATCATTCTTTGCTGATTTCTAAACATTTCCCAATCCTCTGGTCTTCCACTATTCTTTGCAACATTGTATGCCTTTCTTTTCAATTTTATACCATCCTTTACTTCCTTACTTAGCCATAAATGGTTCATCCTTCTCTTAGATCTTTCTTTCTCACTGGAATATATCTTTGCTGAGAGTTATGAAATATCTCTTTAAATGTTTGCCACTGTTCATCTACAGTCTTACCCTTTACTCTATTTTCCAAGTCTACTTTAGACAACTCTGCCTTCATACCTTCGTAATTGTCTTTATTTAAGTTCATGACACTAGTTTCAGACCTAGCTTTCTTACCCTCAAACTGAATTTGAAATTCTACCGTGCTTTGGTCACTCTTCCCAAGAGGATCCTTTACTATGAGATCATTAATTAATCCAGTCTCATTGCACATTAACAGATCTAAAATAGTCTGCTCCCTGGTTGGTTCCACAATGTATTGTTTAAATAAACCATTCCGAATACACTCTATGAACTCTTCCTCAAGGTTACATTTGCCAATGTGATTTGTCTAATCAAAATGAAGATTAAAATCACCCACGATTCTTGCCATAGTTTCCTTACAAGCCTCCATTATTTCTTGATTTATTCCCTGTGCTACAGTGTGGCTACTGTTAGGGGGCCTACAGCTTACTCCTACCAGTGACTTCTTTCACTTATTATTTCTTATCCTAACCAAAACTGATTCTACATCTTGACCTTCAAAGCCAATATCATTTCTCACTACTGCATTGATCTCATCCTTTATTAACAGAGCTACCCCACCTCCTTTTCCTTTCTGCCTATCCTTCCGAAATGGCAAATACCCCTGAATATTCAGTCCCCAGCCTTGGTCACCTTGCAACCAGGTCTCTGTAATGGCTGTCCGATCATACCTACTTATTTCTATCTGTGCCGTCAACTCATCTATCTTGTTACGAATGCTCTTGCATTCAGATAAAGAGCTTTTAATTTTGTCTTTTTACCATTTTTCCCTACTCTGACCCCACTTTCTGGTGCACTCTTATGTTTACACGCTCTGTCCCTTCCTGTCACACTCTGATTATCGTTACCACTATCGCTACCCTGCTCTATTTTCATCTCCTTTCTTTTTGACTTTTTTTGAATTTCTGCTCACTTGATCCCTCCCCCTCCCACTATTTAGTTTAAAGCCCTCTCTGCAGCCCTAATTATTTGATTCGCCAGGACACTAGTCCCAGCACAGATCAAGTGAAGCCCATCCCGACGGAACAGCTTTCTCTTATCCCAGTCCTGGTGCCAGTTCCCCATGAATCAAAACCCATTTCTCCCACACCAATTTCAGAGTCAAGCAATCAGCTCTCTGACCTTATTTACCCTATGCAAATTTGAAGGCGTGCCCACAGGGTAAAATGGCCCTGATTGTCAGCGGGTTGCGATCCAACTCTAAACCCGCCTCCGTGTGAGTTTCTGACCTGTCAGGTCTGTGTGTGGATTGCAGACCCGACACCACGCGGCGGGCCATTTCATTAAGGTACTGAACAGGTAGTTTAGTGCTATTTAAGAGGATTAAAAGCAGTCCCTTACAATTTTACCAACTTTTTGACAAAATCTCACCTGCAAGCCATCAGATCAAGGGGACTTGTCAGCCTTTAGTCCCATTAGTTTGCCTCATACTTTTTCTCTAGTGATAATGATTGTTTTAATTTTCTCCCTCTCTTTAGCCCCCTGATTTTCTGCTATAATAGGGATGCTTTTAGTGTCCTCTACCATGAAGACAGATACAAAATATCTGTTCAAAGTCTCTGCCATTTCCTTGTTTCCCATTATTAATTCCCCAGTCTCATCCTCAAATGGACCAACATTTACTTTAGCATCCTTCTTCCTTTTTATATACCTGTCGCAACTCTTACTATCTGTTTTTATATTTCTTGCTAGTTTACTCTCATAATCTATTTTCTCTTTATAATTTTTACGTCATCCTTTGCTAGTTTCTAAAATTTTCCCAATCTTCTGGCCTACCATTAATCTTCACAACATTATATGCCTTTTCTTTCTATTTGATACCATCCTTTACTTTCTTACTTAGCCACGGATGGTTCATCCTTATTGTAAAGTCTTTCTTTCTCAATGGAATATATCCTGGTGGAGAATTATGAAATATTTCCTTAAATTTCTGCCACTGCTTATCTACAATCTTAGCGCTGATAGCAGCAGAGATATGTTTTATCCATCTTCCTGCTAGTCATCAATGCAAGGTCTCTTTCAAATAAATATTAAGGAGTCTTGGAACTTCCTAGTTTGGAAAAGGAGAACAGCACATTTTGCATCATGTGAAAATGACACGGTAACATGTTTTGAAGTGACCTATATCCCATTAGATGATTAAAATATAAATAGCTTGCCAATATTTCTTTTAAATAAATTGGTGCTCCTGTTAATTATCCTGAATTCCTCAACAGGCAAAAACAAACCACAAACCAGAGCTTCCAACATCGCAATGTTCGTGAGGGAATGTGCTTGTACCTGAACCAACATCTGTTTCTCTGCTTTCAGCAGGTTCTGTGCCTGGCGCTCAGCTTCTTCCCACTCTTCTCTTACCTTATCCATGGGAGATGGATAAAAATATCTCTGCTGCTCTCAGTGCTGACCTTAGTAACTTGGGTCGGATTTTCCAGGGGTTTGCGACCAGGTTATCACTGCGTTTTGACCCTCCACGGCGAAAACCTGGTCGCAAAGCCCAGGCGGGATCCTCCGTTACCTGTATGCGGTGTCGATGTGAGTTACCGCCGGGGAGAGGTGTGCCGGACGTGTAACGCCGCGGATTGCATTACCGTCTGAGTTTCGGCTCTCTCCTGACCCGTACGCCGCGCCTAGAATAGCGACAGGGTCAACAACGGTAAGTATGAAAACCTGCAAAGAAGGTAAGTTAAAGTTAAAACTTTTAAATTTTTTTGCAGCAATTACTTAGTTAAGGGTCTTGTAAATATTTTTGGAATATTTTTTAGAATTTTTTCCCCCTTCCTAGGCCTCTCCCACAGCGCTCCCGGCCCCGCAATAAAGTTGGCGAGGATCGTGTTTTTGCGGCGGGAACACCTCCATTTGTGCAACACCTCCATTTGCGACCCATAGGCCGAAAGTTAGACCTTACATCGTCAGTGCAGCGCAAACGTTAATTTGACTTATCGCTTGCGTTTTCGCCCCAAATCCTGAAAATCCAGCCCCTTGGCTTTATTCTACCCAGGCCTGTTCTGAGTGGTATAATGTCCATGCAGCAAGAGCTTGGGCAGCAGCACGGGTGGTTCAACTCTTCCCCAGGGCACATCACATCAGTGTGTTTGCACTGCAAGGTGAGGCCAGCTCCCAGGACACGGGACTTTTAACCCACCCCTTTGAGATGGTATGTGCCATCTACACCCTTGGTTTCTGACCTGGGCACTAAACAGTAATACACTTCAACTTTCAGCATTCCCAAGGCTATTCCAACTCGAGAGTTGGGTCTCATGATCCTATTGATTGTCGGGCAGTTTCACTTCGTGATCCAGTGCTTCTTAAAAGAATCCAACCTGTAGTTGCAGGGAATATTGGTTTCTCTATCCTTATATTAAAGGCAGCAAACTCTTCACTCTGGAAATGGAGAGCCAGAGTCCTTTTTTGAATCCACAGGATTGAAGTAAATAAAAGCAATCTGTCCTGTTCGAACCAACCCTTGAGCCTTTCATCAAGTTGTTAACAGCAAAACTGATCCAGAGCCTAAATTTCAAGACTGCAAAGGATCTTATTCCCTGTCGATAGTCATAATGGAGCATGGGTTAACAGTTAACCTGTTTTTGTTGTGTTGATTTCTTCGAAATAGTGTTATGGGATCTTTTATTGCCACCTGAGAGGGCAAATGGAGCCTCAGTTTTAAGTCTCATCCTAACTATAATCTTCTAGGATCTCTCGATTCAGGAACTGTTCCTTTAGATTGGAAAATTGGAAATTTAAGAATAGTGAGAAAGCGAAACCAGGGAATTATAGACCAGTTAGCCTAACATCTGACAGGAAATGACTAGAATCTATAATTAAGGATAGGATGACTGAACAGCTCAAAAATTTTCAGCTGATCAGAGAGCCAAGATGGATTTGTTCAAGGTAGGTCATGCCTGACGAACCTGATTGAATTTTTTGAGGAGGTGTCTGAAGTCATGGACAGGGGAATGTCTATGGATGTTATGTATATCGACTTCCAGAAGGCATTCGATGAAATCCCTCATAAGAGACGGTTAACTAAGGTAGAAGCCCATCGAATTGAAGGCAAATTATTGACCAGGTTCAGAAATTGGCTGAGCAGCAGGAGAAATCCGGAATAATGGGCAGGTACTCGAATGTGCCAGAGAATTTGCATTCTAATCACCTTGTGTAACGATTTTTTTCCAATCACTAATTCTTTTTCTAATGATCTTAATTTTGTGCCCCTCAGTATTGTCTCGCTGACCAATGGAAAATATTTATCTCTCTCCTATCGGAACCCTTCAGTAACAAACCCTGGGTACAGGACGGGGGAGTGGGACTGGCTGAAGTGCTCTTGCAGAGCCGGCACGGGTTCAATGGGCTGAGTGGCCTCCTTCTGTGCTGTAACCATTCTATGATTCTAATGGTGTCCCGCAGGGCTCTGTGTTGAGATCTCAACTATTCACAATATTTATTAACGACTTAGATGATGTGATAGAAAGCCAGATATCCAAATTTGCTGCCGGCACAACAATAGGCATTGTAGGCAGTGTAGATGAAAGCATAAAATTACAAAGAGATATTGATAAATTAAGTGAATGGACAAAACTATGGCAAATGGATTTCAGTGTAGGCAAATGTGGGGTATTCCACTTTGGATCTAAAAAGGAGAGAACAGCGTCATGGTGAAAAGCTAAAAACATTGGCGGTGTAAGAAACTTAGGGTCCAGGTACATAACCCATTCAAATATCATGAACAGGTACAGAAAATAATCAAAAAATGCTAATAGAATGCTGGCCTTTATAATCTTGAGGACTAGAATACAAGGGTGTTCGAAGTTATGCTACAGCTCTACAAAGCCCTGGTTAGACCACACCTGGAATACGTGAGCAGTTCTGGTCACCACATCTTCAGAAGGATATATCGGCCTTGGAGGGGGTGGAGTGTAGGTTTACGAGAATGATAGCTGGACTCCAAGGGTTAAATTAAGAGGAGAGATTACACAAACTAGAGTTGTATTCCCTGGAATTTAGCAGGTTAAGGGGTGATCTGATCGAAGTTTTCAGGATATTAAGGGGAACAGATAGGGTAGATACAGAGAGACTACTTTTGCTGATTGAGGAGTCTAGGACTAAGGGGCAGAGTCTAAAAGTTAGAGCCAGACCTTTCAGGCATGAAATTAGGAAACACTTCTAGACACAAAGGAAGTTTGGCGCTCTCTTTCGCGAACAGCGGTTGATCCTGGGTCAATTGTTAATTTTAAATTAGTGTCAGCCTGGATTACATGCTGAAGTCTCTGGAGTGGGACTCAAACACATAACCTTCTGACTGAGAGGCAAGAGTGTTACTCACTGAGCTACAGTTGACACAGCCGTTTAACTGTTGTGGAAGTTGTTCTTCCCTGTATAATGTTGATTAAAAATTTTGTGAGGCGTATAGTTGAGATCAGTTAACTCAGCACAGATTGATGACTCAATGACCATACTATACTTTAAATACATTTACAGGTAATGTGTTCAGATTTGAAGAGGTGTGTGTATATTTTAGAAGGTTCCTGAATACAGGAAATGGGTAAGAGCTGGGACAAGACATAATGGATCTTGTAAACACCAGCCACAGGTCGGGGGTAAAAGAGGAGCCACTTCAAGATACAGCGCGACCCATTCCAGGAGGGCGACGGCTGCGCGGAGGGCAATTGGGTGACGTCAACAAAACCCAGGTCGGCAATTGGAGTGTGGGCAGGAACATCGGCGGGGCCAAGGTACTGCAGAGGTGCGGTGAATAATCGGGGTGGAGGAGTGGTGAGAGATCGTGGCAGAGGTACGACGAATGACCGCGGTCAGAGGAGCAGAGAGAGATCGGGGTCCAGGAGCAACATGATCAGATACCAGGAGCGACGTAATCGGGGTCCAGGAGAGGCGAGGGCCCAGGGGCAGCACGGGCCAGCCCACACTGCGATATGTGTGCGCACTAGCTCCGTGCAGCAGAGCAGGTCTCCAGTTGTCTTGGTTAACTTTTGCCACTGGATCAAGACCTAGCTCTGTCAAGCCCGTGTGGTGGCTGGTGTGCAACGGTCACCCCATGTCAAAAAAATCCATGCACAGGCATCTTCCACCCTTCAGGATGTAGTTCGGGACCTAGAATATCAGGTCCCTCATTGAAACACCTGTGAACTGGTCCCTTTTTGCCATGCTCTACCTCGCAGTCAACAAGCTCCCCGCTGGAGTGGAACTAAACTACAGAGCCAGTGGGAAGCTGTTTAACCTTCGCCGCCTCCAGGCCAGGTCCAAGATCACCCTAACCTCTGTCATTGAGCTGCAGTATGCGGATGACGCCTGCATCTGCACACATTCTGAGGCTGAACTCCAGGATATAGTCGACGTATTTACTGAGCCATACGAAAGCATGGGCCTTACGCTTAACATCCGTAAGACAAAGGTCCTCCACCAGCCTGTCCTCACCGCACAGCACTGCCCCCCAGTCATCAAGATCCACGGCGCGACCCACAACAACGTGGACCATTTCCCATACCTAGGGAGCCTCTTATCAACAAGAACAGACATTGATGCGGAGATTCAACACCGCAATGTGGCAGTACAGCCTTCGGCCACCTGAGGAAACGAGTATTCGAAGACCAGGCCTTCAAATCTACCACCAAGCTCATGGTCTACAGGGCTGTAGTAATACCCGCCTCCTGTATGGATCTGAGACATGGATGATGCACAGAAGACACCTCAAGTCGCTGGAAATATATCACCAATGATGTCTCCGCAAATTCCCTGGGAGGACAGGGGCACCAACATAAGTGTCCTCGTCCAGGCTAACATCCCCAGCATTGAAGCACTGACCACACTCGATCAGCTTCACTGGGCAGGCCACATAGTTCGCATGCCAGGCACAAGACTTCCAAAGCAAGTGCTCTCTGCAGAGCTCCTTCACGGCAAACGAACCAAAGGTGGACAGCGGAAACGTTACAAGGACACCCTCAAAGCCTGCCTGATAAAGTGTGACATCACCACTGACACCTGGGAATCCCTGGCCAAAGACCGCCCCAAGTGGAGAAAGTGCGTCTGGGAGTCTCAACGCCGAAAGCATACAGAAATCAAGCGCAGGCAGTGGAAAGAGTGTGCGGCAAACCAGTCCCACCCACCCTTCCCTCAACGACTATCTGTCCCACCTGTGACAGAGTTTGTGGCTGTCATATTGGACTGTTCAGCCACCAAAGAACTCACTTCAAGAGTAGAAGCAAGTCTTATTCGATTCTGGGGGACTGCCTATGATGATGATGATGATGATGACGATTTTGTTGTGGAAGCAGGTCATCCTCGATACGAGGGACTGCTTAATACTAATACAATCTTAGCCTTTGATCTATTTTCCCAGTCCACTTTAACCAACTCAATCTTCATACCTTTGTAGTTGCCTTTATTTGGGTTTAAGACAGTAGTTTCAAACCCAAGTTCCTCACCGTCAAATTGAATGAGAAATTCTATCATGTTATGATTACTCTTCCCTGGAGGATCCTTCACTATGAGATCATTAATTAATCCTGTCGCATTACACATTACCAGATCTGAAATAGCTTGATCCTTGATTGGTTCCACAATGTATTCTGAAAAACTGTCCTGATACACTCTATGAACTCGCCTTAAATCAATATGAAGATTAAAGTTGCCCACGATTATTGCAGTATCTTTCTTACAAGCCCCCATTATTTCTTGATTTATACTCTGTTCTACAGTATAGCTATTGTTAGGGGGCTATAGACTATACCCACCACTGACTTCTTTCCCTTGCTATTTCTAATCTCCACCCAAACCGACTCTACATCTTGATCTTCCAAGCCAATATCATTTTTTACTACTGCACTGATCTTATCCTTTATTAACAGAGCTACACCACCTCCTTTTCCTTTCTGCCTATCCTTCAGAAACGTCAAGTAACCCTGAATATTCAGTTCCCAGCCTTGGTCACCTTACAATCTAAGGATAAGTGGTAAGCCATTTAGGACTAAGATGAGGAGAAACTTCTTCACTCAGAGAATTATGAACCTGTGAAATTCTCTACCACAGAAAGTTGTTAAGGCCAGTTCGTTAGATATATTCAAAAGGCAGTTAGATGTGGCCCTTACGCTAAAGGGATCAAGGGGTATGGAGAGAAAGCAGGAATGGGGTACTGAAGTTGCATGATCAGCCATGATCATATTGAATGGTGGTGCAGGCTCAAAGGGCCGAATGGCCGACTTCTGCACCTATTTTCTATGTTTCTATGTTTCTAAATTTCCCCTCATTTAAACCCTCCCATCCCTCCAATATTCAGTTTAAAACCCTATCTACAACCCTAGTTATCTGATTTGCCAGGACACAGGTCCCAGCATAGTTCAAGTGAAGCCTGTCCAAATGGAACAACTCCCTCTTACCCCAGTACTGGTGTCAGTGCCCCATGAACTGAAACCTATTTCTCCCATACATCCAACTCTCTGATCTTATTGACCCTATGTCAATTTTCTCATGGCTCAGATTGTAATCCAGAGATTATTACCTTTGTGGTTCTGCTATTTAATATAGCCCTTAGCAGCTCATACTCTCTCAGCAGAACCTCTTTCTTAATCCTACCTATGTGGTTGGTACCTATTTGAACCACAACAACTGGATCTTTCCCCTCCCACTCCAAGTTCCTCTCTAGCCCTGAGAAGATGCCCTTAACCCTGGCACTGGGCAGGCAACACAGGCTTTGGGACTCACACTCTCGGCTGCAGAGAACAATATTTATCTCCCTAAATATACTGTCCCCTATACTACTACATTCTTTTTTACTCCCCCAACTTGAATGGCCCCCTGTACCACGGTGCTGTGGTCAATTTGCTCATCCTCCCTGCAGTCCCTGCTCTCGTCCACACATGGAGCAAAAACCTCGTACTTGTTGGTCAAGAGCAAGGTCTGAGGCTCCTACAATGCTACATCCTGGGTCCCCATATCTGCCTCACTCGTAGTCACACCCTCCTGTCCCAGACCACGGACCAAATCTGAAGTACTTACCCTAAGGGGTGTGACTGCCTCCTGGAACACAGTCTCCAGCTAACTTTCTCCCTCCCTGATACATCGCCCTGTCCGAAGCTCAGACTCCAGCTCAACAACTCTGAGCAGCAGTTCCTCGAGCTGCAGACACTAACTGCAGGTGTGGATCACACTGCTGTCCACCAGCTTCCACATGCTACAGCAGCAACACATCACCTGCCCTGTCATCTCTATTGCATTTTATTTAACTAATCAGGTTTTCAAGTTTTGAAGTAACTCTCAATTATCTATTTATAGTTTTTAATCGAGGTACTAACTTTGTTTAATTTATTAAATTTAGCTATATAATTTAGGTCTTTCCTGTAACTTTAGCCCACAGTCCTAATTTAACCCTATTTGTTTATATTTATTTTTTATATATCGAGCAGCACCTCCTACCCCACTCACCGACTTCCCATACTCGCCAAATTTCCTTGCACTCGGGTGAAATGTGCACTAAGGTGAAGCTGCTCGGTTTAATAATCTTATTATTAATTCACTTACTGTTTTGCTTACCCCGATTGAAAATGTTAATTTCCCAGCTATTAGTTTAAACCAATGCACTAGTTTGGAGAGAAAAAATTGAGTAAAAAGCAAAATACTCACCAACCAATCGCTAACCTGCTTTCCTGTGACGCTGCACTTTGATTTTTCCCGCCCCCTGTTTTTTCGCACGATTGATTCGAAAGCGGTCCGTCCGCTCCCGCTGCTGCTCCCAGCGGGCTCGGTCTGGGCCTCCCAGATGGTGACAAGATGGACTAAAGCTTAGCTTCTCAAAGGCCGAGCTTTAACCGATTCAATGTTCGTTCTCAGCTTCTGGCAATGAATCCTTGGGGGATGGGGGAGACATGGGAGTTACCCCCAAAAGCAATAGAGAGCATTCCTCTCTCTGCTGTAACACCACCAAGCCTCAACATCATTTGATTCTCAAATTGAAATTGATCCACTATATTGATACGAGTTGCTGTTCAAGATCGCGAGAAGAGTAAAAATCAGGGGGTGGAAATTCTCTGTTGTGGCGTTAACCCGAGCAGAGCGGTAACTGTTGCGCCGGGAAATAGTTTGTGTCAACCGCTGCAAAATTCATCAGCTGGGCCCTGAGTGTGGAGCGGGGCGCTAAGGGAATGTTCCACACCTCTTTTAGGGCACTAGGCCGGCTGAGCAACTGAACATCCCGAGCTAAACAGCCGGCCTCGGAGCACCCAAAGAGAGGCTTCCGTGAAAAATAAATCTGAAAAAGAAACGGCAAACACATTCTCAATACATTACTGACGCCACAGCAACATCAATCGCAAAAATTAAAAACAAGCAGTCACACTCACCTCAGGTCGCCATTCCTTCCCTCGCTGCGGCCGATACAGCTCAGACCGCCCGCTCTCCCAGGCGGTCCCACTAGCGGGTGCTACGGGGCGCCACAGATCGGGTGCGAAACAAATATCGAGTCTTTGTCGCAACAATCGGCTCACCTCTCCCGGGCGGTACTGCTCCGCGCCACCGCAAAACTGGCACCGAGTGTCCCGGCAGGGCACTGCAAGCTGGCCGCCTGCCCAGAAATGCTTTACACCACCATTACCTCCCCTCCGGGGTGAGCACAGAGGCGGCATCGAGCTGAAAATCCTGCCCCTGTTGTATTTAAAATGAAGAGCCAAGTCCACATGGTTCCTGCACAGTTCTGTTTTCTTGTGGGAAGAAAATTAACATTGACAAGTCTAACAATACCAGTCCAGGTGAAACCTATTCCTCGTGTCGAGCACCAGGGAGGCTATTGTGCTGAAGATAACTAACATCCCTCATCTTGCCCTTGGAATCGGTATGATTTTGTAAAGAAAAAATAGAATCAGGCACAATATAATGGGGTATTTTTTTTAGAATAAAGGACCAAGAAGAGTATAAGTAAAATAAATGAAAATGTATTAATATATTGGCCCAAACTGGGAACTTCTGATCCATGTTTTAAAGAGTAATGATTTTTAGTTTATTGAACGGAATGTTCCTCCAGGGTTCATGAATAAGATGAAATGGTAATATAATGGGATGTATAAAATTGGATGAGAGGAAGTGACTGAGCATATAAAATAGAAACATGAAAATTACGCCATCAAATGGGGTCTTCGCTCTTCGCCCGAGGTGACGATAGGTGAATTTCAGGAATACGACCAGTACAGTATAAGGAAGAAATATGTGGAGTGTGATGTAGATACTGTCAGTGTGTGGTGTATATACTGCCAGTGTGATGTATATACTGTCAGTGTGTGGTGTATATACTGTCAGTGTGTGGTGTATATACTGTCAGTGTGGTGTATATACTGTCAGTGTGCGGTGTATATACTGCCAGTGTGATGTATATACTGTCAGTGTGGTGTATATACTGTCAGTGTGTGGTGTATATGCTGTCAGTGTGCGGTGTATATACTGCTAGTGTGATGTATATACTGTCAGTGTGGTGTATATACTGTCAGTTTGCGGTGTATATACTGTCAGTGTGGTGTATAATACTGTCAGTGTGGTGTATATACAGTCAGTGTGGTAGAAACATAGAAACATAGAAAATAGGTGCAGGAGAAGGCCATTCGGCCCTTCGAGCCTGCACCACCATTCAATAAGATCATGGCCGATCATTCCCTCAGTATCCCTTTCCTGCTTTCTCTCCATACCCCTTGATCCCCTTAGCCGCAAGGGCCATATCTAACTCCCTCTTGAATATATCCAATGAACTGGTATCAACAACTCTCTGCAGTAGGGAATTACACATGTTAACAACTCTCTGAGTGAGGAAGTTTTTCCTCATCTCAGTCCTAAATGGCCTACCCCTTATCCTAAGACTGTGTCCCCTGGTTCTGGACTTCCCCAACATCGGGAACATTCCACCCGCATCCAACCTGTCCCGTCCCGTCAGAATCTTATATGTTTCTACGAGATCCCCTCTCATCCTTCTAAGCTCCAATGTATAAAGACCCAGTTGATCCAGTCTCTCCTCATATGTCAGTCCAGCCATCCCGGGAATCAGTCTGGTGAACCTTTGCTGTACTCCCTCAATAGCAAGAACGTCCTTCCTCAGATTAGGAGACCAAAACTGAATACAATATCCCAGGCGAGGCCTCACCAAGGCCCTGTACAACTGCAGTAAGACCTCCCTGCTCCTATACTCAAATCCCCTAACTATGAAGGCCAACATACCATTTGCCTTCTTCACCGCCTGCTGTACCTGTATGCCAACTTTCAATGACTGATGAACCATGACACCCAGGTCTCATTGCACCTCCCCTTTTCCTAATCTGCCGCCATTCAGATAATATTCTGTCTTCCAGTTTTTGCCCCCAAATTCGATAACCTCACATTTATCCACATTTTACTGCATCGGCCATGTATTTGCCCACTCACCTAACCTGGCCAAGTCACCCTGCAGCCTCATAGCATCCTCCTCACAGCTCACACCGCCACCCAGTTTAGTGTCATCTGCAAACTTGGAGATATTACACTCAATTCCTTCATCTAAATCATTGATTTATATTGTAAAGAGCTGGGGTCCCAGCACTGAGCCCTGCGGCACCCCACTAGTCACTGTCCGCCATTCTGAAAAGGACCCGTTTATCCCGACTCTCTGCTTCCTGTCTGCCAACCAGTTCTCTATCCACTTCAGTATATTACCCCGATACCATGTGCTTTGATTTTGTACACCAATCTCTTGTGTGAGACCTTGTTAAAAGCCTTTTAAAAGTCCAAATACACCACATCCATTGGTTCTCCTTTGTCCACTCTACTAGTTACATCCTCAAAAAATTCCAGAAGATTTGTCAAGCATGATTTCCCTTTCATAAATCCACGCTGACTTGGACCGATCCTGTCACTGCTTTCCAAATGCGCTGCTATTTCACCCTTAATAATTGATTCCAACATTTTCCCCACTACTGATGTCAGGCTAACCAGTCTATAATTACACGCTTTCTCTCTCCATCCCTTTTTGAAAAGTGATGTTACATTAGCTACCTCCAGTCCATAGGAACTGATCCAGAGTTGATAGACTGTTGGAAAATGATCACCAACGCATCCACTATTTCTAGGGCCACTTCCTTGTATTCTGCGATGCAGACTATCCGTCCCCAGGGATTAATCGGCCTTCAATCCCATCAATTTCCCTAACACAATTTTACGCCTAATAAGGATATCCTTCATTTCCTCCTTCTCACTTGATGCTCGGTCCCCAGTATTTCCGGAAGGTTATTTGTGTTTTCCTTCGTGAAGACAGAACCAAAGTATTTGTTCAATTGGTCTGCCATTTCTTTGTTCTCCATTATAAATTCACCTGAATCCAACTGCAAGGGACCTACGTTTGTCTTTATTAATCTTTTTCTCTTCACATATTTATAGAAGTTTTTTCAGTCAGCTTTTATGCTCCCGGAAAGTTTCTTCTCCCAGTCCTCAGGTTTGCTACTTTTTCTGGCCAATTTATATGCCTCTTCCTTGGACTTAACACTATCCTTAATTTCCCTTGTTAGCCACGGTTGAGCCACCTTTCCCGTTTTATTTTTACTCCAGACAGGGATATAGAATTGCTGAAGTTCATCCATGTGATCTTTAAATGTTTACCATTGCCGATCCACCGCCAATCCTTAAAGTATCATTTGCCAGTCTATTCTAGCCAATTCACGCCTCAAACCATCAAAGTTACCTTTCCTTTTGTTCAGGACCCTAGTTTCTGAATTAACTGTATCACTCTCCATCTTAATAAAGAATTCTACCATGTTATGGTCACTCTTCCCCAGGGGGCCTCGCACAAGAAGATTGCTAATTAGTCCTCTCTCATTGCACATCACCCAGTCTAGGATGGCCAGCTCCCTAGTTGGTTCCTCGACATATTGGTCTAGAAAACCATCCCTAATACACTCCTGGAAATCCTCCTCCACTGCACTGCTGCCAATCAATATGCAGATTAAAGTCACCCATGATAACTGCTGTAGCTTTATTGCATGCATCCCTAATTTCTTGTTTGATGCTGTCCCCAACCTCACTACTACTGTTTGGTGGTCTGTACACAACTCCCACTAGCGTTTTCTGCCCTTTGCTGGTGTACATACTGTCCATGTGATGTATATACTGCCAGTGTGTGGTGTATATACTGTCAATGTGTGATGTATATAGTGTCAGTGTGATGTATATACTGTCAGTGTGGTGCATATACTGTCAGTGTGTGGTGTATATACTGTCAGTGTGGTGTATATGCTGTCAGTGTGATGTATACACCATCAGTGTGTGGTGTATATACTGTCAGTGTGTGGTGTATATACTGTCAGTGTGGTGTATATACTGTCAGTGTGTGGTGTATATTCTGTCAGTGTGTGGTGTATATACTGTCAGTGTGGTGTATATACTGTCAGTGTGTGGTGTATATTCTGTCAGTGTGTGGTGTATATACTGTCAGTGTGTGGTGTATATTCTGTCAGTGTGGTGTTATACTGTCAGTGTGTGGTGTATATACTGTCAGTGTGTGGTGTATATTCTGTCAGTGTGGTGTTATACTGTCAGTGTGTGGTGTATATACTGTCAGTGTGGTGTATATACTGTCAGTGTGTGGTGTATATACTGTCAGTGTGGTGTATATACTGTCAGTGTGTGGTGTATATGCTGTCAGTGTGTGGTGTATATACTGTCAGTGTGTGGTGTATATTCTGTCAGTGTGGTGTTATACTGTCAGTGTGTGGTGTATATACTGTCAGTGTGTGGTGTATATTCTGTCAGTGTGGTGTTATACTGTCAGTGTGTGAGGACATTCTGTATACTTTCAAAGTTGCCTTGGCAGGAGAAGGAGAATATTTTTGCATGTTCTAAATGCATGAAAGTTCCTTCCCTTGCGCAGGACATTTGCAAGGGTCTGAAGCAGGTGGGTGAGTTGAAATATTTACTGAATTTCAATGAGTTCTGTGCTAAGTCTGCACGTTAGTCGCTTCCTCCATTGGTGCATTCAATATCTGAACTTTCGTTATTTCCACAGATAAGTTTGCTGTACTGACAGAATTGGATAGTTTCCAGTAGAAGTGAGGATATTTCTCAAACTCGCAGCAGTTCGACTGATATATCTATCTCTTACTGTCAAACATACTCCACCAGTTACCAGGGATAAGGGAAGTGTGCAACTTGCAGGTATCTCTCAGCTGAATAAAGCAAGGTGAGTGGGGAAAAGGGTAAGTAATCAGGCCTTGTTAGTTGGCAACTCCATTTTTCAATATGCAGCCTGCAATCATTCTGCAGCACAGTTACATACTAAGCTGAAGGATATAGATAGCAGGTTAATGAAGGGGGAGTGAGAGCAAATTGTGATGGGTTTTGCATGCAGCTACCATATTATGGAGAGAGTGTCTCTCCTCCTGAAGGCAAAAGGCCACAAATTTAATTAAAAGATAAATGTATGGTCTCTTGGACTTTATCCAGAATCACTAGATCATCAGAAAAGCATGGCAGAAACATTGGCTTCAGTAATTGTTTGCAGGCTCAGGAGTAGATTTTCAACTTGCCGTCCATTGATTTAATTTGTCGATTGATTTAATTGGAAAGAAGAATTGTATGGTTTCTATAACAGCTGCCTGCCCCACGATGTCAGTTTTACACCCGAACAAGCGGGATTGTACCCCACTGTGTCAGAAGGAGGAACCGGTGCCTGTGAGGTCTGGAGGAGGTCTGGTTTTCAGGAGTGAGGGTTTCATTGGAACCTGAGAGGTTGGCCCTGAATGTGGAGAATGAAATGAGGAGGTCGCCTGTAACTTGTGGGGATACAGTACATGAGTAATTTGAGATTTTTACATGCGGTGAGTGTAGCTGGGGGAGATTTTAACCTTACTCGTTCAGCAGAAACCTGGCGGGCGGGCAGTTAAAATCGCCCTGGCTCTAACCTGTCCGAAAGCCACAACATCTGCAATTTTAACCTGCTCTTCTGAGCTGGCAGCAAGGACACGTCCGGAGAGAACTGCGTCCTTCTGTACCAAGGCATGTTGCAGCATGATGACATCACTGACAACTGATCTCGGGCCTGAGCGGGAAATCCACCTGGAGTTAAAATCGGGCCCAAAACAAAGCTCTCCACTACTGGGGTTTTCCTCGCCTCATGTCTGCGTCTGTTGTAGACTCATTGAGAGAGACTGATTGCCGTGATTAGTCGACAATCAACAACCAAGATGGTAGAAGGTCAATTAAATGGACTTTGGTCTTTTCTTGTCGAGCAATTCCCATGTTCCCTAGGGATGCATTGAAACAACTAGGGCTAGGCTTTCCACTATAGTCACTATCGCCCAAAATTATTTCCAGCTTTAGTGCTTTTTTTATTTTTCAGGATCGCTGGAATATCGTCCATTTTAAAAAACGCTAGTTTCGCTGTTTTAATTTGGGCGATAGCCTTAGCGATGTGAAATGGGCCTTCGTGATGTATTCAGTAGTGCAAGACTGGCATCCATAGCAACGGCCGTTCTGCGCATGTGCATTTTTTTTCAGGCAAAGAACTTTTCACGCGGAGGTTGACAGAGAGAACATTATAGAACCTTTCTTTTATTCTAGCTCCTGTTGCTTTATAAAATAAAGTCTATCAGCCAACTGAGGTGAGCTCCATTTCCTTTCTCATGGGATGACCTACCCTAGTTCTGCTTCTACTATACTGTGGACCAGAGAGGGAAATCCATGATTTATATTAACCCAGATATTACAGCAATGTATTTGTATGTAACTTTTCTCATTTTATTCTCCTCTATTCTGCAGCATGTGATTAATGATCAATATTGGTTGAGAAATTACATGTCCCCCCATCACAATAAGTCGCTATAAATGCCCTTAATTTGTCCTCAACAAATACAAAGTGATTAGATGATTGGCAAGAGTCAAAAAGGCCCTTAAAATGACTCACAAATTGGTTCTCCTGTTAACCTTTTACTACAGATCCTTCCTGTAGTGCCGAGTTATTGCAGCTTTTCTTCAGCCTATTTTTGGGCCAGCGATCATTTGGGCGAATTGTGGGCGAAATGCTGAAAGTAGCGCTCAGCGATAATCTGGGCCATAATCGGACGCAGGTTTCCATTATAAGTGTTGTGTATGCATGCCTGTTTACTGTGTGATGTCTGTAACACTGTTCTGCAATACTGAATGTACCCTTACACTGTACACACCTTGCCTGTACACCAGAGGGTGCTGCTGCTGGAGACCTAAGGGTTACCTGCACACTGCAGGTAACCCAGTATAAAAAGGAACACACAGCTTGTTGTCCTCACTCAGGAGCTGCAAATAAAGGATTGCAGGTCTGCACAGTTTAAGTATCATACCCTGCCTCGTGGAGTCATTACTAAAGGTGCCTACATATGCTACAATAAGCACTATTCTCGGCCTTGCACGAGGATGACGTCATTTTTTTAAAAAAGTAAGCCGGGTGATGCAGCTCGTTCAGCAGTGCCGAAAGTTGGGCCGGTGATAAATGGGCGAAAATCAGGCACTAGTTTCCACTTTTCAGCAAATATGGGCGATAGCCTGAATATCCGGCTTATATGGGTGCTAAATGGGCAATGATGTGCTGAAAGTCTAGCTTTGGGGCTAATTTAATTAATGGGGTGTGTCGTACCTAAAGATGAGTTGTGTGCACAGAGCTGTGAGAATCTGCTAAACAGAATGGCTTGCTAAACAGAATGCCAATGGGAATTTGGTGAGAGTTGGAATAAGGTGCAGAGGGGGAAGGAGGTGCTCAGTTATTTAAACCAAGGGGCAACAGTAAATATATAAATAATCAGAGTAACTAATTAGATTTAAAGTAAGATGACGGCTCAGCTGAGACCCGTTGCCTGCAATTCTTGTGCCATGTGGGAAATCCAAGATGTTTCACACGTGTCCGGGATAAACACATGCACAGGAAGTGCTTCCAGTCGCTCGAACTCAAACTCAGGGTTTCTGAGTTTGAGTAGCGGCTGGAGTCTCTGCAGGGCACTCAGGAGGCTGAGGATTTCCTCAAGTGCACATTCCAGGAGTTGGTTGCCCCACAGCTACAGAATGTGCAGGAGGACAGTAAGTGGGTGGCCATCCAGCAGGGTAGGAAAAGGCAGGCAGTGCAGGAATCCTCCGGGATTGTGGCACTCTCAAAGTGGTTTTCCTAACTGAGTACCAGTGAAGATAGCACGACAACTTGTGGTGAGTGCAGTCCAGAGCACATCCACAGCTCTGTGGGGCAAATGACAGCAAATTATAGAATTGCAGTGGCCATGGGAAAGTTGATAGTCGGGGGATTGACAGGTGTGAATCACACATGGTGTGTTGCCTCCCTGGTTCCAGGTTAAAGGTCATCACTGAGAGGGTTAACATTTTGAGGGAGGAAGGGGAATCTCCAGAAGTCATAGTCCATGTGGGAACCAATGACATCTGATGGAAAAAGGTTGCAGTCCTGCAGTCAGAGTTTCAGGAACTCGGGAGGAAGTTAAAAAGCAGGATCACAAAGGGATTAATCTCTGAATTACTCCTATTACCATGCACTAGTGAGTATAGGAATAGTAAGATAAAACAAGTTAACGTGTGGCCGGAGAAATGGTGCAGCGGGGAGGGGGCTTCAGATTGCTGGGGCATTGGGATCAGTTCTGGGGCAGAAGGGACCTGCTCAAGTTGATGGGTTGCACATCAACAGAGCTGGCACCAATGCCCTCACAGGAAGGTTAATTAGTGATGTGGGGGAGTGTTTAAACTAGGTGAATCAGAACCAGGATGAAACATTAAAGAGTAAAAACAAGGTGCACAGAGGACTGGGAGAGGCAAATAGCACTAGAGTAAAGAATAGTTCACAAATAGGAGGGTTCAGACAGGGCGCAAATGCGAAGCAGTCTAGAAGGATGGGTTTGGAGTGCACGTATGTAAATGCTCATAGCGCGGTAAATATGGTTGGTGCGCTGCAGGCACAAATTGTCACATGGTACCATGATATAGAGGCAATAACGAAGACCTATTTTCAAACAAGGGAAGAAATGGGCACTTAATATTCCTGGCTACAAGATATTCAAGAAAGATAGGAAGGAAAAAATGGAGAAGGTGGAAGCATTGATCATGCTATTGTAGAACGGGAGAGGGATGGTGTAGTTGAGGGGCCAAAGACAGAATCTATTTGGTCATAATTAAGGAACAATAGAGGATCAATTCTGCTACTATGTGTATAGTATAGGACACCAAATAATAGGAAAGAGACAGAGGAGCAAATTTGCAGGAAAATTACAGAAATATGCAGGAGCTACAGAGTAGTGATAATGGGAGACTTCAAATATCCTAATATAGACTGGGACAGTAACAGCGTAAAGGGTAAAGGTGGGGAGGGGTTCCTGAAATGTGTTCAGCAAAAATTTCTTGATCAATGTGTTTTCAGCCCAATGAGGAAGGAAGCAGTGCTGGGTCTAGTTCTGAGGAATGAAGTGGGGCAAGTGGAACATGTTTCACTGGGGGATTATTTGGGGAACAGTGATCAAAATATCATTACGTTTACATCAGTTATGGGATAGGACAAGGTACAATCAAGCATAAAATAATTAACTGTAGGAGAGCTAATTTCAGTCAGTTGAAAAGGGATCTGGTCCAGGTGGATTGGAATCAAAAATTGGAAGCCAAAATAGTAATTGAACAATGGGATGCCTTCAAATATGAAATGGTTTGAGTACAGAGTAGCCTTGAGGGGGAAAGGAAGGGCATCCAGAGCTAGAGCTTCCTGGATGACTAAAGATATAGGGCCAGACTTTCCCTAAAGGCCCTCAACGCCGGACTGCCCGCTGAGAAACACCGCTAACATTTGTCGAAAAAAGCTGGCGAGAATTTCCATTTTTAACTTTAAAGTAAGTAGAACAAATCGCCCGGCGAGAAAATGGGCATTGCACACTCATTCTCGGCAGATTTCTCGGCGGGTAAGTGCAAAGTTAGACAAATGGGCGGTCGTTACCGGAATGGACGGTAAGTAGAAAAATTTAGTCTGAGGCTGCGGTTGGGCCTAGGGAGGGGGGGAAAACATAAAAAGCAAATTTTCATTAAAAAAAAATAGACACGTACAAAGCATCACCAAGACAGTTCTAACCCTAATCACCGTGTTAAAATTTTAAAAAATAATTACAGAACCTTTAACTTACCTTTCTTTGCAGGTCCCCCCTTACCGCCCTGTTTAAGCAGCTTTTACAGGGCGGGTCTCTCGGCGATCTGGACATCAGCGGTTGAGGCCAAACTTACGCCTGGCGGTTGTTTTCGTGGGTGGTTTGATCCCGTCTTCAGATGTGGGCGATAACATTCAAAAACTTACCTGGAAACTCTTGCCGGGCGGAAAACCAGCTGTAACGCCGAGAAAATCGCCGACAATGCAGCCGAACGTCTGGCCTATAGAAGTTAAAATGAGACAGAAAAAGGAGGCTTATGATAATTGTAAGATTCATAATTTAGTAGAGAGACAAGCTGAACATAGAACGTAGATAGTTTTATCGCCAAGAATGATCTGCTGTTGCTGGGCGTTACTTCTCTGCGTCAGTAGATCCAATATGATATCTTTGTCAGTTCCAAATCCTTTCTTGGCCTTGTGAAGCGTCTCCGCATCTTGATTGACGTCAAAATCTGGACTCATAGAAATTTACAGCATGGAAGGAGGCCCAAGAGCTATCTAGCCTAATCCCACTTTCCAGCTCTAGATCCATAGACCTGTAGGTTACCACATTTGAAGTGCACATCCAAGCATCTTTTAAATATGGTGAGGGTTTCAGCCTCTACCACCCTTTCAGGCAGTGAGTTCCAGACCCCCACCACCCTCTGGGTGAAGACATTGCCCCTCATAACTCCTCTAAACCTCCCCCCAATTACTTTAAATCTATGCCCCCTGGTTGTTGACTTCTCTGCCAAGGGAAACAGGTCCTTCCTATCCACTCGATCCAATCCCCTCATAATTTTATACACCTCAATTATGTCTCCCCTCAGCCTCCTCTGTTCCAAAGAAAACAGACCCAGCATCTCCAATCTTTCCTCATCGCCAAAGTTCTCCAGTCCAGGCACCATTCTTGTAAATCTCCTCTGCACCCTTTCCAGTGCAATCACATCTTTCTTGTAATGTGGTGACCAGAACTGCACACAGTACTCCAGCTGCGGCCTAACCAGTGTTTTATACCATTCGAGCATAACCTCCTCGCTCTTATATTCCATGCCTCGACTTATAAAGGCAATTATTCCATATGCCATCTTAACCACCTTATCTACCTGGCCTCCTACCTTCAGGGATCTGTGGACATACACTCCAAGGTCCCTTTGTTCCTCTACAATTTTCAGTGTCGTACCATTTAATGTGTATTCCCTTGCCTTGTTAGACCTCCCCAAATGCATTATCTCACACTTATCCGGGTGAAATTCTATTTGCCACTGTTCTGCCCATTGACCAGTTGATTGATATCTTCCTGCAGTCTGCAGCTTTCTTCTGCATTATCAACCACACAGCCGATTTTAGTGTCATCGGCAAACTTCTTCATCATACCTCCTCCATTTAACAGGAGATTGAAAATAGAAATGAGAGACAAAGAGCGAGTATGCGAATAGATCAGCGGCTAACATAAAAAGGAATCCCAAAGTATCTTATAAATAGTAAAAGGGTAGCCAAAGGAAGGGTGGGAGGATCTTCTTCTGAAGGCAGAGGGCAGAGGGCAGAGGGCAGAGGGCAGAGGGCAAGGCTGAGATATTACATGAGTACTTTGTATCTGGTTTCACTGGAGCAGAGGATGCTGCCAATGTAGCTGTAAATGAGGAGGCAGTGGCGATATTGGATAGGATAGGATAAAATAGATAAAGGGGAGGTACTTAAAGGGTTGGCTGTCCTCGAAGTAGAAAAGTCACCCGGTCCGGAGCTGAGGGAAGTAAGGATGCAAATTACTGAGGCTCTGGCCACAATCTTCCAATCCTCTTTAGGGAGTGCTGCCTGAGGACCGGAGGATTATAAATGTTATATCCTGTTCAATAAAGGGGAGACGGATAAATTCGGCAACTATAGGCTGCTCAGCCAAATGTCATCAGTGGGGAAACTTATCGAGACAACAATTTAGGACAAAGATCATTTGCATTTGGAAAAGTAAACTCATAAATTAAAGTCAGCTTGAATTTGTTAAAGGCAAATAGTTTCTGGCTTGCTTGATTGAGTTTTTTGATGAAGTAACAGAGAGGGTGGATGAGGGCACTGCAGTTGATGTTATGTATACAGACTTTCGAAAGGCGTTTGATAAAGTGCCACATAATAAACTTGTTAACAAAATTAAAGCCCATGGGATTAAAGGGGCAGTGGCAACTTGGATACAAAATTGGCTAAGGGATAGAAAGCAGAGAATAGTGGTGACCAGTAGTTTTTTTAGATTGGAGGGCATTATATATTGATGTTCTCCAAGGTATGAGGATGCTCTTTTTGATATATTAATGACCTGGACTTGGATATACAGCGCATCATATCAAATTTTGCAAATGAGATGAAACTCAGAAGTGTAGTAAGCAATGAGACAGATAGTAAGAGACTTCAGGAGGACACAGACAGACTGGTGAAATGGGCAGGCACATGGCAGATGCAATTTAACACAGAGAAGTGTGGTGACACATTTTGATAGGGAGAATGAGGAGAGGCAATATGAACCAAACTGTACAATTTTCAATGGGCAATATTTCCGGCCTTAGTGTTTTTTTATTTTTCAGGATTGCTGGAATAGCGCCCATTTTAAAGACCGTTAGTTTCGGTTTTTTATTTTGGGCGATAGCCTTAGTGATGTGAAATGGCCCTTAGCAATGTATTCAGTTGTGCAAGCTGGCATCCATAACAATGGCTGTTCTGCGAATGCGTGGTTTTTTTTTAGCAAAGAAGTATTCCCGCGATTCGGGCGTTCAGGGGTCATCTGCGCATGCTCAGAACAGTCAAAGAGAGTAAGCGAGAGAAGGAGAGAGAAAAGAGAGCAGTGATCAGAGTTGGAGAGCTGTAATTTGAGTATTGTGTTGGATAGTTGTAATTGGAGTGTTTATTCTTAAATCTTGGAGCTATGTCGTCCAATACAAGTGTCCACAAGGAGGAGCTGTCAGGAAGGAGGCGGGCTAAGGCATTTTCCGATGAAGCTAATGAGGACCTCATGAATGAGTTTGAAAGTCGGTGGGGACAGTTAACCCGGGGTGGGTGTGGGAAACCTCCCCCACGCACCGATCAGAAAATATGGGGCGATATCGCGGCGATTGTATCCTCAGTGGCCCACGTTAGACGAGAGGCAGACCAATGCCGGAAGAGGTAGAACAGCTTGGTTGCTTCGGCAAGAGTAAGTATAAAATTATTACATTTTAAATGTTAATGATCCACTGAATTAATTACAATGTAAATGTGCTGGATTGTAATTAAGCTGGGTAATCTTGGGTAGCTTCCCTGCTAAGATTTGGACTCGGGTCGGAACCTGCTAATTTTGCTAATAAGTCTAATTTTGCTCAGATGCCTTACATTGAATCAACAGTATTAATTATTATTATTTAAAGGAATGACTGGAAACAGACAGAACGCAAACGTTCGGTATTTCTACCACATTAGTTCAGAAGGAGAATTTTTGTGTGCTGTGAGGAAGTATTTAACTTGGGCACCGTCTCCTTTTAGGTTAGTTTGGGGGATGGGGCATGACTGAGCACTGAGGGGTCTGGTCACCTTTACCCAGACTGCGTGAGTCATACAGTGACCCAGCCTGGACTGGGGGAGAGCTGCCCTGGCTCACTGTCTGCCCTGGGACACTTTGGGATATTAGCTCCGGCCACATGGAGGTCTCCGAGCACAGCCCATGGACACGGTGCCCCCTCCCATTACACTCCTGATTTCCCCCCTCCCCCCGCCCCGGGGGACCTCCATCAATTCAAATAAACTGCCTACCTCCCCTCAGGCACTGAATGGCACGGCCTATGGATGGGACCTTTCCTGGAGATTGTACGTGAGATGTTTGGTGTCAAGCATTAGTTCTTAAACACGATCTTATTAAATATCTTCTCTGAACATAGATGTTATAACGATGCACCCAGCGTGAATCCAAACTGTATTAGCATAAAACGTTAAGAATAGAATGTGGGGTGACTAATTGTGGATTACAATATCTGTTGTGTTTCCATAATAGTACCTAGTCAATTAGCTTATGCCATGCTCTTGTCACGTTTGCAGAGGAAGATATCTAAGAATCGGGCGGAGCAGAGGTGGACTGGAAGAGGCCCTGCTGAGCTCCACTGACTTGGAGTAACATGCCACAGCTCTAGTGGGCACCCACAATCGGTCTGCCACCTGTGGTGGTGCAGATCCCGTTGTTGCGCCTTATGAGTAATGTGTAAAGCAGTGGTAAACTAGTGGTAATTTAAGGTAATTTCATGGCATTTCATTACAATATATAAATGATGTAATGTTATGCATGTTGCTTCTGTACTCTCAGCATAATCATATGTAATGTCTCTCGTTCACATTTATTGCAGTAGTGTTGCTCCTCGTCCATATGCCAGCACAGCAGCACAAACATTCTCATGTCTACCCTTCTCTTCTAATAACCTCAAATTATGTTTCGCAGCTCCCCAGACTCCCCAGGTGCAAAGGGAGGCTCCTGCCATAATCCCTTTGCTGCTGCAGGTGGTCATCACCACGGGTGCAGAAGACGAAACCTGCGGCCACATCATCATCAACAGATGAAGTAGCGGGGCCAAACGGCTTGCAGCAGGCCACTCCGAGTCATCCAGTGCCCACGGAGGTTGAGTCGGCGAAGTAGGCATGCGCTGCGACGAGTAGATGTAAATGAGGACATGGTCTCACTGTCGAGGACGATCGTCGATTTAGATCGAGAGCTCCTCCAGGCACTTGGTTGGTTGACCGGCAACATTGTCACACTGTCCGTGTGCATAACGGAGGGCATGGATCGGAGAGTTGTGGCAATGGAGCGAGCGACCGACTCTGTCAATGCCTTACGACTTGCCATTGTTTTGGGAGACGGCACTCCACCCCAAGATGCCGTATTTACCACCAACCACCAGGACAGATGCGAGACAGGAGGAAGAACTTCCTTCTGACTTGGAAGTTGTTTTTCGGCCTTTTGCCTTGAGGTCCCCTGATGCAAGACATCTTGGTCCCATTACTCGGGGAGTTATTGGGAAACGGCGGGGGGCAGGGTCAAGGTGCAGGAGGGAAGCGTGGCTGCAGGTAGGGAGGAGGGGTGCTGTATATAGTTATTGTTGTTATTAAAAATAATTTTTTGTAGAATGTTGACTGTTGGGGATGGTGGGAGGGTGTAGTTATATTGCTGTGTTACAAATGTTGCTGACTGTTGGGGTTTGGGGGGGGTGGGTGTTATATATGTTTGTGAAAACATTTTCACATTCGTCTTCAATTATTAAACATTTTTATTTAACTTTACAATTGTCCTGAAGTGTGTTCTAATAATATAAGGTAAAACACCAATACAAGGGTTGGAAACAATGGCCATGGCCAGGCCGAGCCAGGCAAGGATGTAACGTAACACAACTGTAACTATCACCAATGGAAGTTCACACAAAACGTTCATTTATGAGCTGCTGACGCAAGAGATTTACAGCTTTGTAACTTCACGGGGCTTTTCCAGTCTTGTGGGGGTGGAGGGTGGGGGCATGGGTTCATCGCCAGGCTGATTGTCCTCCCGAGGTCTTTGTCCTTCTCCTCCTCGTCTTCCTCTTCCGCCTCCCCTCTCTCCTGAGGTGGATCGGCAGTCCCACCTGACAATTGTTGTTCTCTTCTCATAGCTAGGTTATGCAACATGCAGCACACCACAATAAACTCAGTGACCTGCTCAGGGTGATATTATAGGTTGCCTCTGAGTGGTCCAGGCATCTGAAGCGCTGCTTAAAGACTCCAATTGTCTTTTGGACGATATTGCATGTAGCGATATGGCTTTCATTGTAGCGATTCTCGTCTTCCGTCTGGGGCTTACACAGTGGAGTCATGAGGCAGCTGGCAAGGTCATATCCTTTATCCCCCAGCATCCAACCATGACCTTATGGCTGACTCTTAAACAGGTCAGACACAGTGCTCTCACGAAAGATGTGCGCATCATGCATGCTGCCTGGAAAATTTGCATTTACCGCCATGATTATTTGCTTGTGGTCGACAACGAGCTGCACATTCAGGGAGTGGAATCCCTTTCGGTTCTGAAACACCTCTGTAAAGATGCCCACATCGCAATGTGCGTACAGTCTGTTGCTCCCTGCACCTTGGGGAAGTTTGCTATTCTCGAGAATCCCAAAACCCTCTCAGTCTGTGCCTCCCTAGTCATAGGAAAGCTTATAAAGTCCACCCTGTGAGCGTAAAGGGCTTCAGTCACTTGTCGAATGCAGCAATGTGTGGCGAGAGATACCGCAAATGTCGCCAGCTGAGGCCTGAAGGGAGCCCGATGCCTAGAAGGAAAGTACCGCTGTAACCTTAACCTCAATGGGCAGTACGGTCCTGATGGTGCTGGTAGGCTGCATATCTCCCTTAATTAGCTGGCATATCTCATTGATGACCTCCTTTCGGAAGCGCAGCCTCCTAACGCAAGTCCAGGTATGATCGCTTATCCCTGCAAATGCATTGGGTATAAGGTCTCCTCCTCCACAGCAGTCTGCCATCTCTTTGATTGGGCACATAATGCTCTTCAATATACCTTCTCCCATCTCTATTCTGCAGCATGTGATTAGTGATCAATACTGGTTGAGAAATTACAGGCCCCATCACTATAAATGCCTTATTTTGTCCTCAACAAATACAAATGTGATTAGATGATTAACAAGAGTCAAAAAGTCCCTTAAAATCACTCACAAATTGATTCTCCTCACAAGCACTTCAAGCAGCCTTTCAGTACAGATCCTTCAAGTTAGAAAATGGCGTCCATAGTGCCGAGTTAATGTCAGGTGAGTGCAGCTTTTCTTCAGCGTCTTTTTGGGCCAGCGATCATTTGGGCGAATTGTGGGCGAGATCCCGAAAATAGCGCTCGACGATAATCTGGGCCATAATCGGGCACTAGTTTCCATTATAAACACTATTCTCGGCCTTGCACGAGGATGACGCCATATTTTTTTTAAGAATAGGCCGGGCGATGCAGCTCATTCCTGTGTGCTGAAAGTTGGGCCGGCGATAAATGGGTTATAATCGGGCGCTTTTAATCAAAAGTATTGTTTAAACTTAGGCCAAAAAAAGGGTCTCATGCCAAAAAAACAGTGCAATTCACTGGGGAAATTTGAGCCCAATGTGTATTTTTGTTGTGTTGATTGAGGGATAAACATTGGCCAGGATACTGGGGATAACCCCCTACTCTTCTTCAAAATAGTGATACAGGATCTTTTATGTCCAACTTGAAGAGAGCAGACAGAGCCTCAGTTTAATATCTCATCTGAAAGACAGCACCTCCAACAGGAGCTCCCTCAGCATTGCACAGGAGTATTAGCCTTGATCTTTTTTGTGTTCATATGCCTCAAGTAGGACTTGAACCTGCACTCTTCTAGACCCAGAGGCAATTGTGATACCCCCTGTGCCACAGCTGACACTAGTAAATAGGTTATAGATTAAAGAGGATGTAGGATAAAGGACACTAACAGTGAACAGAGAGAAATGTGTGCGCTGTTCAATCTGTCTGTTGGTCCGATGTTGACTTGTGTAAACCTACAGGACAACATTTTCAGTGAGAGCAGGGACTCAGTGAACAAATTAGAAGGGCTACAGAGTAGAGCAGTGTTCATGGTATAGGAGGATTTAATTACTCAACCATTAAATGGTCTGATGGAGAGAAAGAGCATAAATGTTTGTTGATAATGATTGCTTTCATACTTGGGATGCTGAGGAGAATATCAGAAGAAATAATATATTGTAACTTAGTCCTCAGCAATGACTCTGGGATGATATCTGGGGCAAGGTTGTTTCTCTGCAATCCCGCCGAAGACCGTATGAGATGGCAATGGTGGGGGTGATGTAGCAGTGAGGCCTGCCAGTGTAGCCTGATAAATCACCAGGACCAGTTGGGGTACACCTTAGGATGCTGAGAGAAGTAAAGGTGGAAATTGCAGAGGTACTGGCCATAATCTTCCAATTCTCCTTAGATATGGGGGTGGTGCCAGAAGACTGGAGAATTGCAAATGTTACACCCTTGTTCAAAAATGGGTGTAAGAATAAACCCAGCTACCACAGGCCATTCAGTTTAACCTCGGTAGTGGGGAAGCTCTTAGAAATGATAATGCGTGACAAAATTAGCAGTTACTTGGACAAGTGTAGATTCATTAAGGAAAGCCAGCATGGATTTGTTAAAGGCAAATTGTCTTTAACCAAATTGATTGAGTTTTTTGATGAGGTTACAGGGAGGGTTGATGAGGGTAATGCACTTGACATGGTGTACATGGACTTCCAAAAAGCATTTGATAAAATGCCACATAATAGGCTTGCCAGCAAAGTTGAAACCCATTGAATAAAGGAGACAGGGGCAGCATGGATACGAAATTAGCTAAGTGACAGAAACAGAGAGTAGTGATGAATGTTTTTTTTTCAGACTGGAGGAAGATATATAGTGGTGTTCCCCAGGGGTTGGTACTAATACCACTGCTTTTCTTGATATAGATTAATGATTTAGACTTGGGTGTACAGGGCACAATTCCAAAATTTGCAGATGATACAAAACTTGGAAGTATAGTGAACAGTGAGGAGGAGAGTGATAGACTTCAAAAAGACATAGAAAGTGGTGGATTGGGCAGGCACGTGGCAAATGAAATTTAACATAGAAAAGTGCAAAGTGATACATTTCGGTAGGAAGTACGAGGAGAGGCAATATAAACTAAAGAATACAATTTGAAAGAGGGTGCATGGACAGAGAAACCTGAGGGTATTTGCACAAGTCATTGAAGGTGGCAGGGCATGTTGAGAAACCGGGATTGTTGTCGCTGATAGGTGCAATGGTTGCCCTTGTGCTCCGACAAAACATGGATGTTGTTATATATGTAAACTTGTATTTACTCTGTGAAGCCACCAGAGGGTTCATCCCCTGGAGTCCCAAGCGATCCCACAATCTCTTGGGAGCACAGGTATTTAAGAAGGACTCACAGGTTGGAGAGGCACTCTGGAGACCTGCAATAAAAGATAAAGTCACACTTTACATTGAGCTCATAACGTTCAGTCTGACTCTTTCTCCATACATAACAACTGGCGACGAGATACAGATAGTGAACCCAAAGATGCAGAGAACAGTGGGCATCCTGGAGAAATTCTCAGAGGGAGATGAGTGGGAAATTTTTGTGGAGTGATTTGACCAATACTTCGTGGCCAACGAGCTAGATGGGAAAGAGAATGCTGCCAAATGAAGGGCGATCCTCCTCACCATCTGTGGGGCACCAACGTATGGCCTCATGAAGAATCTGCTCACTCCACGAAACCCACGGAGAAATCATACGATGATTTGTGTACACTGGTCTGATAGCATTTGAACCCGAAGGAAAGCATTCTGATGGCGAGTTACCGGTTCTACACCTACAAAAGATCTGAAGGCCAGGAAGTGGTGAGTTATGTTGCCGAGCTAAGACGCCTTGCTGGACATTGCGAATTTGAAGGACATTTGGAGCACATGTACTTGGCATTGGCCACGAAACAATACTTCGCAAACTTTTGACTGTCGAGACCCCAACCTTGAGTAAGGCCATAGCGATAGCCCAGACGTTCATTGCCCAGTGACAATACTAAGCAAATCTCTCAGCACACAAGTGCAGCTACTAATACTGTGAATAAAGTGATGTTGTTTTTGAATCCCAATGTACAGGGCAGGTCACACATGCCTGCAGCTGCACGTCCACAGATATCTCAGAGTCCACCATCAAGGGTGATGAATGCAAGGCTATTAACACCTTATTGGCACTGCGGGGGTGATCATCATTTCCATTTATGCCAATTCAAAGGGTATATTCACAAGGGCTGTGGAACAATGGGACACCTCCAGCGTATGTGCAGGCGTGCTGCTAATCCTGTTAAACCTGCAAACCACTATGTTGCAGAGGAGGACAGGTCCACGGGGGATCACAACGAACCAGAGCCTCAGACCGAGGAGACAGAGGTACATGGGGTGCAAACCTTCAACACGAATTGTCCCCCGATAATGCTGAATGTTGAACTAAATAGACTTCCAGTGTGAATGGAACTGGACATGGGCGCGAGCCAGTCCATCATGGGCAAAAAGACTTTCGAAAGATTGTGGTGTAACAAGGCCTCAAGGCCAGTCTTAGCTCCAATTCGTATGAAACTAAGAACTTACACGAAATAACTGATTCCCGTACTCGGCAGTACTACTGTAAAAGTCTCCTATGATGCAGCGGTGCACAAGCTACCACTCTGGATGGTACCAGGCGATTGTCCCACGCTGCTCGGCAGGAGCTGGCTGGGAAAGATATGCTGGAACTGGGACGACATCCGAGCACTATCGCCCACTGATGACACTTCGTGTACCCAGGTCTTAAACAAATTTTCTTCACTGTTCGAACCAGGCATCAGGAAATTCCAAGGAGCAAAAGTGCAGATCCACCTAATTCCGGGGGCGTGACCCATCCATCACAAGATGAGAGCAGTTCCGTACATGATGAGAGAAAGGATAGAGATCGAGCAAAACCGGCTGCAAAGAAAGGGCATCATTTCACTGATCGAGTTCAACGAGTGGGCCAGCCCAATCGTTCCTGTCCTCAAGGGAGATGGCACCGTCAGAATCTGTGGCGATTACAAATAACTATTTATCATTTCACCCTGCAGGGCCAATACCCACTACCAAAGGCCGATGACCTCTTTGCAACGCTGGCAGGAGAAAAGATGTTCACGAAGCTGAATCTGACTTCAACCTACATGACGCAGGAACTGAAGGAATCATCGAAGGGCCTCACCTGCATCAACACGCACAAAGGTCTTTTTATTTATAACAGATGCCCATTTGGAATTCGATCAGAGCCGGCGATATTCCAGAGAAACATGGAAAGATTACTGAAGTCGATCCCGCACACCGTGGTCTTCCAGGATGACATCTTGGTCACAGGTCGGAACACAGTCGAGCATCTGCAGAACCTGGAGGAGGTACTTAGTCGATTCAACCACGTGGGGCTCAGGTTAAAACGCTTGAAGTGCGTTTTCCTGGCACCTGAAGTGGAGTTCTTGGGAAGGAGGATTGCGGCAGAAGGCATCAGGCCCACCAACGCGAAGACGGAGGCAATCGAGAATGCACCGTTTCTGGGACTTCTGAACTACTTTGATAACTTCTTACCGGGTCTCAGCACACTGTTAGAACCACTGCATGTCTTACTATGAAAAGGGGACGAATGGGTTTGGGGCAAAAGCCAAGAAAATGCCTTTGTAAAAGCGAGAAAATTGTTATGCTCAAACAAATTGCTTGTGTTGTATGATCCATGTAAGCGTTTGGTAAGCCATATGTGATGCATCGTCATATGGCGTCGAGTGCGTATTGCACTAAGCTAGTGATTTCAGGAAACTGCAACCGGTTGCTTATGCATCCAGGAGTCTGTCTAAGGTTGAGAAAGCCGACAGCATGATTGAGAAAGAAATGTTAACGTGTGTCTATGGGGTAAAGAAAATGCATCAATATCTGTTTGGGCTAAAATTTTAATTGGAAACTTACCATAAGCCACTCATATCCCTGTTTTCTGAGAGTAAAGGGCTAAATACCAACGCATCGGCCGGCATCCAGAGATGGGCACTCACGTTGTCCGCATACAACGATGCCATCCGCCACAGGCCAGGCACAGAAAACAGCGCCGATGCTCTCAGTAGGCTGCCATTGCCCACCACGGGGGTGGAAATGGCGCAGCCCTCAGATTTAGTCATGGTTATGGGAGCATTTGAGAGTGAGAGATCACCCGTCACTGCCCGGCAGGTCAAAACCTGGACGAGCCAGGACCCCTTATTATCCCTAGTCAAAAGCTGTGTGCTTCACGGGAGCTGGTCCAGTGTCCCAGTGGAAATGCAGGAAGAGATAAAGCCGTTTCACCGGCACAAAGATGAAATGTCTATGCAGGCAGACTGCCTTCTGTGGGGCAATCGTGTAGTGGTTCCCAAGAAGGGCAGAGACATCTTCATCAATGACCTCCACAGTACCCACCCAGACATCGTCATGATGAAAGCAATAGCCAGATCCCACGTGTGGTGGCCCAGTATCGATGCGGACTTAGAGTCCTGTGTTCACAGATGTAATACATGCTCGCAGTTAAGCAATATACCCAGGGAGGCGCCGCTAAGTTTATGGTCTTGGCTCTCCAAACTGTGGTCTAGGGTACACGTCGACTATGCAGTCCCGTTCTTGGGTAAAATGTTCCTTGTGGTTGTAGCCACGTACTACAAGTGGATTGAATGTGAGATAATGTCGGCTAGCACGTCCCATGCCATGATTGAATGCCTGCGGGCCATGTTTGCAACACACAACCTACCCGATATCCTGGTAAGCGACAACGGGCCATGTTTTACCAGTGCTGAGTTCAAAGAATTCATGACTCGTAACGCGATCAAACATGTCACATCTGCCCTGTTTAAACCAGCGTCCAATGGTCAGGCAGAGAGAGCAGTGCAAACCATCAAGCAAGGCTTGAAGAGGATAACTGAAGACTCACTGCAGACTCGCCTATCCTGAGTCCTGCTTAGCTACCACACGAGACCCCACTCATTCATTGGGATCCCACCTGCTGAACTGCTCATGAAAAGAGCACTTAAGACAAGGCTCTCGTTAGTTCACCCTGATCGACATGTAGAGAGCAGGTGGCTTCAACAAAGTACATACCATGATAGCGCAAATGTGTCACACGAGATTGAAATCAATGATCCTGTATTTGTATTGAATTATGGACAAGGTCCCAAGTGGCTTCCCGGCACTGTCGTGGATAAAGAGGAGAGCAGGGTATTTCAGTTCAAACTTTCAAATGGACACATTCACCAGAAACACTTGAACCAAATCAAACTCAGATTCACAGACTATCCTGAGCAACCCAAATTGGATCCCACCTTCTTTGATCCCCCAACATACACACCAGTGGCAACCAGCACCATGGTTGACCACGAAGTAGAACCCATCATCTACAGCAGCCCAGGAGGACCCAACACACCAGGCAGCCCAGCAAGGCCAGCTGCACAGCAGCCCAGTGAGGGCCCAACAAATGATTCAACAACACCAGCTTTCACACCAAGACGATCAACCAGGGCAAGAAGGGCCCCAGATAGACTCAAATTTTAAATAGCTACACTCTTGACTTTGTGGGGGCGGGGGGGAGTGGGGGTAGTGTTGTTATATATGTAAACTTGTATTTACTCTGTACAACCACCAGAGGGCTCATCCCCTGGAGTCCCAAGGGATCCCTCAATCTCTTGGGAGCACAGGTATTTAAGGAGGCCTCACAGGTTGGAGAGGCACTCTGGAGACCTGCAATAAAAGAATAAAGTCACACTTTACTTTGAGCTCACAGTGTTCAATCTGACTCTTTCTCCATACATAACAGATGTCTGCTCTCTTTAAATGAAAAAGCTGAAGGCAGAAGATTGATAACATGGGGGTGATTTCTTTGCTATCAAACAGGCGAGCATTCAGTCCGAACAAATGAGCATCCATCCTAACAGAACTAGCAATTATTCTCTCTGACCCTGCTCTCTATCTCAAATTGATTCGCTGCTTTGTGAGTTTTTCTCCCATCCAATCGTCCCAGTGTCTGTTCCTTTCTCAATCATGTTCCTCTGTGACTTTCTCTCCTACTCCCCGAGCCCTCCTTTCTCCTCTAGCTTTCTCCTTTCTGTCCCGAGACTTCCTTCTGTGGCTCGGTGTCAAAAAATGTTTTGATTGCTATAACTCCTGTTAAGTGCCTTGGAATGTTTTGCGCGTTAAATGCAATGTCAAAGATTGCACATGATACAAACCTTGGCAAAACACTGTAAATAGAGAGCAGGATAGTATCAGACTTCAGGAGAGTAGAGGCTGGTAAAATGGGCAGACACATGGCAGATGCAAGTTAATGTGACTGAGTATGAAGTGAGGCACTTTGGGAACGCACGGGCAAATCCCGGCACTGTTTGTAAGGGGACTGCGTTTATAAATAAACAAGCATGGTGAACCAGTAAGGAATTGCAGGATCTGTGTCAAATGTCAGGTGTGTGTGTGTGTGTGAGAGAGAGTATCAGGAGAGTTCACTCCCAGTCACGCAGCAACGGGACCTGCACTGTTTGAAGATCCACCGATAGTTACAATGGAACAACAGGATATCAATTGATTTATAACATAAAATTGCATATTTACAAATCCGATTGAATGATTGATCAGTCTGCTGCTGAGAGGAGGTGGAGAAGGTTGGTGGCCTGAGCATTGAGCCATCAGTCTGTTGGTGAATGGCAGCAGTTCATGGTACTCATGTTTCACCAGCTGACCCTCTGTGCAGGTCGGACACATTCCGACCGTTGGTGCAGTAAACATGCCAAGGTCACTGCACCTGATCGCAGTTGCTCCTGGGGGTTCTGGAAGAATGACTGGCAATCCTGGGCATAAGGTGGTGTCCGTTTGGGGAGATCTCGAGCCAACTGACGTGATAATTGTCGATCAGCGAGGAAGCCGCGACAGATCCAATGAGTGGGAAGAGCAACTGTAGTGCGGAACAACAAGCCCTGGTCACCTCCTCACTCTGTGCATCCAGGTGCAACAACAAGCGCACCAGGTTGGAATGGATCTGTCGGCAGGAGGAGGATTTGGAACCTCCCATTCCACATTTGGTCAAGGTCTCCAACACGCTGAATGTTTTAGCCCGCACCTTATCAGATTCAGCAGCAAAGAGAGGTTGGATCCTCGCGAGGATTTTCCCGATAAAGGGTTGGCTAGTGTTTGCTCCTGACAGGATTAAGTGCTTTGAGAGGCATGACATCACCTCAAATAATACCACTTCTGTCTGGTTCTCCTGGTTCCCCAACAGAGTAATCATTGTGTGCATCATGTTCTGAGACAAACTTTGAGTATTGTGACGCTCTCGAATGTTGTACAGGCCCCTGACACACATCAACTGGACAACTGGAGAACCACAGAGCAAACAGCTTCGCAATCTATTCGCCAGAATGCCAATGAGCTGCTGCTGTGAAGCCAGTGGGGATTTTAACAGCTCTGCAAAGAAGGAAGCCACGGTGACTGCCTGACAGTCTTAGACCGTAAGGATTTGGGCCGCCAGCAGTGTCATCATGCCAGTCAGACAGGGGCCAGCAAAGCTCCCCATTGCCCTGGCCAGCAGGACCACGCCCTTGTGGGACCTGTAGAGACCCATCATCTGGTCCCATCCTCCACCTTGCTCCATGTTGTTCAGCACTGTTTCATTATTTGTCGGTGCTAGCAGGACCTTCAGTGTCTGCACATAGTTTACGCACAAATCGCTGCTCTCTGGTGTTAGAGGCTCAATGGAGATTTCCCTCTGCTGGGATCGACCATCAGGATTTAAACCACTGACCAGACAAACCTTCATGCAAGAGTTAAGATAAATGAGCAGGGCACTAAATATCTGCGGGAATAACGACGTCACCGCCTTTGCCGACTCGGGCTCATTTATCATCTCATGCAGCCCACAGATGACAGCCAGGGATCCTTGTCTCGAATGCTTGGTTGTTTTAACAGGATAGGTTCTGCTTAATGCAAATGGTAGCTGATGGTTGAGTATGTCGAGCAGCTCTCTCATTGCACTTGTGACCCATTCTGTGTCCTCGGCCAGTGATCGCCACACGTCACTGATGTACTTGTCCAAAGGGACAGGGTAGATGAGGAGACAAGACACAACTGTTGCTCTGTTGTGGGAGGCCAAAATGGCGATACTCCTTAGAACCGCATGTGTCACCTCCTCATGAGGAACTGATTCCAACTGAACACTCAGCACGTGGAGTATCTCTATCACGTGATCCCGAAGATCACTGCCACATCTCTCAATGATAAATTTCATGAGGACAGCGGCTGCACTGGAACAGCTGAGGTGTTGGTTGGACAATCCTTTAAAGGACACGAAGAGCAAGTTGGTCAGTTGCTCATGGGGCAAACACTTGGAAATGACCTCCATGATCGGGCAGCAAGTTTGAAAGAGGACTGAAGCATCAGGGTTAACTAACTGTCATCTGACTGCTTGCAGAACCTCCAACTGCTCCATTTGCTGAGCCCGATTGTTGCCTTCATACGATATCTGAATGGCCAGAATGGTGTACAAGGTGTCATAGAAACATAGAAACATAGAAAATAGGTGCAGGAGTAGTCCATTCGGCCCTTCGAGCCTACACTGCCATTCACCTCAGTGCCCCTTTCCTGCTTTCTCGCCATACCCCTTGATCCCTTTAGCCGTAAGAGCCATATCTAGCTCCCTCTTGAATATATCCACTGAACTGGCATCAACAACTCTCTGCAGTAGGGAATTCCACTGGTTAACAATTCTCTGAGTGAAGAAATTTTTCCTCATCTCAGTCCTACATGGCCTACCCCTTATCCTAAGACTGTGTCCTCTGATTCTGGACTTCCCCATCATTGGGAACATTCTTCCTGCATCTAACCTGTTCAGTTCCATCAGAAACTTATAAGTTTCTATGAGATCCCCTCTCATCCTTTTAAACTCCAGTGTATAAAGGCCCAGTTGATCCAGTCTCTCCTCATATGTCAGTCCCGCCATCTTCTCTGCACTCCCTCAATAGCAAGAACGTCCTTCCTCAGATTAGGAGACTGAACACAATATTCCAGGTGAGGCCTCACCAAGGCCCTGTACAATTGCAGTAAGACCTCCCTGCTCCTATACTCAAATCCCCTAGTTATGAAGGCCAATATACCATTTGCCTTCTTCACCGCCTGCTGTACCTACATGCCAACTTTCAATGACTGATGAACCATGACACCCAGGTCTCATTGCACCTCTCCCTTTCCTAATCTGCCGCCATTCAGATAATATTCTTTCTTCGTATTTTTGCCCCCAAAGTGGATAACCTCACATTTATCCACATCATACTGTATCTGCCATGCATTTGCCCACTCACCTAACCTGTCCAAGTCACCCTGCAGCCTTTCAGCGTCCTCCATCTCAACTCACACTGCCACCCAGTTAGTGTCATCTGCAAACTTGGAGATATTACACTCAATTTCTTCATCTAAATCATTAATATATGTTGTAAAGAGCTGGGGTCCCAGCAATGAGCCCTGCGGCACCCCACTAGTCACTGCTTGCCATTCTGAAAGGACCCGTTTATCCCGACTCTTTGCTTCCTGTCTGCCAACCAGTTCTCTATCCACATCAGTACATTACCCCCAATACAATGTGCTTTGCTTTTGCACACCAATCTCTTGTGTGGGACCTTGTCAAAAGCCTTTTGAAAGTCCAAATACACCACATCCACTTGTTCCCCCTTGTCCACTCTACTAGTTACATCCTCAAAAAATTCCAGAAGATTTGCCAAGCATGATTTCCCTTTCATAAATCCATGCTGATTTGGACCGATCCTGTCACTGCTTTCCAAATGCGCTGCTATTTCATCTTTAATAATTGATTCCAACATTTTCCCCACTACTGATGTAAGGCTAATTATTACGCATTTTTTCTCTTCCTCCTTTTTTAAACAGTGGTGTTACATTAGCTACCCTCCAGTCCATAGGAGCTGATAGACTGTTGGAAAATGATCACCAATGCATCCACTATTTTTATGGCCACTTCCTTAAGTAATCTGGGATGCAGACTCTCAGGCTCTGGAGATTTATCGGGCTTCAATCCCATCAATTTTCCTAACACAATTTCTCACTAGATCCTTGGTCCTCTAGTATTTCTGGAAGTTTATTTGAGCCTTCCTTCGTGAAAACAGAACCAAAGCATTTGTTTAACTGGTCCGCCATTTCTTTGTTCCCCATTATAAATTCCCCTGAATCTGACTGCAAGGGACCTACATTTGTCTTCACTAATCTTTTTCTCTTCACATATCTATAGAAGCTTTAGCAGTCAGTTTTTATGTTCCCAGCAAGCTTCCTCTCATACTCTATTTTCCCCCTCCTAATTAAACCCTTTGTCCTCTTCTGCTGAATTCTAAAAGTCTCCCAGTCCTCAGGTTTGCTGCTTTTTCTGACCAATTTATATGCCTCTTCCTTGGATTTAACACTATCCTTCAATTCTCTTGTTAGCCACGGTTGAGCCACCTTCCCCGTTTTATTTTTACTCCAGACAGGGATGTACAATTGTTGAAGTTCATCCCTGTGATCTTTAAATTTTTGCCATTGCCTATCCACCGTCAACCCTTTAAGTATCACTGCCAGTCTATTCTAACCAATTCACCTCTCATAGCATGTCCAGGGTCATCTGTCGAACAGGAAGCGATGGGTCTGCACAACGCGGCATCAGTCATCCAATCAGAGTCCCCGTGTGACTTCCAGGTGCTACATTATGAATATTCAGCTTCTCCCTGGAAAATTTCAGCAGCTGTAAGGTCGTGTCCATGGCTCTCTCTCGGTCGAGAGCTTCTCCTGAACTGATCCAAATTTCCACCTGATGGAAAATGACCTCAAACCCTTCAGGGGTCAGGTCCAGAAGCAATAATTGCTTCAGAAGCTCTTCCAGTGAACTCATGGTCTGGGTATAAAGTGTTGCCATCTCTTTTCTTTCACTATTCATGTCCTTGGCATTGTTCAGTTCTGGAGGTAACAAGCTGAAAGTACTGGTCAGGCAAGCTTGGATCAATTGGCAGTGTCTGCTTTGTTTTACTCAGTGTGTAATTTTATCAGATGTGTGCAGGCGTCCATGGCTAACTGTTGAACAGGGCTCTGCAGCAGCTCTGGTGGCTCGGCCTCAATAAAAGCCAGCCTGTACGTCAGCAGCTCCCTGTTTCTGATAAATTTATGGGGAGCTCTCTGGCGATTTGAATGTAGGGAGCTGGCTCTCAGAGTTATGGTCTTTATCAGACTGAGCTTTAGTGTAAGATCCCTGGATTCAGACTTTTTCTCCTGCCCAGTTGTGATGTATTGGTTGATCACAGCTGGCAGAATGTGGGTCTCGATTGTGGACAGCACTAGTTCCTCAGGTGCATAGAAGGCCATGTTCCCATAACACAGAACCAGAGGGCTCTTGGCTTTAGCCAAATCCCCATCAGGCTTGTCCCGAAGAATATTCAAGAAACCTTTCACTGTCTTAAAGTGGTTGGAGTTAGCAAACTCCTCCAGGCTACTGAGGGTTTCATCAAAGTGTGTCATGGTACAGACACCAATGGTGAGGGCTGCACCCTCTCTCTCAGCACTCTCACTGTGCTGCACACTCAGTAGCATTTTGGAAAGCTCCCCCTGTATTTGCTTAGTGTAGGTGTGACGGAGCACTGTCCCCAGTGATGTATAGACAAGCTCTTCTCTTGTGGGGAGAGATTGCCGGTGCCGATCTCTCTGTATATTTGATTAGTGAGCTGACATGTCCATTCCTCGTCATCAATGGCAGTGAGAGATGTGGACAAGACCAGCAATAATTTCTTCTCCCATTCCCTTTGGGCCAGGGACTCCTTTGAATTTGTCAGCAGTTCCTCTACCAATAAAGGAAGCTCCTCTTCCCCCACCACCATCACTGTTGCTGGGTGGATATTGAAGCTCAGGACTTGCATTAGCCTCAGTGCCGCAGCTCCTTGGCTTTGTTGTGGAAAAATATTTCCGAGACTGTATAATATATAAAGAGAGGTTTATTAAATCGGAGACAAAGCTTTGGGAGAAGTGTTAAAGACCCCTGTCTTTGAACCATCTTCTCAAATTGGTATCTGCAGTGAAGTCCTTTTATTTTACAAATTATGTCACTTTACAACACATGCTTTAGCACTACAAAGCTTTGACTTATCGAAGGCTAAGCTTTTGATATAACCCATCCTGCATTGTGACAGGGCAGTATAAACAAGTGCAGGCTTTTGACACCGGTATAAACAAACATACCTAGCACTTAACTCTCCAGTGTTCATTATCTCACTTTCCAATCTCCAGCATAATGCATCAGTATTGTCCCTTACAAAATTCATTTAAAGGGGAAAATAAAACAAATGTTTGGTCCCATATACAATCAAATATATGTCCAAAATTCCGCTCCAACAGCTTCCTCCCTGATATGGGCAACAGACACGATGAGGAGCCGGGTCAGCAATGTCTGAGCTTTAGGGACATTGACATCTTCATTGCAAGTGAGGAAATATCTTTCACTGTCGGCTGTAGTTTCTTTTCCCAAGATATGCAGCACGGTTACATATTATTGTTGAAGCGGCGGTGTATTGGGTCACAGTGACGAACTGCAGCAAGAACATCCTCCATCTTAATGTGATTCAGCACATTACTGTTTCACATAGTCACTAATTCCTCATCTGTAACCTGGTCTGGCTGATTGTTGGATGGTACCAAGGTCCTTGAATCAATGGATGCAGCGCACTGTTGGATGACAAATTCTACAATTGCCTTTCCTCCCTCTAGCTCAAGGTAACCTTGCTGGGCCATGACACAGATTACCTGAGCAACGAGCTTCTTCTCCTGATTGCTGAACTTGTTTTGGAGAAGTGGTTTCAAGGCGGCCACAATCGGAGCCTTCCTCTCAGATTGTGGGGCGATCGATAGGATGAGCTGCCTCAGTACATTGAGTATTCCTACTCTCGTGTTTTGCTCAGTGTTCTTTAACTGCGAGACGAGGTAGTCGAGTATTGAGTCTCCATAAGATGGGCCCAGAACTTCAAAACAGCAAAGAATCTTATTGCGTTTCTTCGCAGCAAAATGCTTATTATACCCAGTCAGATGGTATTTGTATTTGACTACAAAGGATGAGTATACACAGTTATATGTTTGTACGTACATCACCATGTAAACAAATGATCCCACTGTCTTTATCTGTGCTCCTCCAATTCTGACCTCTAAAGGATCGCCGATTTTAATCACTCCACCATTGGTGGTCATGCCTTCAGCTGCCGAGACCCCAAGCATTGGAGTCTCCTCCCTAAATCTCTCGGCTGCTCTATGTCTTTTTATTCCTTGAAGACACTCCTTAAAACCTACCTATTTGACCAAGCTTTTGGTCATCGGCCCTCATATCTCCTTATGTGGCTCGATATCAAAGTATGGTTTATAACACACCTGTGAAGCACCTTGGGATGTGTTACTACATTAAAGGCGCTATATAAATGAAAGTTGTTGTTTTTGTGCATTGACAGGAAGTAAACTCTAAAGGGATTGAAGCTGCTTCATGATTCATAAAGTTGTTGTGACATCAGACACTTGTTCCACTTGTCTCCCTTTAAAATCCTTTTTCTCTACTGCCTACCACTCTGGCTTCTCACCCACATATCCTCCCTGATTTCCTCCGTCAGCCTCTGCACTCAGTGACTCCTCATCCTTGGTCATTTCAATCTCCATTTCAACTTTCCTTGCGCCCCCCTCTCCACTGCTTTTACTGCCTTCCTGTCATCCTTTAAACTTTCTCGGCTAGTGCTTGGCTGAATTGATCACGGTTGTCCTTGATAATCATCGCCATGCTCTCCAATATTACAGCACTGTGTGGAGCTGTCCACATGGTGCGATGGCAGATAGTCATGGCAGCTCGTTAATACTATTTCTGGATGCTGATGCTCCAGTGTCAGGAGGGTCTTTGATATTTTCTGCTGACAACTTTCATCTTCCTCAGCTGTCTTCTTCATGATTGTTTCCACATTGAGGAATATTTTCGCAGACAAATTCTAAAACTTTTCAACACAAAGAAAGGTTTTAACCAAATTATTTCTGTGAGTATAGATTGGCTTTGTTCACTCACTCAGTTTGAAATCAGATCTCTGCTCAGATGTTCTCTGACTGCTTTCACTCTGATGATGAACACTGATCCTTTCCACAGTGTTTACAATTTGTTGTTGATGATTTTCCAGGATTTGGATAGAGTTGATGAACACTTTTGCTTGAAGCTCTCACCTCTTTGCTCTCTCACACACAAATGCACAGTTTCAATGACTTTGCTGTATTTTGACACCACTGTGGTTTCTGGGTTGTCATGGTGATCATTGTGAGGACGGGTTACAGAACCCCTCCGTTGTGATGTGGCCCTGGGTCATGTGCCCATATATGTCCTGCCAGCTGTGTGTGTCAGTTTAAGGTGGGTTGTGGTGGTGAAGGCCCAGACCTGAGATACAGACCATACGGTCAAGACATTGTTCGCAACCCTTGGCAGCCATATTGGATTGAACAGCTGTCTGTTCCTCATAAAGAATTCACCGCACCCACAGACTCTCAAAGTACACGTGACAAAAGATGTTGAAATGGGAATGTAGGACAGATATTTCTAGCAGAATTGCCCCAAATTGGCATGTACATATGAAATTAATTTTAAATACACTATATATTAAAGATCTGACATCATGAGACGATTCCAGGTTTGGAATAGGAAAGCATAATTTCCAGCCCAGGTAATACGGGAGAGCAATAAGGCTCCTTCACTCCAGTAGGATAGTCCCAAATAGTATGGAACCAGTCAGATGATATTTGTATTTGACTAGAAAGGATGAGTATAGATAGTTGGATGTTTGTGCATACATCACCATGTAAACAAATGATCCCACTGTCTTTATTTGCACTCCTCTAATTCTGGCCTCCTGAGCATCACCGATTTTAATCGCTTCACCATTGGTGGCCGTGCCTTCAGCTGCCGAGACCCCAAGCTCTGGAATCCCCTTCCTAAATCTCGGCTGCTCTATGTCCCTTTCCTCCTTGAAGACACTCCTTAAAACCTACCTCTTTGACCCGTCATCTACTCTAATATCTCCTTAAGTGGCTCGATATCAAATTATGTTTTATATAACACTCATGTGAAGCATCTTGGGATGTGTTACTACGTTAAAGGCACTATATAAATGAAAGTTGTTGTTGTTGTGCCTTGACAGGAAGTAAACTCTAAAGGGATTGAAGCTGCTTCATGATGTCATAAAGTTGTTGTGATATCAGACACTTGTTCCACTTGTCTCCCCTTTAAAATCCTTGTTCTCTACTGCCTACCACTCTGGTTTCTCACCCACATATCCTCCCTGATTTCCTCCTTCAGCCTCTGCACTCAGTGACTCCTCATCCTTGGTCATTTCAATCTCCATTTCAACTTTCGTTGCCCCCTCTCCTCTACTTTTACTGCCTTCCTGTTGTCCTTTAAACTCTCCGAACAATATTTGCGGCTAGCTGCTGAACTTTGCCATCTCCACTGGCTTCATACTCCCATGGTCTCAATCACTGACAAGGCCATCTCTGGCCAATTCCTTGTATCACCCACAACCTGTTTCCAACCCCACCTCCTTCTGCATCCATCCCTACAAAAAACTCCCTTTCACAGGAACAAGAGGACATTTAGCCCCTAAGGTTTGCTCTGCCACTAACCTAGATCATGGCTGATTTGCACCTCAAGCCCATTTACCCGCCTGTGCTTTATATCCCGTGATACTCTTATCTATTAAAATTCTATCTATCTCAGTCTTGAAAGCTCCAATGATCCTAGAATCCACAGGCCTTTGGGGGAGAGCGTTTCAGATTTCTACTACCCTGTGTGTGATAAAGTGTTGCCCGATTTCACCCCTGAATGTGTTGGCTCTAATGTTAATATATTATCCTGTTGAATGCCTTTGATGAAATGTCCCCAGTAAAATCCTCACTCTCATCCATCTTGTTTGTTCATCGCCAGATCTGGCTGGACCACCTCAAGCAGTATTGGGTCCTGCTCTCCTCTGCCCAAACTGATCATCCTAGAATGCAAAGATAAGCCTCGACTTCGCTTCTCTACCAACTGTCTTCTTAAACTGCTCTCCCCTGTCCCCCTCCTCCCTTACCACCAAGGAGCCCACCTCGCTCTCCTGTCCCTCTCTCCTGCAGCAGTTGGTGCTGCTCTGCCTAGCCTCATGTCCTCCTCCCATTCCTCGTCCAGACCAAGGGGTAATCCCGAGCAAGAACCTCATGACAAAGCACTCCCTTTCTCCTGGTGACTCTCAGAAGTTGTCCAATCAGGTGGAGTAGCACAGCACTTAGGGGAAGTCCTCAGAGAATTTCTGAAATAAATGTTGCTCGAGTGTTGATGAAGTCTTGACAAAATGTCCCAGAAAGTCACTCGATGTGTTTCAGAGGTCCTCTTCACATCTCCAGCAGCAATGACCATGAAATGTTGAGTGTCCCTTTAATTGGTGAGTATCCCTTTAAGTGGTGAGTATCCCTTTAAATAGCATTTGAAATCGACATAAACAGCCAATCAGCTGGTTACTGTTCGGAGCGGGTGTTAGTTAAAGCGCTAGCCACCAAAATGCCGTGTTGCCTCTTTAATGAGCGCTAACAGGCATTTTAAGTGGTAGTCAGCTGTTTAACAAGCCTCTGAGCAGCCGTTTCTTGCGCTGTCTTCAACTCCTTTACCAATATTGCATCTTGTGCTAAACGTGGGCCAAACCGGTACTTCAGCTTAAGACCCCACCTTGACCGGCTCTTTACCACCTAAAGTATCTGGCGAAAATCGCCCCCCTGGAGTCTGCAACACCCCAATCCCTTTCAGCCATCATAAAGGTGGGACCGATTAGGGACAGAAAATTAAAAGCTTGTGTGGAGGCAGACGGCAGGACTGAGGTACTGAGTGATTACTTTGCACCTGTCTTGACAAATGAAGAGAATGACGTTAATGTTGTAGGAGAGGAGAGGGAGTAGAGATATTGGATAAGCTCAAAATAGGTTGGCTTCACTTCAAGTTAACAAGCCACCCGGTCTCAATGTAATGCATTTAAGGTTAATGAGGGAAGCGAGGGTGGAGATAGCAAAAGCTGTGACCACAATCTTTCAATCCTCCTTGGATGTGGAAGAGGTATCGGGGTATTGGAGGATTGCAAATGTTGCACTACTGTTCAAAAAGGGGAGAGGGTTAAATCTGGTATGTACAGGCCAGTCAGTCTAACGTCAGTGGTAGGAAAATTACTAGAGACCATTGTCGAAGACAAAATGAATTCTCACTTGGAGAAGCATGGGTTAATAAAGGACAGTCAGCCCCCCAGGGGGTGGTGCCAGAGAACTGGAGAAATGCAAATGTTTCACCCTTGTTCAAAAAAGGGTGTAAGGATAATCCAAACAACTACAGGCCAGACAGTTTAACCTCAGTAGCGGGGAAGTTTTTAGAAACAATAATCCGGTACCAAACTAACAGTTATTTGAACAAGTATGGATTAATTAAGGAAAGCCAGCATGGATATGTTAAAGGCAAATCGTGTTTAACTAACTTGCTTGAGTTTTTTGATGAGGTAACAATGAGGGTTGATGAGGGCAATGCGGTTGTCGTGGTGTTCATGGATTTCCAAAAGGCTTTTGATAAAGTGCCACATAATAGGCTTGCTAGCAATGTTAAGCCCATTGTATAAAAGGGACAGTGGCAGCATGGATATGAAATTGGCTAAGCAACAGGAAACATAGAGTAGTGAATGGTTGTTTTTCAGACTGGAGGAAGGTATCTTTCAGGGGTCGGTACTAGGACCACTGCTTTTCTTGATATTTATTAATGACTAGGACGTGGGTGTACAGGGCACAATTTCAAAATTTGCAGATAACACAAAACTTGGAATTATAGTGAACAGTGAGGAGGATAATGATAGACTTCAAGAAGACATAGATAGATTGGTGGAATGGGCGGACACGTGGCAGATGAAATTTAACACAGAAAAGTGTGAAGTGAAACATTTTGGTAGGCAGCACAAGGAGAGGCGAATTAAACTAAAAAGTACACTTAGAAAGGGGGTGCATGTGTAAGATGGTTGCTGTCATAATAAAATTGTGAAACTGTGAGATGGCTGCTATAATGAGCTAAGCCTTACAAAAAGTGTTTCGAAAAGTAAAAGATAAAAACCCTGAAAAAACAAAGTCATAAAACCTAAACGAGATACAAGCACAACGCCCCTGACAACTGCTGTGGGGGTGATGGTGGGGTGGAGGTTGGGAACATGCAGGAGACGTTCTGTACAACAAACAAACAGTCTCCTCGCCGAGGGGCCGCCGATCAAACAGATTCGAGCATTCGACTGCAGCTGCTGGAATTCAGTCTTAAACATGAGGGTTGAAAGAGTTAACACTTACTGCAGTTGAGGAGCCCTTAGTTTGGCCACTAAGGTGAGATTACCCGGGACAAGGTAGGCCTGACCAGTACTTGCGTCTGGGTAGCATAAAACGGGAACGTTTAGGTATTGACTTTATATATGTTGTGCTGAGTATAATCATTGCCTCTGTGTGAGATTTAACCTTGGTTATACAAATAAAAGTCTTCACGGTTAATCTGACATTGTGTGTCTGTGTCCGTAATTCCCGGAGTCAGGAACACTGTTCTATCGGGTAAAGGCATGCTCTTTTTTACCTACAGAATTGGCGACCGCGGCAAGACTCTGAGGACAGACTATTATACAGAATGCCGGGTTTAATCAGTAAATGGATGAGTAAGGGGTCTACACAGGGCCCTGAGCAAATGCTCCAGTATTGTCTGGGGAAAGTAAATCCTAAGGAAGAATGGAGGAAATCCATTTGGGAGACGCCGAGTCCGAGGGACCGGGCCTTTGAGTGGTCGGAGAATTTGGCTTGGGTTTTGGCCATGGATCAGGAAATGACAAACAAAGGAAGGGAGAGTACTCAGCAAGGTAGGGAGATCGAAGGTTTGAAGGAACAGTTGAGAAATCACAAAGCAGTGGTAGAAAGGTTGGTGAAAGAGCTACAAATGGTGGAAGAGGAGAAGTTACAAATGCAGGAAGACGTTAAGTGTGAGAAGCAGTTTCGACAGTGTTCACTGATTTGTGCGAAGGATAAATTAAAGAAACGAACACAGGAAAGAGATGAGTGGAAGCAGGGGGTGAGGATATAAGGGCATCTGATAGAGTTTTAAAACAGCAGTAAGGTGAAGCTATGTAGGACAATTGTTTCATCCTGGATTAATTTGTAGCGGGCAAGAACAATTAGTTAACACTATCGGCTACTTCTTAGAGTTCGTGGAAAATAATGACAAGACACCAATACTATAGTTCCCACTTTGTGTGGCAGTCTTTACTGAGTCTGATCAAACTGTTATCAACATTATACAATTAGTCCCTCCCTTGAGCTGCTATGCTACATTTTAGTTATCAGTTCCTCAGTTCCCTACATGCTCACAATCATCCCAATGGTCCGCTGACATGTCGTGATCCGCGTCTTCTGATGACTGACCAGGTTACCCTTCTCTGACCACTGCGGGCTGCTGTTCCATTGTGTGTGAGCTCATGTCCCTGCCTTTTCTCATGTGTTGTTTCCATGGCTACCTGCCACATCATTGAATCCTTCTTTTGATTCATCGATGATCTATATCTTCCTTGAGCACATATTAGCACTTCGGAAACTGGTAACCATTATCTATAGTCTAGCACTATCATAGACCTCACTGTGTCTCGCTTATTATAGTCAGTATCGGTGTTTACATTTCTACAAAGGTTTCTTACAGTCAGTTTCAATTCTATTGTGTTTGGGTTTCTCTTAATGTTTGTGCTGATTACAGTTTGCGTGTTTTTACATTCCTTCATAAAGGTTTCTTGCAGTCTATTGTGTTGGGATAACTCCATAGGGGTTTCTCATCATTAGCACAGATTCACATTCAGCATTTTAAACAGAACTTTCCAGAAGTTCTTACAGATTACAGGAAGTCAGTATTTACAGCTTTCACGTTTTACATGTGCATTTATAAAGAATGTTTAAAAAGGTTAATCACAGCGTTCAGTTTTCTGGTCCTTACACTGGGTGCTTTATACAGAAATTTATTTTGAAAGTTATTACTGATTTTCAAAAGTGAGGTTTTAAAACCCGACAGTATCCACCCTCAAGTGATACAGTTTACTCTTAAAATAAATTGTAATACTTCCATGTGCAGACATCACAGAATACATTCAGAGCGATTAACTATTGCATGTTATGGCAGCCAGTCGGTTTCTCTTGCCGACAATTTCTCATTCAATAACTGTAATATACATTTGGCTCTCCATCTCCGGCATCTTACACATGAATCGATTAGCAAGTATGATGCTACAATTAGTTGAGCCACCACCAACATATGAGAGGCTACGCGGATCCATGGATGGATCTGTATATTAGTTCCAATAGCCCTAGCTCATTATGAGGCTTCCAGGATTTCATTAATTTCCCCACTAATCTCTTGTTTGTTTACTGTAGCTGATAATAGTGTTTCCTAGATCTTTTGTTCCTCTAGCTTTGCCAAATCCTCCGGCAATGGTGGGAAGTCATACCCGAACCTCTTCACATATCTCCTTAAATTCCCTTTTAAATCATCTATTACTTAGATTCCTGTCACACTGTATTGATAAACATTTATCAGTTCCCGCGCCCCTACCCTCACCGGTCTAGTCGGGGTGAAACAGAATGTGCTGTGTGTAATTGGGCATTGCCAAGTGCTGTGAGTGTAGATTGCGTGGCTGGTTTTTACTCAGTATTCCCCTTTTCCCACATACACGCTTTGCATGGACTACAGCAGAGCGTTCAAAGCTTCCATGGTGCGATTCACCTCGGTTCCCGAATTATTCTCACACGTCAGCTGAGAATGTCCCCGTGTGTATTGCACCCTTCCAACCTTGTCCCCACTATATAATCTCCTAAATTTACCATGTATGGAGAGATTCCATGATACTTTACATCATTTTCACCTTGCAAAGTTTTCTATCCGATACACGAGGAGTGGTACGGTCCCATGGGGAATTACTGGCAAATATAACACCAATCCCAGTATTATCAGATTATTTCTGCTACAATCGGCTTGGACAGGATATACCTGAATTAGACCTCGGAGCTGACACACTGTGACATTATTAAGGTATTCCATTAATGCTTTTTCGAGGTGTTTATTAGTTACCCATGGAGGAATTTTACCTTCTTGTATAAGTTCGACATTCTCTCGGACCTGCTACACCAACCAGGATCCATACATTATGCAAACGCCATTTCTGGCGGCTTCATTCAAAGCAGACTTATCTTCTTTGATCAATTCATTAATTTTCTTAGCGTGCCTTCCCAGACCATGCACAATTTCCTGCAAATGGATGGTGATAATTTTATCTTCCCCTAGCTGGGCAAGCTGGTTGTCACTAGTCCTCTCGAGTATCTCCTTGAGTTTAGTTTTTAATTCCCGATTCCTCCCTCCAGCGCAGCCAAATCCAAACCATTCACCAATGATGTCCCAATATTAAACACTGTGGCCACATCATTGATTAACTCCCTTTTTTGACTACTTTTAAAACCACCCATGTCAATGTTTTTTTCCCGTAAATACTATCTTGGTGTTCCCTTCCGTGGCTAACAAATTCTCCTGGCTGTCTGTTTACCAACACTTGTTTCAACAGCCCAGTGTAGAACGCCCTTGTCTTGAGGCTACACCACTCCGGTAATCCTAACTCTGTAAAGTTCAACATCATGGGTATCACCTCATGTTGTACGTCATGGTACAAAACCTTTTGTGTGGGGTTGAGGACTAATCCGTTCTTCGGCCCCGGTGTGTGGGTCGGACCTTTATCCTCGCTCCTAGGCTTGGGCAGGACGGTGGATTTGATCTTCTTAACCTTGATTCATTGAAACCCTTCCAACCTTAATTCCCCCGCAGTGCAATTTACCCCCCTAGCTGTTAGGGTTCTGTTTGTAATAGTGAACCAAGTATAGTTCCATTTCCCCGTGCCAGCCCAAACATACGATGACCATCCTCATTTAGAATAATTGTCTGTCATCTTTAACCAGTATTTCCTGAGGTCTTCCATTGAGTATCTCTTATTTGCACCATCATCGCCTCTCGCTCCTGTGGATTCCTGCGTGGGGTGAATGCATATACAAATAGTTCTCTCCCCGCTTGACCACCACCAATGGTTCCAGCATATCTTGGAATGTGTAAAGTTATGCATGACCGTAGGACTGATCCCTTTCTTGGATATCCTCTGTAAAGTGCCATTATTCCACTGCACCCACTGAGGCCCAGGATATCCCTCCCCAGGCATTTCGCAGACCAAACATACTGGGTCTCCATCCCAGACTTTATAATTATCACTGAAAGCTGTCCTGGGCATGAATTTTAGCATCTGCCCTTGATTCCCTCAAACTTTATCATGTACTTTTGATTCCCTCTTTCCAGTGGAGGTTCAGTCCCTATCCCTTTTGTCCCATTATGTGGGAACCTTCTAAGGAAGTAAGTTAGTATTAGTTCCCCAGGGGGGTATGACGACCGCCTGGAATTCTTCACCACCCTTAGTGATTTTTGACCCAAATGGACCCAGAGTCCTTGTGTTCCTGGTGTCTCTACAATGATTTCTCCCACCTTCCTGAGGGGAGAGGACATCTGGTCTAGGTCCGGCTCCACAACAGGCGAGCATTTTCCCCGATAGGTCGATATTCCCTCCTGATTTTGTCGAGGCCCAGAGACCTCGGCGTGAAAGTCAGGCATGCCACAAAGCTGGCACATGAACGATTTTTTACCTGGTTTTTCCACCGGGAGCAATGCGGCGGCCTTCAGATCGATTTTCTGCACTTTTAATTTTTTCCCCGTTGGACCGGAAATCGGTCATAATGGGGGCGGAAGTTGGGACGGTAAGTCCTGGTGAGGGGTGGAGGTTGAGGTGGGACCGAGTCTCCACTGCTGTCACTCAGCCCACTGGACCATCAGGAAGGGTTTCAGCCGAGCCAGCGGCCTGGCACCCAAGAGGGGGTGCCAAGCTGCCTGTTGGCGGCCCGGCCGAACCCGTGGGCAGCAATTGGACGGCCGATCGGGAAGTCGGCCGACAAAAATAAAAACATGGCGGCCGCAGTAGTGCGCCCTCCCCTTGAAGGGCCGCTGCGTTGCCGGGCTGCACACACACAGGATAAGGTGCACCAACAAAGAACACTATCGGGGGCACGGTGCGGCGGATCAGCGATTGTTCATGGTGAATTTGGTTTGGCGTGTTCTGGAGGTGCAGGAAAGTGGCAGTGCGCACTTTGATGATGCGCTTGGGGCGGTCGGCAGCAGCGGGGTAGATGTGGGGACCGCCCGAAAAATCCCCGAGCTGAATTCGGGTCGGGGCGGCCCATCGACTGCAACGCGGCAGCCACTCGCTTCCTTGACTGCAGCTGCGTTCTCACTTGTCTTTACTGAGTCTATGCCTCCGATCCCCTGAGCACTCACCATCGTCCCGGTGGTCTGACAGGTTCGTGGAGCACAACTTCTGATGACTGACCAGGTCACCCTTCTCTGACTACTGCCGTCTGCTTACCCCGTCATCTGGAGATTTGTCCCTGCCTTTTCTCATGTGTTGTTTCCATAGCTACCTGCCACACCATTGAATCCTCCTTTTGATCCATCGATGATCTATATCTTCCTTGAGCACGCATTAGCATTAACCGGTCGCGATAGTCTATAGTGTAGCACTATCATGGACCTCACTGTGTCTCGTGGATTATAGTTCTTGCATTTTACATCGTCAGTATTGGTGTTTACATTTCTACAAAGGTTTCTTACAGTCAGTATCACATTTGTTGTGTTGGGGTTTCTCTTAATGTTTGTGTGTTTTTACATTCCTACACAAAAAAGGTTTCTTCCAGTCTATTCTGTTGGTGTATCTCTACAGGGGTTTCTCATCATTAGCACAGATTCACATTAAACAGAAGTTTACAGAAGTTCTTACAGATTACAGGAAGTCAGCATTTACAGCTTTCATGTTTTATATGTGCATTTATGCAGAATGTTTAAAAAGGTTAACTGCGCAGGCAGCAATTAACGAATATGATATAATTGGCATCACGGAGACATGGCTCCAGGGTGACCAAGGCTGGGAACTCAACATCCAGGGGTATTCAACATTCAGGAAGGATAGCCAGAAAGGAAAAGGAGATGGGGTAGCATTGCTGGTTAAAGAGGAAATGAATGCAATAGTAAGGAAGGACATTAGCTTGGATGATGTGGAATCTGTATGGGTGGAATTACGGAATACCAAAGGGCAGAAAACGTTAGTAGATTTGTGTACAGATGACCAAACAGTAGTAGTGAGGTTGGGGACAGCATCAAACAAGAAATTAGGGATGCGTGCAATAAAGGTACAGCAGTTATCATGGGCGACTTTAATCTACATATAGATTGGGCTAACCAAACTGGTAGCAATAAGGTGGAGGAGGATTTCCTGGTGTATTAGGGATGGTTTTCTAGACCAATATGTCGAGGAACCAACTAGGGAGCTGGTCATCTTAGACTGGGTGATGTGTAATGAGAAAGGACTAATTAGCAATCTTGTTGCGCATGGCCCCTTAGGGAAAAATGACCATAATATGGTAGATTTCTTTAAGATGGAGAGTGACACAGTTAATTCAGAGACTCGGGTCCTGAACTTAAGGAAAGGTAACTTCGATGATATGAGACGTGAATTGGCTAGAATAGACTGGCGAATGATACTTAAAGGGTTGACGGTGGATAAACAATGGTAAACATTTAAAGATCACATGGATGAAATTCAAACAATTGTACATCCCTGTCTGGAGTAAAAATAAAACGGGGAAGGTGGCTCAACCGTGGTTAACAAGGGAAATTAAGGATAGTATTAAATCCAAGGAAGAGACATATAAATTGGCCAGAAAAAGCAGCAAACCTGAGTTCTGGGAGAAATTTAGAATTCAGCAGAGGAGGACAAAGGGTTTAATTAGGAGGGGGAATATAGAATATGAGAGGAAGCTTGCTGGGAACCTAAAAACTGACTGCTAAAGCTTTTATAGATATGTGAAGAGTAAAAGATTAGTGAAGACAAACGTAGGTCCCTTTCAGTCAGGTTCAGGTGACTTTATAATGGAGAACAAAGAAATGGCAGACCAGTTGAACAAATACTTCGGTTCTGTCTTCACGAAGGAAGACACAAATAATCTTCCGAAAATACTAGGGGACCGAGGGTATGGTGAGAAGGAGGAACTGAAAGAAATCCTTATTAGGCGGGAAATTGTGTTAGGAAAATTGATGGGCTTGAAGGCCGATAAATCCCAAGGGCCTGATAGTCTGCATCCCAGAGTACTTAAGGAAATGGCCCGAGAAATAGTGGATGCATTGGTGATCATTTTCCAACAGTCGATTGACTCTAGATCAGTTCCTATGGACTGGAGGGCAGCTAATGTAACACCACTTTTTAAAAAAGGAGGAAGAGAGAAAACAGGGAATTATAGATCGGTTAGCCTGACATCAGTAGTGGGGAAAATGTTGGAATCAATTATTAAAGATGAAATCGCAGCGCATTTGGAAAGCAGTGACAAGATCGGTCCAAGTCAGCATGGATTTATGAAAGGGAAATCATGCTTGACAAATCTTCTAGAATGTTTTGAGGATGTAACTAGTAGAGTGGACAAGGGAGAACCAGTGGATGTGGTGTATTTGGACTTTCAAAAGGCTTTTGACAAGGTCCCACACAAGAGATTAATGTGAAAAATTAAAGCACATGGTATTGAGAGTAATGAACTGATGTGGATAGAGAACTGGTTAGCAGAAGGAAGCTGAGAGTCAGGATAAACGGCTCCTTTTCAGAATGGCAGGCAGTGACTCATGGGGTGCTGCAGGGCTCAGTGCTGGGACCCCAGCTATTTACAATATACATCAATGATTTAGATGAAGGAATTGAGTATAATATCTCCAAGTTTGCAGAAGACACTAAGCTGGGTGGCGGTGTGAGCTGGGAGGAGGATGCTAAGAGGCTGCAGAGTGATTTGGACAGGTTAGGTGAGTGGGCAAATGCATGGCAGATGCAGTATAATGTGGATAAATGTGAGGTTATCCACTTTGGGGGCAAAAAGACGAAGGCATAATATTATCTGGATGGCGACAGATTAGGAAAGGGGGAGGTGCAACGAGACCCGGGTTTCATGGTACATCAGTCATTGAAAGTTGGCATATAGGTACAGCAGGCGGTGAAGAAGGCAAATGGTATGTTGGCCTTCATAGCGAGGGGATTTTAGTATCGGAGCAGGGAGGTCTTACTGCAGTTGTACAGAGCCTTGGTGAGGCCTCACCTGGAATATTGTGTTCAGTTTTGGTCTCCTAACCTGAGGAAGGACATTCTTGCTATTGAGGGAGTGCAGCAAATGATCACCTGACTAATTCCCGGGATGGTGAGACTGACATATGAGGAGAGATTGGATCGACTGGGCCTGTATTTACTGGAGTTTAGAAGGATAAGAGGGGATCTCATGGAAAGATATAAAATTCTGACGGGACTGGACAGGTTAGATGGAGGAAGAATGTTCCCGATGTTGGGGAAGTCCAGAAGCAGGGGACACAGTCTAAGGATAAGGGGTAAGCCATTTGACGAGATGAGGAGAAACTTCTTCACTCAGAGAGTTGTGAACCTGTGGAATTCTCTACCACAGAAAGTTGTTGAGGCCAATTAATTCGATATATTCAAAAGGGAGTTAGATATGGCCCTTACGGCTAAAGGGATCAAAGGGTATGGAGAAAAAGCAGCAAAGGGGTACTGAGGTGAATGATCAGCCATGATCTTATTGAATGGTGGTGCAGGCTCAAAGGACCAAATGGCCTATTCCTGCACCTATTTTCTATGCTTCTATGTTAATCACAGAGTTTGGTTTCCTCGACCTTACACTGGATGCTTTATACAGAAGTTTCTTTTGAAAGTCATTACTGAGTTTCAAAACTAAGGTTTTCAAGCCCTACAGTATGGACTTACAAAAGGCATTTAATAAATTAACATTACAGACTTATTTGAAAAATAGAAGCACATGGGATAAAAGGAATGATGATAACTTGGGTATATAATTGGCCAAGGGATAGGAGGCAGAGAGTAGTGTTGAACTCAAGTTTTTTCTAACTGGAGAGAAGTATGCAGCGAGTTCCCCGAGGGGCCAGTAATAGGACCATTGCTTTTCCAGTTATATATAAATAACTAAAATTGGGTGTCGTGAGTACAATTTTAAGTTTGCAGGTGATACAAAACTTAGCAATGTAATAAATAGTGAGCAGAATAGTAGCAGACCTCAGGAGGACGTAGGTAGGCTGGTGAAATTGGCAGACACATGGCAGAGGCAATTTAATCCAGATAATTGGGAAGTGATACACTTTGGAAGGAATAACATGGAGAGGCAGTATAATCTAAATGCTACTAATTTGAGGGGGTACAGGAGCAGAGGGACAAGGGGGTGCATATTCACAAATCTATGAAGGTGGCAGGGCAAGTTGATAAGGTGGTTAAGCAACTATGTGGGATACTTGGCTTTGTAAATTGGGGCATTGAATTCAGAAACAAGGAAATAACACTAAACCTTAAGGAATCACTGATTAGGCCACAGCTGGAGAATTGTGTACAATTCTGGGCACAACTCCTAAGGAAGCATGTCAAGGTCTTGGAGACGGTACAGCGGAGGTTTACCAGGATGATACCAGGGATAAGGGACCTGTTCTGTGCAGAAGCTGCAATAGTTCTCCTTAAAGCAGAGAAGATTATGGGGAGACACAATACAGATATTCAAAATTATATGGGGTTTTGATAGAGCAAGTCGGGAGACATTGTTTCCTCTGGCAAGTGAGTCGGTAACCAGAGGTCAGAGATTTAAAATAATTGACAAAAAAAACTAGAGGGGAAATGAGAGGATTTATTTCACACACAGAGTTAAGATTTGGAACACGCTGCCTGAAAGAATGGTGGGCTCAGATTCCATAGGGATTTACAAAAGACAATTGGACATGTGTTTGAAGAGAATACATTTACAGGATTCTGGGGAGAAAGCTGGGGAGTGGGACTAACTTGGACAGCTCTTTTAAAGAGCCAACACAGGTACGACGGGACAAATAGCATCCTTGTGTGCAGTAAGATTCTGTCTTTTTCAGTCATGACCAATATAACTGAGACCTTCCACGGCTCCAAACACTTAAAAGCAGAACAGGCAATCTGGCTGACATCTCAGTGAATTCATCCAGTGTTTATCTGAGCCACACAGCTCACAGTGTCTAAGTTCTAGCCCCAGTATGTGCTGAGTTAGGGAACCTCAGCTGGAGCAGCAGTTGAGGGTGTTGCTGTTGGCTTCCAATATTCTGGGCTGTTGGCCAGGGTTCCTGCTCCCCATCATCTTCCAGTGACTCCTGCTGGAAGGCTGCCATGTGTGGACGTTGGGTAAGGACAGGATCGCCTTGGCTTTGATGGATGAATAGAATCTCAGCAATGCCCATCTGACCCAACAATTGGAGGGCAACAGGTACCCAATTTGGTTTCATCCATTCTTGGTATGTAGGCATCGCCAGGCAGGCTGGCATTTATTGCCCATCTCTAATTGCCCTGAGAAGGTGGTTGTGATCCTTCCCGAGCTATGGAACCACCATCATAGGCGGTCCCTCGAACGAGGATGACTTGCTTCCACATGAGTTCACAGATGTTTCAATGAAGGACCCGATATTCCAGATCCAGAACTACATGTTGAAGGGCTGGAAGATGCCTGTGCGTGGATTTTTATAACGTGTGGTGACCGTTGCATATCAGGCACCACACGGGCTTGACAGAGCTAGGCCTTTATCCAGTGGCAAGGATTAACCAGGACGACTGGAGATCTGCTCTGCTGCACGGACCTAATGCGCACACATATCGCAGTGTGGGCTGGCCCGTGCTGCCCCTGGGCCCTGGGCACTTCTGGGCTCCGAACTCTTGCCTCTCCTGGGCCCCGTACCCTCATTCACTGCACCTCCACCACGATCTCTCGCGGCTCCTCCGCCACAAACATTCATCGCATCTCCGCCACAATCTCTCATCGCTCCTCCACCACAAAACACTCGGCGCACCTCCGCCACGATCTCCCAACGCACCTCCGCTCCAAACATTTGCCAAACTTCCGCCACGATCACCCACCGAATCTCAGCCACGATCCCTCAATGCTCCTCCGCCTCGATCACTCGCCGCACTGCCGCCACAGCCTTCCCGCTCCTCTGCTTTACCAAAGCCCCACCCATCAATCAGCAGGTAAAATTGGCGTGTGATGTTGATCAGGAGGCGGGTTATGGCAGGGTTGAAGTTGGGATCCAGCAGCGAGCTGGCTGCGGGGGAGTGAGTTGGCCAGGACTGATATATGGTCTCCCTCCAGGACCCTATGCCAGCCAGCATAGCCTGAGATAAATGGCTGTCTGTGCTGAGGTACCACAGAGAGCTTATAATAGTTAGATATTGACAAATTGTGGGCCACTGCACATTTCTGACCAATGTGTAATTTTAAGACGGTTTTATGAGGAACAATAAAAAGAATGTATATGCTCTGACATGTTCTTGTTACATGGTTAACCTGATAACCAGAGTCACACATTATACCTACAAATTATTACTTCATTATTGAGGATTTTCTATTAATTAGACCACTATTGTACCAATATGTGCAGCAATATCAGTCAAAAATCAGTTGCTGATTGTATTCCCTGTCTCCGGTTTAACTCTCACCACAAACCTCGCCTCGGGTGGGATGAGAGTTGCACACCATGTTGCTGCCAACAACACAGAAACGACAAAGTCGGTTACATATCTTTGGCAAGCATAATTCAGAAACGCTACTGGTTGAATCTTAACTCCCAAAAAAGGAGAGTTAAGGTCACATCAGAGGTCAAAATTGAAAAAATCTGAACCAAGAACCCAGCCTGCCTCGGGAAACCCGGCAGGTCAAAGGTCGTGAGAAGGGCTGAATCCACTGCTCATGGCTCCACGTCCAACAAGCTAACCTCTCCACAGGCCCCCTATCGTGATCTTCTGATCCCCCACCCTAACCATCAAACCCCCCCACCCCAACCATCATACTGCCCCGACCACCAGCATACTGCCCCGACCACCATCATACTGTCCCAACCACCATCATACTGCCCCGACCACCATCATATCTCTCATCGCAATCAGGAGCCCGAAATCCCCCCACCCCAAGATCGGGACCCTGGGGCCTACACCCTCCGCCCCGTGATTGGGACCCTGGGACCCACACTCCCTGCTCCGCGATTGGAACCCTGGGACCCACAACCCCGCCCCATGATCGGGACACTGGGACCCACAGCCCCGCCCCATGATTGTGATCCTGAGACCCACACCCCCCGCTCCGTGATCAGGACCCCTCCACAACCTCCAACACTCCCCCATTACACCTGCTGCTCTCCTCAACTGCAACCCTATGCACTCTGGCCACACAAATGAGCCGACAGCTAAACACTGACCCTCCCCTCCCCTCCCCTTCCCATTCCCCTCCCCCTCCCACTGACCCTCCCACCGGCCTTCCCCTCCCCCTCCCACTGACCCTCCCACTGACCGTCCCACTGACCCTCCCCTCCCCCTCCCCTCCACCTCCTAATGACCCTCAGTTCCCCCTCCCACCGACCCTCCCCCCGATCCTTCCCTCCCCCTCCCACCGACTCTCCCACTGACCCTCCCCTCCCCTCCCCCTCCCACTGACCTTCCCCTCCCCTTCCCATCGACCCCCCCCTCCCATCGACCCTCCCCTCCCCCTCCCACGGACTCTCCGCTCCCCCTCCCCTCGACCCTCCCACTGACCCTCCCCTCCCCTTCCCCTCCCACTGACCCTCCCACTGACCTTCCACTCCCCCTCCCACTGACTCTCCCACCGACCCTCCCCTCTCCCTCCCACTGACCCTCCCACCAACCCTCCCCTCCCCCTCCCACTGACCCTCCCATCGACCCTCCAACTGATCCTCACACTGACCCTCCCCTCCCCCTCCCCCTCCCACAAACTCTCCCCTCCCCCTCACCCTCCCACCGACCCTCCAACTGATCCTCACACTAACCCTCCCCATCCCCTCCCACTGACCCTCTCCTACCCCTCCCCTCCCCCTCCCACTGACCCTCTCCTCCCACTGACCCACCACACTGCCCCTCCCACTGACCCTCCCCTCCTCCTCCCACTGACCCTCACACTGACCCTCCCCTCACATTCACTGCATCGTATACATTGTGTCACTATACAGTATCACTCACTATACACTGAACCGATCATGGTATCGCCCTGTACACTATACCACAGATACATTTCTAACTCAATCTTGCTCCCACTTCTCCTTAATCTCTTCATTCAGTCTGGCTGTCATCAGTTTTAAAACTATGAAATTAACGTGATATGTTTGCAATTGAACTGATAATATGATTTTATCTTCCGTATAAGGGTGGGCTCTTGAAACAGATATTGTCCGGCCCAGTTGTGTGTGATCACACCAGTCTCAAGTGTTTCCACACTTCACCTAACTCAATCATTAGGTGATGATTATATTCTGATGTCTAAAAAGCTGTAAATGCCTCCTGATTATAGTCGATGTAAGTGGTCCCTGTGAGAACATTACATCTTCTGCTGCAATCTTCAATCATTTCATCCAGCTGGAACCCATGCATCTCATTTCACTTGGTTTGAAACAGATGACCTGATAACACCCTTAATGTATTTATTTTTTACTATCGTCTTCCAGTTTGTAACATAGTTATGGAACTGGTACCTTATCTCACGCAAACTGTTTGGATGTTTTCCAAGGAAAATTTATTGTAATTATATGAGTGAATCCCCACGGTAACAGTGTGTGACACATCCCATAATAACAGTGTGGCACATCCCATAATAACAGTGTGACCCATCGCCATGGCGATACAGTGTGACCCGTCGTCATGATGATAGTGAGACACATCGCCATGGTGATACAGTGTGACACATCCCATAATAACAGTGGGACACATTGCCACAGTGACAGTGTGAAACATTGCCACAGCAACAAAGTGTGGCACATCCCATAATAACAGTGTGACCCATTGCCATGGTGATACAGTGTGACCCATCGCCATGGCAATAGTGTGACACATCGCCATGGCGATACAGTGTGACACATCCCATAATAACAGTGTGGCACTTCGCCATAGTGACACAGTGACTTTTTCTATCAGAGATTAGGTGTCATCTGGTGATCTGAACAAAGCAATAATCTCAGGGGTCTGACTACAAAGAGATTTGTCTTTGATCATCTGCCTTGCCCCTCTTTGACCAAGCTTTTGGTCATCTGCCATAATGGCCTAGAAATCCCGGTCAAGCTCTTCCCGCGGGCAAATGACTGAAAAAAAGAAAACAAAATGGTTTCCTATCTGATCCTGCTGCGCCTGCTCAAGATGCCAGTCCTGGGGCCTCCTCTCCCTGCGCATCGCAGCGCGTGCATGTTGGGATGTCCGTAAGCTGGAGCTGGAGTCACATGGCTCTGGGCAGCCAATCAAGGTACAGTATTTTCTCATTCATAATAATGGGAACTCCATAAGTTGGAGCTCCCATTGTTATGATTGGGGAACCTCCCCCCAACACACAAAACATTAATAAAAAATAGAAAATATACACTACGTATTTAAGATTCATTTAAATTAAAGTTATTAATGTCATATAAAAAAAAAAATTCTGATTTATTAAAAAGTTTTTTTAATTATGGTTTTAAATAGACTTACCATAGTGGGAAGAGTTTTTAACGATAAAATGTGTTTAGTTAATTTAATTTTATTGTGTTTATGTATGTTTTAAAACACTTGCGCCTGTAACAGTAGGCGTTGCGCAAGTTTTATCAGGTGCAAGAATTTTGAGGACATTTGCTAGGCAAGGTATGCGTAAATCACGCAATCTTTCCCATGTGAATGTCCTTGCTCCCGATCTGCAGATGATCTGTCAAACTCCAGCTTGATAGATCGGAAAAGTTGGTTTTCAGCAAATGCGCATTGCGCGCTGAAAACCAGCTTTTCCGATGGCTTCCGGGGTCCTTAGAAACTTCGTACACACTCCGTACGGGCCCGGGAGACCGGCATTTCTGCCCCATCATCTCCTTGGTGTGAAATTTTTGTTTCCCATGAAGCGAACTTGGGACCTTTTACAACTTTAAAGTTGTTTAAATTCACGTTGCTGTTGACTGTGCAATATTTTCTCAGTAGAAAGAAGCTTGGGAATAGGTGCAGTTTAGCGATTAGGTGCAGATGAAGAACTGCCCAACTATGATAACCATTCACAAAAGGACAGGATAAAGGAACTAGTCCATCAAGCCTGCCTCGTGCAGCCATTAACTCAGTCACACAATCTCCCGAAAGGGCAAAAACTCAGATAAAATGTAATTAATGCTCTGGGAAATTCCTCTCTGATCACTTAGGACAATCAAGCAAAGCTGATTTCTAACTAATCTGCAAGCTGCGTTTTGAAAGTTGAAATGTTTTCTTTTCTTGGGAACCTGTCCAACTCCCTTCCGATGGGCTGCTGGGATTTCATAGTCACCGTGCACTTTGAGGATCAGTTCCAGAGGATGCTGCCTCTCTGAAAATAAATACTTCTTGGCAGCTCACCTAACTCTTTGAAAATGCATTTTAAATTCATACTTTCAAGTCCTACCACCTCCAACCACCGCAAATAAACTGTCCAACCAGACAGAACCTATTCCCTTCATCATTTTAAAAACCTCAATAATTGCGGCCCTAAGCTTTTCTCGAATTAAAGTTGTCCCACCTTCTGGAGCCTATCCTTATAGCCAAGAGCCCTAAACTGGATATCATTTTCATCACCTTCTCTGTAGATTCTTCAGGACCTTGCTATCCCTTGCCCCATGTCAGCATTTGTCAGCCTTGGCTCAGTGGGCAGCACTCTCTCAGTGGGAGGGGCCAGGAGTGAGCACTCTCTCGGTGGGAGGGGCTAACAGTGAGCACTCTCTCGGTAGGAGGGGCTAGCAGTGAGCACTCTCTCGGTGGGAGGGGCCAGGAGTGAGCACTCTATCGGTGGGAGGGGCTAGCAGTGAGCACTCTCTCAGTGGGAGGGGTTAGCAGTAAGCACTCGGTCGGTGGGAGGGGCTAGGAGTGAGCACTTTCTCAGTGGGAAGAGCTCGGAGTGAGCATGCTCTTGATGGGAGGGTCTAGGAGTGAGCACTCTCAGTGGAAGGGGCTAGGAGTGAGCACTCTCTCGGTGGGAGGGGCTAGGCGTGAGCATTCTCTTGGTGGGAGGGGCTAGGAGTGAGCACTCTCTCGGTGGGAGGGGCTAGGAGTGAGCACTCTCTCGGTGGGAGGGGCTAGGAGTGAGCACTCTCTCGGTGGGAGGGGCTAGGAGTGAGCACTCTCTCGGTGGGAGGGGCTAGGAGTGAGCACTCTCTCGGTGGGAGGGGCTAGGCGTGAGCATTCTCTCGGTGGGAGGGGCTAGGAGTGAGCACTCTCTCGGTGAGAGGGGCTAGGAGTGAGCACTCTCTCGGTGGGAGGGGCTAGGAGTGAGCACTCTCTCGGTGGGAGGGTCTAGGAGTGAGCACTCTCTCGGTGGGAGGGGCTAGGAGTGAGCACTCTCTCGGTGGGAGTTGCTAGGCGTGAGCATTCTCTTGGTAGGAGGGGCTAGGAGTGAGCACGCTGTCGGTGGGAGGGGCTAGGAGTGAGCACTTTCTCGGTGGGAGGGGCTAGGAGTGAGCACTCTCTCGGTGGGAGGGGCTAGGCATGAGCCCTCTCTTGGTGGGAGGGGCTAGGGGTGAGCACTCTCTCGGTGGGAGGGGCTAGGCGTGAGCATTCTCTTGGTGGGAGGGGCTAGGAGTGAACACGCTGTCGGTGGGAGGGGCTAGGAGTGAGCACTCTCTTGGTGGGAGGGGCTAGGAGTGAGCACTCTCTCGGAGGGAGGGGCTAGGCATGAGCCCTCTCTTGGTGGGAGGGGCTAGGAGTGAGCACTCTCTCGGTGGGAGGGGCTAGGAGTGAGCACTCTCTCAGTGGGAGGGGTTAGGAGTGAGCAGGCACTGCTGATTACCACAAGATTTGGAGTGAGTTTGTAAAAAGTTGTTGTTGGTTTTGTTTTCAAATTTTAGGGCCATTTTGGCCCCTAAACATCAGGCAGTTGCAGCTGAGGGGCCTGGTGTGCCGAGCCCCTCAGAGGACAATGTTCTCAGGATGAATTTAATCAGGGGAGAGAATGTCTTCAGAAGGGAGAATAAAAGGCCCAAGGATTTGGACCGGGACCCCAGGAGGTTTGGAAAAGAAAACACGTTGGTGGTTCACTGCCAGGATAAGGAGATGCGAGCTTGGGATATTATCCGGGTGGTACATGAGGATTGTGGTGAGGGAAGTTGCTTTGCCTGCCGACCAAAGCCGATTGTTGGATTCGAAGTGACGGTCAGTGGCTGAGAGGGGTTTGAAGGTTGGTGAGAAGTACTTGGATGTATCTTTGCTGCATTCCAAAGAGATGGTGGCCTCATTCTAAAACCTGCCGATTTATGTTGAGGACGATGTGCTGATGAAAAAGTTGGAGTCGTGGGACATTAAACTTTGCTCAGTAATAAAGAGCAAATACTATGCAGGAACATGGGTAGCCGATGGAACCTGTTATGTAAAAGTGTGGTTCCCAGACGGGGTGAAGTCATTGCACTACACCATGAAATTCGAGACAATGGAAGGAGTGCAGTACTTCCGGCTTCTGTATGATAATCAGGCGAAGGTTTGCTATTACAGTCTTGGACATGACCGGTTAGTAAGAAGCTATCCAGACCTATACTGTTATATCCGCAGCGAGTCTGGCACATCGCTCGGAAGTGCAAGGCAGAGAACTGTGCGGTTTGTCGCAAAGGCCCCACCCGCTGTGAGTGTGAGGCAGAAGGACGCTCCTTGAGCGACGAGGAGATGAGAGAAGAAGCAGGAGTTGTGCGTGGAATGGCCAGAAGAGCAGAGCAGGTGGAGGACACAGCCGGTGAATGGAATGAGGAAAGTGCGCAAGAAGAGGCAGAAAGTTGCGGAGCATAAAACAGGCTGGAGATGGCGGAAAACACATCAAGTATGGTGGAAAAGGACAAAGTCAGCGGAGGACCTCACGGGTCAAGGACAGAGTTGAGCCACAATATGGAACTTTATATAATGGAGGCTGGAGCGGGTTTAGTGTGCGTACTCCAAAGAAAGACAGGGATTTGTACAGCTCGGGGAGCAGGAGGGGTCAAGACAAGGAGAGGGTGCAAGAGGCAGGAGCAGCAGGATGGGAGCGGGGAAATAGATGCCAAAATGGAGCAGGATGGGTGGAGACGCACCATTGTCCGAGAGAGAGAAGAAACGGGGAGCAAGGGTCAGCGGTGGAGGTGAGGCCGAAGGGAGTGACACTGTTGGAGAAACCATGTTAGCAGGAGGACTCTCTCAGGGAGATTCTGTATCTGACGGGGAGTCGGGACAGGAGGTTACAGAAGAGCTCGAGAATGAGGAGTCAGAGGGGGATGGAGACAAGGAATTGGTTGGGTAGGGGCATCATGTGGAAAGAGAAAGGTTAGTGAGGGGCAGAAGGAGGGCAGCCCCTCAGCCTGAACCTAATGTAAGGAAAAGGCTGCAGGGAAGGTTCAAACAGGAGGTGAAAAAGAGCCGGAGGCTGCAGGAGAAAGCAACAGTTGCCCGGAAAATTGGGAAGCAGCATGAGAGGAGGGAAGGGCCAAAGATTAAATGATGGGGGGATTATCAGGCACACTTCCTTTATTAGGAGCAATGATTACATTGGTCTCGATTAATGTGAATGGACTGAGGGGGGAGAAGAAATTGCAGCAGTTGTTGCAGTGTTTTAAAGGCACAGACCTGTTGTGTCTGCAAGAAACCTTTTGGGATGAGTTTGGAAGGGAGAAGTGTTTGCAAGTTGTGCAAACAATAACCGTAGAGGTGTGGCTGTTTTAGTGAGTTCGTCCTTGAAGAGGACATTGCATTGGTGGACAAGGACACTGAGCGGAGATTTTTACAGCTAAAAGTACAAATGGATGAATTGAATTGTGATCTCTTTAATATCTATGCGCCGAATGACCATTGCAAGCGGCGAGAGCTTTTTCGGCGGTTATTCACAGAAGTGGCAGAGGCGGAAAACCCTTGTATAGTGGGGGATTTTAGTGCATTTTTATCCCGGATGGATATTTTAGCCCAGATGACCTTTAAAGATGCTAACTCCAGAGAGATGATTGTAAAAATGATGGCAGATTTAAATTTGAGAGATTTATGGATGGATCGGAACATTATAAAAAGGGAGTTCTCCAGAAAAGTGATGTTTTAAAACAGCCGAATAGATTTTGTGTTAATGCGGGAAGTGTTAAGTTCTGAGGTGATGGAGATTTATTATAAAAAAAGTATTTTTTCGTGAGCTCTCGGATTTGGTTCTTAAATTTAGGAACAGCAGAGTTAAGATCGGTCCAGGGGTGTAGATTTTAACCAATCAGTACCTGAAAGAAATTGCCTTTAAAGGATTTAAAGGATAATAAAGAATGCTCGGAAGGAACCTTTACTCTGGAAAGAAAAAAAAAAATGGTGGGACAATTTCAAACATGAGGCAAAACGTTTTTTGGTACGTTATGGGAAAGAAAGAGCAACAGCTAACCGGCATCAAGAAGAACATATAAACAGAAGGTTTACAGATATCTGGAAAGCAGTGGATGCAGGGGATAAGGGAGCAGAGACTCAGTGGAAGGTTTTAAAGAAAGAGTGGGAATTATTGCAAGCTGAAAAATGCAAGGGGGCCATTCTCCGTGAAAAGGCTAATGATGCATTGGAGGGAGAAAGATGCACTAAATATTTTTTAGAGCAAGAGAAGTGGCGATAAAGGTTACCGTTAATTGGAGAATTGAAGGTTGGGTAAAAGATCATTAATGAAAGTGGGAGATTATGGAGGCAGCTGGTAGCTTTTATCAAGAGAGTTACACATCCCATAACAACAGTGGAACACATTGTCATATGACACAGTGGGACACATCCCATAACAATAGTGATACATCGCCACGGTGACACAATGTGACACATCGCCATAGTGACACACTGACTTTTTCCATCAGATATTAGGTGACATCTGATGGTCTGAACAAAGCAATAATCTGAGGGGTCTGACTACAGAGAGACTTGTCTTTGATCATCTGCTCTGACCCTCTTTGACCAAGCTTTTGGTCATCTGCCGTAATATCTCCTTAAGTGGCTCGGAGTGAAATCTTTGTTTCCTATGAAGCATCTTGGGACGTTTTACAACTTTAAAGTTGTTTAAATTCACGTTGTTGTTGACTGTGCAATATTTTCTCAGTAGAAAGAAGCTTGGGAATAGGTGCAGTTTAGCGATTAGGTGCAGATAAAGAACTGCCCAACTATGATAACCATTCACAAAAGGACAGGATAAAGGAACTAGTCCATCAAGCCTGCCCCGTGCAGCCATTAACTCAGTCACACAATCTCCCGAAAGGGCAAAAACACAGAAAAAATGTAATTAATGCTCTGGGAAATTCCTCTCTGATCGCTTAGGACAAACAAGCAAAGCTGATTTCTAACTAATCTGCAAGCTGCCTTTTGAAAGTTGAAATGTTTTCCTTTCTCGGGAACCTGTCCAACTCCCTTCCGATGGGCTGCTGGGATTTCATAGTCACCGTGCACTTTGAGGATCAGTTCCAGAGGATGCTGCCTCTTTGAAAATAAATACTTCTTGGCAGCTCACCTAACTCTTTGAAAATGCATTTTAAATTCATACTTTCAAGTCCTACCACCTCCAACCACCACAAATAAGCTGTCCAACCAGACAGAGCCGATTCCCTTCATCATTTTAAAAACCTCAATAATTGTTGCCCTAAGTTTTTCTCGAATGAAAGTTGCCCCACCTCCTGGAGCCTATCCTTATAGCCAAGAGCCCTAAACTGGATATCATTTTCATCACCTTCTCTGTAGATTCTTCAGGACCTTGCTATCTCTTGCCCCATGTCAGCATTTGTCAGCCTTGGCTCAGTGGGCAGCACTCTCTCAGTGGGAGGGTCTAGGATTGAGCACTCTCTCGGTGGGAGGGGCTAGGATTGAGCATTCTCTCGGTGGGAGGGGCTAGGATTGAGCATTCTCTCGGTGGTAGGGGCTAGCCGTGAGTACTCTCTCGGTGAGAGGGGCTAGGAGTGAGCACTCTCTCGGTGGGAGGGGCCAGAAGTGAGCACTCGCTCGGTGGGAGGGGCTAGGAGTGAGCACTCGCTCGGTGGGCGGGGCCAGGAGTGAGCACTATATCGGTGGGAGGGGCCAGGAGTGAGCACTATCTCGGTGGGAGGGGCCAGAGTGAGCAGCCTCTTGGTGGGAGGGGCCAGGAGTGAGCACTATCTCGGTGGGAGGGGCCAGGAGTGAGCAGCCTCTTGGTGGGAGGGGCTAGGAGTGAGCACTCACTCGGTGGGAGGGGCTTGGATTGAGCACTGTCTCAGTGGGAGCAGTTAGGAGTGAGCAGGTGCTGCTGATTACCAAGATTTGGAGTGAGTTTGTAAAAAGTTGGTGGTGGGTTTTTAAGAATCATTTTGGCCCATAAACATCAGCCAAATGCTGCTGAGGGGCCTGGTGTGTTGGGCCCCTCAGAGGACAATGTTCCCAGGATGAATTTAATCAGGGGAGAGAATGTTTTGAGAAGGGAGGACAAAAGGCTCAAAGATTTGGACCGGGACCCCAGGAGGTTTGGAAAAGAAAACACAGTGGTGATTCACTGCCAGGATAAGGAGATGCGAGCTTGGGATATTATCCAAGAAGTACATGAGGACTGTGGTGAGGGAAGTTGCTTTGCCTGCCAACCAAACCGAATGTTGGATTCGAAGCAACGGTCAGTGGCCGAGAGGAGATGGAAAGACTTTTACTGGAATTGAAGGTTGGTGAGACATATTTGGATGTATCCAAAGAGATGTGGTGTCATTCTTAAACTTTCTAGTTTATGGTGAGGATGACGTGCTGATAGAAAAGTTGGAGTCATGGGACATTAAACTTTACTCAGTAATAAAGAAGAGATACTATCCTGGATCGTGGGTAGCTGATGAAACCCGTTATTTAAGAGAGCGATTCCCAGAGGGGGTGATGTCATTACACTATAGCATGCAATTCGAGACAATGGAAGGAGTGCAGTACTTCCGAATTCTGCATAATAACCAGGTGAAGATTTGCTATTACTGTTATGTACTGAATAAACAATCTGACCAGATACTGTAAGCTTAAAGTAATGTGTGACCGTAATCCTTTATTACAGGTCTCCCGAGTGCCTCTCCAGCCTGTGAGGCCTCCATGTGCACAGGTGCTGCCAAGGGATTGTGGGATCCCTTGGGACTCCAGCGGATGAGCCCTCTGGTGGTTAAACAAGGTATTTACAGGTTTACATAAATAACAATTACTGTCTTGGAAATGGTCATCTGGTAAGAAGTTGTCCAGATCTGTACTGTTATAACTGCGAGAGTTTGAACACATTGCTCAGAACTGCAAGGCAGAGAGTTGTGCGTTTTGTCACAAAGGCCCCACCCACTCTGAGTGTGAGGCAGGAGGAAGCTCCTTGAGCGATGAGGAGATGGGAGAAAGAGCAGGAGGTGTGAGTGGAGTTGCCGGAAGAGTGGAGCATGCGGAGGACACAGCCGCAGAACGGCATGAGGAAAGTGTTGTGTATGTAATAACTCAAAAGACTCAATACTGTAAACTCTGAACAGGTACAAACCTGGCTCTACGTTATTAGGGCCCGAAGTGATCACATTACAAGATGCTGGCCTTTTATACCTGGGCCGCACACATGTGCGCACAGCCCAGTGACCTCCGACAGTGGCGCCACCTGGTGGCTAGTAAACCCAATCATACATACATGACAATATCCCCCTTTAAGATATTAGTAATGGTCTTTTTACAAATTGAGACGGTTCCACTCCCGAGTTGAACGTCTCAGTTCAACTCTCGCCTTGAGCGAGCGTTCTAAGTCTGTTATGACTGGGGGCTGGGTAGCCGATCTGATGGGAGTGGCAATGACCACGTCAGGATTGAAAGTTCAGATTCATTGATGACAGCGGAGTCCTCTGATGACTGAAGGTAGGTTGGTTGGTCACTGATTGTGTCTTCCTCAGACTGTTCCGGTTCATCCGTGCGCCACAACTTTATCTGATCAACATATTTCCTGCAAGTTTGTCCATTCTTGAGCTTAACGATAAACACTCTGTTACCCTCCTTGGCCATAACAGTACCGGCGATCCATTTGGGACCTTAACCATAATTCAGTACATACACAGGATCATTGATAGAAATGTCACATGACACGTTGGCGCGATCATGATAGCCTTGCTGACTTTGATGTCTGTATTCAACACAATTATTCAAGTCGGGGTGGACAAGAGAGAGCCTGGTCTTGAGACCTCTTCATCAATAGTTCAGCAGGGGAGAACCCGGTAAGCGTATGGGGGCCTTCTCCTGTAACTGAGCAATATGCGTGACAAGTGAGTTTGCAGTGAACCTTGAGTTACACGTTTCAAACTCTGCTTGATGGTTTGGACCGCAAGCTCTGTGTCATGTATTCAACCAGCATTGTAACCCATGTTTAAACTGACCTAAGTTGTACACCGTGAGAATACTGACCACTAGGTGGGAGACACTCCTAACCTGGACCTTCAGGTATAAAAGGGGAAGCTCCACTCACCTTCATCACTTGAGTGCTAAGGAATAAAGGACAGGTCACAGACTGACCTTCTCTCAAGCATGGGCCTCGTGTGCATTTATACTGTATAGTAAGGACGTATCAATGGCGACGAGAAACTGGGATTTAAACCACGTGAGCATGGCCACTAGCAGAACAGACGAGAGGTACTGTGTTAAGGAATGGTTGGGACAGAGATTCAACATTGTTAAAGCAGCACACAGTTCTCTAGGCAGACAAGGGCAGTCAGGCATGCCCCAACATGTAGTCGAACCCAGAGTGGGTGTTCGACAGAGACAATGGCAAGCTGCACAGCGATTCACGCCATTGCAAGGGACAATGCGGCCAGTAATGGGGCCATCAACACCTGTTAATGGTGCACTCAAAGACAATAACAGGGGCAGTCAGGGACGATCGACTGACAAGGGACCTTTTGTTTCAAACCGCAACTCATGCTGGAGGCGTGGAGGCATACATTCAGCCGGAGTTTGCAGAGATGAGCAAAATACCTGCAGAAATTGCAGAAATGGACACTGGGGGAAATCGCTGGAAGCTGAAGTTCAGCGAGTTCATGTGGAGCACGTATACAGTTCATACACCAGGACGCCACCGATAATGATGAAAGTGCTCCTCAATGGCATCCCAGTATCAATGGAGTTAGACACGGGTGCCAGCCAGTCCCTGATGGGTATCAAATAGTTTGAAAAGTTGTGGGCATCCAAGGCCAGGAGGCCAAAATTATCGCCGATTGATGCACAGCTACGGACTTAAACAAAGTAGATCATTCCGGTGCTAGGCAGCGCCATGGTCGTCATGACCACCAAAGATTCGGAGAACAGGTTGCCACTCTGGATTGTCCCAGGGGACGGTCCCGCACTACTGGGGAGGAGTTGGCTTGCTGTCATGAACTGGAAATGGGGCGATGTCAATGCAATTTCTTCTGTGGAGCGAGTATCATGCTCACAGGTACTGGACAAATTTGACTCATTATTTCAACCCGGCATTGGCACTTACATGGGGGCCAAGGTAGTGATTCACATAAACCCGGACGCCAGACCAGTACACCACAAGGCCAGAGCGGTGCCGTACGTGTGCGGGAAAAGATAGAAGGCGAATTGGACCGCCTGTTGAGGGAAGGCATCATCTCGCCAGTCGAATTCAGTGACTGGGCGAGCCCGATTGTGCCGGTGCTCAAGGCGGACGGGTTGGTCAGGATATGTGGCGATTACAAGGCCACCATCAATCGGGTGTCACTCCAAGACCAGTACCCGCTACCGAGAGCGGAGGACCTCTTTGCGACGCTATCCGGTGGCAAACTTTTTTCAAAATTGGACCTGACCTCAGCTTACATGACCCAGGAGCTGGCGAGTGAGTCGAAGAAGCTGACCACCATCACGACACACAAGGGGTTGTTTGAGTACAACAGATGTCCGTTCGGGATTCGCTCGGCCGCCGCGATCTTCCAACGAAATATGGAAAGCCTCCTCAAGTCGATTCCAGGGACGGTGGTTTTTCAGGACGACATCCTCATTACGAGTTACGATACTGAAGAACACCTCCACAACCTGGAGGAGGTGCTACGCAGACTGGACCGGGTAGGTCTGCGACTGAAAAAGGCGAAGTGCGTCTTCCTAGCTCCAGAGGTAGAATTCCTGGGGATGCGGGTAGCAGCAGACGGGATCAGCCCTACTGCATCCAAGTCGGAAGCGATCCAGAGAGCACCCAGACCCCATTACACGACGGAGCTGCGTTCGTTCCTGGGGCTCCTGAACTATTTTGGTAACTTTCTTCCCAAATTGAGCACGCTGCTAGAGCCGCTACACGTGCTCCTACGCAAAGGTTGTGAATGGGTCTGGGGGGACAGCCAGGAAAGGGCTTTTAATAGAGCACGCAATTTGTTATGGTCCAACAATCTGTTAACGCTATATGACCCATGTAAGAAACTTGTGTTAACGTGCGATGCGTCGTCCTATGGTGTCGGGTGTGTGTTGCAGCATGTCAATGCCAAGGGTCAGTTACAGCCGGTAGCTTATGCCTCCAGGAGTCTGTCCCAGGCAGAAAGGGGCTACGGGATGATAGAAAAGGAGGCGCTCGCATGTGTATATGCGGTAAAGAAAATGCACCAGTACCTGTTTGGCAGGAAATTTGAGCTGGAGACAGATCACAAACCCCTAACGTCCCTTTTGGCCGACAACAAGGCCATAAATGCAAACGCATCGGCCTGCATACAGAGGTGGGCACTCACGTTAGCTGCCTATGACTACATAATTCGGCACAGACCGGGCACCGAAAACTGCGCCGATGCATTCAGCAGGCTCCCACTAGCCACCACTGAGGGGGCTACCGAGAATGGTGCTGAGATGGTCATGGCTGTTGAAGCTTTCGGAAGCGAAGGCTCACCCGTGACAGCCCGTCAGATTAAAGACTGGACAAATAGAGACCCGCTATTGTCTCTAGTCAAGAAATGTGTCCTGAATGGGGACTGGGCAGCCACGTACAGGACATGCCCTGATAAATTTAAACCATTTCACAGGCGCAAGGATGAAGTCTCGATTCAGGCCAATTGCCTACTGTTGGGAAACCACGTAGTCATGCCCCAGATGGGCAGAGAGGTGTTCATCAGAGAACTCCACAATGGGCAACTGGGCATTGTCACAATGAAGGCAATTGCCAGGTCACACGTTTGGTGGCCAGGGATAGACACAGATCTGGAACTTTGTGCAACAGGTGCAACACGTGTGCCCAGCTGGGCCATGCGCCCAGGGAAGCCCCCCTTAGCCCCTGGCCATGGCCCGCCAAGCCTTGGTCATGCATCCATGTGGACTACGCAGGTCCTTTCATGGAGAAAATGTTTTTGGTTGTAGTAGACGCCTACTCCAAATGGATCGAGCGTGACATTTTAAATTCAAGCACATCCTCTGCGACGGTAGAAAGTCTACGGGCAATGTTCGCCACCCACGGTCTACCGGACATCTTGGTCAGCGACAATGGCCCATGCTTCACAAGCACTGAATTCCAGGACTTCATGGCAGACAATGGAATTAACCATGTTAGAACGGTACCGTTCAAGCCGGCCTCAAACGGCCAGGCAGAACGAGCAGTGCAGATAATCAAACAGGGGATGCTCAGATTCCAAGGGGGTTCCCTACAAACCCGCTTATCATGCCTCCTGTTGGCCTATAGATCCCGACCACACTCGCTCACAGGGGTTCCACCCGCAGAACTACTAATGAAAAGGACGCTCAAAACCCGATTATCCCTTATACACCCCACGATGAAAGAAATTGTCGAGAGCAGGCGCCAGTCACAATATCACTCCCATGACAGGAATGCGAGGGCACGATGTATTGATGTAAATGATCCTGTTTTTGTCCTCAACTACGCTGCAGGGCCCAAATGGCTCGCAGGCACTGTGGTTGCCAAAGAGGGAAATAGGATTCTGGTAGTTAAACTTACCAATGGACAAATCTGCCGCAAACATGTGGATCAAACAAAAAGGAGGTTCAGCAACCCCATAGAAGAAGCAGAGGAAGAACACGATGTCGAGTTCACTCCACCACAGGTGACCGAACACAGGAACCAAAGGGAGGAGAGCCCAGTCACTTTGGGCAGTCCGGACAGGCCTGAGGCACTGCAAACAGCAGACACTCAGGCCAGCGCCCAACAACCGGAGCCCCAACTCAGGCGCTCTACAAGGGAGCGTAAACCACCAGAGAGACTCAACCTGTGATCCCAATAAGACTTTGGAGGGGTAGGTGATGTCATGTATTCAACTAGCATTGTAACCCATATAAAATCTGACCTAAGTTGTACACCGTGAGAACACTGACCACTAGGTGGGAGACACTCCTAACCTGGACCTTCAGGTATAAAAGGGGAAGCTCCACCCACCTTCATCACTTGAGTGCTAAGGAATAAAGGACAGGTCACAGACTGACCTTCTCTCAAGCATGGGCCTCGTGTGCATTTATACTGTGTAGTAAGGACGTATCACTCTGCTTGGCCATTGGGTGCGGGTTTTAATGGTGCTGATCTCACATGTTTGATACCATTGAGTTTCATGAACTCTTGAAACTCCAGACTAGTGAAGCAAGATCCATTGTCGCTCACAACGATGTCAGGCAGACCATGAGTGGCAAACATGACACGAAGACTCTCAATGGTAGCTGTGGATGTGCTGGATGACATGATTATACACTCTATCCACAACTAAGAATATTTTCCCAGGAAGGGACCTGCAAAGTCGATGTGGATCCTGGACCATGGTTTAGATGGCCACGACCACAGACTCAGTGGTGATTCCGCTGATGCTTTACTAAGCTGCATGCAAGTGTTGCACTGATGCACACATGATTCCAGATCAGAGTCAATTCCAGGCCACCATACATGAGACGTGGCAATGGCTTTCATCATGACCATACCGGGATGCGTGCTATGTAGATCAAGCACAAATTTCTCTCTGCCTTTATTGGGCATAACAACACGATTACCCCACAGTATATAATCTGATTGAATGAATAGTTTGTTTTTGCGATGGATGTAAGTTTTGGTCTCCTCACACATTTGCTTGGGTATGGCAGACCAATCACCACTCAGGACACAACTTTTCACAACCGATAATATCGGGTCCTGGCTGATCCAGGTCTTGACTTGTTGGGCAGTGACCGGGGTTCCTTCACTTTCAAAAGCATCCATAACTAACGGTTGTGGCGTTTCCACCTCCGGTGTGGGCAATGGCAGATGGCTCAATGCATTGGCACAATTCTCAGTGCCAGGTCTATGGCGAATGACATAATCATAGGCAGATAATGTTAGTGCCCACCTCTGGATGCGGGACGATGTATTGATATTGATACCTTTGTTTTCTGAAAACAATGAAATGAGTGGCTCGTGATCTGTTTCCAGTTCAAACCAAAGACCAAACAGGTACTGATGCATCTTATTAACTCCATACACACAGGCTAGTGCTTCTTTCTCCATCATGCTGTAGGCTCTTTCTGCCTTTGACAAACTTTTTGAAGCATATACAACAGGTTGTAGTTTACCCAACTCATTAGCTTGTTGGAGCACGCAACCAACTCCATATGACGAAGCATCACAGGCCAATACTAGACGCTTACACAGATCATAATGTACCAGCAGCTTGTTAGAGCAAAGCAGAATAGTAGCTTTCTCAAAAGCTCTTACTTGAGATGCAACCCAAACCCAGTTGTCCCCTTTTTTTAGCAGCATGTGTAGTGGCTCTAATAAGTTACTCAATCTAGGTAAGAAATGACCAAAGTAGTTGAGTAGGCTGTCACATTCTGAGGCTTGGTGCATTTTTGATGGCCTTGGTTTTCAAGTCCGTAGGCCTGATACCGTCAGCAGCAATTTTCCTCTCCAGGAATTCGACTTCCGGTGCCATGAAGATGCACTTTGAGTGTTTCAGTCTGAGTCACACTTTGTCCAGACGATGTAGAAACTTTTCCAGGTTGTTCAGATGTTCAGCGGAATCATGACCTGTGACCAATATGTCATCTTGGAACATGACGGTTCTGTGGACAGACTTCAGTAGACTCTCCATGTTCCTCTGAAATATGGCTGCAGCCGAACGAATTCCAATAGGGCACCTGTTGTAGATAAACAGTCCTTTATGAGTGTTGATGTATGTAAGTTTCTTTGGCATGTCGACCAGCTCCTGTGTCATGTAGGCCGATGTCAAATCCAATTTTGTGAACGACTTCCCCCCGGCTAGCGTTACAAACAGATCATTAGCCTTCAGTAACGGGTATTGATCCTGTTTCAAAACTAGGTTGATCGTAACCTTGTAGTCTCCACAAATCCTGACAATGCCATCACTTTTCAACATAGGAACAATGGAGCTGACCCATTCGTTAAATTCAATCGGTGATATGATCCCTTCACGCTGGAGCATGTCCAGTTCAATTTCGACCTTCTCCCTCATTATGTACGGAACTGCCCAAGCTTTATGATGGACGGGTCTTGCATCCAAGTCCACGTCGATCTTCACCTTGGCTCCCATGAAATTGCCGATGCCTGGTTCAAACAGCGAGGGAGACTTGCTAAGCACTTGAGCACATGGAGTATCCTCCTCCAACGACAACATTTGATCTCGTTCCACACCTTAATTACTGCACTGCCAATCACCGTTATGAGTTCTTTAGTGTACGTACGCAACCTGGCATTGACTGGACTCAGCTTAGGCCTCACAGCCTTAGTATCCCACAGCCTGTCGAATGTTCTCTGGCTCATTATTGATTGACTCGCACTCATGTTCAATTCCATCGATACCAGCACACCGTTAAGTTTCACATTAATCATTGTCGGTTGGCTCTTTATTAGGAACAAATACAGTCCATACACTTCCTCCTCTGGTATCTCGGATTGCATGTCTGGACCCGCACTCGACTGGTCATTATCCTCCACATGGTGTGTCGCAGCATGTTTGCTCAGTTGCGGACACATGCACTGGAGATGCCCCACTCTCGAACAGCCTTTACAAATATACTGTTTAAACCGACACTGATGATCTCGATGATTTTCCCCACAATGCCAACATGGTGATATCGGATTAATTCCCATTGGCGGACTTTGAGCAGCCACAGGTTTCGCGTACAGTCGGGTAGGCCCTGCCATATGCAGCTCTGCCAAACAACGATACTATCTTGTTTACAGTACTTGCCAAGTTCTGATTTTTTAATGATTGCTGCTTTAAGCTTTTGTCCGTCGTTATGCTTGATGCTGGATTTGAGCAATGCCATCACGATTGCCCAATCATACTACACCTTAATTACATGCCAATAGCTTACGCAGGTTCACCTCGTGGTTGATGCCGATTACAAAGAAGTCCTGCAGCATGTCTGCCAGCGCAGTTTTGAACTTACACGGTCCAGCTAGACGTCTTAGGTCGGCAACGAATTCCGATACATCCTGGCCCTCAGAACGAACATGTGAATAGAATCGCTATCTTGAGATGCTGATGCCTTCATATGGTCACGTACCAGAGCCTTTCATATGCCTTGTCTGTTAGACTTAAGGGCGAGAAGAGATTCTTTATGAGTCCATAGATTTTTGGACCGCAATCTGTGAGGAGGACCGCCCATTGCCGAACTGTGTCTTCCTCTTGGCCATGAAGTACTGGTTCAAGCGGGCTACAAAGTCTGACCAATCTTCTCCCTCCACGAATCGCTCCAGAATTCCAATTGTGCTCATTTTTGCATGTGAAGGTTCTTGTTACCTCGTCGCCAAATGTTGTGTATGCAATAACTCAAAAGACTGAATACTGTAAACTCTGAACAGGTACAAACCTGACTCTACTTTATTAGGGCCCGAAATGATGGCTAGCCTTTTATAACTGAGCAGTACACACGTACCCACAGCACAATGACCTCCGACAGTGGTGCCACCTGGTGGCTAGTAAACCCAAGCATACTTCCTTGACAGAAAGAGTGCAAGAAGAGGCAGAAAATTGCAGAGAAGAACACAGGCTGGAGATGGTGGAAAACACACCAAGTATGGTGGAAAAAGACAAAGTCAGCAGAGGACATCACTGGTCAAGGACAGAGTTAAGGTATAATATGGCTCGCCTCCAGGTGTCTGTGGGGTGAGCAGGGCCAGGGTAAGTGTGAGTACTCCAAAGAAAGATGGGGAGTTGTATATCTCGAAGATCAGGAGGGGCAAAGTAAGGGGAGGGTGTAAGGGGCAGGAGCCTTAAAGGGGCAGCAGGATGGGAGCGGGGAGACAAACTGCAAAAGGAAGCAGGATGGGTAGAGACGCGCCATTGTCCCAGAGAGAGAAGAAACGGGGAGCAAGGGTCAGCAGTGGAGGTGAGGCCGAAGGGAGTGGCACTGTTGGAGCAGGAGGTCTCTCTCAGGGAGATTCTGTATCTGGTGGGGAGCAGGGACGGGAGATTACAGAAGAGCTCGGGAGTGAGGAGTCAGAGGGGGATGGAGACATGGAAGTGGGGGATGGGGGGGCATCATGTGGAAAGGGAAAGGTTAGTGAGGGGCAGAAGGAGAGAGAAGAGGCAGTTCCATGACCTAAATGTAAGGAAGAGACTGAAACTGCAGGGATAGTTCAAACAGGAGGTGAAAAGGAGCTGGAGGCTGCAGGAGAAAGCAACAACTGCCCACAAGTTTGGGAAGGAGCATGAGAGGAGGGAAGGGTTGGAGATTAAATGATGGGGGGAATTATCAGGCACACTTCCTTTATTAGGAGCAATGATTACATTGGTCTCGATTAATGTGAACGGACTGAGGGGGGAGAAGAAATTGCAGCAGTTGTTGCAGTGTTTTAAAGGCACGGACCTGTTGTGTCTGCAAGAAACCTTTTGGGACGAGAAAGAGTTCGGAAGATTTGGAAAGGAGAAGTGTTTGCAAATTGCGCAAATAATAACCGTAGAGGGGTGACTGTTTTAGTGAGTTCGTCCATAAAAGAGAACATTGCATTGGTGGACAAGGACATTGAGGGGAGATTTTTGTAGCTAAATGTAAAAATGGAGGAATTGAGAAAAAGCAATTATGATCATGTATGAGAAGATTGTGAGGGCAATGCCACAGGAATGGAAAGAAGAAATAAATAGGCAAATCTCCAAAGGAGGTAAAATGCGTCCCGCTTTTCTAAGCTTTCTGCTGGAGAAAGGGGAGGAATTGGTCCAATTTGACAACTGTAATATTTGAGATTTCTATGGGGTATTTAGAGAATGCAGATTTAAGAAACCTGCTGGTCAGGGGTTTTGGCAGAATATATACCCAAGCAGATCTTCAACAGGATTTAGAAGGGAGTGTGGGCAAATTTTAAATGTCCAGAGTGCACTGAACTGGATTTCAAATTGGCTCGTAACCAGATTTTTACCATGATGGTCTTATGTAAGATTGGACAAGTGGAGGTGGCAAGTTGCCCAGTGTGTGTGATGCGGGATGAGATTCTGTCCCATTTTCTGGTGTTATGTCCGCATTTAAAGGATTTTAAGTACTATGTTCGACAGTTGTGAGAGGTTTTCTTGCTGGTTGAGGAGCGAAGAGCAAGAATGGGAATCCCGTGGGACTCCATTTTGAGATGGGGATTGCAGGAATGTCTGTCGGAGTCTATCGGAGCGGCAATTAATTTACCGTTCAGTTTGGTGAAATTTGAGATTGTGCAAAGAAGGAATGCTCTGTTTGTTAAGAGGAGGAGAATAAACCTATAGGAGAATTTTAAATATAAACTAAAAGATCATTACAAGGCTCTGTGGATGTTGTATTCAGAAAATAATTTAAAGATAGTATTTTATGATCAAAATATTTAAAGTACAATAGATTATTAAATGTTACAGGAGACAAATTAAACTTGAGGTTTTAATGTTAATGTGTGTTGGAGGAACGGCTGTGAAGAGGGGAGAAATGGATTTGTATGATAGAATGGAATGATCACGATGTTGTTAATGTTCAATAAATATTCATATATATTTTTTTAAATTGTTAGCACTCTTACCTCTGAGTCAGAAGGTTGTGGGTTCAAGTCCCACTCCAGGGACTTGAGCACAAAAAAAATCTAGGCTGACACTCCAGTGCAGTGCTGAGGGAGTGCTGCACTGTCGGAGGTGCCGTTTTTTGATGAGATGTTAAACAGAGGCCTCGATGCTCTCTTAAATGGACATAAAAGATCCATGGCACTATTTCAAAGAAGAGCAGGGGAGTTATCCCCGGTGCCCTGGCCAATATTTATCCCTCAATCAACATAACGGAAAAAAACTCAGATGATCTGGTCATTATCACATTGCTGTTTGTGGGAGCTTGCTGTGCGCAAATCGGCTGCCACATTTCCCACATTACAACAGCGACTACACTCCAAAAGAACTTCATTGGATGTAAAGCGCTTTGGGAGGTCTGGTGATCATAAAAGGCGCTATATAAATGCAAGTCGTCATTTTTTTTTCACACGCAAGGACCATAACTGCTAATATTCCAAATGTGGCTGTGCCAAAGGCGAATAATAGCACCCGTTGTTTTGTGTTGTCTGTCTTAGCGATCCAAACTGAAGCCGAAAGTCCTTTCGCATTGTTTGTGGCAATAAAGGAACAAATTAAGCCAATAAATTGTGGGAGTTTGTTCGACAACACTTCAGTTCAAGACAAGTGAAACATCTTTAATACTATAATGCTGAGCATGCATGATAAGTACAATCACACAACCTACAAGCTCAAACTAAGCTAACCTGACCCAAATGGATTAACGAGCAAATTAGAAGTGAGCTAAACCAGAAATATGCTATCTACAGCTCCTGCAGGTAAAAAGGAGAATTAGATCGCTAAAATTAATACAAGAAATTGCAGAAACACAACGGCTTTCAAATTCCGGTCTGAGTCTTCGCGCGGGCAATTGCCTCCGACCGGAGAATTTTTCCGAAAGTACGTGGTAGTCCGGGAGGAGCGTGGGATTCCCGGTGGGGAGGCTTTCTCTTCCCCCGCTGCGAAGCGCGCTCCCGTCCTCCAGGTTCCCACGCAGAATGCGCAGTCACATGTGACTGCTCAACCAATCCGGTACAGTATTCTCAATTAATAGCAAACACAAACACCAATTAAAAAATAAAAAACACACCTCACATAATTAAAATTAATTGAAATTAAAGTTAATAAATATCTTGGAGAAAAAAAATGTCCGCGTTTTTAAAAAGTTTTTTAAATTATGTTTTAAAATAAATTTAACGTAGTTGTCAGGGTTATTAAAAATAAAATGTGTTTTTAATTGTTATTATGTTTTAAGTGTGTTTTAAGACTCTTATGCCTGTAACAGTAGGCTATTCACCTGCTTTTATCAGGCACAAGTGTTTTGAGGATATTTGCTGGGCAAGATATGAGTGAATACCGCAATCTTACCCTTGCAAATGTCCTCACTCCTGAGATGCGGAGGATCTGTCACGCTGGAGCTTGACAGATCGGAAAAGCCAATTTTCAGTGCATGCGCCTTGCGCACACTCTGTACTCACTCCGTACGGACCCGGGAAGGCCGGGATTTCTGGGCCATTAAAGTGCAAGCAGCTTTAATTTGATCTTGGAATACAGGCAACAGTGATAGGGATGGTGTTTTCCTTCCTGGGAAGACATTAGTGAACCAGTTGGGTCTTTATGACAATCCAGCAGTTTTTTGGGCTATTTATTCTGGTGCCAGTTCACAAATGGACAGATTTATTAAATTCAATTACGTAACCTTCTATACTGAGACTTGAACTCACAACCACTCAAGCTACTCGTTCTTTCCCATAACCCTATTGGGAAAGCGTAGCAACAGAGGCCAAGCATAACAATAAAAAACATATTTCCGTACCACCACAGTAAGCGGGTGGGCAGAGAAACGATGAAAGTCATAATAGATGCAAATTGCTTGAGGATGAGCACAAGATAGTAAGTATTCTGAATAATGACTTCCTCCAAGTGTTCTCAAGGGACGACACAAGCCACAGGCCCTCCCCAGCAGAGATATATAGCAAATAAAATCAATGACTTCATTACAAAGGAGCTGGAAGTCCTGAACAGAATAAATGGACTCAAATTAAATGAATCCCCAGAGATAGATGGTATTTATCCCAGAGTGCTGAGAGAGCCTAGTGGAGTGGTTTGTGAGGCGCTGATGATTATGAGTGGGTCAACGAGCACTGTCGAGGTATCTATAGATTGTCAACAGGCTACAATGGTATCCTGAAACAGAAATGGAGACAAAACAGACTCAGGCAACTACAGGATCTTTAGTTTCACCCCTATTCCATGTAAAATAACAACATTAACCTAATTATCAGCAGTTCAGCATGGATTCAGGTGGTGACGATTCTGCCTAACCAATCTCTTTGACTTCTTCAAGGAAGTGACAATCCTAGCCCTATGACGTGATATAGTTTAACGTTCAAAAGCCTGTTGTGTGGGACTTTATCAAAAGCCTATTAATTAAACTAACAGTTGTAGGGATGCAGAGCAAACCCACAGAATGGATAAGAACCTGGCTGAAGGATAGGAAACAGTAAGTACTTGACAGAGGAGCTTTGTCAGAGTGGGTGAAGTGCTGACTGGGGTGACCCAGGGGCCAGCGTTGGGATGACCTCTGTTTCTCATTCATATAAATGACCTGGAGTCAGAGACATTTTGAAAAATGGTCAAATTTGTAGATGATACCATTCTGGGAGGGGAATTATAATCAGAAGAAGCATCTTCGAAATTACAGAATGAGTTGGATACGATTGGTAAGTGTGCAGAAGAATGGCAGATGTGCCTCAATGCGAGGAGTATTCGGAATAAGGTGGACAAATTAACAGTTAACGAATATGATGTAATTGGCAACACAGAGACATGGCTCCAGGGTGACCAAGGCTGGGAAATCAACATCCAGGGGTATTCAACATTTAGGAAGGATAGACAGAAAGGAAAAGGAGGTGGGGTGGCATTGCTGGTTAAAGAGGAAATGAATGCAATAGTAAGGAAGGACATTAGCTTGGATGATGTGGAAACGGTATGAGTGGAGCTACGGAACCAAAGGGCAGAAAACACTAGTGGGAGTTGTGTACAGACCACCAAACAGTAGGAGAGAGGTTGGGGACATCATCAAACAAGAAATTAGAGATGCGTGCAACAAAGGTACAGCAGTTATCATGGGCGACTTTAATCTACATATTGATTGGGCTAACCAAACTGGTAGCAATGAGGTGGAGGAGGATTTCCTGGAGTGTATTAGGGATGGTTTTCTCGACCAATATGTCGAGGAACCAACTTGAGGGCTGGCCATCCTAGACTGGGTGATGTGTAATGAGAAAGGACTAATTAGCAATCTTGTTGTGTGAGGCACCTTGGGGGAGAGTGACCATAATATGGTAGAATACTTTATCAAGATGGAGAGTGACACAGTTAATTCAGAGACTAGAGTCCTGAACTTAAGGAAAGGTAACTTCGATGGTATATGGCGTGAATTGGCTAGAAAAGACCGGCGAGCGATACTTAAAGGGTTGACGGTGAATAGGCAATGGCAAACATTTAAAGATCACATGGATGAACTTCAACAATTGTTCATCCCTGTCTGGAGCAAAAATAAAATGGAGAAGGTGGCTCAACCGTGGCTAACAAGGGAAATTAAGGATAGTGTTAAATCCAAGGAAGAGGCATATAAATTGGCCAGAAAAAGCAGCAAACCTGAGGACTGGGAGAAATTTAGAATTCAGCAGAGGAGGACAAAGGGTTTAATTAAGAGAGGGAAAATAAAGTATGAGAGGAAGCTTGCTGGGAACATAAAAAATGATTACAAAAGCTTCTATAGATATGTGAGGAGAAAAAGATTAGTGAAAACAAACGTAGGTCCCTTGCAGTCAGATTCAGGTGAAGTTATAATGGGGAACAAAGAAATGGCGGACCAGTTAAACAAGTACTTTGGTTATGTCTTCACAAAAGAAGACACAAATAACCTTCCGGAAATACTAGGGGACCGAAGGTCTCGTGAGAAGGAGGAACTGAAGGAAATCCTTATTAGGCGGGAAATGGTGTTAGGGAAATTGAAGGAATTGAAGGCCGATAAAGCCCCGGGGCCTGATAGTCTGCATCCCAGAGTACTTAAGGAAGTAGCCCTAGAAATAGTGGATGCATTGGTGATCTTTTTCCAACCGTCTATCGACTCTGGATCGGTTCTTGTGGACTGGAGGGTAGCTAATGTAACACCACTTTTTAAGAAAGGAGAGAGAGAGAAAACGGGTAATTATAGACCGATTAGCCTGACATCAGTAGTAGGGAAAATGTTGGAATCAATTATTAAAGATGAAATAGCAATACATTTGGAAAGCAGTGATGGGATCGGCCCAAGTCAGCATGGATTTATGAAAGGGAAATCCTGCTTGACAAATCTTCTAGAATTTTTTGAGGATGTAACTGGTAGAGTGGACAAGGGAGAACCAGTGGATGTGGTGTATTTAGACTTTCAAAAGGCTTTTGACAAGGTCCCACACAAGAGACTGGTGTGCAAAATTAAAGCACATGGTATGGGGGGTAATGTACTGACGTGGATAGAGAACTGGTTAGCAGACAGGAAGCAGAGAGTCGGGATAAATGGGTCCTTTTCAGAATGGCAGGCAGTGACTAGTGGGGTACCGCAGGGCTCAGTGCTGGGACACCAGCTATTTACAATATACATTAATGATTTGGATGAGGGAATTGTGTGTAACATCTCCAAATTTGCAGATGACACTAAGCTGGGTGGCAGTGTGAGCTGTGAGGAGGATGCTAAAAGGCTGCAGGGTGACTTGGACAGGTTAGGTGAGTGAGTAAACGTGTGGCAGATGCAGTATAATGTGGATAAATGTGAGGTTATCCACTTTGGTGGCAAAAACACAAAGGCAGAATATTATCTGAATGGCGGCAGATTAGGAAAAGAGGAGTTCAACGAGACCTGGGTGTCATGGTACATCAGACATTGAAAGTTGGCATGCAGGTACAGCAGCCGGTGAAGGCGGCAAATGGTATGTTGGCTAGGGGATTTGAGTATAGGAGTAGGGAGGTCTTACTGCAGTTGTACAGGGCCTTGGTAAGGCCTCACCTGGAATATTGTGTTCAGTTTTGGTCTCCTAATCTGAGGAAGGATGTTCTTGCTATTGAGGGAGTGCAGCGAAGGTTCACCAGACTGATTCCCGGGATGGCAGGACTGACATATGAGGAGAGAGTGGATCAACTGGGACTGTATTCTTTGGAGTTTAGAAGGGTGAGAGGGGATCTCATGGAAACATCCAAAATTCTGACGGGACTGGACAGGTTAGATGCGGGTAGAATGTTCCTGATGTTGGGGAAGTCCAGAACCAGGGGACATAGTCTAAGGATATAGAAACATAGAAACATAGAAAATAGGTGCAGGAGTAGGCCATTCGGCCCTTCTAGCCTGCACCGCCATTCAATGAGTTCATGGCTGAACATGCAACTTCAGTACGCCATTCCTGCTTTCTCGCCATACCCCTTGATCCCCCTAGTAGTAAGGACTTCATCTAACTCCTTTTTGAATATATTTAGTAAATTGGCCTCAACAACTTTCTGTGGTAGAGAATTCCACAGGTTCACCACTCTCTGGGTGAAGAAGTTTCTCCTCATCTCGGTCCTAAATGGCTTACCCCTTATCCTTAGACTATGTCCCCTGGTTCTGGACTTCCCCAACATTGGGAACATTGTTCCTGCATCTAACCCCGTCAGAATTTTAAACGTTTCTATGAGGTCCCCTCTCATTCTTCTGAACTCCAGTGAATACAAGCCCAGTTGATCCAGTCTTTCTTGATAGGTCAGTCCCGCCATCCCGGGAATCAGTCTGGTGAACCTTTGCTGCACTCCCTCAATAGCAAGAATGTCCTTCCTCAGGTTAGGAGACCAAAACTGTACACTATACTCCAGGTGTGGCCTCACCATGGCCCTGTACAACTGTAGCAACACCTCCCTGCCCCTGTACTCAAATCCCCTCGCTATGAAGGCCAACATGCCATTTGCTTTCTTAACCGCCTGCTGTACCTGCATGCCAACCTTCAATAAGGGGTAAGCCGTTTAGGACTGAGATGAAAAAAAACTTCTTCACTCAGAGAGTTGTTAACCTGTGGAATTCCCTGCCACAGAGAGTTTTACTTGCCAGTTCATTGGATATATTCAAGAGGGAGTTAGATATGGCCCTTACGGCTAAAGGGATCAAGAGGTATGAAGAGAAAGCTGGAAAGGGGTTCTGAGGTTTAATAAGATCAGCCATGATCTTATTGAATGGTGGTGCAGGCTCGAAGGGCCGAATGGACTACTCCTGCACCTATTTTCTATGTTTCTATGTATTTTAATGCAAGGAAATGTAAAGTGCTACATATTGGTAGCAAAAATAGATAACACTGTGCATGCCGTTGAAATAACTACTGATGAATTTAAGAGAGAGCTCGGACTCTTAGTAGACTTAGCACTAAACATGTCAAACCAAAGCATAGCAGTAATTAACAGCCAAAACAGCAGAATATGTCAGTGGAGGCAGTGATCAACATAAGAACAGAAGAGATAGGAGTAAACCTTACAGCCCCTTGAACCTGCTCCACCATTCAATAATATCATGGCTGATCATAGACCTCTACTCCACTTTCCCGCCCGATCTCCATATCCCTTGCTTCCCCTAGACTTCAAAAATCTATCGATCTCAGCCTTGAATATATTCAGAGACTCACATCCACAGCTCTCTAGGGCAGAGAATTCCCTCTGAGTGAATAAATTCCTCCTCATCTCTGTCTTAAATGTCCGACACTTTATCCTGAGACTGTGCCCCCTAGTTCTGGACATTCACACCAGGAACAATCTCTCAGCATCTACCATGTCAATCCTCTTCAGAATCTTGTATGCTTCAATGAAATCACCTCATTCTTCTAAACTCCAGAGAGTATAGGCCCATTCTACACAATCTCTCATCAGGACAGCCCTCTTATCCCAGGAATCAATCTAGTGAACCTCCGTTGTACCACCTCCAAGGCAAGTGAGGTCTTTTTGCATAAGGTGGCAGAGTTCAGTGACCACCTCCTTGGTGAAGAAGTGTCTCCTGGCCTTCCTCCTCTTCCTCCCTTTGCGAGCATCTTCTCTCCATCGCTGCTCCTGCTCCCCCTCCTGAAGATTCTCGGGTGCGAACGGGCCTGGACGTCGAGTCCCCTTGACTGTGAGCAAGTGCTGCGAGCAGAAGCCTTGAAATGAGAACGGAGGTGTTGCCCACTCGCAGCGGTACTCCATGACCTCAGCAAATTTAAACAAGTTGAGAAAGCTGCGAGAGTTACAGAAACTTAGACAGAGCCAGTCAACCTGAGCAACATCAACTGCAAGTAGTTGCTGATCCTGTTAACTAGCGCTGCTGGGGTTCCTTCCTGCTACCGAAAGCTTGATCAGCTGGTCGCGATTGTGAGGGCAGTAAGTGGAGCGTTGTCGTCGAAGATGGCAGATTGTGCATCAAATGAGCATCGCACTCCCGACGATGTCACAATCTGCCTCATTTCCAATTCTTTAGTGAGAGTGGGCAACAGCAGCACTGCCGACCGTCTGAAAATGGCGACCGCCGGGGGACACGCCGGAAGCTGCCGGAAGCGAGTCAGCCGCCATTTTTTCATCAAAACAATCTTAATGGCCTTGCGCTAAACACTAGGATTTCTCGGGCCACAGGCTTCTATTTTCTGAATCAGTCTGTTATATGGTGCTTTATCAAATGCCTTTGAAAGTCCATACTTACGTGTACTCATCATCATAGGCAGTCCCTCGGAATCGAGGAAGACTTGCTTCCACTCTTAGAATGAGTCCTTAGGTGGCTGAACAGTCCAATACGAGAACCACAGTCCCTGTCACAGGTAGGACAGTCAGTCGTTGAGGGTAAGGGAGGATGGGACAAGTTTGCTGCACGTTCCTTCCGCTACCTGTGTGGATTTCTGCATGCTCTCGGCGATGAGACTCGAGGCGCTCAACGCCCTCCCGGATGCACTTCCTCCACTGAGGGCGGTCTTTGGCCAGGGACTCCCTGGTTTCGGTGGGGATGCCGCATTCATCAGGGAGGCTTTGCGGGTGTACTTGTAATGTTTTCTCTGTCCACCCTTGGCTCGTTTGACATGAAGGAATTCCGAATAGAGCGCTTGCTTTGGGATTCTCATGTCTGGCATGACAACTTGGCCTGCCCAGCGGAGTTGATCAAGTATGGTCAGTGCTTCAATGCTGGGGATGTTGGCCTGGCCGAGGACGCTAACATTGGTGTGTCTGTCCTCCAGGGGATTTGTAGGATTTTGTGGAGGCATCGTTGATGGTATTTCTCCAGTGACTTGAGGTGTCTACTGTACATGGTCCATGCCTCTAAGCCACACAGGAGGGCGGGTATTACTACAGCCCTGTAGACCATGAGCTTGGTGGTAGATTTGAGGGCCTGGTCTTCGAACACTCTTTTCCTCAGGTGGCCGAAGGCTGCACTGGCGCACTGGAGGTGGTGTTGAATCTCCTCATCAATGTCTGCTTTTGTTGATAAGAGGCTCCCGAGGTATGGGAAATGGTCCACGTTGTCCAGGGCCGTGCTGTGGATCTTGATGACTGGAGGGCAGTGCTGTGTGGCGAGGACAGGCTGGTGGAGGAGCTTTGTCTTACGGATGTTTAGCGTACAGCTCATGCTTTCATATGCCTCAGTAAATATGCTGACTATATCCTGGAGTTCAGCCTCTGAATGTGCATATACACAGGCATCGTCCGCACATTGTAGCTTGACAACAGAGGTTGGGGTGGTCTTTGACCTGGCCTGGAGGCGGCGAAGGTTAAACAGCTTCCCGTTGGTTCTGTAGTTTATTTCCACTCCAGCGGGGAGCTTGTGACTGTGAGATGGAGATGGCAGCGAGGAAGATTGAGAAGATGGTTGGAGCGAAGACGCAGCCCTGTTTGACTGCAATAGATCCGTTAGTAAGAATCACGGCCTGCATGTCGTCGTGGAGCAGGCGAAGGATGTTGACCAACTTTTGGGGGCATCCGAAATGGAAGAGGACGCTCCATAGACCCTCGCGGTTGACAGTGTCAAAGGCCTTTGTAAGATTGAAAAAGACCATGTATAAGGGCTGGTGCTGCTCCCTGCAATTTTCCTGCGGCTGTCGCGCTGCAAAGATCATGTCCGTTGTGCCCCGTAGGGAACGAAATCCGCATTGTGATTCCGGGAGGAGCTCCTCGGCCACAGGGAAAAGACGATTGAGGAGAACTCGAGTGACAACTTTCCCAGTGTCTGAAAGCAGGGAGATTCCTCTGTAGTTGCCGCTGTCGGACTTGTCCCCTTTTTTAAAGATGGTCACGATCACTGCATCTCTGAGATCTCCCGGCATGCTCTCTTCCCTCCAGATGAGAGAGATGAGGTTATGAATCCACGCCAACAGTGCCTCTCTGCCATACTTTAGCGCCTCAGCAGGGATTCCAACCGTTCCCGTAGCCTTGTTGTTCTTGAACTGTCTTATGGCTTGTCCTACTTCGTGTAACTTTGGGGTTTCATACATACATGTACTGTACTTTTATCATCAACCCTCTCTGTTACTTCATCCAACAACTCAATCAGGTTAGTCAGACCATTTTCGTTTATCAAATCCATGCTGGCTGTCCCTTATTAACCCATGCTTCTCCAAGTGAGAATCAATTTGGTCTCTTGTAGTTTTCCCACCACCGACATTAGACTGACTGTCCTGTACATACCAGATTTAACCCTCTCCCTTTTTCTAAACAGTAGTGTAATCTTTGCAATCCTCCAATCCCCCAGCATCTCTCCCACATCCAAAGAGGATTGAAAGATCTGCTATCTCCACCCTCGCTTCCCTCATTAACCTCAAAAGCATTACATCGGGACCGGGTGACTTGTTAACTTGAAGTGAAGTCAACCTATTGAGCACCTCCTTTCTATTTTGAGCTTATCCAACATCTCTACTCCCTCTCCTCTCCTGCAACATTCACCTCCTTCTCTCCTGTCAAGACAGGTGCAAAGTAATCATTCAGTACCTCAGTCCTGCCCTCTGCCTCCACACAAGCTTTTCCTTTTTGTCCCTAATCGGCCCCACCTTTATGATAGGTGAAAAGGGATTGGGGTATGCAGACTCCAGAGGGGCGATTTTCGCCGGATACTTTAGGTGGTAAAGAGCCGGCCAAGGTGGGGTCTTACGTTGAAGCATCGGTTTGGCCCACGTTTAGCACAAGATGCAATATTGGTAAAGGAGTTGAAGACAGCGCTAGGAACGGCTGCCCAGAGGCTTGTTAAACAGCTGACTGCCACTTAAAATGCCTGATAGCGCTCATTAAAGAGGCAACACAGCATTCTGGTGGCTAGTGCTTTAACTAACACCCGCTCCTAACAGTAACCAGCTGTTTGAATGTTTACGTCGATTTCAAGTGCTACTTAAAGGGACACTCACCATTTCATGGTCATTGCTGCTGGAGCTGTGAAGAGGAGCTCAGAAACACATCGAGTGACTTTCTGGGACATTTTGTCAAGACTTCATCAACACTCGAGCAACATTTATTCCAGAAATTCTCTGAGGACTTCCCCTAAGTGCTGTGCTACTCCACCTGATTGGACACCTTCTGAGAGTCACCAGGAGAACGGGAGTGCTTGGTCGTGGGGTTCTTGCTCAGGACTCCCCCTTGGTCTGGACGAGGAATGGGAGGAGGACATGAGGCCAGGCAGAGCAGCAACAACTGCTGCAGGAGAGAGGGACAGGAGAGCGAGGTGGTAAGGGAGGAGGGGGACAGGGAGAGCAGTTTAAGAAGACAGTTGGTAGAGAAGCGAAGTCAGGGTTTATCTTTGCATTCTAGGATGATCAGTTTGGGCAGAGGAGAGCGATGAACAAGCAGATTGGAAGAGAGTGAGGATTTTACTGGGGACATCGCATCAAAGGCATTCAACAGGATAATATATTAACATTAGAGCCAACACATTCAGGGGTGAAATCGGGCAACACTTTATCACACACAGGGTAGTAGAAATCTGAAACGCTCTCCCCAAATCCTCTGGATTCTAGGACCATTGGAGCTTTCAAGACTGAGATAGATAGAATTTTAATAGGTAAGGGAATCACGGGAAATAGAGCACAGGCGGGTAAATGGGCTTGAGGTGCAAATCAGCCGTGATCTAGGTTAGTGGCAGAGCAAACCTTAGGGGCTAAATGTCCTCCTTGTCCTACGAAAGAGAGTTTTTTGTCGGGATGGATGCAGAAGGAAATGGGGTTGGAAAGAGGTTGTGGGTGATACAAGGAATTGGCCAGAGATGGCCTTGTCAGTGATTGAGACTGTGGTGTATGCAGCACATAAATCACTGACTCCACACGGTCTGGTGTTAATCTAACTGCTGTGACCTTTGTCCTTTATTGAACAGCCTCAGAGTGACTCTCAGGTGTGGTGGTCAGCCTTTTATACTGACTCTTGCAGGTACTTTCAGGTTTCCCACCACAGCGCCCTCTGTGCTGTACCATTGTGCTTATTATACATTTAAGGTAGCAGGACGATACACACATCAATACATAGCATCTCACTCCCCCCCGCCCCCCCAGTCCCGAAGCTGTTGCCGGTGATCTCGGCCTTGTTTGTCCAACGGAAGGCAGCTAGGCATAGAGAGTGCGTTAGTATGGTACATGTTATCTGGTACAGATGTGCGTCAACGGGTTGCGGGTACACTGAGCAGTTACATTAAATAGTTATTGACTGGTATTGGATCCCTGATTTCTTTATTAGCTCTTATCATTAATTGTACTTCATATCCATTATTTTACTCAAACACAGTGACCATTCAGCATTAAAATATTAATTCTTATTATAAATCCGCCATTTCACATTAACATAGCTCATTTTAGACTAGCTCTTGCCTTACAGAAGTCCTTTGTGGGGACCACCACATGGTAAGTCCCTTTTAAGACTCCCGGGTGCATTTCCTTTTTAAGGTGCCATCTTTGATGCAGTAGGATTCCATGAGGCTTCTCCTTGGGCGCCGTCATCTTTGATGCTCTGCTGCTCTGGACACGAGGTCGCTGCCATCTTGCTCTCCGCCGCTCCGGATGCCCTCCGCCGCTGCAGCCTCCGCTCCCCTCCGCTGCCACCTGACTTGCCGCCTCTCCTGTGGCCGTCGTCGTCGCTTCTCCGGCGGCCACCATAGCTGCCTCCCCTGCGGCTGTCGTGGCCGCCGACCGCCAGCTGCTGCCGCCGCCCGACTCTCCCTCTGCGTGAGCCCCTCTGATCCGCCGGCCATCCTGGATCCCTCGCACCCCGCCCACAGCGCCCCGCCGGCTCACCCCCGCCCCCCCACACTAGGCCCGCCTCTGCAGGGCTGCTTGCCTGTGGGGGCTGAGGCTGCAGGATCTCTGTGTGAGGCCCGGGGCTGGGCCTGTGGGTGGATTGATGCTGCAGCTCCAGCTTGGTCGGCGCTGCTCTCTGGGGACCCGGGGCACGGCAGCACCCCGGGGAGCAGCAGCCAGTGGAGTGGTGAAGTCTTCCCAGTTCCCACTGACCGTCCCCATCCACCTCCGGCCGAGGAGTGTCGGCCCATCGCCTGCAACGACCCACAAAGGTAAACCGTGCATCTCGTCCCCGTGGGATACCTGCACCATCGCTCTGCCAACAACAGGTATTAGTTCCCTGGTGTAGCTACGCAACTTCGCCGTGACCGGGACCAGTTTGCGTCGTGCAGCTGGGTTAATCCACAGTTTATCAAAAGTTCTCTGATGGACCCGAGCCCGTGTCCACTTCCATACTCACAGGGACTCTGTTGATTTTTGCTTCCATTATCAATGGGGGCGAATCATCGGTCCACGTGTACAGTCCCAACACCTCTTCGTCTTCTGCCTGCTCCTCGCTGGATGGTAGATCATCCCCCATCTCCTCAGCCACATGGTGAGTCCGATTTCTTTTACACATACGCTGAAGGTGGCCTTTAACGTGGCAGGTATTGCACGTGTACTCCGCAAACCTGCACCGGTGAGCCCCATGGCTTCCTCCGCAGCGCCAGCATGGTGCTGCTTGATTGGCCCCCCTCAGCGGACTCTGAGTTCCAGGATCCCGAGGTCCGTGCTCTCTGCTCTAGGCAGAGCCACGTTCTGCAGTTTTGTCCATGGTGGGCACTATCCTGTGGACAGTGCCTGCCGGGTTCGAGACTGTGTGGATCATTTGCTTGGTGCTGCAAGTCGAGGTCATATATGCCCGGCTGAAGGTGATGGCCTTTGTCAGAGTGACTGTGGGTTCCATGGCTAACAGCTTGTGAAGGAGGCCCTCGTGGCCAATCCCCATAACGAAAATGTCCCGCACGCCTCGTCAAGGTGTGCGCCAAAATCACACGGCGCCGCGAGTCTCCTGAGGTCCGCAGCATATTTAGTGACATCCTGGCCCTCAGGTCTGCAGTGATGGTAAAATTTGTATCTGGCCATGAGGATGCTCTCCTTCAGTTTCAACTGGTCACGACTGAGTGTGATCAGCTCCTCGTATGACTTGTCCCTGGTGCTCCCGGGTGCCAGCAAATCCCTGACGAGACAGCAAACCTCATCTCCACAACTGGAAAGCAATATCGCCTTACGCTTATCTCTCATTGTGTCCGTGTCCTCCGTCAGGTCATTTGCTGTGAAGTAGTACTCGAGCCTTTCCGTAAAGGCTTCCCAATCATTGCCCATGGTAAAATCCTTTAGTGAGCCCAGAGTAGCCATGGTTGCGTGGAGTTCGTCCGCTTCCTTGTCGCCAATGTGCTGTATGCAGCACACAAATCACTGACTCCACACGACCTTCGCCCTTTATTGAACAGCCTCAGAGTGACTCTCAGCCTTTTATACTGCCTCTTGCAGGTACTTTCAGGTTTCCCACCACAGCGCCCTCTGCTTATTATACATTTAAGGTACCAGGACGATACACACATCAATACATAACAGAGACCATGGAAGTATGAAGCCAGTGGAGATGGCAAAGTTGAGCGGGTAGCCGCAAATATGGGTAGGAGAGTTAAAGGATGACAGGAAGGCAGTAAAAGTAGAGGAGAGGGGGCAAGGATAGTTGAAATGGAGATTGAAATGACGAAGGATGAGGAGTCACTGAGTGCAGAGGCTGAAGGAGGAAATCAGGGAGGATATGTGGGTGAGAAACCAGAGTGGTAGGCAGTAGAGAACAAGGATTTTAAAGGGAGACAAGTGGAACAAGTGTCTGATGTCACAACAACTTCATGACATCATGAAGCAGCTTCAATCCCTTTAGAGTTTATTTCCTGTCAAGGCACAACAACAACAACTTTCATGTATATAGCACCATTAATGTAGTAACACATCCCAAGGTGCTTCACAGGAGCGTTATAAAACATAATTTGATATCGAGCCACATAAGGAGATATGAGGGCTGATGACCAAAAGCTTGGTCAAAGAGGTAGGTTTTAAGGAGTATCTTCAAGGAAGAAAGAGACATAGAGCAGCCGAGAGGTTTAGGGAGTGGATTCCAGGGCTTGGGATCTCGGCAGCTGAAGGCACGGCCACCAATGGTGGAGCGATTAAAATCGGCGATGCTCAATAGGCCAGAATAAAGACAGTGGGATCATTTGTTGACAGTGGTGATGTATGCACAAACATACAACTGTGTATACTCATCCTTTCTAGTCAAATACAAATATCATTTGACTGGTTCCATATTATTTGGGACTATCCTACTGGAGAGAAGGAGCCTTATTGCTCTCCCGTATTACCTGGGCTGGAAATGATGCTTTCCCATTCCAACCCTGGAATCGTCTCATGACTTCAGATCTTTTATTTGCAGTGTATTTAAAATTAATTTCATATGAACATCCCAATTTGGGGCAATTCTGCGAGAAATGTCTGTCCTACGCTCCCATTTCAACATCTTTTGTCACGTGTACTTTGAGAGTCTGTGGGTGCGGTTAATTCTTTATGAAGAACAGACAGCTCTCAATCCAATATGGCTGCCAAGGGTTGCGAACAATGCCTTGACCGTATGGTCTGTATCTCAGATCTGGGCCTTCACCACCACCGCCCACCTTAAACTGACACACACAGCTGGCAGGACATATATGGGCACATGACCCAGGGCCACATCACAACGGAGGGGTTCTGTAACCCAGCCTCACAATGATCACCATGACAACCCAGAAACCACAGGGGTATCAAAATACAGCAAAGTGGCTGAAACTGTGCATTTGTGTGTGAGACAGCAAAGAGGTGAGAGCTTCAAGCAAAAGTGTTCATCAAATCTATCCAAATCCTGGAAAATCATCAACAACAAATTGTAAACACTGTGGAAAGGATCAGTGTTCATCATCAGAGTGAAAGCAGTCAGAGAACATCTGAGCAGAGATCTGATTTCAAACTGAGTGAGTGAACAAAGCCAATCTATATCCACAGAAATAATTTGGTTAAAACCTTTCTTCATGTTGAAGAATTGTAGAATTTGGCTGCGAAAATATCCCTCAACATGGAAACAATCGTGAAGATGACAGCTGAGGAAGATGAAAGTTGTCAGCAGAAACTATCAAAGACCCTCCTGACACTGGAGCATCAGCATCCAGAAATAGTATTAACGAGCTGCCATGACTATCTGCCATCGCACCATGTGGACAGCTCCACACAGTGCTGTAATATTGGAGAGCATGGCGATGATTATCAAGGACAACCGTGATCAATTCAGCCAAGCACTAGCCGAGAAAGTTTAAAGGATGACAGGAAGGCAGTAAAGCAGTGGAGAGGGGGCACAAGGAAAGTTGAAATGGAGATTGAAATGACCAAGGGTGAGGGGCCACTGAGTGCAGAGGCTGAAGGAGGAAATCAGGGAGAATATGTGGGTGAGAAACCAGAGTGGTAGGTGTCATGTATGTAACCACAATGTAACACCACTGTATTACTGAATACACTCAACCTAGATGCACACCTTGACCACAAGGGGTGAACTTGTGGGAGACACTCCTTACCTGATCACTCAGATATAAAAAGGGAGATCCCACGCAAGGTCACTGTCTTTGGAGTCCTGTGAATAAAGAGTTAAGGTCACAGTGACCTTGTCCCCAGAAGGTGCCTCGTATGGTTTCATACTTTAGAGTAAGGACTTTACATTGGCGACGAGAAACGGGAATTCACGACCCACGAGAATGGCCACCGGTAGCACAGAGGAATGGTACTGTGTTGGGGAAGACTGGGACTATTTTGTCGAGAGGCTTCAGCAAAGCTTCATTACGAAAGATTGGCTGGGTGATGCAGCGGCCGACAAGCGAAGGGCTCATCTTTTGACCAGCTGCGGACCAAAGACTTACGCGCTCATGAATGATTTACTAGCACCTGAAAAGTCGATGGACAAAACCTTTGAAGAACTTAGCAAAGTGATCGGAGAGCACCTCAAACCGGCGAGTAGCATACATATGGCCCGACACAGATTCTACACCCACCGACGTCGTGAAGGACAGAGCATACCGGACTTCGTAGCGGACCTCCGGTGTTTGGCCAGCCTCTGTAAGTTCACAGACGCCTGCAGGGGGGAGATGCTAAGGGACTTCTTTATCGAGGGCATCGGTCATGCGGGAATTTTCCACAAATTAATTGAGACCAAGGATTTCACCTTGGAAGCGGCGGCGTTGATGGCTCAAACTTTCATGGCGGGGGAGGAAGAGACGAAAATAATATACGCGCGCAATTCTGCCTCTAACGCGGCGATGGATCAGGGAGTCAACATCATTAATGCGACTCAGAGCCCCGCAGGCAGGCAGGGGCAGTCCGAAGCAATAGACCACGGAGCAGGACTTCAACAGAGACAATGGCACGCTGAAGGGACATTCATGCCATCACAGTGGACAATGCGGCCTGGGATGGGGCCATTGACACCCACAAATAGGGTACTGAAGAGCAGTCAAAGGGACAGTCAGCACAGAATGCCTGGCCACGGCCCATTAGTTCCCAACAATGGAAACTTTAACCCATGCTGGAGGTGTGGGGGAAAACACTCCGCTAGATCTTGCAGATTTCAATAGTTTGTCTGCAGGAACTGCAATCTCAGTGGCCACTTAGCTCGAATGTGCAGGAAGCCTGCAACCAGACTAATATATGAGGCGGATGGACCAGAAGAGGGTTCTTTGAGGTAGGATGACCTTTGGGGCAAATCGATGGGCGCCGAGGTTCAGCCGGTCCATGTGGCGAATAGTCACAGTTCATACACCAAAACACCATCAATGATGATGAGGGTTTTATTAAACGGTATCCCTGTATGCATGGATCTGGACACTGGGGCCAGCCAGTCACTCATGGGCGTTCAGCTATTTGAGAAGCTATGGCCACTTAAAGCCAGTAGACCCAAATTAGCACCTGTCGACACACAATTACGGACTTACACAAAATAAATCCTTCTGGTGCTAGGCAGTGCAATGTTGGCTGTCACACACAATGGGTTAGTGAATCGGCTACTGCTTTGGATTGTCGTGGGCAATGGTCCCGCACTGTTGGGGAGGAGCTGGTTAGCCGACATGAACTGGAAATGGGGGGATGTTCACGCAATGTCATCTGTGGAGCGAGGTTTGTGCTCACAAGTCCTACAACAATTCAATTTACTGTTCGAACCTGGCGTCGGGACTTTCAAAGGCACTAAAGTACACATCACCCCGGATGCCAGGCCAGTGCATCACAAAGCCAGAGCGGTGCCGTATGTGATGCGGGAAAGGATCAAGAGCGAACTGGACCGGCTGTTGAGAGAGGGCATCATCTCACCTGTCGAATTCAGCGACTGGGCGAGCCCCATTGTTCCCATACTAAAAGCGGATGGCTCTGTCAGGATCTGTGGTGACTACAAGGCCACCATCAAATGGGTGTCCCTACAAGATCAATAACCGCTTCCGAGAGCGGAGGACCTTTTCGCCACGCTGGCAGGCGGCAAGCTGTTCACCAAGTTGGATCTCACTTCACCCTATATGACCCAGAAACTGGCCGACAAATCTAAACAACTGACCACCATCACCACGCACAAGGGACTGTTCGTTTATAACAGGTGCCCGTTTGGCATTCGATCAGCGGCCGCGATTTTTCAAAGAAACATGGAAAGCCTGCTTAAATCCATTGCTGGAACGATCGGATTCCAGGACGACATCCTCATCACGGGTCGAGACACCGAGGAACACCTCCACAACCTGGGGTAGGCCCGCGTCTCAAAAAGTCTAAATGTTTGTTCTTAGCTCCTGAGGTTGAGTTTCTGGGCAGGAGGGTTGCTGCAGATGGGCTTCGGCGAACCGAATCCAAAACGGAGGCAATTCGGGGAGCACCCAGGCCCTGCAACACATTGGAGTTGCGTTCATTCCTGGGACTGCTGAACTATTTTAGGAACTTTCTGCCGAACTTGAGCACGTTGTTGGAGCCGCTACACGTGCTCCTGTGTAAGCGTTGCGATTGGTTTTGGGGGGACTGTCAGGAACGGGCTTTTCATCAGGCACGAAACCTACTTTGTTCAAACAAGTTGTTGACCCTGTAAGACCCCTGTAAAAAATTGGTTCTGACATGTGATGCATCGTCCTATGGGGTTGGGTGCGTGTTGCAACAGAACAATGCTGAGGCTTATGCCTCCAGGTCACGCTCTCAAGCAGAATGGGGATGTGACATGGTTGAGAAAGAAGCGCTTGCATGTGTCTACGGTGTAAAAGAAATTGTAGGAACTTTGAATTAGAGACGGAATACAAGCCATTAACATCCCTGTTGTCAGACAGCAAGGCTGTCAATGCCAACGCATCAGCTCGCATACAGCGATGGGCTCTCACGCTGGCTGCTTATGACTACTCCATCCGGCACCGGCCCAGCACTGAAAATTGTGCCGACGTGCTCAGCAGGCTTCCACTGGCCACCACTGAGGGGGCAGCGGAGCAAAGCGCCGAGATGGTCATGGCTGTCGATGCCTTTGACAGCGCAGGCTCCCCCATCACAGCCAGCCAGATCAAAATCTGGACAAACAGAGATCCCCTCCTATCCCTGATTAAGAAATGTGTCCTGACTGGGGATTGGGCGCCCACACACGGAGCATGCCCTGAGGAGGGCAGACCGTTCACAGATGGATGGATGAGCTCTCCATCCAAGCCAACTGCCTACTATGAGGCAGCCGGGTAGTTATGCCCCAGAAGGGCAGGGAGGCCTTCATCAGGGAACTCCACAGCGAGCACCCAGACATTGTGCTGATGAAGGCCATTGCCCGGTTACACGTTTGGTGGCCTGGAATTGATTCAGACCTGGAACACTGTGTTCGCAGGTACACGACATGTGCCCAGCTGGGTAAAGCCCCCAGGGAGGCCCCGCTCAGCCCGTGGCCCTGGCCCACCAGGCCATGGTCATGCATTCACGTTGAATAAGCGGGCCAGTTCATGGGAAGATGTTCCTTATTGTGGTAGATGTGTACTCGAAATGAATCGAGTGCATCATTCTGAATTCATGCACGTCATCCACCACCGTGGAAAGCCTACGTGTGATCTTTGCAACCCATGGCTTGCCGGACATTCTGGTTAGTGATAATGGCCCATGTTTCACAAGCTACGAATTCCGAGAGTTTATGTCGGGCAATGGCATCAACCACGTCAGGACTGCGCTGTTCAAGCCGGCCTCCAATGGCCAGGCGGAACGTGCGGTCCAAACCATTAAGCAAGGTATGCTCAGTATTCAAGGCCCTCCCTACAATGCCATCTATCACGCCTCATGCTGGCCTATAGATCCCGACCACACTCGCTCACGGGGTTCCCACCCACAGAGCTATTAATGAAACGGACACTCAAAACTCGGTTGTTCCTCATTCACCCAGTCCTGACCGACATAGTTGAGGGCAAGCGCAAGTCACAAAACAAGTACCATCACCGTAATGCGAGGGGGAGATGTATAGAAATAAATGATCCTGTATTCATCCTCAATCACACCATGGGGCCCAAATGGCTTGAGAGCACTATAATTGACAAAGAGGGGAATAGGGTCATCGTGGTAAAACTCAACAATGGTCAGATATGCCATAAGCATCTGGACCAAAAAAGGTTCAGCATCAAAACGGAGGTACCTGAAGAAGACGATGAGATGGAGTTCACCACATCGCCAGTGAATGAGCAACAAGAGCAATCAGATGAATGCACAGTCCCTGCGGTCAGCCCGGACAGGCCGGAATCACCACAGGTGACAGACACTCACGTTAGTGTCCAACAACTAGAGCCCCAACTGTGGCGCTCCACGAGGGAGCGTAGACCACCTGAAAGACTAAACCTATGATTCCAATGAGACTTTGTGGGGGGGGGGGGGGAAGGTGATGTCATGTATGTAACCACAATGTAACACCACTGTATTACTGTATACAAATGAACCTAGATGCACATCTTGACCACAAGGGGTGAACTTGTGGGAGAACTCCTTACCTGATCACTCAGGTATAAAAAGGGAGGTCCCACGCAGGGTCACTGTCTTTGGAGTCCTGTGAATAAAGAGTTCAGATCACAGAGTGACCTTGTCCCCAGAAGGTGCCTCGTGTGGTTTCCTACTGTAGAGTTAGGACTTTGCAGTAGGCAGTAGAGAACAAGAATTTTAAAGGGGAGACAAGTGGAACAAGTGTCTGATGTCACAACAAATTCATGACATCATGAAGCAGCTTCAGTCCCTTTAGAGTTTACTTCCTGTCAAGGCACGACAACAACTTTCATTTATATAGCGCCTTTAACGTACTAACATGTCCCAAGATGTTTCACAGGAGCGTTATAAAACATAATTTGATGTCGAGCCACATAAGGAGATATGAGGGCTGGTGACCAATAGCTTGGTCAAAGAGGTAGGTTTTAGGAAGCGTCTTCAAGGAAGAAAGAGACATAGAGCAGCCGAGAGGTTTAGGGAAGGGATTCCAGAGCTTGGGGTCTCGGCAGCTGAAGGCACGGCCACCAATGGTGGAGTGATTAAAATCGGGGATGCTCAAGAGGCCAGAATTAGAGGAGTGCAGCTAAAGACAGTGGGATCATTTGTTTACATGGTGATGTACATACAAACAGACAACTGTGTATACTCATCCTTTCTAGTCAAATACAAATACTATCTGACCGGGTATAATAAGCATTTTCTGCGAAGAAACGCAATCAGATTCTTTGCTGTTTTGAAGTTCTGGCCCCAGCTTATGGAGACTCAATACTCGAACATCTCGTCTCGCAGTTAAAGAATACTGAGCAAAACACGATAGTAGGAACACTCAATGTACTGAGGCAGCTCATCCTATCGGTCGCCCCACAATCTGAGAGGAAGGCTCCGATTGTGGCTGCTTTGAAACCACTTCTCCTAAACAAGTGCAGCAATCAGGAGAAGAAGCTCGTTGCCCAGGTAATCTGTGTTATGGTCCAGCAAGGTTACCTTGAGCTAGAGGGAGGAAAGGTCCTTTGGCCATTCTTGCTGCAGTTCGTCACTATCACCCAATATACGACCGCTTCAACAATAATATGTAACTGTGCTGCACATCTTGGGAAAAGAAACTGCAAGCCGGCAGTGAAAGATATTTCCTCACTTGCAATGAAGATGTCAATGTCCCGAAAGCCCAGTCTTTGCTGACCCGGCTCCTCATCGTGTCTTGTTGCCCATATCAGGGAGGAGGCTGAGGAGCTGCAGCACTGAGGCTAATGCAAGTCCTGAGCTTCAATATACACCCAGCAACAGTGAGGGGGTGGGAAGAGGAGCTTCCTTCATTGGTGGAGGAACTGCTGACAAATTCAAAGGAGTCTCTGGCCCAAAGGGAATGGGAGAAGAAATTATTGCTGGTCTTGTCCACATCTCTCACTGCCATTGATGACGAGGAATGGACATGTCAGCTCACTGATCAAATATACAGAGAGATCGGCACCGGCAATCTCTCCCCACACGAGAAGGGCTTTCTCTATAAATCCCTGGGGACAGTGCTCCGTCACACCCACACTAAGGGAATAAAGGGGGAGCTTTCGAAAATGCTACTGAGTGTGCAGCACAGTGAGAGTGCGGAGAGAGAGGGTGCCATTGGTGTCTGTACCATGACACACTTTGACGAAACCCTCGGTAGCCTGAAGGAGTTTGCTAACTCCAATCACTTTAAAGAAAGTGAAAGGTTTCTTGAATATTCTTAGGGTCAAGCCTGATGGGGATTTGGCTAAAGCCAAGAGCACTCTGGTTCTGTGTTAGGGGAACATGGCCTTCTATGCACCTGAGGAACTAGTGCTGCCCACAATCGAGACCCACATTCTGCCAGCTGTGATCAACCAATACATCACAACTGGGCAGGAGAAAAAGTCTGAATCCAGGGATGTTACACTAAAGCTCAGCCTGATAAAGACCATTACTCTGAGAGCCAGCTCCCGGCATTCAAATTGTAAAGTCCTGTTCCCTCAGTACAGAGTCACACGAGGCATGTCGTGAAGTCAAGGTCACTCTGGACCTGCACCTTTATTTCACAGCTCTGGAAAACTGCTCTTGCCTGAGACCTGTCCTTATATACCTGCCTCTTGCAAGTGCACCCCTGGTGGTAAGGTATGCTGGTGGTTACAGGTCATATCTTATTACAGTCATGTATAGCATGTTAGGATACAGTTATATATAATAATGTAAGATACATGACACAAATCGGCAGAGAGCTCCACATAACTTTATCAGAAACAGGGAGCTGCTGACGTACAGGCTGGCTTTTATTGAGGCCGAGCCACCAGAGCTGCTGCAGAGCCCTGTTCAACAGTTAGCCATGGCCACCTGCACACATCTGATAAAATTACACACTGAACAAACCAAAACAGACACTGCCAATTGATCCAAGCTTGCCTGACCAGTACTTTCAGCTTGTTACCTCCAGAATTGAACAATTCTAAGGATAAGGGATAAGCCATTTAGGACCGAGATGAGGAGAAACTTCTTCACCCAGAGAGTGGTGAACCTGTGGAATTCTCTACCACAGAAAGTAGTTGAGGCCAATTCACTAAATATATTCAAAAGGGAGTTAGATGAAGTCCTTACTACTCGGGCGATCAAGGGGTATGGCGAGAAAGCAAGAAGGGGGTACTGAAGTTTCATGTTCAGCCATGAACTCATTGAATGGCGGTGCAGGCTAGAAGGGCTGAATGGCCTGCTCCTGCACCTATTTTCTATGTTTCTATGTTTCTATGAATAGTGAAAGAAAAGAGATGGCAACACTTTATACCCAGACCATGAGTTCACTGGAAGAGCTTCTGAAGCAATTATTGCTTCTGGACCTGACCCCTGAAGGGTTTGAGGTCATTTTCCATCAGGTGGAAATTTGGATCAGTTCAGGAGAAGCTCTCGACCGAGAGAGAGCCATTGACACGACCTTACAGCTACTGAAATTTTCCAGGGAGAAGCTGAATATTCATAATATAGCACCTGGAAGTCACACGGGGACTCTGATTGGATGACTGATGCTGCGTTGTGCAGACCCATCGCTTCCCATTCGACAGTTGGCTCTGGACAACTTGTACACCATCCTGGCCATTCAGATATCGTATGAAGGCACCAATCAGAATCAGCAAATGGAGACGTTAGAGATTCTGAAAGTAGTCATGGAACATTAGTTAACCCTGATACTTCAGTTATCTTTCAAACTTGCTGCCTTTATGAAAAGGCTAGCAGCTCAAATCCTTACGGACCAAGACTGTCGGGCAGTCACCGTGGCTTCCTTCTTTGCAGCGCTGTTAAAATCCCCACTGGTATTCTGGCGAGTAGATTGTGAAGCTCTTTGCTCTGTGGTTCTCCAGTTGTCCAGTTGGTGTGTGTCAGGGGCCTGTACAACATTCGAGAGCATCACCATACTCAAAGTTTATCTCAGAACATGATACACATGCTGATTACTCTGTTGGGGAACCGGGAGAACCAAGAGAAGTGGTATTATTTGAGGTGCTGTCGTGCCTCTCGAAGCACTTAATCCTGTCAGGAGCAAACAGCATCCAACCCTTTATTGGGAAAATCCTCGCCAGGATCAAACTTCGCTTTGCTGCTGAATCTGATGAGGTGCGGGCTGAAGCATTCAGCGTGTTGGGGATCTTGACCAAATGTGGAATCGGAGGTTCCAAATCCTCCTCCTGCCGACAGGTCCATTCCAACCTGGTGCGCTTGTTGTTGCACCTGGATGCACAGAGTGAGGAGGTGACCAGGGCTTGTTGTTCTGCACTACAGTTGCTCTTCCCACTCATTGGATCTGTCGCGGCTTCCTCGCTGATCGACAATTATGAGGAGACACCCACCAGGAGCGATGTGCTCTTTCTCAGAAACATATCACGTCAGTTGGCTCGAGATCTCCCCAAACGGACCCGTCATATGCCCAGGATTGCCAGTCATTCTTCCAGAACCTCCAGGAGCAACTGCGATCAGGTGCAGTGACCTTGGCATGTTTACTGCACCAACGGTCGGAACGTGTCCGACCTGCACAGAGGGTCAGCTGGTGAAACATGAGTACCATGAACTGCTGCCATTCACCAACAGACTGATGGCTCAATGCTCAGGCCACCAACCTTCTTCACCTCCTCTCAGCAGCAGACTGATCAATCATTCAATCGGATTTGTAAATATGCAACTTTATGTTATAAATAAATTAATATCTTGTTGTTCCATTGTAACTATTGGTGGATCTTCAAACAGTGCAGGTCCCGTTGCTGCGTGACTGGGAGTGAACTCTCCTGATAAACTCTCTCACACACACACATACACACACACACACACACACCTGACATCAGACACAGATCCTGCTCCTCTTTCCATGCAATTCCTCACTGGTTCACCATGCTCGTTTATTTATAGACGCAGGCCCCTTACAAACAGTGTCGGGATTTGCCCGTGCGTTCCCAAAGTACCTCACTTCACACTCAGTCACATTAACTTGCATCTGCCATGTGTCTACCCATTTTACCAGCCTCTGCTCTCCTGAAGTCTGATATTATCCTGCTCACTATTTACTGTGTTGCCAATTTTGTATCATGTGCAATCTTTGACAGTGCATTTAACGTCGCAAAACATCCCAAGGCACTTAACAGGAGTTATAGCAATAAAAACATTTTTTGACACCGAGCCACAGAAGGAAGTCTCGGAACAGCCGGACAGACAGGAGAAAGCTAGAAGAGAAAGGAGGGCTCGAGGAATAGGAGAGAAAGTCACAGAGGAACACGATTGAGAAAGGAACAGACATTGGGACGACTGGATGGGAGAAAAACTCTCAAAGCAGCGAATCAATTTGGGATAGAGAGCAGGGTCAGAGAGGAATAATTGCTGGTTCTTTTAGGATGGATGCTCATTTGTTCGGATTGAATGTTCGCCTGCTTGATAACAAAGAAATCACCCCCGTGTTATCAATCTTCTGCCTTCAGCATTTTCATTTAAAGAGAGCAGATATCCACATTTTGTCAGAGCACAAGGGCAGCCATTACACATATCAGCGATAACAATCACGCTTTCTCAACCTGCCCTGCCAACATCAACGATTTGTACACACATACCTTCAGATCTCTCTGTTCATGTGTCGGTAAAAAGGAACATGCCTTTACCCTACATAACAGTGTTCCTGACTCCGTGAATTACAGACACATACACACAATGTCGGATTAACCGTGAAGACTTTTATTTGTATAACCAAAGTTAAATCTCTCACAGAGGCAATGATTATACACAGCACAACATATACAAAGTCAATACCTAAAGGTTCCCTTTTTATGCTACCCAGACGCAAGTACTGGTCAGGCCTACCTTGTCCCGCGTAATCTCACCTTAGTGACCAAACTAAGGGCTCCTCGACTGCAGTAAGTGTTAACTCTTCCAACCCTCATGTTTAAGTCTGAATTCCAGCGGCTGCAGCCGAATGCTCGAATCTGATGGATCAGTTGCCCCTCAGTGAGAAGACTGTTTGTTTGTTGTACAGAACGTCTCCTGCACATTCCCAACCTCCCCTGCCCCCCCCCACCCCGCCACACAGCCATTGTCAGGGGCGTTGTGCTTTTATCTCATTTAGGTTTTATGACTTTGTTTTTACAGCGTTTTCATCTTTACTTTTCTAAACACTTTTTGTCAGGCTTAGCTCATTATTGCAGCCAGCTCACAGTTTCCCAATCGTGTAATGACAGCAGTCATCTTACATACCCATGCCTTTACTGACTGAAAGTCAGGGAGGGTATGTTCATTGGCAACTGGGCAGCACAAACTAAGTTCCCCCCTCTCGTGTTACAATTTATTTTCTCTCCGCAGAAAATCCAAAGATCGTGCCACGGGTGGCCCCATTTCTCAATGCTCATGGAACAAACCAGGGGATCATTCTTGTTTAAGGTCAAACCGCATCCCGGATCCCCTGGTTGGGTTACATCACAGGAGCAAACCAAAGCTCCTCCAATCAGGTGGCAACATTCAGTGTTGGGGCCTTCCAAGTTACACCTCTCCTTATGTTCCCAATGTACCTCGCTCTAATACTCCCACTAGGACACCGTTACTTGTTCACATTCCTGTGACTTCTCCAATCTGGGCATCCGCAGGGCTGTTCCGACGAAGAGTCTGGGAACTGTTACCCGTGTAATTAATATTAGGACAAGGTCCTCGGGTCCCCATCGCCCTCCCATATCCGCGGATCGCACACAGAGGAGGGGAGTCAGTCTCGGGGTACATCGGAGAGACCTACCCGCGGATTAGTCATCAGACACCCAGAGGGGATCCTCCTCTTTTCTAGGTCCTGCAGTCCCTCCTGTACTTGTGTCAGGAGGAGATTCCCAGAAGACTATGGAGGCCAAGTCACTGAATATATTTAAGAGGGAGATAGATTGATTTCTAGACACAAAAGGCAGCTAGGGGTATGGCGAAAAAGTAAGAATATGGTGTTGAGGATCAGCCATGATCATATTGAATGGCGATGCAGGCTTGAAGGGGCCAATGGCCTACTACTGCTCCGATTTTCTATGTTTCCCATTGTCATGTATGTACATGCTGTTTGTAACCATCAGATGGTGTCATTATTGGAGGCCACTGAGCAGCACGCACATGGTATAAAAGGCCAGCCATTTTGTGAATCAGGCACTTTGGGCCAAAACAAGGTTGTACCTTGTTCAGTTAAACAGTACTCAGTTTGAAATTTTATTGCATACATAACATTTGGCGACGAGAATACAAGAACCTTTGTTTGCAAAATGAGATTGGATTTTTAGAGTGATTCATGGAGGGAGAAGATTGTGCAGACTTAATGAGCGGTTTGAACCAGTACTTTGTGGCCAAAAAAATGGAGGGAGTCGACGATGCAGATCGGCGCGGGGCTGTGTTCCTCACTGTATGCGGTTCAAAGATCTCCGGTCTGATAAAGAATCTACTGATGCCTGGTGATCCAACAGAGAAAACGTACGAGGAGTTGTGTACATTGGTACGGGAGCACCTTAAGCCAGACGACGGCATCATCATCTGGAGATACAGGTTTTATACACACGTTTGATCAGAGGGCCAGAGTGCGGCGGAATTCGTTGCCGACCTGAGACGTCTAGCGGGACTGTGCAAGTTCGGATGGTGTTGACAGACATCTTTGTTATCGGTATCAACCACGAGGTGATCCTGCGCAAACTTTTGGTGGTGGAGGAGTTGCATTTAAAAAGCGCCATCCAGATCGCTCAATCGTGTAGGACGATGGGCAGGAATCAAAAGCAAATAGCGGTGAAGAACCGAACCTCGGTAAGTACTGTAAATGCGATTGATTCGGTGTTCGGCAGAGCGGGGGGCAGGGCCTATCCGGCTGTGTTCACGAAACCTGTGGCTGCCCAAAGTCCGCCAGCGGGAATGTATCCTATTTTTCCATGTTGGCATTGTGGGGGAAATCATGGGCACCAGCAGTGCCGATTTAAGCTGTCTGAGAGTGGGGCATCTCCAACGCAAGTGTCCGTAGATGAGCAAGCGAGCTGCAACACACCACATGGAGGATGAGAGCCAGACTAGCGCAGATCCGGATACGCAATCCGAGATGCCAGAGGAGGAAGTGTATGGACTGTGCTTTTTCATAACCAAGAATAAACCAATTTTGATTAACGTGAAGTTTAACGGGATACCGGTATCGATGGAACTGGACACAGGGGCGAGTCAATCAATCATGAACAAGAGGACATTTAATAAGCTGTGGGATACTAAGACTGTGAGGCCCAGGCTGAGCCCTGTTAATGCCAAGCTGCGCACATACACCAAAGAACTGATAAAGGTAACTGGCAGTGCACAAATTAATGTGTTGTATAACGATACGATTCACAAGTTACCGCTGTGGATTGTTCCAGGCAATGGCCCAATGCTGTTCGGCAGGAGCTGGTTGGAGAAAAACAAATGTGACTGGAACGACATAGCTAATGTAACCCACTTTTTAAAAAAGGATGAAGAGAAAAAATAGGAAATTATAGACCGGTCAGCCTGACAGCGATCGTGGGGAAAATGTTGGAATCAATTATTAAAGATGTAATAGCAGCACATTTGGAAAGCAGTGACAAGATCGGTCCAAGTCAGCATGGATTTATGAAAGGGGAATTCCTGCTTGACAAATCTTCTAGAATTTTTGAGGATGTAACTAGTAGAGTGGACAAGGGAGAACCAGTGGATGTGGTGTATTTGGAATTTCAAAAGGCTTTTGACAAGGTCCCACACAAGAGATTAGTGTGCAAAATTAAAGCACATGGTATTGGGGGTAATGTATTGACGTGGATAGAGAACTGGTTGGCAGACAGGAAGCAAAGAGTAGGAATAAACAGGTCCTTTTCAGAATGGTGGGCAGTGAATCAGTGACTAGTGGGGCACCGCAAGGTTCAGTGCTGGGACCCCAGCTATTTACAATATACATTAATGATTTAGACGAAGGAATTGAATGTAATATCTCCAAATTTGCAGACGACACTAAGCTGGGTGGCAGTGTGAGCTGTGAGGAGGATGCTCAGAGGCTACAGGGTGACTTGGACAGGTTAGGTGAGTGGGCAAATGCATGCCAGATGCAGTATATTGTGGATAAATGTGAGGTTATCCACTTTTGTGGCAAAAACAGGAAGGCAGAATATTATCTGAATGGTGACAGATTATGAAAAGGGAAGGTGCAACGAGACCTGGGTGTCATGGTACATCAGTCATTGAAAGTCGGCATGCAGGTACAGCAGGCGGTGAAGAAGGCAAATGGCATGTTGACCTTCATAGCTAGAGGAATTGAGTATAGGAGCAGGGAGGTCTTACCGCAGTTGTACAGGGCCTTGGTGAGGCCACACCTTGAATATTGTGTACAGTTTTGGTCTCCTAATCTGAGGAAGGACATTCTTGCTATTGAGGGAGTGCAGCGAAGGTTCACCAGACTGATTCCCGGGATGGCAGGACTGACATAGGAAGAAAGATTGGATTGACAAGGCTTATATTCACTGGAATTTAGAAGAATGAGAGGGGATCTCATAGAAACATATAAAATTCTGACGGGATTGGACAGGTTAGATGCAGGAAGAATGTTCCTGATGTTGGGGAAGTCCAGAATCAGGGGTCACAGTCTAAGGATAAGGGGTAAGCCATTGAGGACTGAGATGAGGAAAAATGCCTTCACTCAGAGAGTTGTGAACGTGTGGAATTCTCTACCACAGAAAGTTGTTGAGGCCAGTTCGTTAGATATATTCAAAAGGGAGTTGGATGTGGCTCTTATGTCGAAAGGGATCAAGGGCTATGGAGAGAAAGCAGGAATGGGGTACTGAAGTTGCATGATCAGCCAGGATCATATTGAAAGGCGGTGCAGGCTCGAAGGCCGAATGGCCTATCCCTACATCTATTTTCTATGTGTCTATATTTCTATAAAGGCGATGTCGGAGGAGGAGGATACATGTGCACAAGTATTGAGCAAGTTCCCCTCGCTGTTCGAACCGGGTATAGGCAACTTCACGGGAGCCAAAGTGCAGATCCACGTGACTCGGATGCAAGACCCATCCATCATAAAGCTCGGGCAATGCCGTATATGATGATGGAGAAGTTCAAAATTGAACTGGACAGACTCCAGCGTGAAGGGATCAGATCACCGGTCGAATTTAATGAACGGGCCAGCCCCATTTTTCCTGTGCTTAAAAAGTGATGGCTCAGTCAGAATCTGTGGGAACTACAAGGTTACGATCAACAGGGTTTCGAAACAAGATCAGTACCCGTTGCCGAAGGCTGATGACTTGTTTGCGACATTAGCTGGAGGGAAGTCGTTCACAAAACTGGACTTGACGTCGGCCTATATGATGCAAGAGTTGGTTGAGACGTTGAAGAGACTTACGTGCATTAACACGCAAAAAGGACTATTTATTTACCATAGGTGCCCACTTGGAATTCGCTCAGCTGCAGCAATATTCCAGAGGAATATGGAAAATCTCCTGAAGTCCCTTCCTAGAACCGTCGTGTTCCAAGATGACATCCTGATCACCGGTTGTGACTCCAAGGAACATCTGAGCAACCTGGAAGAAGTTCTACTGCATTTGGACAGAGTGGGACTCAGACTGAAACGCTCGAAGTGCGTCTTCATGGCACCGGAGGTCGAATTCCTTGGGAGGAAAATCGCCGCTGATGGCATCAGACCTACTGACGTTAAAACCAAAACAATCAAGAATGCACCCAAGTCGCAGAACATGACGGAGCTGTGTTCGTTCCTGGGTCTACTCAACTACTTTGGTTCGTTCATACCTAAATTGAGCACCTGACTTGAACCACTGCACATGCTATTGAGAAAAGGCAACAACTGGGTGTGGGGCGCATTGCAAGACAGAGCCTTCGAGAAAGCCACCAATCTGCTTTGCTTGAACAAGCTGCTGGTACATTATGACCCATGTAAATGTTTAGTTTTGGCCTGTGACGCATTGTCATATGGAATTGGTTGCATGTTACAACAAGCCAATGAGTCGGGAAACTTCAACCTGTCGCTTATGCATCCAAAATTTGTCGAAAGCAGAAAGAGCCTACAATATGGTAGAAAAAGAAGCTTTAGCGTGTATGTACTGTGTTAAAAAGATGCATCAATACCTGTTCGGTCTGAGGTTTGAATTAGAGACCGATCACAAGCCGCTCATTTTGTTGTTTTCCAAGAGCAAAGGTATCAATACCAATGCTTCATCCCGCATCCAAAGGTAGGCGCTGACATTATCTGCCTATGATTTGTGCCGATGCATTGAGCCAGTTGCCGTTGCACACATCGGAGGTGGAAACGCCACAACCGGCAGATTTAATGTTAATCATGGATTCTTTTGAGAGTGAAGGTACCCCTGTCACGGCTCAACAAGTTAAGACCTGGACCAGCCAGGACTAGATATTATCGGTGGTAAAAGGTTGCATCCTCAAAGGGGATTGGTCTGCCATACCTGAGCAAATGTGTGAGGAGGCCAAACCGTACATTCGTCGCAAGGACGAACTGTCTATTCAAGCAGATTGAATATTGTGGGGCAATTGAGTTGTAATGCCTAAGAAAGGAAGAGAGAAGTTTGTGCCTGAGTTACACAGCACACATCGGATATAGTGATGATGAAGGCCAGCACCAGATCCCATGTATGGTGGCCAGGAATTGATTCTGAGCTGGAAGCATGCATGCATCAGTGCAACACCTGCATGCAGCTCAGCAAAGCACCAGCAGAATCGCCGCTGAGTCTGCGGTCATGGCCATCCAAACCTTGGTCCAGGATCCATGTAGATTTTGCAGGTCCCTTCCTGGGCAAGATGTTTTTAGTTGTGGTGGATGCTTGATCGAAGTGGATAGAATGCATAATCATGTCATCCAGTGCGTCCACGGCAACCATAATCTCAATGTCATGTTCGTGACACATGGTTTGCCTGACATAGTGGTGAGTGACAATGGGTCGTGCTTCACCAGTCAGGAGTTTCAGGAGTTTGTAAAATTTAACAGCATACAACACGTAAGGTCAGCACTGTTCAAGCAGAACGTGCAGTACAAATTATCAAGCAAAGTATGAGGAGAGTAACCCAAGAGTCATTGCAGGCTCACTTGTCTTGCATACTGCTGAGTTACAGAACAAGACCCCACACACTCACAGGGGTCTTGCCTGCTGAACTCATAATGAAAAGAGGCCTTAAGACCAAGTTATCTCTTGTACACCCAGATTTAAGTAATCATGTTGAACACAGAAGACAGAGTCAACAAGGGTACCACGATCGCGCAACCGTGTCATGCGAGATTTCTGTTAATGATCCTGTGTATGTGTTAAATTATGGTCAGGGTCCCAAATGGATCACTGATATGGTCATGGCCAAAGAGGGCAACAGAGTATTTGTTATTAAGCTCAAGACGGGACAAAGTTGCAGGAAACACATGGATCAAATAAAGCTGAGGCACACAGACGAGCCAGAGCAGACAGATGAAGAAAGCGTCAACGACCAACCAACCTACCAGTGGACTCAAGAGTCATCAGTGAACCCGGAATTTCCATCACGGACTTGTTCAATAAAAATGGACTTGCATAAATTCCTGACATGGCCACCGCCACCACCAACAAGTCAGCCACACAGCCACCAGCCACAACAGACTCCGCACATTCACCCAAGGCTGGAATCGAACTGAGACGGTCAACCCGGGAGCGTAAAGCACCGGACCATCTCAACCTGTGAAAGACTGTGATAAGATCTCAGAGGAGGGTATTGTCATGTATGTACATGCTGTTGTAGCCACCAGATGGTGTCATTGTTCGAGGCCACTGAGCAGCATGCACATGGTGCTGCTCTGGTATAAAAGACCAGCCATTTTGTGAGTCAGGCAGTTTGGGCCAAAATAAAGCAGAAGCAAGTTTGTACCTTGCTTAATTAAACAGTACTCAATTTGAACCTTTATTTCTTTCATAACACCTGTACACTGTACACACTACCTACCGCCCTTGCAGATTGATGATTTGATTCCCCATTTTCTGAAATAATGTCGCTAACGTTTTCCTGAGTTTTCCCGAGTGCCGTCATAATCTCAGTAATTGACTGGAGCGTTATGGGATGCTCACTTAGAGACTGTTTTTGTTTCTCATTCAGCAACCCATGTAACGCTTTGCATAATAGCCTGATGCTCCTCCCAAACATTCTCTATTACCAGAATTCATTGCTGGGGTTCCCAGGGCTCCTCCTATCTCTATCCATTCCATCAGTTATCTCTTTCTATGCGTGCTTCCCTTCAATAGCACTATTCTCACTAGGGCTTTCTGTCCCTACATCACTGCACCATATAAAGCCATTATGTGAAAAGCGGAGGCTGGCCACTCAACACTGTTGGCAGAAGTCCAAGAAGACCAATCTTCCCTGACCGGAATGTGAACTCGATCATTGCCTGAAACAAACATGTTACACGTGCTTTGCACCCACCCCGCAATCGCATTACAGATTGGTCCTCAATTCTGGGGTCGGTCCCCTTTTTACCGAGACACTTCGACAGTGGCTCTGTGTATTTAATCCAACTTGTGCGTGGCTGCACAGGAAGCTATTCACGTTGCATGCATCACTTTGGCCTGTTGTCTGGAGAGCAATGATCACTCTGGACCCCAAGAGACTCACAAGTACCAAACCCAGCCCTGCTATTATGAATCTGCCAGACATTTCAATCTTCGACGTCATCATGGCAACCTGGAAGAAAATTTTTATGATTCTATAATTCTATGAAAGAATCAGGAGAGTTTCCTGATTCTTTCATAGAATCATAGAAATTTACGGCACAGAAGGAGGTGATTTTAGCCCATCGTGTCTGTGCCGGCCGACAAAGAGCTATCCAGCCGAATCCTACTTTCCAGCTCTAGGTCCATAGCCCTATGGGTTACAGCACTTCAAGTGCATATCCAAGCATCCCTTAAATGTGGTGAGGGTTTCTGCCTCTACCACCCTTTCAGCCAATGAGTTCCAGACCCTCCAGCACCCTCTGGGTGAAGAAATTTCCCCTCATATCTCCCCTAAACCTCTTACCAATTACTTTAAATCGATGTCCCCTGGTTGTTGACCCCTCTGCCAATGGAAATAGGTCCTTCCTATCCACTCTCTCTTGCCCCTCATAATTTTAGACACCTCAATAAGATCTCCCCTCAGCCTCCTCTGTTCCAAAGAAAACAAACCCAGCCTTATCCAATCTTTTTTCATAGCTAAAATTCTCCAGTCCAAGCAACATCCTCATAAATCTCCTCTGTACCTTCCCTAGTGCAATCGCATCTTTCCTGTAATGTGGTGACCTGAACTACACACAGTACTCCAGCTGTGGCCTTACTAGTGTTTTATACAGTTCAAGCATAACCCCCCTGCTTTTGTATTTTATGCCTCGGCTGATAAAGGCAGGCATTCCGAATGCTTTCTTAACCACCTTATCTATGTAGCTTGCTACCTTCAGGGATCTGTGGACATGCACTCCAAGGTCCTTCTGTTCCTCTACACTTCTCAGTGTCCTTCCATTTAATGTGTATTCCTTTGTCTTTTTATGTCTCTCTAAATGCATTACCTCACACTTCTCCAGATTGAATTCCATTTACCACTATTCTACCCACCTTGACCAGTTCATTGATATCCTCCTGCAGTCTGCAGCTTTCTTCTTCATTATCAACCACACAGCCTATTTTTGAATCAACTGCAAACTTCTTAATCATACCCCTACATTCAAGTCTAAATCACTGATATATACCACAAAAAGCAAGAGACCTCGTACTGAGCCCTGCGGAACCGCACTGGAAACATCCTTCCAATCACAAAAACCATTACCGTTTGCCTCCTGCCTCTGAGCCAATTTTGGATCCAACTTGCAACTTTGCCTCGGATCCCATGGGCTTTTACATTCATAATCAGTTTGCCATATGGGACCTTATCAAAAGCCTCGCTAAAATCCATATACACTACATCAAATGCACTACCCTCATTGACCCTCCGTGTTACCTCTTCAAAAAATTCAATCAAGTTAGTCAGACACGACCTTCCCTTAACAAATCCATGTGGGTCACCTTCAATTAATCCGTTTTTCTAAATGAAGGTTTATCCTGTCCCTCAGAATTTTTACCAATAATTTTCCCACCACCGAGATTAGGCTGACTGGCCTATAATTACTTGGTCTATCCCTTTCTTCCTTTTTACACAACGGTACAACATTAGCAGTTCTTCAGTCTTCTGGCATCACATCTGTAGCCAGAGAGGATTGGAAAATGATGGTCAGAGCTTCTGCTATTTCCTCCTTTGCTTCTCTTAACAGCCTGGCCTGGGGATTTATCCACTTTCAAAGCTGCTAAAACCCTTAATACTTCCTCTCACTATGTTTATTTAATCTAATATTTCACACACCTCCTCCCTGATTGCAATGTCTGCACCGTCCCTCGCTTTGTGAAAACTGACGTAAAATACTTGTTCAGAACCATACCCACATCTTCTGCCTCCACACACACATTATTTTTTTGGTTTGTAATAAGCCCGACACTTTCTCTAATTATCCTCTTGCTCTTAATGTATTTATAATGTATTTACCTTTGGGTTTTCCTTGACCGCATTGAGATCCACAGCGACAACAGCAAGTATCTGCAGCTCAAGAAACTTCGGCTCCATGTTAATGAGCTGGAGTCCGAGCTTCAGACACTGCGACGTCAGGGGCAGAGGGGAAGAGTTAACTGGATGCTGTGTTCCAGGAGACTGTCACACCCCTTAGATTAATTCATTCAAATGGTGGGGGGAGTGCAGGTGAGCGATAATATAAAAAGTCAAAGAGAAATGAGAAGGCAATAGAGCAGGGTAGCACTGGGGGAAATGATAACAGGAGTGTGCCAGGAAGGGACAGAATGTATAAAAATAAGAGGATATCAGAAAGTGGGGTCAAAGTCGTAAAAAATGGTAAAAAGAGAAAATTAAAAGCTCTTTATCTGAATGCATGCAGCATTTGTTACAAGATAGATGAGTTGACGGCACAAAGATATAAATGGGTCTGATTCAATGCAGTCGTGAGAAATGAGATTGGCTCAGAAGATCAAGATGTAGCATCAGTTTGGGTGAAGCTAAGAAGTAATATGGGAAAGAAGTCACTGGTGGGAGTGATCTACAGACCCCCAAACAGTAGTCACTCTGTGACACAGAATATAAATCAAGAAATAATGGATACTTGTAAGAAAGGTACTGCAATAATCATGGCTGATTTTAATCTTCATATTGATTGGACAAATCAAATTGGCCAAGGTAGCCTTGAGGAAGAGTTCATAGAGTGTATGTGGGATGGATTCTTGGAACAGTACATTGTGGAACCAACCAGGGAGCAGACTATTTTAGATCTGGTAACGTTTAACAAGTCTGGATTCATTAATGATCTTGTAGGGGAGGATTCTCTTGGGAAACATAGAAACATAGAAAATAGGTGCAGGAGTAGGCCATTCGGCCCATCGAGTCTGCACCGCCATTCAATGAGTTCTTGGCTGAACATGCAACTTCATTCCTGCTTTCTCGCCATACCCCTTGATACCCCTAGTAGTAAGGACTACATCTAACTTCTTTTTGAATATATTTAGTGAATTGGTCTCAACAACTTTCTGTGGTAGAGAAATCCACAGGTTCACCACTCTCTGGTTGAAGAAGTTTCTTCTCATCTCGGTCCTAAATGACTTACCCCTTATCCTTAGACTGTGACCCCTGGTTCTGGACTTCCCCAACATTGGGAACATTCTTCCTGCATTTAACCTGTCTAAACCCATCAGAATTTTAAACGATTCTATGAGATCCCCTCTCATTCTTCTGCACTCCAGTGAATACAAGCCCAGTTGATCCAATCTTTTTTGATATGTCAGTCCCGCCATCCCGGGAATCAGTCTGGTGAACCTTCGCTGCACTCCCTCAATAGCAAGAATGTCCTTCCTCAAGTTAGGAGACCAAAACTGTACGCAATACTCCAGGTGTGGCCTCACAAAGGCCCTGTACAACTGTAGTAACACCTCCTTGCCCCTGTACTCAAATCCCCTCGCTATGAAGGCCAACATGCCATTTGCTTTCTTAACCACCTGCTGTACCAGCATGCCAACCTTCAATGACTGATGTACCATGACACCCAGGTCTCGTTGTACCTCCCCTTTTCCTAATCTGTCACCGTTCAGAAAATAGTCTGTCTCTTTGTTTTTACAACCAAAGTGGATAACCTCACATTTATCCAAATTATACTTCATCTGCCATGCATGTGCCCACTCACCTAACCTATCCAAGTCACTCTGAAGCCTCATAGCATCTTCCTCGCAGCTCACACTGCCACCCAACTTAGTGTCATCTGCAAATTTGGAGATACTACATTTAATCCCCTCATCTAAATCTTCTCTCAGAGGGTTGTAAATCTGTGGAATTCGCTGCCTCGGTGAGGTGTGGAAGCTGGGACATTAAATAAATTTAAGACAGAGATAGACAGTTTCTTAACCGATAAGGGAATAAGGGGTTATGGGGAGCGGGCAGGGAAGTTGACCTGACTCCATGATCGGATCAGCCATGCTCGTATTAAATGGTGGATCAGGCACGAGGAGCCATATGGCCTACTCCTGTTTCTTATGTTCTTATGTTCTTATGTTATTTAAATGGGCAGCGATTACAAAATGCTGTAATACAGAGGGGTCTGGGGGGCCTTGTAAATAGGAATGCTGGCCTTTGTTGCAAGGGGGGTAGAGCATAAAAGTAGGGAAGTCCTGCTCCAACTGTACAGGGCATTGGAAAGACCACAGCTAGAGTACTGCGTACAGTTTTGGTACCTCCTTATTTAAGGAAGGATATACTTCCATTGAAGGGGTTCCTTATGAAGAAATGTTGAGCAGGTTAGGCTTATACTCCTTGGAGTTTAGAAGAATGAGAGGTGATCTTATTGAAACATATATGATTCTGAGGGGGGCTTGATAGGGTAAATGCCGAGAGGATGTTTCCACTCGTTGGGGAATCTCGAACTTGGGGGCATAATTTCAGAATAAGTGGTCACCCATTTAAAACAAAAATGAGGAGGAATTTCTTTTCTCAGAGGGTCATGAATCTTTGCAATTCTGTACCCCAGAGAGTGGTGGAGGCTGGGGCTTTGAATATATTAAAAATGGAGATTTTTGAATGATAAGTGAGTCAGTGGTTGTGGGGAACAGCGGGGAAGTGGAGCTGAGACCAGGATTAGATCAGTCATGATCATATTGAAAGGTGGAGCAGGATCGAGAGGCCAAATGGCCTACTGCTGCTTTTATTTGATAGCCTTAACAGAAACGTGGTTGCAAGGTGACCAAGGCTGGGAACTAAATATTCAGGGGTACTAGACAATTCGGGAAGGATAGAAAGAAGGGAAAAGGAGGTGGGGTAGCTCTATTAATAAAGGATGAGATCAGTGCAGTAGTGAGAAATTATATAGAAACATAGAAACATCGAAAATAGGTGCAGGAGCAGACCATTCGGCCCTTCGATCTTGCACCACCATTCAATATGATCATGGCTGATCATGCAACTTCAGTGCCCCATTCCTCCTTTCTCTCCATACCCCTTGATCCCTTTAGCCATAAGGGCCACATTTAACTCCCTTTTGAATATATTTAACGAACTGGCCGTAACTTTCTGTGGTAGAGAATTCCATAGGTTTATAATTCTCTAAGTGAAGAAGTTTCTCCTCATCTCGGTCCTAAATGGCTTACTCCTTATCCTTAGACTGTGAGCCCTAGTTCTGTACTTCCTCAACATCGGGAACATTCTTCTTGCATCTAGCCTGTCCAATCCCGTCAGAATTTTATATGTTTCTATGAGATCCCCTCTCATTCTTCTAAATTCCAGTGAATATAAGCCTAGTCGATCCAGTCTTTCTTCATGTATCAGTCCTGCCATCTCGGGAATCAGTCTGGTGAACCTTCGCTGCACTCCCTCAAAAGCAAGAATGTCCTTCCTCAGATTAGGAGACCAAAACTGTACACAATATTCAAGGTGTGGCCTCACCAAGGCAGTAAGACCTCCTTGCTCCTCTACTCAAATCCTTTCGCTATGAAGGCTAACATGCCATTTGCCTTTCTCTTGCCTGCTATACCTGCATGCCAACTTTCAATGACTGATGTACCATGACACTCAGGTCTAGTTGCACCTCCCCTTTTCCTAATCTGTCACCATTCAGATAATATTCTGCCTTTCTGTTTTTGCCAGAAAAGTGGATAACCTCACATTTATCTACATTGTACTGCATCTGCCATGCATTTGCCCACTCACCTAAACTGTCCAAGTCACCCTGCAGCCTTAGTATCCTCCTCACAGCTCACACTGCTACGCAGCTTAATGTCATCTGCAAACTTGGAGATATTACATTCAATTCCTTTGTCTAATTCATTAATGCATATTGTAAGTAGCTGGGGTCCCAGCACTGAACCTTGCGGTACTCCACTAGTCACTGCCTGTCATTCTGAAAAGGACCCGTTTATTCCTACTCTTTGCTTCCTGTCTGCCAGCCAATTTTCTATCCACCCCCAATACCATGTGCTTTAATTTTGCACACTAATCTCTTGTGTGGGACCTTGTCAAAAGCCTTTTGAAAGTCCAAATACACCACATCCACTGCTTCTCCCTTGTCCACTCTACTCGCTACATCCTCAAAAATTCTAGAAGAGTTGTCAAGCATGATTTCCCTTTCATAAATCCATGGACTGATCCTGTGACTGCTTTCCAAATGCGCTGCTGTTATATCTTTAATAATTGATGCCAACATTTTCCCCACAACCGATGTCAGGCTAACCAGACTATAATTCCCCGTTTTCTCTCCCTCCTTTTTTAAAAAGTGGGGTTACATTAGCTATCCTCCAATTCATAGGTGCTGATCTAGAATCCATGGAATTTTGGAAAATGACCACCAATGCATCCACTATTTCTAGGGCCACTTCCTTAACTACTCCGGGATGCAGACTATCAGGCTCTGGGGATTTATTGACATTCAATCCCATCAATTTCCCTAATACAATTTCCTAACTAATAAGGATTTCCTTCAGTTCCTCCTTCTCGCTAGACCCTCAGTGGCCGAGTATTTCCGAAAGGTTGTTTGTGTCTTCCTTAGAATCAAAGTATTTATTCAATTGATCTGCCATTTCTTTGTTCCCCATTATAAATTCACCTGATTCTGACTGCAAGGGACCTACATTTGTCTTCATTAATCTTTTTCTCTTCACATATCTATTGAAGCTTTTGCAGTCAGTTTTTATGTTCCCTGCAAGCTTACTCTCATACTCTATTTTCCCCCTTCTAATTAAAACCTTTGTCCTCCTCTCCTGAATTCTAAATTTCTTCCAGTCCTCAGGTTTGCTGCTTTTTCTGGCCAATTTTCGTGCCTCTTCCTTGGATTTAATGCTATCCCTAATTTCCCTTGTTAGCCACAGTTGAGCTACCTTCCCCTTTTTATTTTTACGCCAGACAGGGATGTACAATTGTTGAAGTTCATCCATGTGATCTTTAAATGTCTGCCATTGCCTATCCACATCAACACTTTAAGTATCATTCACCAGTCTATCCTAGCCAATTCACGTCTCATACCATCGAAGTTACCTTTCTTTAAGTTCAGGACCCTAATCTCTGAATTAATTGTGTCACTCTCCATCTTAATGAAGAATTCTACCATATTATGCTCACTCTTCCCCAAGGGGCCTCTCACAACAAGATTGCTAATTAATCCTCTCTCATTACACAACACCCAGTCTAGGATGGCCAGCCCTCTAGTTGGTTCCTCGACATATTGGTCTAGAAAACCATCTCTTATACACTCCAGGAAATCCTCCTCCACCGTATTGCTACCAGTTTAGTTAGCCCAATCTAAATGTAGATTAAAGTCACCCATGATAACTGCTGTACCTTTATTGCACGCATCCCTAATTTCCTGTTTGATGACATCCCAACCTCACTACTACTTTTTGGTGGTCTGTATACAACTCCCACTAGCATTTTCTGCCCTTTGGTGTTCCGCAGCTCTACCCATACAGACTCCACATCATCCAAGCTAATGTCCTTCCTTACTATTGCATTAATCTCCTCTTTAACCAGCAACACTACCCCACCTCCTTTTCCTTTCTGTTTATCCTTCCTGAATATTGAATACCCCTGGATGTTGAGTTCCCAGCCTTAGTTACCCTGAAGCCATGTCTCCATAATCCCCAAAGCAGCATGTCCGTTGGCTCAGAAGATTAAGATGTGGAATCAGTTTGGGTGGAGAAAAGAAATAACAAGGGGAAAAAGTCACTGGTGGTCGTAGTCTATTGGCCCCCTAATAGTAGCTATTAGGGGGTTGTTGGATGCATTATAAATCAAGAAATAATGGAGGCTTGTAAAAAAGGTACAGTAATAATAATCCGCTATTTTAATTTTCATATTGATTAGTCAAATCAAATTGGCCAAGGTAGCCTTGAGGAAGAGTTCATAGAGTATATCTGGGATGATTTCCTTGAACAGTACATTGCAGAACCAATCAGGGAGCAGGCTATCTTAGATCTGGTGTTGTATAATGAGACAGGATTAATAAACGATCTCCTAGTAAAGGATCCTCCAGGAAAGAGTGATTAATAAGAGAACAAACCCAGCTCACAGAAGTTACATTGGACTGGATCTTGAATCTTCTTGACAGTTGGATAGTTTGGAACACGTATCAGTCGGCCGATACCCAGTTGTCTAAGTTTAATTACAGTGCAAAGTCTCTCATCAGGGACTGCAGTCGGAGAGAGGGCAACTTGGTCAGTTGCCAAGCAAAGAGCCATGGACTAATTACTTGAACACCAGTTATGTGGGAGTTTTGCTTAAAATTGCTTAAGTATAACGTAAATGAAGTGTAAGTAAAGTGATGAGATAGGTCTGTACAAGAACTGCTGTGTATTGATGCTGCTGGATTGTTACTTGTCCTCTGTTGTTGGATTTTAAGTAAAGATTACCCAGTGAGGGGAATCGAGACATCCTATGTCCGTATTGTTCTGCCTCACAAGGCTGAACCCTGTAAAGTGTAGAATCAAGATAAAATTTTACAGGATAAAAACCGGTTCTTAGAAAAGATAAGTCTTACATTGTTGGGGGTCCCAAGGTGTTCCCTCCAACGCCCCTTGCTTAGCGAGTGCGTCTGCATTTTGGTTGCCCTCCCAGCGCAGCTCTGCCTTGCTGTGTGCCTCGAATTTTCGAATGAAGAAATTAGTGGGGGATTGTTGGACAGCGTTAAAGATGTTCCTCAAAATGGGGGCCGTGGACAAAAATTTGTCATCGACCGACTTAAAACCCCGTCGTTGCCAAATGTTCAAGTATTCTGTCATCGATTTGCAGGTGAACATGGAATCGGAGCATCTACCGAAGGCAGTGGGGAGCTCGATGGGGTGGGTGACAACATATGCCACCGCTGCCAGTTCTGCCTGTTGTGCACTGAAATAGGGGGATAATTTAAGGGCGAGTGCCACATTACGCTCCTCATCCCATATCCCGCATCCAGTATACCGTGTTCCCTCCTGGACATACTGGATCCGTCCACATATACATTCCTACAATCCGGGCATGGCTCGGTAAGCATTACCCCATTGATAAAAAACAGTAAGTTCCAGGCAGCATTCGTGCAGGATCCCCGGATAAGCCATAATTTGGGCCAGTTTGGGCTCCGTTAACTGTTGCACAGTTATCTGTCGACTGGACAGTAAAAACATCCACCAGGCCGGCCTAACACTGCTCACAGTGCCATCCTAACCAATATCTCCACTCCCTCCGCCTCCAGTGTGAAATTAACCATCTTTTTCTTTTGTAAAGACACATGCAAAGTGTTCATACAAGACCAGTTATGCCCTCTACCTTACCTTTCTCTCCTTTATCCGTCCACCAAACCTTCAACTATCCTTTTACTTTTTATATGAAAGATTTTTGGGTTCCCGCTAACCTTTCTCATACTCTCTTTTGCCATTCTTCTATCCTGTGCTCAATACTAGCAGTTCCTTATGTTCACGAAGATGATGATGTAAAAGAAAGACCTTCATTCTGAGTATGTTCTTGTATCTCTGAGTGCTTCACAGTACAATGTATATAGTAAATGACTTTTGAAGTACAATGACTGTGAGACGCAAACATGGCAGTCATTGGCACACAGAAGTTTCCACAAACAGCAAGCGGTAAATGTCCAGTTAATCTGTTTTATTTGATGCTGGTTAAAGGAAGCATGTTGGCCCAAGACACCGGGAGAGAAGCCAGCTCGTCAAGTAGTGGCATGGCATCTTCAACATCCACCCAAACAGGTAAACAGGGCCTCGGTTTAATGTTTCATCTACAATACTGCATTAAGCAGTACTGCTTTGCAGTGTCACCCTAGATTCTATGCTTAAATCCCACAGGGGGACTTATAGCACACAACCTTTTGTCTGGGGCATGCGTAGGCTTTCAAATGAGCCAAGCTCAGTTCAAGTTTGATGGGATTACCGAACTGAATACAAACTATTGTGTAATTTTTTTAGAAAACTCGTCCAAAATACTTGCCTAAAACAGAGCTAGTAACTGTGTGTTTGTGAAAGTGTGTGTGTCAAAGTGTGTGTGCGTGAGAGGGAAAGTGCATGTATGTGTGAGAGAGCATGTGTGTGGTTGAGTGAGTGTACATGTGCGTGAGAGTCTGTATGTGTGTGTGTGTGTGTGTGTGTGTGTGAGAATGTATGTGTGTGTGAGTGAGAGTATACGTGTGTGTGAGAGACTGTATGTATGTGTGTGTGTGTGCAAGAGTGTGTGAGAGAGAGTACATGCGTGTGTGTGTGCTCGAGTGTGTGGGAGAGAGTACATGCGTGTGTGTGTGCAAGAGTGCGTGTGAGAGAGAGTAAGTGTGTGTGTGAGAGAGTGCATGTATGTGAGAGAGTCTGTGTAATGTCCTTACACAATATCACAAATCCACACGAGGCAAATTCTGTGGACAAGATCACTCTATGACCTGAACCTTTATTCACAGGACCAAGAAGTGATGACCCTGCGTGGGACCTCTCTTTTTATATACCTGGGTGACCAGGTGAGGAGTGTCTCCCACAAGTTCACCCCCTGTGGTCAAGGTGTGCATTTCTTATGTATATACAATATTGCAGTGTTGTTACATAAAGGTTACATACATGACATCAGCTCCCCCTCAACATCTTATTGGGATCATAAGTTAAGTCTCTCGGGTGGTCTGCGCTCTCTCGTGGAGCGCCGCAGTTGAGGCTCCGGTTGTTGAGTCTTGGTATGCGTCTCTGTCGCCTGTGGTGATTCTGGCCTGTCCGGGCTGACTGCAGTGACTGTGCATGCTGCTGAATGTTCTTGTTGCTCGTTCACCGGCGGTGGTGTGAATACCATCTCATGATCTTCCTCAGGTTCCTCAGTGTCTATGCTGAACCTTTTTTTCACTTGGTCAAGATGCTTGCAGCATATCTACCCATTGTTAAGTTGAACCACTATGACCCTATTCCCCTCTTTATCTATTACAGACCCTAAAGCCATTTGGGCCCCAAAGCGTGATTGAGAACAAATACGGGGTCATCAATTTCTATACATCTCCCCCTTGAATTTCGGTCATGGTACTCATTTTGGGACTGGCACTTGCCCTCAACAATGTCGGATAGGACTGGATAAATGAGGGACAGCCGAGTTTTGAGCGTTCATTTCATGAGTAGCTCCGCGGGCGGGACCACCGTGAGTGAGTGCGGTCGGGACCTATAGGCCAGTAGGAGGCACGATAGGCGGCATTGAATGGAGAGTCCTTGAATCCAGAGCATGCCTTGCTTTATGATTTGGACCGCACGTTCCACCTGGCCATTGCCCGACATGAACTCCCGGAATTAGTAGCTTGTGAAACATGGGCCATTATCGCTAACAAGAATGTCCGGCAAGCCGTAGGTCACAAAGACCGCGTGCAGACTCTCCACGGTGCTGGATGTCGTGTACGAATTCAAAATAATGCATTCGATCCATTTCGAGTACACATCAACCACAATGAGAAACATTTTTCCCATGAACGGGCCCACGTAGTCTATGTGAATACTTGACCATGGCCTGGTGGGCCAGGGCCATGGGATGAGCAGGGCCTCCCTGGGGGCATTATCGAGCTGGGCACATGTCGTGCATCTGCGAACACAGTGTTTCAGGTCTGAATCAATTCCTGCCCACCAAACATGTGACCGGACAATGGCCTTCATCAGCACGATGCCCGGGTGCTATCTGTAGAGTTCCCTGATGAATGCTTCCCTGTCCCTCTGGGGCAGCCGAGTAGTCATGCCCCATAGTAGGCAGCCGGCTTGGATGGAGAGCTCATCCATCCGTCTGTGAAACGGCCTGACCTCCTTAGGGTATGCTCCTTGTGCGGGCGCCCAATCCCCAGTCAGGACACATTTCTTAATCAGGGATAGGAGGGGATCTCTGTTCGTCCAGATTTTGATCTGGCGGGCTGTGATGGGGGAGCCTGCACTGTCAAAGGCATCGACAGCTATGACCATCTCGGCACTTTGCTCCGCGCCCCCTCAGTGGTGGCCAGTGAAAGCCTGCTGAGCGCGTCAGCGCAATTTTCACTGCCAGGCCGGTGCCAGATGGTGTAGTCATATGCAGCGAGCGTGAGAGCTCATCGCTGTATGCGAGCTGATGCGTTGGCATGGATGGCCTTGTTGTCTGACAGCAGGGATGTTAACGGCTTGTGGTCTGTTTCTAATTCGAACCTCCTTCCAAATAGGTACTGATGCATCTTTTTCACCCCAAAGACACATGCGAGTGCTTGATTCTCAACCATCCCATAACCCCGTTCAGCTTGAGAGAGCGACCTGGAGGCATAAGCCACAGGTTGTAGTTGGCCCTCAGCATTACTCTGCTGCAACAGGCACCCAACCCCATAGGACGATGCATCACACATCAGAACCAATTTCTTACGGGGGTCGTACAGGGTCAACTTAGTTGAACAAAGTAGGTTCCGCACCCGGTTGAAAGCCCGTTCCTGACTGTCCACCCAAAACCAATCACAACTCTTACGCAGGAGCACATGTAGCGGCTCCAACAATGTGCTTAAGTTCGGCAGAAAGTTCCCGAAATAGTTCAAGAGTCCCAGAAATGAACGCAACTCCGATGTGGTGCAGGGCCTGGGTGCTCGTCGAATCACCTCCGTCTTGGATTTAGTGGGCTGCAAACCTCCTGCCCAGGAAATTGGGAGCCAAAAGCACACACTCAGACTTTTTGAGTCGCAGGCCTACCCGGTCCAGTCGGCGTAGCACCTCCTTCAGGAAGTGGAGGTGTTCCTCGGTGTCACGACTGATGATGAGGATGGCGTCCTGAAATACGATTGTTCCAGGGATGGATTTGAGCAGGCTTTCCATGTTTCTTTGAAAAATCGCGGCCGCTGATTGTTTACAACAGGTGTCCGTTTGGCATTCAAACAGTCCTTTGTGCATGGTGATGGTGGTCAGTAGTTTAGATTCGGCGGCCAGTTCTTGGGTCATGTAGGCTGTGGTGAGATCCAACTTGGTGAACAGCTTGCCACCTGCCAGTGTGACAAAAAGGTCCTCCGCTCACGGGAGCGGGTATTGGTCTTGTAGGGACATCCGGTTGATAGTGGCCTTGTAGTCGCCACAGATCCTGACCAAGCCATCCGCTTTTAGGATGGGAATGATGGGGCTTGCCCAATCGCTGAATCCAACGGGCGAGATGATGTCCTCTCTCAGCAATCGGTTCAACTCGCTCTCAATTTTCTCACGCATCACATATGGCACAGCTCTGGCTTTGTGGTGCACTGGTCTGGCGTCCGGGGTGATGCGTATCACCAGTTTGGTACCTTTGAATGTTCCGACGCCAGGCTGAAATAGTGACTCAAATTGATGTAGGACCTGTGAGCATGAACTTCGCTCCACAGATGACATGGCGTACACATCCCCCCATTTCCAGTTCATCTCAGCTAACCAGCTCCTCCCCAACAGTGTGGGACCATTGCCCGGGACAATCCAGAGCAGCAGCCGGTTCACCGATCCATTGTGCGTGACCGCCAACATTGCACTGCCTGGCACTGGAATGATTTCTTTGGTGTATGTCCGTAATTGCGTCTCAATGCGTTCTAGTTTGGTTCTGCTGGCTTTGAGTGGTCATAGCTTTTCGAATTGTTAAACACACGAGTGACTGGCTGGCCCCAGTGTCCAGCTCCATGCGTACAGGGATGCCGTTTAATAGGACTTTCAGCATCATAGGTGGCGTTTTGATATGTAAGGGGAGCTTGGGGTGTGGGTTCGAATCCACACTCACCTGAGGTTCTGTACGTGCGATTTATGAGGATGGGTGAGTAACGAGGCACCAGACACAGTGGGTAAGAGTGCAAAATGGCTAATGTTGTTTATTTAGAATAGTAAACATAAAGATAGAGGGCATAGGAAGAGGTCGTAAATAGCAGTAATGGCACAATTTCACTCAACAACACGAAAAATTCTCGCAACAGGGAAGAGGTTGAAACATTCCACCCACACACAACCCCACCTCCCACTTCCACCCTTCCTATCCTAAATTGAGTCTGTGAGGGGGTTTGAGCTATACTCACAATCCTATCAACTCCAGGGTTCTGGGGGGACACTTATTTCAGCTCGGGGTCCCTCTGGGATGGGTTTTACGTTGTTGGTCGGTTCGGTTTTCCTCCTCGATGTTGGGTCGGTTTCTTCTATTTGCCTCTCAGTTGGCTCCTAAGCAAAAAACTGTTGGAGTTAAGCACACCTTCCCCAGAGCGAGGGCCCTGTGAAGAGCTGACGCAACTCAATCACAACGAAAACTGACTCCCACCTTCTGAAATCAACTCTACAACTCAATGCAAAAACTGACTCCAACCTCCAACCTCCAAACACCTCTTGTGTGTTTTTGCAGCTTTTTCTTGTAGTCCGTTCATCTTCGTGCCAAAACTGCATGCCATTGTCTTGGGTCTTCCTTGAATAAAATGGGGTGTGAATGGCAGCTCGATGTGTATCGATCTGTCTGGAATGGGAGATTAGCCACACCTCCTGTATCCTGTCGCTCGCTGATGGGGTGAATGAAGATGATTGTTCACTATCTCGACAGAGGTGTCACTCTGTCTGGACTGGCCAAAATGATTGCATCAGACCTGTGGGCTTTTGCTTAATTATTCAAACTGAAACCCTTTGTGTTGCCTTGTGTATTACTGGGGAGATTTTGCCTGAACATGTTGCCTCTTCTATGAGGGTTTTACATGAAAAGCTGGAGAAATGTCCTTTTAAAATATAAAGTTGCCTTGTATCTATTTTCTTGGAAGAACCGAATGTACACTCTTTCCCCCTTACGGTAGCTGGCTCATCCCCCATCCGGTTCCGTGCCCCTGCAACACTGTCTGTTACTGTACAGGGTGGCCAGAGTCCCATCATCCTCCGCGGTTTACAGGCTGTTGGCTGCAGTTGGTCATTTTAAACATGGCAGCTTCACATTCTCCCTGCCACATGTCTCCGTGGTTGGTTTTGCAGAACCTTACAGGTATATGAGCTGTGAATGTTTGTCACATGAACCCGCTGAACTTCAGCGTCCATTGATTTGCCCCAAGCATCATCCTGCCTCACACACCCCTCATCTGGTTCATCCACCTCGTATATTAGCCTGGTTACAGGCTTTCTACACATTCTGGCTAAATGACCACTGAGGTTACAATTTCTGCAGATGAACTGTTGAAACCTGCAAGTCCTGGCAGCATGTCTGCCCCCACACCTCCAGCATGAACTGAGATTCCCATTGTTGTGAATAAAAGAGCTGTTGCCAGGCATTCTTCACTGATTGCCACTTTTGACTGCTCTTGAGCACCCTATTAGGTGTCAATGGCCCCATCCTGGGCCGCATTGTCCACTGGGGGGGGGGGGGGAACATCAATGTCCGTTCAGCCTGCCATTGTATCTGTTGGAGACTTACTCTTGGGTCTATTGCTGCCTGGGGTGTCTTGAACTGTCCTTGCCTGCCTGCGGGGCTCTGTGTCGCGTTTATTATATTGACTCCCTGATCCATCCCTGGAGGCAGAACTGCATGCGTATATTATCTTGGTTTCCTCCTCCCCCGCCATAAAAGTCTGAGCCATCAACGCCGCCGCTTCCAAGGTCAAGTCCTTGGTCCCAATTAGCTTTCTGAAAATCCCAACATGACCGATGCCCTCAATACAAAAATCCCTTAGCATCTTCCCCCTGCAGGCGTCCGTGAACTTAGAGGCTGGCCAAGGGCCAGAGGTCTGCAACAAAATCTGGTATGCTCTGTCCTTCCCGACATCGGTGTGTATAGAATCTGTGTTGGGCCATGTGTACACTGCTTGCCGGTTAGTTTGCTGAGCTCTTCGAAGGTTTTGTCCGCCAGCTTCTCGAGTGCGAGCAGGTCTTTCATGAGCGCGCAAGTCTTAGGTCCACAGCTGGTCAGCAGATGAGCCCTTCGCTTGTCGGCCGCTGCATCTCCCAGCCAGTCCTTTGTGACAAAACTCTGCTGGAGCCTCTCAATGAAATCATCCCAGTCCTCACCAACACAGTACCGTTCATCTGTGCTGCCGGTGGCCATTCTCGTCGATGATTCCCGTTCCTCGTCGCCAATGTAATGTCCTTACACAATATCACAAATCCACACGAGGCACATTCTGTGGACAAGGTTACTCTATGACCTGAACCTTTAGTCACAGGACCAAGGAGTCATGACCCTGTGTGGGACCTCCCTTTTTATATACCTGAGGTGACCAGGTGAGGAGTGTCTCCCACAAGTTCACCCCCTGTGGTCAAGGTGTGCATTTCTTACATATATACAGTATTACATAAAGGTTACATATATGACAGTCTGTATCTAACCCGTGCTGTACCTGCCGTGTGAATGTTTGATAGGACAGTGTAGAGGGAGCTTTACTCTGTGTTTCTGCCTCAGACTTCCTGCCTCTCTTTCGGCTGTGGAGAAGGAGCAGCTCTCAGGAATTTCCCGGCCTATGTTTCCGCCGTGAGTGGAAATCAAATCACTCCGGGTTTTTGTGTTTGGAACTCGGTCTCTTCAGCATGCCAGTGGGCCCCGATTATCAGAACATGAGTTGGGTGCGGGAATGATTTCATTTGTGTATTGGTAATCTAGTATGGATTCTCCAGGCCTTGTTGAATTCCAGCAACCACCAGGATCATTGTTCTGGGATGCAGGACTCCCGGAGAGCGCATGAATTCTCGTGTGCAGAAGGAAACACGATTTAAAATTGATTTTGTGAAGGAGCTGTCCCCCTTCACTGCAATTCACTCAGAATTTCTGATGGCTGGAATAGGGCAGGCATAACTAAGCCCGTGCCCAAACTCTGCTCCGGCACACCTAGATAGCAGCAGCTTTGTACTCCAGGCCCCTGAAATTGTAGGCCTTTGATCCTCACAAACTCTGATGATGAGACTGTCCCAGTAAAGTCGCACCTTACGCTACAGTTGTAGCATCAGCGTAAAATTATTTCATCTCGAATAGAGACACAAAGAAGCTGTGAGTAATTCTGCAGTCAGGGCTCAAATTGTTCCAGCTTCAGGAGAGATCCAGTCTCCAGATTTACACCAGAACAGCAGAAAATGCTGGAAATCTTAGCAGGTCAAGCTGCATCTGTGGAGAGAAACAAAGTTAATGTTTTGGGTCTGTGACCCTTCATCATTTACACTATTCCCTCCGGATTTATACTATTAAAGAAAGACTTGTATTTATATAGCGCCTTTCACAACCACAGAATGTCTCAACGTGCTTTACAGCCAGTGAAGTACTTATTGAAGTGTAGCCACTGTGGTAATATGGGAAACGTGGCAGCCAATTTGCAGACAGCAAGGTCCCACAGACAGCATTGTGATAATGACCAGATAATCGGTTTTGTTATGTTAATTGAGGGATAAATATTGGCCAGGTCACCGGGGATAACTCTCCTGCTCCTCTTCGAAATAGTGCCATGGGATCTTTTATATCCACCTGAGAGGACAGATTGGGCTTCAGTTTAACATCTCCTCCAAAAGATGGCAGCTCCGACAGTGCAGCAATCCCTCAGCACTGCACTGGGAGTGTCAGCTGATATTTATGTGCTCAAGTCTCTGGAGTGGATGCACAACCTTCATAACTCAGAGGTATATGTGCGACCAACTGAGCCACAGCTGGCATACACCAACATAACAGCTGTAGTGCAGATAGAGCAAAATAAAAATGAATCTTTGGACTTGATGCTTTTATACATTAACACAGACAGCTCGCTGTATAACTGATGGGAGGAGGTGCATCTTTATAGTTGCCATCAGTACACAGGCAGCTGCCTTTAACTGATGGGAGTGCATGCACCAATAAAACATCCCAGGCAAATCACTGGTATGGGGCATCATCTTTACTCCAAAGTGTTTATAAATCTTTTGTGCATTTTTTAAGCACTTGGCACAAAGGTGCAATTAATCTGCATTAAAATAAATCACTGTGCACTGCTAGGGAGAGCATTGCCCTCTCTGTAAGGGTCCCTTGTAAAATGAGTTTAGACAGTTTCAAGGCAGTTCCCAGTGGAAATGAGTCCATAACACAAAGCAATCCCTAACTCGGCACTGAATTAGCAATCTCACTCAGTCCTGACAAAGGCTGCACTCGGGAAACATCTGTATTTCCAGCATAATCGAGGTGTGCAAAATTATAAAGTGTTTTGATAGAGTAACTAGAGAGAAACTGTTTCCATAGGCAGGAGGGCCAATAATCAGAGGACACAGATTGGTGGTAATTGGTAAAGAATCCAGAAGGGAGATGAGGAGAATTGTTTTTACGCAGCGATTTGTTAAGATCTGGAATGCACTGCCTGAAAGGGTGGTGGAAGCAGATTCAATATTAACTTTCAAAGGAGAATAGGATAAATATTGAGAAACGTGCAGGGCTATGGGGAGTCACACTAATGAGATAGCATTTTCAAAGAGCTGGAACAGACACAATGGGCCAAATGACCTCCTCTTGTGCAGCGTGATTCGATGATCAATTTTCTGCATTTGCAATTTGTTTTTGGTTTAGTTAAGAGGAGCTGCTGGATGGGGAATATGAAATGGAAAAAAAGGTCACACAGAGTAGAATGGACTGGGCCAGGCTGCAGGGAGCTTTACTCTGCATCTAATCAGTGCCAGACTTAACCCAGGAGAGCTTGGTGCTGACACGATGAATAAGAGTGTTCCTCGACCCAGGACTGGCATCCTCATTCAAAAAGTCACTCAAGATAACCCGATGTGTCCGGTTAGTATATCTGAGACCCAAGCAGGCCCAAACCACCAGCACTACGCATCTCCCTGCAACCTTCACCACCTAGAACAACAAGGGCAGCAGGCGCATGGGAACACCACCACCTCCACATTCACTTCCAACTTGGAAATCTATCGGCCGTTCCTTCATCATATCTGGGTGAATATCCTGAACTCCCTCCCTAACAGCACTGTGGGAGCACCTTCACCACACGGACTGCAATGGTTCAACAAAGCTCGCCATCGCCTTCTCAAGGGCAGCTAGGGAAGGGCAATAAATGCTGGCCTCGCCAGCGACGCATGCATCCCGAGAATACATTTTTTTAAATAATCTGCTGACAGCCTGTAATCCTAACACACTTTCGTGGGCTGTCATTAAATCAGAATTGACTACATTCTTGGTTCCTTCAGATTGTGCAGCTGACCAGACACTAACCCTGTTGTTTCCAAAGAATGGAAAGTTGGTGTCCTGAAACTGACAACGTCCAGCAGTTAATGTGGAATGAATGCTTTTAAAAAGTGCAATCATGCAAAGCCGGCGAATGCAGCTGCAGACAAAGTGTGTTATTGCCGGAGGCACCGGTTTCTCTTAAGCTGTGAAGGGTATCACTATGGTCTTTGTTACGTCCTTACTATACAGTATAAATGATCTCGAGGCCCATGTGACCTGTCCTTTATTCCTTAGCACTCAAGTGATGAAGGTGGGTGGAGCTTCCCCTTTTATACCTGAAGGTCCAGGTTAGGAGTGTCTCCCACCTAGTGGTCAGTGTTCTCACAGTGTACAACTTAGGTCAGATTATACATGGGTTACAATGCTGATTGAATACATGACATCACCTCCCCCCCCCAAAGTCTTATTGGGATCACAGGTTGAGTCTCTCTGGTGGTTTACACTCTCTTGTAGAGCGCCTGAGTTGGGGCTCCGGTTGTTGGGCGCTGGCCTGAGTGTCTGCTGTTTGCAGTGCCTCAGGCCTGTCCGGACTGCCCACAGTGACTGGGCTCTCCTCCCTTTGGTTCCGGTGTTCGGTCACCTGTGATGGAGTGAACTCTATATCGTGTTCTTCCTCTGCTTCTTCTATGGGGTTGCTGAACCTCCTTTTTGTTTGATCCACATGTTTGTGGCAGATTTGTCCATTGGTAAGTTTAACTACCAGAATCCTATTTCCCTCTTTGGCAACCACAGTGCCTGCGAGCCATTTGGGCCATACAGCGTAGTTGAGGAAAAAACAGGATCATTTACATCAATACATCGCGCCCTTGCATTCCTGTCATAGTAGTGATATTGTGACTGGCGCCTGCTCTCGACAATTTCTTTCGTGGTGGAGTGTATAAGGGATAATCGGGTTTTGAGCGTCCTTTTCATTAAGTAGCTCTGCGGGTGGAACCCCTGTCAGCGAGTGTGGTCGGGATCTATAGGCCAACAGGAGGCGTGATAAGCGGGTTTGTAGGGAACCCCCTTGGAATCTGTTTGATTATCTGCACTGCTCGTTCTGCCTGGCCGTTTGAGGCCGGCTTGAACGGTGCCGTTCTAACATGGTTAATTCCATTGCCTACCATGAAGTCCTGGAATTCAGTGCTTGTGAAGCACGGGCCATTGTCGCTGACCAAGATGTCCGGTAGACCTTGGGCGACGAACATTGCCCGTAGACTTTCTACCGTGGCAGAGGATGTGCTTGAATTTAAAATGTCACACTCGATCCATTTGGAGTAGGCGTCTACTACAACCAAAAACATTTTCCCGATGAAAGGACCTGCGTAGTCCACATGGATGCATGACCAAGGCTTGGCGGGCCATGGCCAGGAGCTAAGGGGGGCTTCCCTGGGCGCATAGCCCAGCTGGGCACACGTGTTGCACCTGCGAACACAAAGTTCCAGATCTGTGTCTATCCCTGGCCACCAAACGTGTGACCTGGCAATTGCCTTCATCATGACAATGCCCGGGTGCCCATTGTGGAGTTCTCTGATGAACACCTCTCTGCCCATCTGGGGCATGACTACACGGTTTCCCCACAGTAGGCAATCGGCCTGAATCGAGAGTTCATCCTTGCGCCTGTGAAATGGTTTAAATTTCTCAGGGCATGCCCTGTACGTGGCTGCCCAGTCCCCATTCAGAACACATTTCTTGACTAGAGACAATAGCGGGTCTCTATTTGTCCAGACTTTAATCTGATGGGCTGTCACGGGTGAGCCTTCGCTTCCGAAAGCTTCAACAGCCATGACCATCTCAGCACCATGCTCGGTAGCCCCCTCAGTGGTGGCTAGTGGGAGCCTGCTGAGTGCATCGGCGCAGTTTTCGGTGCCCGGTCTGTGCCGAATTGTGTAGTCATAGGCAGCTAACGTGAGTGCCCACCTCTGCATGCGGGCCAATGCGTTTGCATTTATGGCCTTGTTGTCGGCCAAAAGGGACGTTAGGGGTTTGTGATCTGTCTCCAGCTCAAATTTCCTGCCAAACAGGTACTGGTGCATTTTCTTTACCGCATATACACATGCGAGCGCCTCCTTTTCTACCATCCCGTAGCCCCTTTCTGCCTGGGACAGACTCCTAGAGGCATAAGCTACCAGCTGTAACTGACCCTTGGCATTGACATGCTGCAACACACACCCGACACCATAGGACGACGCATCGCACGTTAACACAAGTTTCTTACATGGGTCATATAGCGTTAACAGATTGTTGGAACATAACAAATTGCGTGCTCTATTAAAAGCCCTTTCCTGGCTGTCCCCCCAGACCCATCCGCGACCTTTGCATAGGAGCACGTGTAGCGGCTCTAGCAGCGTGCTCAATTTGGGAAGAAAGTTACCAAAATAGTTCAGGAGCCCCAGGAACAAACGCAGCTCCGTCGTGTTACGGGGTCTGGGTGCTCTCTGGATCACTTCCGTCTTGGATGCAGTAGGGCTGATCCCATCTGCTGCTACCCTCATCCCCAGGAATTCTACCTCTGGAGCTAGGAAGACGCACTTCGCCTTTTTCAGTCGCAGACCTACCCGGTCCAGTCTGCGTAGCACCTCCTCCAGGTTGTGGAGGTGTTCTTCAGTATCGTAACCTGTAATGAGGATGTCGTCCTGAAAAACCACCGTCCCTGGAATCGACTTGGAGGCTTTCCATATTTCGTTGGAAGATCGCGGCAGCCGAACGAATCCCGAACGGACATCTGTTGTACTCAAACAACCCCTTGTGTGTCGTGATGGTGGTCAGCTTCTTCGACTCACTCGCCAGCTCCTGGGTCATGTAAGCTGAGGTCAGGTCCAATTTTGAAAAAAGTTTGCCACCGGATAGCGTTGCAAAGAGGTCCTCCACTCTCGGTAGCGGGTACTGGTCTTGGAGTGATACCCGATTGATGGTGGCCTTGTAATCGCCACATATTCTGACCGACCCATCTGCCTTGAGCACCGGCACGATTGGGCTCGCCCAGTCACTGAATTTGACTGGCGAGATGATGCCTTCCCTCAATAGGCGGTCTAATTCGCCTTCTATCTTTTCCCGCATCACGTACGGCACCGCTCTGGCCTTGTGGTGTACTGGTCTGGCGTCCGGGTTTATGTGAATCACTACCTTGGCCCCCATGAAAGTGCCAATGCCGGGTTGAAATAATTAGTCAAATTTGTCCAGGACCTGTGAGCATGATACTCGCTGCACAGAGGAAATTGCATTGACATCGCCCCACTTCCAGTTCATGACAGCAAGCAAACTCCTCCCCAGTAGTGCGGGACCGTCCCCTGGGACAATCCAGAGTGGCAACCTGTTCTCCGAATCTTTGTGGGTCACGACTACCGTGGCGCTGCCTAGCACCGGAATGATCTGTTTTGTGCAAGTCCGTAGCTGTGCGTCAATCAGCGATAATTTTGGCCTCCTGGCCTTGGATGCCCACAACCTTTCAAACTGTTTGATACCCATCAGGGACTGGCTGGCACCCGTGTCTAACTCCATTGATACTGGGATGCCATTGAGGAGCACTTTCATCATTATCGGTGGCGTTCTGGTATATGAACTGTATACGTGCTTCACATGAACTCGCTGAACTTCAGCTTCCAGCGATTTCCCCCAGTGTCCATTTCTGCAATTTCTGCAGGTATTTTGCTCATCTCTGCAAACTCCGGCTGAATGTATGCCTCCACGCCTCCAGCATGAGTTGCGGTTTTAAACAAAAGGTCCCTTGCCAGTCGATCGTCCCTGACTGCCGCTGTTATTGTCCTTGAGTGCATCATTAACAGGTGTTGATGGCCCCATTACTGGCCGCATTGTCCCTTGCAATGGCGTGAATCACTGTTCAGCTTGCCATTGTCTCTGTCGAACTCCCTCTCTGGGTTCGACTACATGTTGGGGCATGCCTGACTGCCCTTGTCTGCCTGGAGAACTGTGTGCTGCTTTAACAATGTTGAATCTCTGTCCCAACCATTCCTTAACACAGCACCTCTCATCTGTTCTGCTAGTGCCATGCTCGCATGGTTTAAATCCCAGTTTCTCGTCGCCATTGATACATCCTTACTATACAGTATAAATGCACACGAGGCCCATGCTTGAGAGGTCAGTCTGTGACCTGTCCTTTATTCCTTGGCACTCAAGTGATGAAGGTGGGTGGAGCTTCCCCTTTTACACCTGAAGGTCCAGGTTAGGAGTGTCTCCCACCTAGTGGTCAGTGTTCTCACGGTGTACAAGTTAGGTCAGTTTATATATGGGTTACAATGCTGGTTGAATAAATGACAGTCTTCATAGAGCACACAATGAAAGGTCAGTGCTCCGATGCTCAGTATCAGTGGCAAGGGAGACGGGAAGGGGGAAGGATCTGGTGGAAATAGCACAAGTGTGGAGATAAAAGAAATAGCAGATGAGAACAAAGGTCAGACCAAGGAACGAAAGACTAAGGTTTATACAGCACCTTTCATGACCACCGGACGTCTCAAAGTGCTTTACAGCCAACGAAGTACTTTTGGAGTATAGTCACTGATGTAATGTAGGAAATGCGGCAGCGAACTTGCGCAAAGCAAGCTCCCACAAACAGCAATGTGATAATGACTAGATAATCTGTTTTTGTTATGTTGATTTGAGGGATAAATATTGGCCAGTACACTGGGGATAACTCCCCTGCTCTGCTTCAAAATAGTGCCATGGGATCTTTTACGTCCACCTAAGAGAGCAGACAGGGCCTTGGTTTAACCAGAAGACGGCATCTCCTATAGTGCAGCACTCCCTCAGCACTACCCTGGAGTGTCAGCCTAGATTTATGTGCTCAAGTTCCTGGAGTGGGACTTGAACCCACAACTTTCTGACTCAGAGGAGAGTGCTACCCACTTTTTAAAAAATATTAATATTTATTGAACATTAACAACATTGTGATCATTCCATTGTATCATACAAATCCATTCCGCCCCTCTGCACAATCATTCCTCCAACACATATTCACATTAAAACCTGAAGTTTAATTTGTCGCCTGTAACATATAATAATCTATTGTACTTTACAAATTGATCATAAAATACTATCTTTAAATTATTTTCTGAACAAAACATCTACAGAGCCTTATAATGATCTTTTAGTTTATATTTAAAATACTATTTTAGGTTTATTCTCCTCCCCTTAAAAAAACAGAGCATTCCTTCTTTGCACAATCTCAAATCTAGCCAAACTGAACATTAAATTAATTGCCCCTCCGATAGACTCCGACAGACACTCCTGCAATCCCCATCTCAAAATGGAGTCCCACGGGATTCCCATTCTTGCTCTTCGCTCCTTAACTCGCAAGAAAACCTCTCACAACTGTCGAACATATTACTTAAAATCCTTTAAATGCAGACATAACACCAGCAAATGGGACAGTGTCTCATCCCGCATCCCACACACTGGGCAAGTTGTCACCTCTACTCGCCTAATCTGACATAAGACCATCATGGTAAAAATCCGGTTATGAGCCGGTTATTGAAATCTAGTTCAATCCACTCTGGACATTTAAAATTCGCCCACACTCCCTTCCAAATCCTGTTGAAGTCCAGCTGTGGTTATATATTCTACCAAAACTCCTGACCAGCAGGTGTCTTGAATCTGCATTCTCTAAATTCCTCATAGAAATCTCGAATATTACAGTTTTCAAATTGGACCAACTCCTCCTCTTTCTCCAGCAGAAAGCTTGGAAAAGCGGGACGCATTATACCTCCTTTGGAGATTTGCGTATGTATTTCTTCCATCCAATCCTGTGGCATTGCCCTCACAATCTTCTCATACATGATCATAATTGCTTTTTTCTCAACCTCCTGATCCTCCTCCCAAACCATGTCCCTCACTACCGCTTCCGGCAACCAACCTGGAGTTACCTTATATAATACAACTTTCACATATATAATACCAGCTTTTATAAAATCTTAATTAAATAATACCTCTCCTTCAATGTTGATCCACCTGTTCAACAATAAGGGCTGTTCTAAAAATTCCTCAGCAACTTTGGGCATAAACTGCACACTTTTAAAAAATTGGGCCCAATTGTCTACAGCCCCCTTATAAAACCTGGGGAGAGGTTTAACAAATTTCAAAAATATATTATTGTATTCCATATAAAATATTCCCGGTCCTTCTATTCCACTTAATTTAAAAAAATGCTGGAAACATCTCTTCCAAGAACTTGTATTTGACTTCTGAAGAAATATCTTCACCCATTTAATTCTAAAGGATTTTTTGTTCAAATCAATACCTGGGAAATTGAGCCCTCCCTGATTTCTCCGTCTAATGATGGTATTGTAAGCAACCAAGGCTGGCTTCCCACAAGCTTCTCGGATAGATGTTTCCGCCCAGTCAGGAATATCCTCCACCATCCATGTACCATAGTTTAAGAAAGCAGGAGAGCTGACCCCACTGTCGCTCTTCCTTGCACCTTCTTTCCCATCGTACCAAAATCTTTTTAATTTTCATAACCATCAGTTCCCATTTTAGTCAATCTACTTCATCCCTATCCTTCTTGCACCCCATATGCATCCCAGAACTTCTAAAACCTCCATCACCTTAAAAGGGCTTTCCTCGAACCACTCCCCCCTACTCCTTCCCATAACCAGGCATTGGAACTTACTATAAGTCACTCTGGCTCCTGAAGCTCTGCAATACTCCTCCACTACTCCCAAAGCTTTCCTCACTGATTCCCCATCTCTCAACATTAAGGTTGTGTCATCTGCACCTTGGTGTATCACCGACACCTGCCCTAAACTGGGAACCGCAATCCCGACTACGCCTTGTTCCTTTCGCATCATGTAACCTAATGATTCTGCTACCAATGTGAACAACACTAGGGACAGGGGACAACCCTGTCTCACTGATCTCTGTCTTGGAAAATACTTGGATAAAAAACCATTACATTTCACACAGCTAAATGTGTTTGAATAAAAATCTTTATCCATTCAGTGAAATTTTTCTCAAAACCAAATGCTTCCAAAACCATCCATAAAAACTCATGAGAGACTCTATCAAAGGCGTTCTCTTGATCCATCTTTAGCACAGAAGCTTCCCTCCCACTCTCTTCCATGAGTGCTATCGCATCTCGGATTGAGACTACAGAGTCAGCGATGTCCTGGCCTATGACTCCATCGGACTGAGCGGGCGAAGCTATCTGTGGCATCACCTCCTTCATACGATTTGCCATAACCCTGACCAAGATCTTATAATCCACATTTAATAATGTGATCGGCCTCTAATTCTTCAGATCCCTTCTATCCCCTTTATTTTTATAAGCTAAGCTTATGATACCTCACCTCAAAGATGGGGCAGGCTTCCCTCAGTTTTAATCTCCTTAAAAACCTCTAAGAACAATGGACTTAAAATCTCCAAAACTTCTTTTTAAAATTCTGCACTTAGTCCATCGGACCCTGGGCTTCCCCCCGCCCCTCCCCCGTTCCCCCTTCATTCCACTTATTGCGACTTTTATTTCCACTAATCCTACTTCTTTCTCACACATGCTTCTCTCATCCTCCTTTAAACCCTCTTCAATAAAAGCAATAATCTTCTCCATCGCCAGTTTGGAAAAGTCCTCTTTTGTATATAACTCTTGATAAAAGCTACTAACTGCCTTCATAATCTCCGTACTTTCATTCATGATCTTTTCCCCAATCTTCAACTCTCCAATTAATGATAACTTTTGTTGCAACTTCTCTTGCTCTAGAAAATATCCAGTCCATCTTTCTCCCTCCAATGCATCATTCGCCTTTTCACGGAGAATGGCCCCCTTGCATTTTTCAGCTTGCAATAATTCCCACTCTTCCTTTGAAACCTTCCACTTAGTCTCTGCTCCCTTATCCCCTCCATAGCTGCTTTACAGATATCTGTCAACCTTCTGTTTATATTCTCTTCTTGACGCCAGTTAGCTGTTGCTCTTTCTTTCCCATAACGTACCAAAAAACTTTAATCTCATCTTTGCAATTGTCCCACCAAACTCTTTTTTTCTTTCAAGAATAAAGGTTCCTTCCGAGCATTTAAAAATCCTACTTTAAGAGCAATTTCTTTCAGGTACTGAAAATCCACACCCCTGGACCGATCTTAACTCTGCTGTTCCTAATTTTAAGAACCAAAGCTGAGTGGTTACTAAAAAATACTTTTTTTATAATAAATCTCCATCACCTCAGAACTTAACCCTTCCCGCATTAACACAAATTCTATTTGGCTCTGTTTTAAAACATCACTCACACAACCTCTTCTGGAGAACTCTCTTTTTATACGTTCCGATCCATCCATAAGTCTCTCAAATTTAAATTTGCCATCATTTTTACAATCACCTCTCTGCAGTTATCATCCTTAAAGGTCATCTGGGCTGAAATATCCATCCGGGATAAAAATACATTAAAATCCCCCACTCTAAAAGGGTTTTCCACCTCTGCCACTTCTGTGAATAACCACCGAAAAAACTCATGCCGCTTGCAATGGTCATTCGGCACATAGATATTAAAGAGATCACAATTCAATTCATCCATTTGTACTTTTAGCTGTAAAAATCTTCCCTCAGTGTCCTTGTCCACCAATGCAACATCCCCTTTTATGGAGGAACTCACTAAAATAGCCACCCCTCTATGGTTATTATTTGTGCAACTTGCAAACACTTGTACCTTCCAATCTCTTTCTAAGATATCCTCATGCCAAAAGTTTCTTGCAGACACAACAGGTCAGTCCTTTAAAACACTACAACAACTGCTGCAATTTATTTTCCCCCCTCAGTCTGTTCACATTAAATTGAGACCAATGTAATCATTGCTCCGAATAAAGGAAGTGTGCCTGATAATCCCCCCATCATTTAATCTCTGGCCCTTCCCTCCTCTCGGGCTCTTTCCCAACTTTTCAGACAGCTGTTGCTTTCTCCTGCAGCCTCCAGCTCTTTTTCACCTCCTGTTTGATCCTTCCCTGCAGTTTCAGCCTCTTCCTCACATTAGGTTGAGGCCGAGGGGCTTCCCCTTCTCCCTCCTTCTGCCCCTCACTAACCTTTCCCTTTCCACATGATGCCTACCCCCAATTCCATGTCTCCATCCCCCTCTGACTTCTCACTCTCGAGTTCTTCTGTAATCTCCCATCCCTGCTCCCCGTCAGATACATAATCTCCATTAGAGAGTCCTCCAACTAACATGGTTTCTCCAACAGTGCCACTCCCTTCAGCCTCACCTCCACCGCTAACCCTTGCTCCCAGTTTCTTCTCTCTCTGGGACAATGGCACATCTCCACCCACCTTGCTCCCTTTGGCATATTGGTCTCCTCGCTACCATCCTGCTGCCCCTTTAAGGCTCCTGTATCTTGCACCCTCTCCTGGTATTGCCCCCTCCTGCTCCCCAAGATGTACAACTCCCTGTCTCTCTTTGGAGTACTCACACTTACCCTGCACCCCACACCCGCCTCTGCATCTCCCATGGACACCTGAAGGTGAGCCATATAATGGCTCAACTCTGTCCCTGACCCGTGATGTCCTCCGCTGATTTTGTACTTTTCCACCATACTTGGTGTGTTTTCCACCATCTCCATCCTGATCTCTGCTCCACAATACTCTGCATCTTCTTGCGCTCTTTCCTCATGCCATTCAGCAGCTGTGTGTCCTCACCTGCTCCACTCGTCTAGACCCTCCACTCACACCTCCTGCTCTTTCTCCCATCTCCTCGTCATTCAAGGGGCTTCCTTCTGCCTCACACTCACAGTGGGTCGGGCCTTTGCGACAAATCCCACATCTCTCTGCCTTGCAGTTCCGAGCCATGTGTCCAAACTCGCAGCATTTGTAACAGTACAGGTCTGGACAGCTTCTTACTAAATGGTCATATCCAAGACAGTAATAACAAACCTTCACCACATTATCATGCAGAACCTGGAAGTACTGCACTCCTTCCATTGTCTTGAATTTTATGCTGTAGGGTAATGACTTCACCCCCTCTGGGAACCTTTTACATAACAGGTTCCATCGGCTACCCGGATTCCAGGATAGTATCTCCTCTTTATTACTGAGCAAAGTTTAATGTCCCATGACGCCAACTTTTTTATCAGCACATCTTCCTCAACAAAAACCCACAGGTTTAAGAATGAAACTACCGCCGCTTCGAAATACAGCAAAGATACATCCAAGTACTTTTCATCAACCTTCAAGCTCAGTAAAAGTCTTTCCACCTCCTCTCGGCCACTGACCATCATTTTGAATCCAACAATCGGCTTTGGTTGGCAGGCTAAGCAACTTCCCTCACCACAGTCCTCATGTCCCGCTTGGATAATATCCCAAGCTCACATCTCCTTATCCTGGCAGTGAACCACCACCGTGTTTTCTTTTTCAAACGTCCTGGGATCCTAGCCCAAATCTTTGGGCCTTTTATTCTCCCTTCTGAAGACATTCTCTCCCCTGATTAAATTCAATTGGGAGCATTGTCCACTGAGGGGCCCAGCACTCCAGGCCCCTCCTCAGCAGCATCTGGCTGATGTTTATGGGCCAAAAATGCCCTAAAATTTGAAAAAAATACAACCCAAAAACCCACCAGCAACTTTTTACAAACTCACTCCAACTCCTGCAGTAATCAGCACACCTGCTCACTCCTAGCCCCACCCACCGAGAGAGTGCTCACTCCTAGCCCCTCCCACAGAGGGAGTGCTCACTCCTGGCCCCTCCCACCGAGAGAGTGCTCACTCCTAGCCCCTCCCATTGAGAGAGTGCTCATTCCTAGCCCCTCCCACCGAGACATTGCTCACTCCTAGCCCCTCCCACAGAGGGAGTGCTCACTCCTAGCCCCTCCCACCAAAGGAGTGCTCACTCCTAGCCCCGCCCACCGAGACAGTGCTCACTCCTAGCCCCTCCCACTGATAGAGTGCTGTCCACTGAGCCACAGCTGACACTAAAGGAATAGGAGTAACAGAAATGGTCAGGACACCAAACACAGTTAACAAACATTAATATTAAATGACTGCTTAAAATAAAGTGAGGGGAACAATGAATAAAAACAAAATAAATTGCCTGTACAGCAATGTGCACAGCACTCAAAATAAAACAGGGGAATGGAGGCAATAAATTGTAGTGAAGAGCAAGATGTAGTCAGGATAACTGAAACATGGCTACATAAAGAACAGGGTGCCAGTTAAATATTGCAAGGTATAATGTATTTAGGAAGAATAGGGAAGGAAGAAGTGGTGGAGTCGCTGTACTATTTAGAGATAACAATAGAAGTAGAAAAAAGGGACATAACTAACATTAAGATTGAAACAAAATCCAAATGGATTGAAACAAAGGCTAAGGATTGATCATGCAAATGGTGTATTCAACATAATTGTGACCATCTAATTCCACTTACGTAACATCGCCCATCTCTGCCCTTGCCTCATCTCATCTACTGCTGTAACTGTCTTTCATGCCTTTGTTACCTCTAGACTTGACTATTTCAACGCACTCCTGCCTGGCCTCCCATATTCTACCTATGTAAACTACAGGCCATCCAAAACGTGGCTGCCCATGTGCTAACTCAGGCCATGTCCCGCTCACTCATCACCCTCTGTGCTCGTTGACCTATATTGGCTCCCGATTAAGCAACGCCTCGATTTTTAAATTCTCATCCTTATTTTCAAATCTCTCCATGGCCTTGCCCCTCCCTATCTTTGTAATCTCCTCCAGATCCACAACCCCCCCCGAGATATCTGCGCTCCTCTAATTCTGCCCTTTCGCGCATCACTGATTATACTCGCTCAACCATCGGTGGCCGTGCCTTCTGTTGCCTGGGCCCCAAGCTCTGGAACTCCCTGCCTAAACCTCTCCGCCTCACTACCTCTCTTTCCTCCTTCAAGACGCTCCTTAAAACATACCTCTTTGACCAAGCTTTTGGTCACCTGCACTAACTTCTACTTATGCAGCTCGGTGCCAAATTGTTTTTATCTCATAATATTCCTGTGAAGCCCCTTGAGATGTTTCATTAAGTTAAAGGCGCTATATAAGTACAAGTTGTTGTTGTTGTTGTTCTACAGACCACCTAATAGTGGAAGGAAAGTGGAGGACGAAATATGTAAGCAAATATATTAAAGGCGTAAAAGACGTCAAATAATACTCAGGGGAGCTTTTAGCTAGCTCAAATAAAATAACATGAAGAGGTAGAGAAAGGGGAAGCGGTGATGGAGTTTTTACAGTATGTAAGGACTCCTTTCTTACCCAGTATGTTACAAGCCCAACCAGAGTGGAATCACAGCTTGATCTAGTAATGGGAAAGGAACCAGAGCAGAAAAGACAAATTAGCTTAGGGGCACATAACATAATAAGGTTTAAAATAATGATTCAGAAAGACATAAGTAAATCAAAGACCGAAGTAGTAGATTGGAGAAAAGCTAATTTTCAATGGATGAGAATGGAACGAGGGAAGGTATTCTGGGGAAAAAATTGACCAGGAAATGGAACAGCAGTGGGAAATATTTAAAACAGTGATCAATAGAGTTTGGGATAAATACATTCCTCCTAAAACAAGAACAATCTAGTCAATAATGAAATATCAAGGATGAATAAAGAAATAAGGGAAACATTGAAACGAAGGAAAAAGGCATACACTAAATACACTGACAATAAAGGAGAGGCTGACAAAAGGAAATATGAAGAGGTTAGGAAAGAAGTAAACAAAAACAATCAGGAAAGCAAAGAGGGACTACAAAATGAAATTATCGAAGAATATAAAAATGAATAATAAAGCATTCTACAGTCCCATAAATAATAAAAGAAAAATCAGGATTGGGAGAGGGCTACTAAGGGATACACAAGATAAACTCACAGGTAATGACAATGAAATGGCCAAAATATTGAATAATTACTTTGCCTCTGTATTTACCCAGGAGACTAACATGGTGGACATGGCATTAGAAGAGAACAAAAATGATATAAAGATTTTAAGATAGAAAGGAGCCAGATAAATGATAAACTAATCAAACTGAGAGAGGATTAAAAAAACCCTGGTCCAGATGGATAGCCTCCATGCATATGAAATGAGTTAAGAACAGATAGCAGAGGTGCGATTACATATATTCATTAGGAATGGGAATAGTGCCAGAGGTCTGGCAGACAGCTATATCCTATATTTAAAAAGAGAAGTTAGAACAAGTCCAGGGAACTATAGACCAATTAGCTTAACGTCGGTGGTAGGAATGATAATGGAATCATTACTCAAAGATGGAATTGAAACCAAAAATATAATGAGGAGCAGTCACCACGGATTTCAAAAGTGAAACAAAATACTGCGGATGCTCAAACCTGAAATAAAAATAGAAAATGCTGGAAATACTCAGCAGGTCAGGCAGCATCTGTGGAGAGAGAAACAGAGCTAGCGTTTCAGGTTAAAGATTAGGATTCAGCCATATTTCCGATGAAGTTATTGCGGAGGAGTGAGAGCAGCTCCAAGGAATTTCTGGGCCATAATACATAAGAACATAAGAACATAAGAAATAGGAGCAGGAGTAGGCCATACGGCCCCTCGAGCTTGCTCCGCCATTCAATGAGATCATGGCTATCTGATCATGGACTCAGCTCCACTTCCCCGCCCGCTCCCCATATCCCCTTATCCCCTTATCGTTCAAGAAACTGTCTATTTCTGTCTTAAATGTATTCAATGTCCCAGCTTCCACAGCTCTCTGAGGCAGCGAATTCCACAGATCCACAACCCTCTGAGAGAAGAAATTTCTCCTCATCTCAGTTTTAAATGGGCGGCCCCTTCTTCTAAGATCATGCCCTCTAGTTCTAGTCTCCCTCACCAGTGGAAACATCCTCTCTGCATCCACCTTGTCAAGCCCCCTCATAATCTTATACGTTTCGATAAGATCACCTCTCATTCTTCTGAATTCCAATGAGTGGAGGCTCAACCTACTCAACCTTTCCTCATAAGTCAACCCCCTCATCCCCGGAATCAACCAACTGCCTCCACATCAAGTATATAGTTTCGTAAATATGGAAACCAAAACTGCTTGCAGTATTCCAGGTGTGGCCTCACCAATACCTTATACCGTGGCCTATCTCCTCTCCTACCTACTTCCACCACTCTCCCTATTTAACCCCCTTTACCTAAAACCATGTCATCTTAATCCTAGCTGATCTATATTTTCGGTTCTGCCCTTTCCAGCACTTGCAATGTCTCAAGTTCTTTCCCAGTATTCCCCAATCATCTTTCCTCAGTTTTCATTCCTCTAGGTTTGCTTTAATGACTGAAAGAGTTTATCTAGTGAATGACTGAGTTATACAGACACAAAAAAGTCCTTAGTGAATTGAATGTAAGTTAACAATTGGTAACGGAGAAAATAATGGTACTTAAAACAATCTCCAGGATCTGATGGTTTCCACTCCAGAATATTTAAGGAAATAGCTGAGGAATTTGCAGATTTGTTAATGACAATTTTCCCAAAGCTCTGAAGATTCAGGAACTGTGCCTTTGGATTGGAAAATTGCAAATGTTACTTCATTATTAAGAAGGGAGAAAAACCAGGTAACTGCAGGGCCATCAATATGACTTCAGTTGTGGGGAAGTGAGTGGAATCAGAGACAGAGGACCCCGATATTGATGGGGTGAGAGTGCGAGCATGTACCTGTGACTGGGAAACCCGGGAATGCGGAGGTCCTGCCGAATTTAACGGCAGGATGACATTAGAATCTTTTGATTCTGTTTCCAGGCCAGCAGCCAGACGGATTGAGAGGCTGGCTGACTGCTGGCCGGAAAGCCTGTGGTAGAAGGCCATAGCTGGGCACCGCCATGAAAAATCCCCGGCAATCGGAGCAGATTGGGGATTGGTGGGATGAGTGGGGGGCGGCAGGGGTGGGGTTGCGTGGTGCATGACAGATTGGAGGGAGGACATCAGATAAAAATTGTGGAGGAAGAAATAAAGATAATGAGGAGAAATAGAGATCATGGGGGGCTTGGCTGGTTCGGCCGAGCATGGGGAGGGAAATTGCGACACTGGGGATGGTCACACAAGCATAGTGCTGAGTGGCTGGAGCTTGTGGGGGGTGGGAGATATCACAGCAGGTTTGCCTGAGGCTCGAGGAAAAGCACTCCTGCACCAGCCTCACGACCCACAAGCAGTGCAGGAAAAGCACTTAGCTGCTGGATTTGTCTGCTAGTTCCTGCCTCAATTCCTCGAACCCTGGGAAACTTGGCCTGAAGCCATTAAATTCAAATAGCTCCTATAATCTGAGGAATGGAAGACCATTTAAATATTATAATTTCTGACCCGCCTCTCCAGAGCAGGTTACCCAGCAGTCCCCAAACCCGCTATGGTTAAATCAAGGAGGGCTGGACGTAGGTTCCAGATTTTTACCAATTAATCCCAACCCCCGACCCTCTACTAAGTGTTATGGGGTGGAGGATTACATGTTTTTGAGGTGGTAACCAACATGATGGATAGGGGCATGTTACAAAGTATTTTCAAGTACTACGGTACAGGATCAGGCCATTCAGCCCAACGGGTCTATGCCGGTGTTTATGCTCCACACGAGCTTCCTCCCACCCTTCTAACCCTATCAGCATATCCTTCTATTCCTTTCTCCATTATATACTTATCTAGCTTCCCCTTAATTTAATCTCATCATTATCATCATAGGCGGTCCCTGCGACATCCGCTCGCGGGGCGGAGGTTAAAGGGGAGGTTGGGGTGCACCCCGCACTGCCATCTTGCCGGTTTAGCAGACTCGCCGGCCGGCCCGACTTCTTCGCCCCTCGCGTGGTCGGACCGCCATTGTTGCAGCTGGCCAGCCGCTTTGGCAGTTTGGCCGCGGCCTCAGCACCACGCTGCCCTGGGGGCCCAGTGGAAGCCATCAGAGGCCGTGCAGAGTGAGCAACGGCCCTCGCCTAAGTGAAGGGGAAGGGCGTTGAATTGCGCCAGCGGCACCCCAGTGTTTTGTTTGCTTTTTTATGGCCTTATTAACCTGTGATCACGTTTAGTGATCTGTGTATCTGTGCCCCCAGAGCTGTCTGTTCCTCTACCCCATTTAGTCACGTATTTTCCAAGAAGTATGTGACTTTCTTATTTTGCTACCAAAATGTAGAACCTCACACTTATCTATGTTGAAGTTCATTCTCCAATCACACCCCCATTCTGCAAGTTTATTCATGGTACCAAGTGCAGTGAATCCGAGGTTGCTGATGATATAATTCTCGGTGGGAAAGCAAGCTGTGAGGAGAACACAAAGAGATTGCAAAGGGATGTAGGCAGGTTTAGTGAGTGGGCAATAAGGTGGCAGATGGTGTATAATGTGGGGACATGTGAGGTTATTCAATTTTAGCAAAAATAGAAAAACAGAGGGGGCGAAATTCCTCTGCTGTGCGCCACCGGAGGGGCTAACAGGGAGTGAAAGCATTTCCGCCTGGGTGGGGTTGCGCGGGAGTTAGCGGAGGCATGAAACCAGTTGCGCCGCACCCCCCACTAGTATCGCCCGGGCAGTTGCGCCTCCGGCGATGATGTCACTGCCGTGCATGATGACCCCTTTTTGCCCCGCGGTGGATATTGCCCGCCGCTCCCGTGAGGGTGACACGGGCGAAGTCAGCGCTGACCTCGCAGGTTGTGAACCGGGCTACACTCTGCCCGCGGGGCGAAATTTAAAGGGCGGGGTGCGCGCCTCCATTTTGTGCTGCCCTCCGACCTGCCGGTCCAGCCTCGGTGTCGATTCTCGCGTGGTCCGTGCCCGCGATGGTGCAGCCCGGCACTCTGTTTCTGTGCCGGGCTGTGGCCAAGGAACCCCGCATCCCCGGTGCCTTGGTGCAGGCCCCTGAAACCCTGCAGAGCTTGAAGCGTGTCCTGCCCTTTAACGGAAAGGAAGGGCCCTGGGATCGGGTCAGCGCTATGCGGAGAGGCCACGTAGTGCTCCAACTTTCACCCGCCGAGCTGGCCCCAACAGGAATTGGAGCGCTCGACAGTGTACTCCTCTTCCTGCCATGTGGTAGTGACCCCAATTTAGGTCGTGGTGTGAGACTTTTGCACAGGGGCGCAGGAAGTCGCGCCCTGCGAAGGTTACTGCGTCCAAATGAGGCGCTCCATAATTTCGTCCGCTGAATATTTATTAAATAATGAATCTCCTTTACTTAAGCTTAGCACGCTGGTTAGAGATCCAACTTTCTCGCCCTCCATCTGAATTTGAAATTCAATCATGCTATGATCACTCATTCCAAGGGGATCCTTCACGAGGAGATTGTTCATTAATCCTGTCTCATTACACAGGACCAGATCTGGGCTAGCCTGCCCCCTGGTTGGTTCTGTTACATACTGCTCAAGGAACCCGTCCTTTATGCACTCTATGAACTCTTCCTCAAGGCTACCCTGACCAATTTGAGTTCTCCAATCAATATGGAGGTTAAAATCACCCATGATTATTGCTGTTCCCTTTTTACAAGCCCCCACTATTTCCTGGTTTATGCTCCGACCAACAGAATTGCTACTGTTAGGGGGCCTATACACTGTGCCCACCAGTGACTTTTTCCGCTTATTATTCCTTATCTCCACCCAAACTGTTTCAACATCCTGATCCTTTGAGCAGATATCATTTCTCACTATTGCAGTGATTCCATCTTTTATCAATAGATCTACCCCACCTCCTTTTCCTTTCTGTCTGTCCTTCCAGATTGTCAAATACCCCTGAATATTTAGTTCCCAGTCCTGGTCACTTTGCAACCACATCTCTGCAATGGCTATCAGATCATACCCATTTGTCTCAATTTGTGCCGTCAACTCACCTATTTTGTTACAAATGTTACGTGCATTTAGACAACGTGCCATTAAATTTGTTATTTTACCCATTTTTCCTGCTTGTTTCCTCCTTCAAACTCACTTTCTTTATTTTTGCTTTCTTATTTCAGTTTTTCTCCCCTCCCTACTGAATCAACCCTCAGGTTCCCATCCCCTGCCAAGCTGGTTTAAACCCTCCCCAACAGCACTAGCAAACCCCCCCCCCCCCCACGAGGATATTGGTCCCTGCTCCGTTGAGGAGCAACCCTTCCGGCTTGTACAGGTCCCACATCCCCCAGAAGCGTTCTCAATGCCTCAGGAAACTAAAGCCCTCTCGCCTGCACCATTTCTCCAGCCACGTATTCATCTGCTCTATCCTCCTATTTCTGTATTCACTAGCTCGTGGCACGGGGAGTAATCTGGAGATTACTACCTTTGAGGTCTTGCTTTTTAATCTCTCTCCTAGCTCCCTAAACTCTGCCTGTAGGACCTCATCCCTCTTCCTACCTATGTCATTGGTACCAATGTGGACCACGACCTCTGGCTGTTCGCCCTCTCCACCCAGAATGCCCTGCAGCCGCTCAGTGACATCCTTGACCCTGGCACCAGGGAGGCAACATACCATCCTGGAGTCACATCTGCGGCCGCAGAAATGCCTGTCTGCTCTCCTGACTATGGAATCCCCTACCACTACCGCTCTTCCATTCTTTTTCCTGCTCCCCCCCCCCCACCCCGTGCAGCTGAGCCACCCATGGTGCCATGGACTTGGCTCTGGCTGCACTCCCCAGAGCCACCATCAGAACAGAGTACTGGTTGGAGAGCGAGGTAGATTCAGGGGACTCCTGCCCTACCTGCCTAGTCCTCCTCTTCTGTCCAGTGGTCACCCAATCCCTATCTGCCTGCACACTTTTAAGCTGCGGGGTGCTATCCACGTTGCTCTCAGTCACGCGGATGCAACGCAGTGACTCCAGCCCCTGCTCCAGCTCCAAAACACAGAGCTCGAGTTGGTGCAGCGGAGACATTATGATGATGATGATCTGTGAGTTTATCGTGAGTATCCCTGAGTAGCCCTATTCTTGTCTTGATTTTTCTTTTCTTATTCATAGAACACTTCACTTTTTTTTATATGCCTTGATTATTTATTTTTGCAGTTCTTTCCTAACCTTTTTGTATTCCCTTTAGTCATCCTCTCCATTGTTGTCTCGGTTCTTAGTGTCTGACTTTTCCTTTAGATTCAGTTTTGCCGTATTGCTTTACTCATCCAAGGTGTGTCATTACTGGCTGGTTGGTTCATGCTTTTTAGTGAGACATATTTCTCTGGACTCCATTGATCATTGTTTTAAATATTTCCCACTGCTTTTCTAGTTCTTAGTTTGTCAGTACATTTTTTCAGTTTACTTTCCCTAGTTCCATTCTCATCCCCTTAAAATCAACTTTTATTTTCCAATTTATTTCTTTGTTCTTTGTCTTACTTATGTCCCTCGCGATCTTTATCATAAACCTTATTATGTTGTGTCTGCTATCCCTAGACATTGCCCCTCACTTACTTCTCTTGGACTTTGAGGTCATTCTGAAGGGATTATTTAGCAAAAAAGAGAAAGCAAGGAATTGGAGGAAGCTTGTGACTTGGGGTGGTAATTTGTTTGGGTGATAGGATACAGAATAGGGGTAAAGAGAATGGCTTGTATTTCCTTGAGGGTAGAGGATTGAGGAGTCATGGAATTGAGGTATTTACAATAATATAGCTTTTGATACAGGAGATAGAGAGAAACCATTTCCTCTGGCGGGGGAGTCCAGACCACGGTGGAAGTAACTATGAATTTGAGCTGGGGCCGTTCAGGGGTGATGTCAGGAAACACGTCTCCACACAAAGGGTGTGGAAATCTGGAACTTGCTCCCTAAAATGCCGTGGATGCTGGGGGGGTCAATTGAAATGTTCAAGATTGAGATCGATGGATTTTTGCTGGGTAAGGGTATCAAGGGAGCAAAGGCACGTGAAAAAGAAACACTTGCATTTATATAGCGCTTTTCACAGTCTCTGGATGTCCCAAAGAACATTACAGCCAATGAAATACTTTTCGAAGAGTAGTCACTGTTGTAATGTCGGAAACACGGCAGCCAATTTGCGCACAGCAAGCTCCCACAAACAGCAATGTGATAATGATCAGATAATCTTTTTTTTAGTGATGCAGATTGAAGCTAATTATTGGCCAGGACACCGGGGATAACTCCCCTGCTCTTCTTCAAAATAGTGCCTCAGTATCTTTTACATCTAACTGAGAGGGCAGACAGGAGCTCAATTTAATGGCTCATGTGACCAACAGCACCACCCTCTTTCAGCACTGCACTGGAGGGTCAAGCTAGATTGTTGTGCTCAAGTCCCTGGAGTGGGAACAGAACCCACAACCTTCATGACTCAGAGACTAAGGTGCTACTCACTGAGCCACAGCTGACACGAGAATTTGTTATAGGTCGGGGCGTCGAGAACACGGGGGGAGTAGCCTTGATTTTGAGCCAGGCCGTTCAAGGGTGATGTCAGGAAACACGTCTCCACACAAAGCTTGTGGGAATCTGCAATATGAATGGAGTTAAAGTTCAGATCAACCATGATGTCATGGAATAGCAGAACAGGCTCCAGGGGCTGAATGGCCTCCTGCTGTTCTTATCTCCAATTTTGGGTCAGTTCTGAGTTCGCTGATCACAGCTGGGGTTGTTGTAGAGATGGTATAATTAGTCTCCACATCCTGTCAGTCGGGGAGCAGGAATCAGCAGAGTTTGTCCTCCTGATCGCTGTCCAGTCGCCTCTAATTGTGGTGCATGTTAGGTGAGGACAGTATTGGGCTTTGCTGTGATGCCCTCTATAGTCTAATAGCCTGCTGCCACCGCAGGACGAGTATTATGCAGTGTGGGCTGGCCCGTGCTGCTCCTGAGCCCTCGCCTCTTCTGAGCCCCGAACTCTCGCCTCTATGAACTTTTGCCACTCCTTCGCCCCGACCTCGCCACTACTGCTGTGCCTGCAGTCAGCTGTCGCCCTGTTGCAGCAGCACGCGCTGCTCCCTACAGTGGTACGCCGCCGCACACTGCTCCCTCTAATGGCCCCGGCCTGCTGATGGTCTTGCAGGCTGGGGCCGCGCCGATTTCCAGGCTGGGCCGCCGAACGCTGCACCCTCTAATGGTATGTGTGCGCACTAGGTCCGTGCAGTAGAGCTGGTCTCCAGTCATCTTGGTTAATCCTTGCCACTGGACCAAGACCTAGTTCTGTCAAGCCCGTGTGGTGGCTGGTGTGCAACGGCCACCCCACGTTAAAAAAATCCACGCACAGGCACCTTCCACTCTTTAGAATGTAGTTCGGGATCGGGAATATTAGGTCCTTCATTGAAACACCTGTGAACTCATCCCCTTTCGAGGGACTGCCTTGATGAAGATGATGAATATTATGCATGTATACTACCAGCAGGGAGCCTCACTCACCTCGGTACATTGTGGGAAGCTTGCGGACAATTCTTTGATATCTGTGGTTTTTGGGCAAGTTCCTTGGCGGGTGTTGGCTGAGGACATCATTGAGAACTCCCCTGCTCTTCTTCGAAATAGTGCCATGGAATCTTTCACACCACCTGAGAAGGCAGATGGGGCCTCGGTTTAATGTTTCACCGGCAGGGCAGTACTCCCTCAGTACTACTCTGACGTGGTACCCTAATTTCATGCTCAAGTAGGACTTGTCCCACAATCTTCTGACTCAGGTGTGTGAAGCTATCCACTGAGCCATGGCTAACCTGTGTTTTATTTTATAATATCAGCCCATGACTGATAGCAGCTAATCAGTTAGCCTGTGAAACTACACTCAGGAGTCAGAGGTTCACAAGAGGAGGAGTAATCAGTAAAAAATTATATATTATCATTTTTGAAATCTAGTGCTGCTTTTAACATCAAACCCCCACAGAGATGTGTGATCAATTGTGGCTCAATACTCCCTTTGCCAGCCTTCTCCTGATTGATTGCTACAATTCACATGGGTCCTGCCCTCCTGATTGATGTGCTGTGTTGTGACGGAGATCTCTGTGAAGTATCTCCTCCCCTCAAAGGTGACTGTAATGTATGCACATGTGAGCATGCTGTCGAAATCTCGACTCCCGATAAACGACTCAGACACCTTCAGCTCTAGCAGAAGTTTATTTAATTTACTTGCAGCAAGGGGAAAGGTCTCACCCAGTCAAAGGCTAGGTGAAGACCCCCTGAAATGGTACAATTTCACGAGATATTTATTCGGTAAAACCCAAGTTATGGCCTCTCCCTGTGTTTGGCTCTGTCTCGCAGTCAGTGAATACAGATAAAGAGTTAATTACTACATCCTTGTCCTGACATGGTTTCCAGATATTCCCTTTTGTCAGGGTTATTAGTTGGCCAGCCGGCCATCACTCGATGAGAGTGTGGTAATGAGCTATTACCTGCATTGCATTGTGACAGGATTGTCCAGTTTCCTGGTCAGTTATCTTTTTGCATCAAATGGATGAGGTCTCTACAAGAGATAATGGCTGGTGGTTTGAGTACTTTGAAAAGGATGGGGTGGAGTGGAACTGGTGTCGTATGGACAATAGGAGACCACCATGGCGGGGGTACTTGTCTCAGCAGGACTTGCCTCCTAGCTGTCTGGTGGCTATCAGCCATTTCAAGCCAGGTTTAGCTGTTTATGCAAACTGACTGCTTGTTGCAGAAATTTCTCGAAACCAGGACTCCATTTTGTTTTATATTAAAAAGGGCACAAAAATACAGTGTGGTACAGCTTAGATAAAAATACATTTCCACAATGCCCACAGGTTGGTAGAGCTGTTGTGTTGGGAGTGGCTTAGCCAGTCACATGATGTTCACAAGACTCAATAAAACCCCAGCCACTTGGGTTCGGGGGATGCACGACGAGGCAGGTGGTTGTGAGCCTAGTGGATGAACTGGTAATGTGTAGTGTGATTGTTAAACCTTTTGCTAATAAACCAACTAGTTCTTAATAGCAATGTGTTGCTATGAATTCTTAAGCAAAGAACCCATGAAGCAATAACAGTGACCCTTCACCTATGTTGAAATTATTTCAGTGTAATTAAGTTACACATCACTCCTTGGCTCCGGCTCAGATTAGACTCCAGTCATTTTGTTGTTTTGTTTGATGATCGTAATTGAACCCTCAGCTTACGGGTGATCGTATCTCTTTGTAAAGATATTGTGGAGCTAACAAGACACCAGCCAGACCACAGGTTTGGCTCCTTAAACCTGATGGTTGGGAATTTCTTCGGACCTGCCACTCAAACTTTGGTGGAAGTGCAGTGGAACCCATTGACATAAACAGACTTTCCTCCATCCGTGCATCAGAGTTTAGATGATATATTGTGGTCCTGATTCTCTGCGAACGTTCCTATGTCCGAGATGTGGTGGAAACCCAGAATAAGCAATGGGTGACGTTTGCGTCGCACTTACGGTGTAGTCACGGGCGACACAGCGGCAGAATGTCTAAGGAATTTCAGGACCATTGTCATAACAAATCACAATTCAAATATCTTAGCTAAATGAAAGTTAAGTTCTCTGACCTGTTCTGAGAATGGGAGCATAGGTCAGGAATTTGGAAATGTACTCCCACCCTTCCTCGATTTCCCAGATGGAAAATTGTCACTGGAGTAGAACTTTGTGATGTCACTGTGTCAGAAAGCGGCACTGTCACAATTCAAATCAGGTTTTATTATCGACTAGGCGATCTCCTGTAATATCACTCATGGAAATCAAAATCAAATATAATCTTCAGTTAAAGATGACTTGAGAGGGTAGGTGGTAATTAAACTAAGGTAAGCAGACATGACATTTTTCATTTTCATTAGAAATCCTTTTGTTCATATTTATAATGAACAGCCTATGGAAACGTATCCTACTGTAATTGCACCCTCCCACCAGTGGTGGCACTGCAACACCTCCACTGGAAGGAGAGTATAATTTCATTGTGACCATTTGCATAGGTGGTGCAAAGGCCTTTGACACTGTCAACTGCGAGGGTCTATGGAGCATCCTGCTCCATTTTGGATGCCCCCAAAAGTTTGTCACCATCCTCCGCCTGCTCCACGACGACATGCAGGCCGTGATTCTTATCAACGAATCCATTACAGACCCAATCCACGTCCGGACCAGGATCAAACAAGGCTGCGTCATCGCCCCAACACTCTTCTCAATCTTCCTCACTGCCATGCTCCACCTCACAGTCAACAAGCCCCCTGCTGGAGTGGAACTAAACTACAGAACCAGTGGGAACCTGTTCAACCTTTCGTACACCGTCTCCAGGCCAGGTCCAAGTCCACCCCAACCTCTGTCGTCGAGCTACAGTACGCAGAGGACACCTGTGTCTGTGCACATACAGAGGCTGAACCCCAGGACATAGTCAACGTATTTACTGAGGCGTATGAAAGCATGAGCCTTACGCTAAACATCCGTAAAACAAAGTTCCTCCACCAGCATGTCCTTACCGCACAGCACTGTCCCCCAGTCATCAAGGTCCATGGCGCGGCCCTGGACAAAGTGGACCAATTCCTATATCTCGGGAGGCTCCTATCAACAAGAGCACGCATTGACGAGGAGATCCAACACCGCCTCCAGTGTGCCAGTGCAGCCTTCGGCCGCCTGAGGAAAAGAGTGTTTGAAGACCAGGCCCTCAAAACTGCCACCAAGCTCATGGTCTACAGGGCTGTAGTAATACCCGCCCTCCTGTATGGCTCAGAAACATGGACCATGTACAGTAGACACCTCAAGTCGCTGGAGAAATACCACTAATGATGTCTCCGCAAGATCCGGCAAATCCCCTGGGAGGACAGGCGCACCAACATTAGCGTCCTCAACCAGGCCAACATCCCCAGCATCGAAGCACTGAGCACACTTGATCAGCTCTGCTGGGCAGGCCACACAGTTCACATACCAGACACGAGACTCCCAAAGCAAGTGCTCTACTCGGAACTCTTTCACGGAAAACAAGCCAAAGGTGGGCAGCCGAAACGTTACAAGGACACCCTCAGAACCTCCCTGATTAAGTGCATCATCCCAACTGACACCTGGGAGTCCCTGGCCAAAGACTGCCCTAAGTGGAGGAAGTGCATCCGGGAGGGTGCTGAGCACCTTGAGTCTCATAGCTGAGAGCATGCAGAAATCAAGCGCAGGCAGCAGAAAGAGCGTGCGGCAAACCAGTCCCACCCTCCCTTAGCCTCAGTGACTATCTGTCCCACCTGTGACAGAGACTGTAGTTCTCGTATTGGACTGTTAAGAGTGGAAGCAAGTCTTCCTCGATTCCGAGGGACTGCCTATGATGATGATGTATTATAAATAAAAACAGAACATTCTGGCAACACTCAGCAGGTCTGTGGAGAGAGAAACAGAGTGAACGTTTCAGGTCAGTAACTTTTATTTATTGCAAGGGGGGCGGAGTATAACTGTACAGAGTATTGGTGAGGCCACACCTCGAGTACTGCGTACAGTTTTGGTCTCCTTGTTTAAGGAGGGATATACTTGCATTGGAGGCAGTTCAGAGAAGGTTCATGAGGTTGATTTCTGAGATGAAGGGGTTGTCTTAGGAAGAAAGGTTGAGCAGATTGAAGTTTAGAAGAATGAGAGGCCATCTTATTGAAACATATAAGATTCTGAGTGGGCTTGACAGGGTAGATGCAGAGAGAATGTTTCCCCTCGTGGGGGAATCTAGAACTAGGGGGCATAGTTTCAGAATAATGGGTCGCCCATTTAAAATGGATATGAGGAGGAATTTATTCTCTTAGAGGGTGGTGAATCTATGGAATTCTCTACCTCAGATAGCTGTGGAGGCTGGGTCATTGAATATATTTAAGGTGGAGATAGATTTTTGACCGATAAGGGAGTCAAAGGTTATGGGGAGCAGGCAGGGAAGTTGAGTTGAGGCCAAGATCAGATCGACTATGATCTTATTGAATGGTGGAGCAGGTTCAAGGGGCCAAATGGCCTACTCCTGCTCCTGTTTCTTATGTTCTTATCAGGAGCCATTATAAATGTGGACATAGTGATTAAATTGATAAAAGTTAATTGGAAGTGAATACAGATGTAATATTTTCCATCTATTATAGATATTTATTGGGTGTGGTTGGTCACTTTAATTTTCCTGCTGCAGCCTTGTTATTTTACAGGAGCGAATCCACATTGCACTTGATAAGATGCCCTGCTGTTTCTGAAGCTGCGCAGTTTGACTGTTTCATTCTGGGGATTTTATGTGCTTGCAGTTAACGCTGTTCCAACTCAATTTACTTCGGAACAGCCATTGGAAGCAAAGGGCCCTCTGCTTGGATTGAATTGAAATGCAATCTCCAGAGGTGGCGAAGCAATGTTCCAGCACATTATTCCATCTTCACCAACGCTGTCTGATCTGGATTCAAGCCCAGATCCGTGAGATGAGGCAGTGATGTAACACGCTATATCACCTTCTCCTTCAGAAATACTTTCCCACACAGCATAGAAGACTGCAGTATTAAGCACAGATTAGAAAGCCACGTACGTCACACAGCTGCCTGAATCAGGCCTGTTAAGCACCTTTTTTGGTCCCTGGAAAACGGTTTCGGAGCAAATCTTCCTTTGTTTATTTATAAATGTATTTATGAAGCACGTGCTCACAGTTTCTTGCATCACCTGACGACAAGCTCCAGCTAAAGCCATTGCATAGAATTATATAGGTTCTGAATTTAACTCCCTCCGCTTTCACAAACCAGGTTGGGGAGGCAGTTACAATGGAGCGGGGATGGGGGGGGTCTTACCCACTCCGATCTGACCCACTGTAATTTTAAATCGCAGGTGGCAAGGATACTGATTCCCAACCAGCCGGGTCCTCGTTAAATAAACAGATTGGGCTCTGATGATGTTAGTGGGGCCCATTCTGCTTTTTTAACCTGAGGCCTGAGCTTCCCCACCAGGCCCATTCTGCCGGGAGCAGGACCAAGGGCCACGGGGGGCCCAGACAGGTAAGTTTGAATGTGATTTTGTAGTTTCCTTCTGGACTAGGAGAACCAGGAGTGGTCCACTGGGCCTTCCTTACACTGGACCTCCCTCTCCCCTGCCCCCGCCCGATCACGATCATGTCCACAGCCCCGCTCGCCACTTTCCTGACGGCCGGAGACTGTTGCGTGTGTCCCGAGGGACAGCCTCCTGCCGCTAGAACTGCTGCTCCTGCCCTCCGGCCAGGCACTGATTCCTGCCGGGTATGAGTGGGAGTCGCAGCCTTAAAATGATGCCCCCCCCGACACCCCCCCCCGACCCCCCGCCACGCATCGAGGCCCCTCCCCAAACTGACCACCCAGCCCCGCCTCGGCCCCTCCCCCATGCACAGACCGATCTCCCTGTGACAAAATCAGGGCCATAATACCTACAGCACAGAAACAGGCCATTTGACCCAACTCGTCCATGCCGGTGATTATGCTCCACCCGAGCCTTCTCCCATTCCAATTCCCTCTTCCCATCCATACTCCCCCCCTTTATTCCCTTCTCCCTCATGTATGTATCAAGTATCCCATTTACATACACCAATGCTCTCTGCTGCAAATACTTTGTTTATATTCATTCACGGGAGGTGGGCGTCACCGGCAAGACCAGCATTTATTGGCCTTCCCTAATTGCCCTCGAGAAGCTGCCTTCTTGAATACAACTGAGTGGCTTGGTGGTGGCTGGTGTGCAACGGCCACCACACGTTATAAAAATCCACGCACAGGCATCTTCCACCCTTCAACATGTAGTTCGGGATCTGGAATATTAGGTCCTTCATTGAAACATCTGTGAACTCATCCTTTTTTGGCGTGGAAGCAAGTCATCCTCAATATGAGGGACTGCCTATGATGATGATGAGTAGCTTGCTAGGCCTTCTCCAAGGGCAGTTACGGGTCAACCAAATGTGGGTCTGCAGTCACATATAGGCCAGACCGGCAGAAGGTGGCAGATTTCCTGCCCGAGAGTGTTCCATATTCTCACCACTCTCACTAAACAAATTCCTCCTACATTCTGTTAGTGACTATCATCTGTTTGAGCCCCCTTGTTCTGGTCTCACCCACATGTGGGAACAGTAAGGGGAGGGGTTAAAATACCATGGCTCCATTCGCCCCTCCAGTACCGCCGATTCCCCATTTTAACGCCCGCTGCTTTTGATGGCGGCCCAGGCTCCAGTCGAATCCCCAGCCGGGATCCTCATCGGTAAATGTAAATCGGGGTCTCGTGTTGCACATGGGCCCCTGTGAGAATTTTAGCCCAATCCCGAGGGGGCAGCCGACCATGATCGTCCCACCAGATAGAGCAGTCGGGCGGCCAGCAAGACCCAGCTCAGGTCAGTGTAAAAATCTTTCTCATCGGGCCCAAGCGGAGCAGGGGTGCACCTCCGGGCCCCACGAGGAAAATCCCGGCCTCTGAAGCTTTAGATTCACCACCCACAACCGTCCCCCTCCCACACCCCCCCCCCACCACCCCAGACACAAGACCCTCGCAAACACCCCCGCAACCCCCCTCTCAGACTCACTCTGCTGCCAGCAGCCTTTGCTCAGTGCCAGTGAGTAGTCTTTGTGCACACCAATCGTAACTCCCCCACTGTCCGACCAGCTCCTGCTTTCTGTCTGAAAGCTGTCCAAATGAGGATCCCTCCCTCCCCCTGATAAAAGTAGCCGGGTCTTCGTTGAAGGTTCCCATCCGCTCTCACCTGCTTCCCAGCGGGAGTTAGAATTGGCTCGATCGAGAGAGAGAGAGAGAGAGAAAACATCTTCGCTACATCTACCCTATCGAACCCCTTTATAATTTTAACGACCTTTAACAGTTCTCCTCTTTGTCTTCTCTTTTCCAAAGGAAACAGCCCCAGTCTGTTCAATATTCCCTGATAGTTTAATTCCCAAAATTCTAGTAACAGCCTTGTAAATCTTTTCTAGAATGTAATACGGGGACTAGAACTGTGCACAGTACTTTAAGCATAGTCTGGCAAAGGTTCTATATAAATTTAGAATTGCTTCCGTGCTTTTGTATTCTATTCTTCTCGAAATGAACCCCAATATTTTGTTAGTATTTTTTATGGCCTTATCAACTTGTGTTGCTACTTTTAACAATTTTTGTATCTGTTTTCCAGATCTCTTGATCCTCTCCCCCATTTAGTTTCTTACCTTCCAAGGAATAAGTGGACTCCTTATTCCTCCTATTAAAACTAACCACTTCACATTTAATTTGCAATTTATCCAACTGTTCTACAAACCTGTTGAAGTATTCCAGTATATTGGTGTAACTCTCTATATTATTGTCTTTATGCCCCCCCACCCCCCGCCCAAATTGGTATTGTCTGCAAGTTTCAACACCATACCTCCAATTCCTGAGTGCAAATTATTTATATATGTGGTAAATATGTATAAGGCTTTGGCCAGTGTTGGCACTCTTGCTTCTGACTCATGAAGGTGCGTTCAAGCCTCACTCCAGAGACTCGAGTACGTAATCTAGGCTGACACTTCAGTGCAGTGCTGAGGGCTGAGGGAGCACTGCAGTGTCAGAGGTGCCATCTTTCGGATGAGACGGTAAACAGAGGCCCGTCTGCCCTCATAAATGGACGTAAAGGATCCCATGGCACTATTTGAAGAAGAGTAGGGGAGTTATTCCCAATGTCCTGGCCAATATTTATCCCCCAACTAACTGTTGTGTATGTATATACCCTGTACACTCAATGTACAGTTACATAAGACCATTGAATGTATCTTCACACTGTATACAATATGCCTGTACCACCGGAGGGTGCAACTGGTGGAGACCTAGAGGTCACCTGTACACCGCAGGTAACCAAGTATAAAAGGGAGCTTACTGTACCCTCATTCAGGAGCTGAAATAAATGGACTAAGGTCACAACAGTTCAAGTGCAATACCTTACCTCGTGGAGTCATTACATAACACCAACATCACGAAAAAAGATTATTTAGTCATTATCACATTGCTATTTGTGGGACACTGCTGTGCACAAATTGAATGCCGTGTTTCCTCTACAGTATTATAACAGTGATTGTTTTTTGGAAAGTACTTTATTGGCTTTAAGTCATTTTGGGATGTCCTGAGGTAGTGACAGCTGCTTTATTAATGAATGTTCTTTCTTTCTGAAACAATAAAGTTACACTTTGAATTTGAGCGCACAGTGGTAGACATTGTATCGGAGAATGTATTGGACCTGAGGGTATTCTGCTGATGATCCATTGGGTACTGACACAAGTGGCATTGAGACAAAGGCAGAACATGTGAGAAACGCACATCGATAAAGAGAAAAAACAGATGAATGCTTTGAGTGTAGATCATCCATTAAGAAACTCTTTCTATTTGACTGCCTTTGTGTTCCTCGTGGTTTCACTGAAAGAAATTCCACAGCTTCTACCTCTTGTTAGCTGTTATATGGAACCTGTTTAGGAATGCCTGGAGGGGCTCGTGCAGTGGTGACCCTCAGGGATCGGTGTTGGGACCACTGCTCCTTTTGCTTTATATTATATAACCTGAGCTTGGGTATAGAGCACATAATTTCAAAATTTGTAAATGACACAAAACTCGGAAATGCAGTAAACAGTGAGGAGGATGGTAACAGTCTTCAGGAGGACAGGGACAGACTGGTGACATGGGCAGACACATGCCAGATGCAATTTAATACAGTAAAGTGTGAAGTGATTCATTTTGGTAGGAAAAATGAGGAAAGGCAATATCAACGAAATGGAACAATTTTAAAAGATGAAGGAACAGAGAATGGCTACTTTCTGCGTTAAGTCATTCACTCATTCTACCTCTCCTCCCTCCTCCCTTTGTTACAGGGTTAATTTATCTTGCAGCTCCCCTTTAAGATGAATGTGTTTTATCCTAAATTTAAAATTTTTGCCCCCTTTTCAATTTTTACCCCTTCACCATGGCTTCTTCGGCAGCACCTCCCAAACCCACGACCTCTACCACGAGGGCAGCAGGCGCATGGGAACATCACTACCTCCACGTTCCCCTCCAAATCACACGCCATCCTGACTTGGGAATATATCAGCCGTTCCTTCATCGTTGCTGGGTCAAAATCCTGTAACTCCCTCACTAACAGCACTGTGGGAGCACCTTCACCACACGGACTGCGGTGGTTCAAGAAGGCGGCTCACCACCACCTTCTCAAGGGCAATTAGGGATGGTCAATAAATGCCGGCCTCGACCGCGATGCCCACATCCCGTGAATTAATTTTTAAAAAAGATACTGAACTACATTAGCACCTGCTTACAATGCCTAAAATTAAAAATTCTCACTCTCATGTTCAAATCCCTTCGCTCTCCCTATCGTTGGGCCCAAGTTTCGAGCTGCACCTAGAACGGCGCAGTTCCGAACTGGACGCCCGTTTTTTGCGCCACAAAGTGCGCCTAAAAAAACTTCCAGATTCTCCAGCTCCCTGCAGGTCGTTTGCAGCTCGGCGCAGTGCAGCACGAGCTGTAGGGGGCGGAGCCAGGTCCCTGCACTGAAAACAGTGCCGGGACCTCTGCACATGCGTGCTACAGTGGGCGCGCATGTGCAGTAGCTCCAGGCGCCCAAAACTGTGTGGGAGGGGCCGATGCACGCAGCCCCTAGCCCTGGCCGAATGGCCTCACTGGGGCTACGTGAATAAGGCTCCTCCCACGGCCAGCTCCGACCCGACTCGACTCCCGCTTCCCGCCCCCCGCCTCCAGACCGGACCCGACACCGAACCGACTCCCGCTTCCCCGCCCCCCCCCGGACCGGAATGGACCCGAGCCCCAGGACTGGACCCGACCCGACTCCCGCTTCCCCCCGCTCCCCCACCCACCCCCACCTCGGACCGGACCCGACACCGACCCGATTCCCACCCCCCCCCCCCCCGACTGGACCCGACCTGACCTCCCTCCTCCCGACCTGACCTCCCTCTCCCTCCCTCCCCCCGACCCAAACCGAACCGACCTCCCTCCCACCACCCCCCAGACCCCGACCCGCGCTCCCCCGACCCGACCCAACGCCACCTACCTGTAAATCTGGTGCTGGGGACCGGCCCTGCCCGAAGTCTTGGGCCCTGCCCGAAGTCTCGGGCCCGGCCCGTTCAGCCTCCCTGCCCCTTCTCCTTCCCCCCGCCACCATCTCCTTTCGCCCCCCATCTCCTTCCCCCCCATCTCCTCCCCCCCTTTTTCTTTCCCTCCCTTTTCCTCACCCCTTCCCCTTCTCCTCCTCCCCCCTTCCCCCTTCTCCTCCTCCCCCCCTCCCCCTTCTCCCCCATCCCTCCCACTTCCCTTCCTCTGCTCCCCCCTCTCTCCCTCTACCCCCCTCCTCCCCCTCCCCTCACTGTCAGAAACACAGACACTGACAGACAGAGAATGAGAGACACACACAGACAGACAGACAGTGAGATAGAGACACTGACAGAGACACACTGGGGGGGGGTGGGGAACGGGACATCCCAGCACACTGTTGGAGGGCTCCCGGTGCTGCAGTCGGTAAGTCGAAAATGTTTTATTTATTGATTTAAAAAAAAATATTTCCTATTAATTTTTTTTGATTGATTTATTGGTTGATTTATTGATGTTTTTATCATTTATTATTGATGATTGCTCTTTATTTGTAAAACTGAAGTGTTTAATGTTTATAAACTTCCCTTTAAACCACCCCCCCCCCATTCCCTACGCCTGATTTGTAACCTACGCCTGATTTTCTAAAGTGCAGACAAGGTTTTTTCGAGCATACAAAAATCTTCACTTACTCCATTCTAAGTTAGTTTGGAGTAAGTTTTCATTGACGAAACTTTGAAAACAGACGTAAGTGGCCGGACACGCCCTCTTTTGAAAAAAAAATTCTGTTCCAAAGTGAAACTGTTCTAACTGACTAGAACTGGAGCAAACTAAATGGCGAGAATTCCGATTTCTAAGATACTCCGTTCTACACCAGTTGCTCCTTAAAATCAGGAGCAAATCATGGCGAAACTTGGGGCCTCTGTAACTTTCTCTAGTCCTATAACCTCTCCGAATTCTCTGTTTCTCTGACTCTGGCCGAGTGTGCATGCCCCCCTGGCTTCTCCCCACCATTGGCAGCCTGGGGCCCTTGCTCTGGAACTCCCTCCCTACTCTCCACCACCCTCTCCTCCTTTAAAGTCCTCCTTAAAACCCACCTCTTTGACCGAGCATTTGGTCATTGCACTAAATCTCCTCCTTTGGCTTGGGGTATGATTTCCCTCACACGATTGCGAAGCACCTTGCTGTGATATTCTAAATGAAAGGTGCTTGATGAGTCCAGATTTTTTTTGTCATGTGAATGATTATTTGATTCACTGTGTGGCTTCTCCCCATCTGAAAATGCAAAAAGCAGCCTACAAATAAAAAAACATCACGGTCCCATAAATAGTTAAAAACTGGGACAGCCTCTCCAAGGTGCTCTTCCTGTTCCAGTTCGCATGCCAGTGATTTATTTAAAGGTTTGATGGGGAGTGGGCTGTTGGGGGAAATCGATGTAAATCTCTGATGATCAAAGTTGGTAATAGGTGGGAAAGAAAGCACTGATTGAAAATGTCCGACTTTATTGGAAATCAATTGGAATCAGGGAACCTTGATATATTTGGAATAACTTTAAACCACACGTCTGCAGAGGTTTTATCTGTTCGATAAACAGAGCAATGTACCGAGAAATGAAAGTTTTTGCCCACATTTTTCCACACATTAAGACAGAGGCCCCGATTTTGACTGCCTACGTCTGGCGGGGGAGGGGGACAGTTAAAATGAGGGGAACGACTTTGTCTTTCCGATCCCGCTGCCTTCCCGATCGTGTCCCGATTTTAACCTGCTCTTTCGAGCAGGGTGAGCAGGTCACCCGCCCCAAGCTGTCAATATGCAGAGCGTTCTGGTATTTTACTCCGAGGCCTGAGAGGGAGGAGCAGTGTCACCTTCCCCGTCACGTCACACCTGCCTGATCGTGCGCCAGAAAAGCCCCGGTGGCAAGATTGACCTTTCTTTTTAGCTTTTCTTGTGAGCAGTTAGGGGGAGGAATTCTCCTCCGGGTCTCACAAGGAGGCTTTGGGCACTTCCTTACCCCAGGCTATCCTCCCCTCCCCTGATCACCTCTGACCCCTGACCCCCACCCAACCCCTCCACCCCTCCCCCATCATTGACCAATCCAGCAGGTCCCCGGCTGCGGCCTCTTGCCTGTGATCGGACAGGTGGGGGATCGGGCTGGGTTGGGCCAGAATTGACCGAATTGGGGCTGTATTAGCCGGGTTGGGGACAGGATTGGCCGGTTTGGGCCAGGATTGGCCTGGTTGGGCCAGGATTGGCCGGGTTGGGGCAGGTTCTGGCCGGTTTGGGATGGGATTGGCTGGGTTGAGACGGGTTCTGGCTGGGTTGAGATGGGTACTGGCTGGGTTGGGAAAGGATTGGCCGTGTTGGGCCAGGATTGGCTGGGTTGGGGCAGATTGGCCAGGTTGAGATGGGTTCTGGCCGGGTTGAGACGGTTACTGGCCGGATTGGGACAGGATTGCCCGTGTTGGGCGAGGATTGGCCAGGTTTGGGTCAGGGTTGGCCGGGTACTGGCCGGGTTGGGCCAGGATTGGCCGAGTTGGGGTGGGTACTTGCCGGGTTGAGCCATGATTGGCTGGGTTGAGATGGGTACTGGCCAGGTTGGGCCAGGATTGGCCGAGTTGAGATGGGTTCTGGCCGGGTTGGGCCAGGATTGGCCGAGTTGGGGTGGGTACTGGCCGGGTTGGGCCAGGATTGGCTGGGTTGAGATGGGTTCTGGCCGGGTTGGGTTTAGATTGGCCAGGTTGAGATGGGTTCTGGCCGGGTTGAGACGGGTACTGGCCGGATTGGGACAGGATGGGCCGGATTGGGACAGGATTGGCCATGTTTGGGCCAGGATTGGCTGGGTTGGGATGGGTACTGGCCGGGTTGGGCCAGGATTGGCCGAGTTGGGGTGGGTACTGGCCGGGTTGGGCCAGGATTGGCTGGGTTGAGACGGGTTCTGGCCGGGTTGGGGCGAGATTGGCCAGGTTGGGACAGGCGGGGCTCCATTGGAAATGATGGTGGTGAGTTCCAGCAGTGAAGTTTGACGGAGCCTCCACATGTCCGGACTCCCCGGGTGTGCCTCCTGATTCGGGGCTCACGCACACCACTGGGAGAAGGGAGTGTGTGCTCTTACTTATCATTTACTTCTCAATTTAATAGGGTTCATAACATTAAATGTCGGATGTCACAGATTTGTTAAGTATCTGTTCAATTATTGCATGCTTAACAAACAGGACTGAAAACACAACTGGACGAGTGCTAAAGTATCCAAAACCCACCTTTTATACCTTTTCCTTACCCCTTCTATATGACAATTTGCATGTTTCATAGTAATACCTAGTACACCTCCCAAACTTTGTTATCTATATAAAAGCAAAATATTGTGGATTCTGGAAATTTGATAAAAACAGAAAACAAAAAGGTCACACACCTGAAACGTTAACTCTTTCTCTCTTCACAGATGCTGCCTGACCTGCTGAGCATTTTTTGTTTTTATTTAATATCTTTTAAGAACATAAGAACAAAACGAAAGAAAGACTTGCATTTATATACCTCCTTCCATGACAACCGGACGTCTCAAAGCGCTTTACAGCCAAAGACGTACTTTTGGAGTGTAGTCAGTGTTGGGAAACGCGGCAGCCAACTTGCACACAGCAAGCTCCCACAAACAGCAATGTGATAATGACCAGATAATCTGATTTTGTTACATTGATTGAGGGATAAATATTGGCTAGGACATCGAGGATAACTCCCCTGCTCTTCTTCGAAATAGTGCCATGGGATATTTTACGTCCACCTGAGAGTGCAGACGGGACCTCAGTTTAACGTCTCATCTGAAAGACGACACCTCCGACAGTTCAGCACTCCCTCAGCACTGCACTGGAGTGTCAGCCTAGCTTTTATGTGCTCAAGTTCCTGGAGTGGGACTCAAAAAACCCACAACCTTCTGACTCAGAGGCAAGTGTGCCAGCAACTGAGCCTTGGAGCAGGAATAGGTCATTCAGCCCCTCGAGCCTGCTCCACCATTCAATAAGATCATGGCTGATTTTCAACCTCAACCCCACTTTCCCGCCCAATTCTCATATCCCTTGATTCCCCCAGAATCCAAAAATCTATCAAACTCAGCTTTGAATATACTCAATGACTCAGCATCCACAATCCTTTAGGGTAGAAAATTCCAAAAATTCACAACCCTCTTAATCATAGAATCATAGAAGTTTACAGCACAGAAGGAGGCCATTTCGGCCCATCGTGTCCACGCCGCCCAACAAGAGGCTATCCAGCCTAAACCCACTTTCTAGCTCTTGGTCCATAACCCTGCAGGTTACGGCACTTCAAGTGCACGTCCAAGTACTTTTTAAATGTGGTGAGTATTTCTGCCTCTACCAACCTTTCAGGCAGTGAGTTCCAGACCCCCACCATCCTCTGGTGAATAAATTTCCCCTCGAATCCCCTCTAAACCTCCTATCAATTACTCTAAATGTATGCCCCCTGGTTGTTGACCCCTCTGCTAAGGGAAATAGGTCCTTTCTATCCACTCTATCTCGGCTCCTCATAATTTTATACACCTCAATGAGGTCTTCCCTCGCCCTTCTCTGATCCAAGGAAAACAAACCTAGCCTTTCCAATCTGTCCTCATAGCTAAAATTCTCCACTCCGGCAACATCCTCGTAAATCTCCTCTATGCCCTCTCCAGTGCAATCACTTCCTTCCTGTAATGTGGTGACCAGGACTGCACGCAGTACTCCAGCCTAACCAGTGTTTTATACAATTCAAGCATAACCCCTCTGCTCTTATATTCTACGCCTTGGCTAATAAAGGCAAACATTTTGTACGTCTTAACCACCTTATCTACCTGGCCATCTACTTTCAGGGATCTGTGGACATGAACTCCAAGGTCTCTTTGTTGCTTTACACATTTCAGTGTCCTACGATTTAATGTTGTACTTCCTTTCCTTGTTAGCCCTCTCCAAATGCATTACCTCACACTTCTCTGGATTAAATTCCATTTGCCACTGTTCTTCCCACCTGACCAGTTGATTGATATCTTCCTGCAGTCCGCAGCTTTCTTCTTCATTGTCAAACACACGGCCGATTTTAGTATCATCTGAAAACTTCTTAATCATACCCCCTATATTCATGTCTAGATCATTGATGCATAAAAGTAAGGGACCTAGTACTGAGTCCTGTGGAACCCCACTGGAAACATCCTTCCAGTCACAAAAACACCCATCAACCATTAACCTTTGCTTCCTGCCTCTGAGCCAATATTGAATCCACTTGCCACTTTGCCCTGGATCCCATGGGCTATTACATTCTTGACAAGTCTGCCATGTGGGACCTTATCAAAAGCCTTGCTAAAATCCATATATATTACATCATATGCTGTGCCCTCATCAACCCTCCTGGTTACCTCCTTGAAAAATTCAGTCAAGTTAGTCAGGCACAACCTTCCATTAACAAATCCGTGCTGACTGTCCTTAATTAATTCATGTCTTTCTAAGTGAAGATTTATCATGTCCTTCAAGATTTTTTCAAATAATTTTCCCATTACTAGGGAAAATTAGGCTGACTGGCCTGTAATTACTCGGTCTGTCTCTTTCTCCCTTCTTAAACAAGGGTACCACATTAGCAGTCCTCCAGTCCTCTGGCACTACACCTGAAGCCAGAGAGGATTGAAAAATGCTGCTTTTTCTTCTTTTGCTTCGCTTAACAGCCTGGGAGACATTTCATCTGGGCCTAGGGATTTATCCACTTTCAAAGCTGCTAAACAACTTAATACTTCCTCTCTCACTATGTTTATTTCATCTAATATTTCACCCTCCTCTTCCTTGACAGTAGTGTCTGCATCGCCCCTCTCTTTTGTGAAAACAGATGCAAAGTATTCTGAGTGAAGAAATTTCTCCTCATCTCAGTCTTAAATGGCTGACCCCTTATCCTGAGTTCTAGACTCTCCAGCCAGGGGAAACAACTGCTCAGCGTCTACCCTATCAATCCCTCTCAGAATATGTTTCAGTGAGATTTCCTCTCATTCTTCTAAACTTCAGAGATCTACTCAATCTCTCCTCATAGGACAGCCCAGGAATCAGTCGAGTGAACCTTTGTTGCACTGCCTCTAAGGCATGTATGTCCTTTCTCAGATAAGGAGATCAAAACTGCACTCAGTACTCCAAGTGTGGTCTCACCAAAGCCCTGTACAGTTGTAGTAAGACAATTTTACACTTGTATTCCAACCCCTTTGGAATAAAGGCCAACATACCATTTTTTTCCTAATTACTTGCTGTACCTGCATGCTAGCTTTCTGTGTTTCCTGTATGAGGTTACCTAAATCTCCTTGAACACCGAAATTTAATCATTTCTCATCATTTCAAAAATATTCTATTTTTCTATTCGTCCCAACCAAAGTGAATAACCTCCCATTTCCTCACATTATACTTTATCTGCCACCTTATTGCCCACTCACTTAACCTGTCTATATCCCTTTGCAGCATACTTTCCCACCTAGTTTTGTATCATCAGCAAACATGGATACTGTTATGCTCATAATAAAGCAATGCAACTGAGTACTGTAGACAGTGAGTAAGTGTGACCTTAGTTCCTTTAGTTAAATCCAGAGTGCTGGTACAGCATGGGAGGCCTGCTTATATACAGTGCTCCTAAGGGATGCTGGGATCCCTTGGGCCTCCAACAGGTAGGCCCTCTGGTGGCAGTATGAGACAGGTTGCATAGGGTTACATCACTCCCTCCCAAAGTCAATAGTAGACTTATTTACAGGGTGAGATGATCTGGGGCTTTTCACTCCCTTGTCGATCGTCTTGGGTACAAATGCAGATGTGGGTGAGTTGGCTGGTTCTTCGCTGAGCTGCTGGGCAGCTGGCCTTGCCGGGCTGCTGGGGATGGTGAGTTCAGCTTCGTGGTCAACCGTGATTTTGGTTGCCACTTGTGTGTGTGTTGGAGGGTCGAAGTTGCTGGTGTCCTCTTCGGGTTGCTCGTGGCTGTTTGTGAATCACAGTTTGGTTTGGTCAAAATGCTTTCTGCAAGTTAGTCCATTGGCAAGTTTGACCTGAAACACCCTACACCCTTCTTTGGCTATGATGGTGCCAGCGAGCCATTTGGGACCATGTCCATAGTTGAGTACAAATACAGGGTCATTGACTTCAATATCGCGTGACAAGTTTGCGTGATCATGGTACATCCTTTGTTGATGCCGCCTGCCCTCGTCGTGATTATGGAGATCAGGGTGGACAAGAGAGAGCCTTGTTTTAAATGTCCTTTTCATGAGCAGTTTGGCTAGGGGAACCCCAGTGAGTGAGTGGGATCTGGTGCGGTAGCTGAGCAGGTGGTTTTCAGGGAGTCTTCCGACACACGTTTCAAGTTTTGCTTGATGGTTTGCACTACCCGTTCTGCCTGGCCATTGAATGCGGGCTTGAACGGGGCACATGTGACGTGCTTGATCCCATTGCGGGTCATGAATTCCTTGAATTCAGCACTGGTGAAGCACGGCCCATTGTCACTGACAAGGACATCAGACAGGCCATGCGTGGCAAACATGACTCGTAGGCTTTCGATGGTGGCTGTGGATATACTTACAGACATTATTACACTTTCAATCCATTTTGAATAAGCATCCACAACAACCAAAAACATTTTGCCTAGAAATGGTCCCGCAAAGTCAACATGGATCCTAGATCACGGTTTGGAGGGCCATGACCAAGAACTTAGCGGTGAGTCCCTGGGTGCATTGCTCAGTTGAGAGCAAGTGTTGCATTGGCGTACGCATGACTGTAAGTCTGAATCGATACCGGGCCACCACACATGGGATCTGGCTATAACTTTCATCATTACTATGCCTGGGTGTACTGTTTAGGTTGCGTATGAATGTTTCCCTGCCTTTCTTAGGCAAAACCACGCGATTACCCCACAAAAGACAGTCAGCCTGTATGGCCATTTCGTCTTTGCGCCGCTGGAACGACTTGATCTCGTCATGCATCTCCGCTGGGACGCTGGATCTGCTCCCATGGAGGACATAGTTTTTTACCAAGGATAGTAAAGGATCCTGGCTGGTTCAGGTCCTGATCTGGCTGGCCATAACGGGTGACTTTTCGTTTTCGAATGCATCCATCACCAAGAGCAAGTCTGCAGGCTGTGCCATTTCCACCCTGGGCAATGGTAGCCGACAGAGCATCAGCGCAGTTCTCGGTGCCTGGTTGTGGCGGATTACACAGTTGTATGCAGACAGCGTGAGCACCCATCTTTGGTTGCAGGCAGGGGCATTGGTATTAATCCCTTTGCTCTCTGAGAATAGCAATATGATCGGCTTATGGTCAGTTTCTAGCTCAAACTTAAGCCCAAACACATACTGGTGCATTTTTTTCACCCCGTAACTGCATGCCAGAGCTTCTTTTTCAATCATGCTGAAAGCCCTTTCGACCTTGGACAAACACCTGGATGCATAGGTGACCGGTTGCAATGTTCCCGATTCGGTAGCTTGTTGTAACACACACCCGACCCCGTATGAAGACGCATCACAAGCTAGCACTAATTGTTTACATGGGTTATACAGAACAAGCAGTTTGTTGGAACTTAACAGATTTCTGGTTTTCTCAAAAGCAGCCTCTTGTGATTTCCCCCATACCCAGTCGTCTCCTTTGCGTAGTAGCACATGTAGGGGTTCTAGCAACGTGCTTAACCCGGGTAGGAAATTACCGAAATAATTGAGGAGTCCCAGGAACGACCGCAGCTCTGTCACGTCTGTGGTCTCGCCGCATTCTTGGTGGCCTCCGTCTTGGTGTCGGTGGGTCTGATGCCGTCTGCCGCAATTCTTCTCCCTAAGAACTTGACCTCTGGCGCCAGGAAAACACACTTCGAGCGTTTCAACCTGAGTCCTATGCGATCTAGCCGAATTAGAACCCCTTCCAGGTTCTGCAAGTGTTCGATGGTGTACCAACCTGTGACCAGTATGTCGTCCTGGAAAATCACGGTGCACAGAACCGACTTTAGCAGGCTCTCCATGTTCCTTTGGAAAATTGCCGCGGCCAATCGAATCCCAAGCAGGCATCTGTTATAAATGAACAGACCTTTGCACGTGTTGATGCAGACGATTCCTCCGGCTCCTGTGTCATGTAGGCTGAGGTCAGGTCCAACTTAGTGAACGTCTTTCCTCCAGCCAGGGTCGCAAATAGGTCGTCTGCCTTCGGTAGCGGGTACTGGTCCTGTAGCGAAAAACGATTAATCGTTACTTTATAGTCCCCACAATTCTGACCATGCCACCCGTCTTTGAGAACCGGAACAATCGGACTGGCCCACTTGTTGAACTCCACCGGCGCGATGATGCCTTCCGCTGCAGCCTGTCCAGCTCAATTTCCACTTTCTCTCGCATCATGTATGGCACCGCCCGTGTCTTGTGGTGGATGGGTCATGTACTGGGAACCAAGTGGATCTGCACCTTGGCCTCCGAGAAACTTCCAAATCTTGGCTCAAACAATGACGGGAACTTGCTCAGAACCTGGGCACATGAGGCATCGTCGACAGACGAGAGCGCTCGGACTTCGTCCCAGTTCCAGCGGATTTTTCCCAGCCAGCTTCTGCCGAACAGTGTGGGACCATCTTCTGATACAATCCATAGTGATAGTGCGTGCATTGTTCCATCAGAGGAGACTTTCACTCCTGCGCTATCAATAACAGGAATCAGCTCTTTGGTGTAAGTTCTTAGCTTGGTATGAATAGGGCTCAGCTTGGGCCTGTGTGCCTTGTTGCACCACAGCTTATCGAAGGCCATTTTGCTCATGATAGACTGACTCGCACCCGTGTCCAGTTTCATGGACACTGGAATTCCGTTCAGTTCAACTTTTAACATGATCGGTGGACATTTCGTGATGAAGGTGTGTACTCCATACACTTCTGCCTCCTCAGATCAAGGCTCTAGTTCAGTTTGATCCACCATGGATCGATCTTCTTCTACAATGTGGTGGTTCGCAGGGTTTGCAGCTCGTCTGCACATTCGTTGGAGGTGTCCCATTGTTCCACAGCCTTTGCACGCATAGTGTTTGAAGTCGCATTGATGGGCTTGATGATCGCCTCCGCAGCGCCAACAAGGTGTTAACTGCTTTGCATTAACGATTGATGGCAGACTCTGGTCATCTGAGGTTGTGCAGCTGCCAGCATGTGTGTTCTGCCATATGCATTCCTGCCAGAAAACGACATTACTTTGTGTACAGTACTGGCCGAAACCTCTTTATGCTGTGAAATTTGTTTGGTGTTGTCACTGGTGGACATAAATGCCTGGGCTATCGTTATGGCTTTGCTCAAATTCGGTGTTTCAACAGTCAATAGTTTGCGAAGGATAACCTTATGGCGAATGCCAAAAAAGTCTCAGCATTTGCTGCAGGAATCCACCGAATTCGCAATGTCCTGCAAGGCGCCTTAATTTGGCGACGTAGCTCACCACTTCCTGGCCTTCAGACCGTTGATAGGTATAAAATCGATACCTTGCCATCAGAATGCTTTCCTTCGGATTTAGGTACTCCCGACCCAGCGTACACAGTTCTTCATACGATTTCGTTGTTGGTTTCACCGGAGCAAAAAGATTCTTCATGAGGCCATAGGTTGTTGCCCCACAGACGGTGAGGAGGATCGCCCTTCGTTTGGCAACGTTCTCATTCCTTTCCAGCTCGTTGGCCATGAAGTATTGGTCGAATCGCTCCACGAAGACTTCCCAATCATCACCTTCTGAGAATTTCTCCAGGATACCAACAGTTCTCTGCATTTTCGCGTGATGGTTTGTTATCTATTACTCGTCGCCAGTTGTTATGTCTCAAATAAAGCAATGTGACTGAGTACTGTAGAATTGAGTAATTGTGACCTTAGTCTCTTTATTCTGACTCCAGAGTGCCGGCACTACATGGGAGGCCTGCTTATATGCAATGCTCCCAAGGGATGTTGGGATCCCTTGGAACTCCAACAGATGCACCCTCTGCTGATGGTAGAATGCTGGTTACAAGGTGTTGCATACATAACAGCTCTCATGTGTGGTTGGCAATGGGGGTGCGGCACCTTGGGGTGCATTGCCACGCTCCGGAATGACTGGGAGGCCTCTGCCACCAGTGTTCTTGGCTACCAGCTCCAGGGCCTCCACCATCCCTTCCATGTTATATCTTATTTGTTGGACAAAAACTCAGTGCCATCAATGTTCTTGGTGCTTAGTAGGCGTTTTGCTGATGGTGAATCTCCCTCGTGCCTCCCACAACAGCCAGACAAGCACACACCACAGCCACACACGCCTTCAGACCCTCTCAGCTCCCTCCCTCTCTGTCTCCTCTCCTGCGCATGTCATGATGACCCTTGACCTCCTGAATTGCAGGAATCGAGCATTGCCATGCCGTAGCTAAGGATGGCGACACTTTATGGCAGAAGGTCAAAAAAATGTTACGCTAACGCCCATTTTATATAGCTCGCAGTAATGTCCATTTTCGAAAATGGAGACGAGGTGCTTTGAGAATGGGTGAGAAGCCGGCGATCTGAAAATCCTTTTTTACCGCCCACGCCAGAAATATCGACCATTTGTGGCCGATAAGCACAAAAGTGGAGGTTCTAGCCCCTAGTCTCCATTTTTGAAAATGGGCATTACCGTAAACGATATGAAATGGGCGGTAGCGTTAAATCTCTCTGACCTTCTGCCGTAAAGTGTTGCCGTCCTTAGCAACGGCATGACAATGGCATGAAGAGATCAAGCCGTTCCAGCGGCGCAAAGATGAAATGTCCATACAGGCAGACTGTCTTTTGTTGGGTAATCGCGTGGTTTTGCCTAAGAAAGGCAGGGAAATGTTCATATGCGACCTACACAGTACCAACCCAGGCATAGTAATGATGAAAACTACAGCCAGATCCCATGTGTGGTGGCCCGGAATCGACTGAGATTTGGAGTCTTGCGTGCGCCAATGCACCACTTGCTCTCAACTGAGCAATGCACCCAGGGAGGCACTGCTAAGTTTGTAGTCATGGCCCTCCAAACCGTGGTCTAGGATCCACGTTGACTTTGCTGGCCTGTTTCTAGGTAAAATGTTTTTGGTTGTTGTGGATGCTTATTCAAAATGGACTGAGTGTGTAATAATGTCTGTAAGCACGTCCACTGCCACCATCGAAAGCCTACGAGCCATGTTTGCCATGCACGGCCTGCCTGATGTCCTTGTCAGTGACAATGGGCCGTGCTTCACTAGCGCTGAATTCAAGGAATTCATGACCCACAATGGGATCAAGCACGTCACATCTGCCCCGTTCAAGCCTGCATCTAATGGCCAGGCAGAACGGGCAGTCCTGAAGCAAAGCTTGAAATGCATGTCGGAAGGCTCCCTGCAGACCCACCTGTCCCGAGTCCTGCTCAGCTGCTGCACAAGATCCCACTCACTCACCGGGGTTCCCCCTGCCGAACTGCTCATGAAAAGGGCACTCAAAACAAGTCTCTCTAGTCCACCCTGATCTCCATGATCATGTCGAGGGCAGGTGGCATCAACAAAGCATGTACCATGATCGCGCAAATTTGTCATGCGATATTGAAGTCAATGACCCTGTATTTGTACTCAACTATGGACATGGTCCCAAATGGCTTGCTGGCACTGTCATAGCCAAAGAAGGGAGTAGGGTGTTTGAGACCAAACTTGTAAATGGACTAACTTGTAGAAAGCATTTAGACCAAACCAAACTGCAATTCACAGACAGCCACAAGCAAGCTGAAGAGGACATCACCAACTTCGACCCTCCGATACACATACAAGTGGCAACCAACATTACGGTTGACCACAAAACTGAACTCATCATCCCCAACAGCCCAGCAAGGCCAGCTGCGCAGCAGACCAGCGAAGGCCCAACCAACTCACCTGCACCTGTGTTTGTACCGAGATGATCGACTAGGAAGCAGAAAGCCTCAGATCGTCTCACCCTGTAAATAAGTGTACTATTGACTTCGGAAGGGGAGTGATGTTATGTATGCAACACCTTGTAACCAGCATTCTATCGCCACCAGAGGGCACATCTGTAGGAGTCCCAAAGGATCCCAGCATCACTTGCGAGCACTGCATATAAGCAGGCCTCCCATGCTGTGCCGGCACTCTGGAGTCAGAATAAACAGACTAAGGTCACAATTACTCAAGTCTACAGTACTCAGTCACATTGCTTAATTTGAGACATAACAAGAGCCAGCAGCAACATCTTGCTTCTGGCTCGGAGCACATTCCTGCCTCGGGACCGTCCTCTCCTGTATCCGTCCAAGCAGCGTTTCGGCTGTCACCCCCTGCCAATGAAGCATCGCCTGCGGAGCTCCTCGGCCAGGTGGCTTGGAGTCAGGAGGGGAAGGGGAAGGGTTAGAGGTGGGGAGGAGAAGCAGGTGGGGTGGGGGGAGGGGGAAGGATTGGTTTGTACAGAAATACTGATGATTTCAGACAAATGTTCAGTTTAAATGTTTTTTATTTAACAAAACCTTGGAGCACATTGGCTCAGATAGTTGCACCATTACAGGCTAGTGATTCGTTAACATCAAAGGGTATAATGACACTTAACTTCAATCAACTTAAACTTTAAATGTCACCGAGGTGATGCCCAGCCTTGATGTATGACCTGCATACCCAGCAGTTTGTCAGCCTTGTAAATAACACCAACGTTCTTTCAGGCAAAGCTCATTGATGAACTCCTGACGTAAGGCTCTTGCAGCTATCATGCCACCATGGGCCCTTTCATGCAGTATACAGGGGGTCAGGGGCATGGCTTCAGCGTCAGCCTGATTGTGTGGGCCAATGTCAGCATCCGCCTCCTCATCTTCCTCTTCCTCTCTCTGGTGAGGTGGACTGTCAGACTCCTCAGGCAATTCTTGTCCTCTCCTGATAGCCAAGTTGTGCAGCCTGGAACACACCACCACAAATTGAGCTACCTGCTCAGGGTGGTATTGGAGCTCGCTTCCTGAGTGGTCCAGGCATCTAAAGCATTACTTCAACACTCCAATGGTTTTCTCCACGATATTGTGAGTTGCTCTGTGGCTCACATTGTATCGCCTCTTGGCTTCGGTGTGGGTGTCACACTGAGGGGTCATCAGCCAGGTGGCGAGGCCATATCCATTGTCACCAAGCATCCAACATTACCCTTATGGCTCATTGTTAAACAAGTCAGATACAGTGCTCTCATGCAGGATGTGAGCATCATGGATGCTGCCCAGAAATTTAGCATTCACTGCTATTATAATTTGCTGGTGGTCAACAACGAGTTGGACATTCAGGGACCCCTTGCGGTTCCTGAAAACCTCTGCATCCTGAAAAGATCACCGCATTGCGATGTGATTGCAGTCTATTTCTCCTTGCACCTTGAGGAAGTTTGCAATTCTGGAGAATTCTAGAGCCCTCTCACTCTGTGCCTGCCTGGTCATAGGGAAGCTGATCAAGTCTCTCCTGCGTGCGTACAGGGCTTGAGTGACCTGTCTAATGCAGCAATGTTTGACATGCTGGGAAAGTCTGCAAATGTCTCCAGCTGTGGCCTGAAAAGAACCCAAGGCATAAAACGACAGTGCCGCGGTGACCTTGACCTCAATGGACAGTGCAGTACTGATGGGTGCTGGCAGGCTGCAGATCTCCCCTTATGAGCTGGCATATCTCAGTGATAATCTCTTTGTGGAAACGCAGTCTCCGAAGGCAGGTGGTGTCAGGCAAGTCAAGGTAATAATGCTTCTCCTTGTACTTGCAGGGTTGTGTAATGTCTGGTCTTACATTGGGCACATAATGCTGTGGAGCGTACCTTCGGTGATCTCGAGTCTGCAGCATGTAATTGGTCACCCAGAGAGGGTGAGAAAGGACAGGCCCCATTGCAGTCGCTCTCTGTTTTCCACCGATTGGTCACAAACAAGGAATGTCCCAATGAAGACACCTATTCAATTCCAATCAGTCACTTTATGGTCAAGATGTTTTTACAGATGTTCACATCAACTGCAGCGACCTGCAGGGTACATCCGAACTCCGCCGAGGTTGAAGCACAGCTGCCTTTTAAAGGATGCGACATATGATGTAGAACATGACGTCCATAATGCTGTGATTAGTTCCAGTTAGTTCCACTTTTTCTGGGTGTTTTTTTGGGCGAGCGATATTGTGGGCGATATGTGTGCGAGGTGGTGAAAGTGACGCTGGGCGATCTTATGGCCACTAGTTTCGGTAACTATGCTCTTTACAACAAAAAAAAGTGGGCAGGCGGTATTATTGAATCACGGCATTAAATCAGTGCGGAAAGTAATGCTGGGCGATATTATGGGCGTTGATTTCGCCCATTCTGATGATTACGCCCAAAAAAAGTGGGCGGGTGGTAATATTTTTTCCAGGCATTAAGGACATGGGGAAAGTATCGCTCAACGATAAGTTTCCGAAAAATGCCCATCAGTTTCCGTTTGGTGCCAAAATGGGCGATTATATGGGCGTTATACGTAATTTCAGCGGTAAAATGGGCATTAAGTGGCCGTTAGCATGCAAAAAAAGTGGAGGTTCTAGCCCTAGTCTTAGAGTATATTCAAGACAGAGATAAATAGATTTTTGAATATTAAGGGTCAAGGGATATGGGGACAGTGTAGGAAAGTGGACTTAAGGTAGAAGATCAGCCATGATCTCACTGAATGGTGGATGTGCTGAACAGTTACATATTATTTTTGAAATGGTGGTGTATTGGGTCATAGTGACAAACTGCAGTAAGAATGGTCAAAGGACATCCTCCATCTTAACTGCAGTTGTGATTAAGCACATTACTGTTTCACATACAGTCACTAATTCCTCGTCTGTAACCTGGTCTGGCTGGTTGTGGGATGGTACCAAGGTCCTTGAATCAACGGATGCAGCGCACTGTTGGATGACAAATTCTACCATTGCCTTTCCTCCCTCTAGCTTAAGGTCACCTTGCTGGGCCATAACACAGATTACCTGGGCAACGAGCTTCTTCTCCTGATTGCTGCACTTGTTTAGGAGAAGTGGTTGTAAGGCGGCCACAATCGGAGCCTTCCTCTCAAATTGTGGGGAGACCGATAGGACGAGCTGCCTCAGTACATTCAGTGTTCCTACCCTCGGCTTTGCTCAGTGTTCTTTAACTGCGAGATGAGATGTTCGAGTATTGAGTCTCCGTAAGCTGGGGCCAGAACTTCAAAACAGCAAAGGATCTTATTGCGTTTCTTCGCAGCAAAATGGCCAACACACATCTGCTGCTGGAGACTTTTAAGCAGATTGTCCACCATCAGACCTGATCCCCAGGTCTATTTGGACCTCAACTGTTTTTAGCTCGTCATCAGTTAGAAAGTCAGTAGAGCTCGTCTCCAGTCGTTTGGTTAACTCTTGCCACTGGACCAAGGTTTTGCTCTGTCTGGTGTGCAAAGGCCACTCCACGTTGAAAAAAGCCACGCACAGGCATCTTCCACCCTTCAGGGTGTAGCTTGGGACCTAGAATGTCAGGTCCCTCATTCAAACATCTGTGAACTCATCTTTTTTTTGGTGTGGAAGCGGGTCGTCCTCGACACGAGGGATCACCTAATACTAATACCACTGACACTGAATAGTGGAGCAGGCTCAAGGGGCCGAATGGCCTACTCCTAATTCTTATGTTCTTCTGTACTTCTTACCCCTTCTACATGACAATGCACACATTTCTTCATGACATAATACAATTCCATATAAGATGAATTTTAATGAGCTCGCCCTTTGTCAACAACTTTAATTTTAACGAGGTCTTTATCCATAGACCAAAAGAACACCCCGATTTGTGATATTATCGGTAGTTTCCCTTTTGTTCTGTTCTACCAAGTGGAACGTCTAATTATAAATCTGTACCATTCCACACTAATCTCTTCATGCTATTTCTTACTTTAAAAAAATTCATTCATGGGATGTGGGCGTCGCTGGCAAGGCCGGCATTTATTGCCCATCCCTAATTGCCCCTCGAGAAGGTGGTGGTGAGCTGCCTTCTTGAACCGCTGCAGTCCATGTGGTGAAGGTGCTCCCACAGTGCTGTTAGGGAGGAAGTTCCAGGATTTTGACCCAGCGACGATGAAGGAACGGCCAATATATTTCCAAGTCAGGATGATGAGTAACTTGCAGGTGGTGTTCCCATGCGCCTGCTGCCCTTGTAGAGGTTGTGGGTTTGGGACATGCCCTTATGTTCTTATGTCTTTTAATTAGGTTCACTAAACTCAACATTGTTTTAAGGTCAGTCTTAATTCAACACTTCAGTGGTCATTTATCTACATTGACTTGCACTGCTCTACTTAAAAGGTAAAAGCTAAAGGTTATATTATTACAATATCAGGAGAAATCAATAGCTGTATAACATTAGCAGACTTTAAGACAGTCGGATTAACCCTGTCCTTGCACCCCCTTTGAAATCAGGGACAGAGTGTCAGCTTGGCTCGGTTGCTAAGACTCTCAAGTGTGAGTCAGAAGGTTGTGTGTTTAATCCCCACTACAGGACTCGGCCACGTGATTTACATTGACGGGACAGCTTCGGTCGAGGACTTGCTGGAAACACCATCCTTTTGAGTTTGAGGCCCAGTCTATCTATGGAAGTGAATGTTCAATTGCTGCTATTCAAAGATAAGGGAGTTCCCCCAGTAACCTGGGCAACACTTCTCTCTCAATCATCACCCCCAAAGGAAACACGTCATTCCTCTCATTGGGCTGTGTGTTTACAGGAGAGTTGTGACTTGACGTGAAAGTAATTAATTGTATGTGAACATATGAACAAAGGAATTGCAAGAGGAAGAAAGACCAAGGTCCATTTAGTTTGCCTCCTGCCATCCTGGTCGTGGCATGATACATTGATAGTGCAGCGAGAGTGAGGTGTACTATACACACACAGAGCAAGGGAAAGGAAAAAGGGAAGCAAAATTCTGTTTGACACATTGCAATGGGCACAGTTACCTGACAGACATAAAAGTGGGGAAGATACAATAGCCAAAGGCCTATTTTGTCTCCAACTGCGAGACTTTACTGTGTGGTACAAACATCCTCTGATCACCTGCAAAACATTAACAATAGAATTCCTGTTGGGTTTGAGCAGGGACTATGGATTTTCTTTTCCTGAGAGTTCACAAATCTTATTTATCAAAATTATTTCCTCCTTTTTCCTGTGCTCGCTTCAGGCCGCATGGAGAGAGGGGATTGGTCAATGAGCTGCTTGCAGCATCCCACACTTTGGCTCTCGACCAGCTGCTGTAAATGACGAGAGGTGTATGATCACACTGCTTCTAATCTTCCCGTGTAGAAATGCACTGCCTCTCCACAGTTGTGGTGCTGAAACTGCTGTTGCATTTGTAAAAGGCGCTCTGTCTGCCTTGACAAGGCAAGTGATGACTTAGGGTTACATAAAATAAGAACATAAGAAATAGAAAAGTAAATGATAATTTAAATGGAGAAAAATTGCAAAGTGCTGCAGTACATCGGGACTTGGGGGTCCTTGTGCATGAAACACAAAAGATTAGTATGCAGGTACAGCAAGTGATCAGGAAGGCCAATGGAATATTGGCCTTTATTGCAAAGGGGATGGAGTATAAAAGCAGGTCGTCCTGCTACAACTGTACAGGGTGTTCGTGAGGCCACACCTGGAATACTACGTACAGTTTTGGTCTCCATATTTAAGGAAGGATATATTTACATTGGAGGCTGTTCAGAGAAGGTACACTAGGTTGATTCCGGAGATGAGGGGGTTGACTTATGAAGATAGGTTTAGTAGGTTGGGCCTATACTCATTGGAGTTCAGAAGAATGAAAGGTGATCGTATCGAAACATAAAAGATAGTGAGGTGGCTAGCAAGATGGATGCAGGGAAGATACACTTGACCAGCTCCGTTGGGTGGGCCACATTGTTCACATGCCTGACAAGTCTCCCAAGCCAAGCGCTCTACTCAGAACTCCTACACGGCAAGCGAGCCCCAGGTGGGCAGAAGAAACGTTTCAAGGACACCCTCGAAGCCTCTTTGATAAAGTGCAACATCCCCACCGACACGTGGGAATCCCTGGCCAAAGGCCGCCCTAGGTGGAGGATGTGCATCCGGGAGGGCGCGGAGCACCTCGACTCTCGTCGCCGAGAGCATGCAGAAATCAAGCTCAGACAGCGGAAGGAGCGTGCAGCAAACCAGTCCCACCCACCCTTCCCTTCAATGACTGTCCCACCTGTGACAGAGACTGTAATTCCCGTATTGGACTGCACAGCCACCTAAGAACTCATTTTTAGAGTGGAAGCAAGTCTTCCTCGACTGCCTATGATGATGATTTCCACTCATAGGGGAAGATAAAACAAGGGGAGTCTCAGAATAAGGGGTGGCCCATTTAAAACTGACTTGAGGAGGAATTACTTTCCTCAGAGGGTTGTAAATCTGTGGAATTCTCTGCCCCAGAGAGCTGTGGAGGCTGGGTCATTGAATATATTTAAGGTGGAGATAGACAGATTTTTGAGTAATAAAGGAATAAAGAGTTATGGGGAGCTGGTTGAGAAGTGGAGTTGAGGCCAAGATCAGATCAGCCATGATATCATTGAATGGCGGAGCAGGTTCAAGGGGCCTAATGGCCTACTCCTGCTTCTATTTCTTATATTCTTATGAGTTGCCCCTCAGGTTGGAAGTGGACCTGGTAGTGGTGCCGGGAATACCTGTAACCAGTATTCTGAGTGAGTGGAGGTGCAGCGGTCGCCGGAAGGGCATTCACGGGCTGCACCAGTGAGGCCCAGGTCAGGTAAGCAGCCTGGACCCAGGAACACAACTATTGTAGACTGGTCCCCCTTGATCATTGGTGGGGTCAGAGGGGTCTTGGGAAATTCCCCTTTAAGGGCGGGCGAATGAGCGAATTTCTGTGGGCATGGGGCAGGTGCGCTCCAGAGATGCATCGGTGTTTGTACCCACCTGCCCCGCGCTGACTAGGAGCCTTGAAACAGGCCCCGCAATCTCTGATGGAATCAGCGCTGGAGGGCATTGGAGGCATGATCCTGGTGTAACTACCTATCTCTGTAACCTCCTCAGCCCTACCACCGTGCAAGATCTCTGCCCCCCTCCAACTCTGGCCTCATCCGTCTCCGATCTCAATCGCTCCACCATCACCGGCCGTGCCTTCAGCTGACTAGGCCCCAAGTCTGGTACTCGCTGCCTAAATCTCTCCGCCTCTCTACCTCTCCCTCATCCTTTAAGATGCTCCTTAAAACCCACCTCTTTGATCAAGCTTTTGGTCATCTGTCCTAATGTCTCATTCTTGCACTCGGTGTCAATTTATTTCTGTCTGATTTACACTGCTGTGAAGTGCCTTGAGATGTTAGACTACGGTAAAGGTGCTAAATAAACATAAGTTATTGTTGTAATGCCTGCAGCTAATTAGTTTTACAACACCCACTAATGCATTCACATAGATTGCAGTCTGTGTTACTTGAACAGATATTAATCTGTTTGTTGTAAAATTGGCACAGTAAAGGATTTAAATCCATTGATTGTCGCTTGCAACTCACATCTCCTCAGCCCTACCTCCGTGCGAGATCTCTGCTCCCCTCCAACTTTGGCCTCGTCCCCGATCTCAATCGCTCCACCATCACCGGCTATGCCTTCAGCTGACTAGGCCCCTGTGTAACTTTTTGGTGCAAGGTTGCACCTCGGTCATATTATGTCTTTAATACTCTTATGAATGACTCCACGAGGTCTAGTATTGTACTTGAGCTGTTGTGACCTTAGTCCCATTTATTGTAACTCCAGATTGAGGCACAAGCATGGTGGGCAGCCTTTTATACTGGGCCCTGCACACCTATGCAGATGACCCTCAGGTCTCCCACTGCAGTGTCCTCTGGTGGCACACCTTGTGACTACACAGCTAGTATACAGGGTCTACATACATGACAGGGTACACACCTTGCAAAGTCCCACAAAGTCCAATGAGATAAATGAACAAATAATCAGGTTATGGTACTGCTGGTTGAGGGCTGAATGTAGGTCAGGACATGAGGAGACTTTTCCTGCTCTTCAAATAATGCCATAGGATTTTTCATGTCCACCTCAGTTTAATGTCTCATCCAAAAGACGACACCTCCAACAGTGCAGCACTCCCTCAGTACTGCCCTGAATTGTCAGTCTGGATTATGTGCTCACGTCTCTGGAGCTGAGCTTGAGCCCATGGACTTCTGATTCAGAGCCGAACGTGCTCCCACTGAGCCAGGGCTGGCAGCTTTTAGTACACAGGCTGGATTTTCGGCTTTGATGTTTCTGGGGCGGTAATGGCGGCGGGGCGGGAAAGTTAGCGCCCGGGAACAGTTTGCTCCTCAGTAAGTAAGTTTGTGCAGCTGGGCCCTGAGTGTGGGGCGCAGCGGTAAGGGAGGCCTTGTACACCGCTCTTGGGGCGCTAACATGGGAAACTCCCGAGCTAAAGAGCTGGGCCGGGAGCGCTCTGAGAGAAGCCCGGAGAGAAAAAAAACCCTGAAAAAAACCCCACAAAAACATCCCAATACATTGCCCACGCCACCCCAACACAAATCGCAAAACTAATTCAAAGAAAAAACAACCACACTTACTTTACGAGTAACTTACATAATCCATTACTTACCTCCCCGCTGTCGGGATGGTGGGACTGCCCTGATTTCCCAGGCAGGGCACGCTGTGGGGCGGACGGGTCGGGCAATCGTCCAAACTCACGCCAGTGTCGCAATCAGGGGTATTGCACACCGAGCGCAGCTCTTCTGGGCGGTGCTGCTCCGCACCACCGATTAACCGGCCCTGAGGATCGCTGCGGGGCGCTGGAGGCTGACCGTCCACCCAGAACACCTCACCACCGCCATTGCTGCCACTCCGGGGCAGAAAACGGAGCAGAGAGGAACTGAAAATCCAGCCCTATGGATGTATTGTCTGTACAAAGAATGACAAAGATATTTCAAGGCAAGCCTTCATTATTGGCCAAGCTTTTTCTCCACATTGTCTCATTCAATTTAACAAAGACCCTTGGAAATTGGACATGTGAACCAGAGTTTCATAATCACAGGCCTGACTATTGGAGGGCTGCTACTTTACATTTACTTTTAGTATTTGGGGGAAGGATTGATTATTTTTCAAATCAGCAGATGTGACACAAATGGCTTGCAGCGGTTTGGTATGTGTGTCCCCTGACTGTGCCTGTGACCGCTCGATTGTGCTTGGAGAGGCGATTGTACATGCTACGTTGCCCCTGTAAGGAAGGAGCAGCGCTCGCTGCTTTGATCGCGTTTGCTAAACAAGAGAGGCAGCATAACAGAACGTGTTACTGGAACATTCCAGAACATCCAGCCCCTTAAACTAAACTGATGAGAATGAGGTTTGACGATTGCATTAATGGAAATAAATGGCTGTAACACCGTGAGAGGCAATTACTCCTCTCTGTCTCACATATAGGGAGATAAAACGTCATTTTCACCCTCTCAAAAAATGATGGTTCTGTGTAAAGGCAGTAAAATACTGAATTTTTGATAAGGACAAGGTTCAGTTTGAACCATCGATTTATTGGACTGATATAAAAAGCAATGGGTTTTAACTATCACTGATTATATGAACTTCGGCTATTTTCATATGCCACCACACTGCGAGCAATGTAAGGATTCATGTGCGGACCCAAAACGATTCTCAATCACACTCAAGGACAACTGTGAAGCATCCTACAATCGCTGGCCAGATGTAACTGGATGGGGTCACTTTTGACCATACAACAACAACAACTTACATTTTTATGGCACCTTGAACGTAGTAAAATGATCCGAGGCACTTCACAAGAGCGTTATTGCACAAATCTGACACCGAGCCATATAAGGAGAGATTAGGACAGATGACTAAAGCCTTGGTCAAAGAGGTAGATTTTAAGGAACACGTTAACTGAGAAGAGAGAGAGCCGGAGAGGTTTAAGGGAGGGAATTCCAGAGCTCTGGGTCTTGGTAGCTGAAGGCACGGCCGCCAATGGCGGAACGATTAAAATTGGGGGTGCAAAGGAGCCAGAATTGGAGGAGTGCAGAGATCTTGGAGGGTTGTAGGGCTGAAGGAGGTTACAGGGATAGGGAGGGGCGAGGGCATGGAGGGATTTGAAAACAAGGAAGAGAATTTAAAAATTGAGGTGTTATTGGACCAGGAGTCAGTGTAGATCAGCGGGCACAGGAGTGATGGTTGAACGGGACTGTGTGTGAGTTAGGACACGGGCAGCTGCGTTTTGAATGAGCACCAGTTTATCGAGGGTAGAATGTGGGAGCTGTCCAGGAGAGCACTGGAATAGTCAAGTCTAGAGCTAACAAAGGCACGGAAGAGGGTTTCAGCAGCTGAGCTGAGGCAGGAGTGGAGTCGGGTGATATCACAGAGGTGGAAGGAGGTAGCCTTGGTGATGGTCGGAAGCTCAGCTCAGGGTCAACTATGACACCAAGGTTGCGAAGAGTCTGGTTGAGCCTCAGGCAGTTGCTTGGGTGAGGGATGGAGTCGGTGGCTGGGGAACGGAAGTTATGGTGGGGCATGAAGACAACGGCTTTGGTCTTCCCAGTAATTAGGTGGAGGAAATTTCTGCTCATCCAGTGGAGCCTGGTGGAGCAGAGTTGGTGGGTGAGAAATTAAAAACAAAGCAGGTAACTTTTGGCTTGGAATGCAACCCTCTCCCTTGTCATCCTGTCACCTTCTGGAGGTGGATGAGGCACCAACCTAAAGGGTACAGGGGCCTTATGAATTCAGGCATATCATGGTCCCATTATTTCAATAGAATCCCCATTACAATTTAACAGGGTCTGAGTGTGGAAACCACCTCGGTTGTCCTGTCAGGCTGAAGCAGGTTGGAAGCTGGTGAGAAGAAAAGAAGTGCATTTCTATAGCGCCTTTCACAACCTCAGATCATCCCAAAGCACTTTCCAGCCAATAAGTGTTGGCCCTGTTGTAACGTGGAAATGCAGCAGTCAATCTGCGAACAGCAAGGTCCCACAAACAGCAATGTGATAATTGACCAGATAATCTGTTTTAATGATACTGGTTGAGTGATTAAACATTGGGGAGGACTTCCCTGCTCTTCTGCAAATAGTGATAGTTGTAAAAGGCAGAGATAGGGGAGAATTATTGAAGTGTGTTCAGGAGAACTTTCTTCATCAGTATGTTTCAGGCCCAATGAGGAAGGAGGCATTGCTGGATCTGGTTCTGGGGGATGAGGTGGCTCAGCAGGCTAACATTTTGGGAACAGTGATCACGGTATCAACAGGTGTAGAATAACAATGGAAAAGGACAGGGAGCAATTTAGAGTAAAAATACTTAATTGGAGGAAGGCCAATTTCAGTGGGTTGGGAACGGATCTGACCCAGGTAAATTGCAAGCAAAACTAATCAAACAATGGGCTGCCTTTACAGAGGTACAGTCGAGGTACATTCCCACGAGGGGGAAAGGGAGGGCAACGAAAGTCAGAGATCCCTGAATGACAAAAGGCAAAGGGGCCGAAATTCAGGCCCACCAGAAACTTGCCGCACTTACCATCTTTTTGGTGCCAATCCCGCCGCTGTGGTTGCGGTGGACATTGGATCGATTTTAATGGCGGCCTGGTCATGACCGACAGGAATTGGGACTTTGCAGCGGTGTGGGTGGGTTGATTGGCGGGGCTATTCACACGGGGAAATTCACGCTTCTAGTGATTTCCAGCTAATGAGCTAGCTGCTCCCTGGCCTTCTTAAGGACCCGGGTTTGCCGCTAGGCCCTGAGGAGAGAAGGCCTTTCAGTGAAGGTCATGGCTGCTGCACCTGTAGCGAGGAGGGCAACTCACTTCTCTGACATGGAGCTGGAGACCCTGATGCAGGCTGTCGAGGGAAGGAGGCGAGTCCTGTATCCAGACACAGAGAGACCCAGCCATGAAGTATTTACTAATGCCTGGAGGGAGATTGCTGGGAGGTCTCAGGGACCTCCATCCATGATTGAACGGCGACCCAATGTCAAAAAAGGATGAACAACATCATCCATTTGATGAAAGCAAGGGCCTGTTCCACCAACTGCTGACCTTCCATCTATGAGCCTCTCCTTCATCCTTCCCTTATTTCCCACCTTTACTCTTTAGTCACAAGCAGCATTTCATTGCTGAGGCCTCTATATATATATATGTGTGTGTGTTCGCAATGGAAGCTTCCTTTCATCCCACAGTTACAGCTGCATGTCATACTTGTGCTCTCATTTCTGATGCATTATCATGCTGCTACGAACCAACCATTCTTTGTTTTGCATGCCGAAGTTGCTCATAATTGAATGGAACAAAGGAGGACGGGTGGTGGTGAGGCCGACCATTAAATCTTCACACCTTTGGAGGCGAGGATCGAGGCGCTCTTGGGCAGAATGGTGCCTTCCCTGCGCCCACGGCACTGCCAATACCGATGTGGGTAAGTGAAAGCCCTTCTTTAATGCCATCGCTCCCTGAATGCTCCATGCCTACTGTGCCTTTTCCTCTGAAAGTGTGCAGCCTCCATGCATCAATCCCCACCACCCCCTCACGGCAGCCCTTCTCCCATTGATGCTCGCAAGTGAGAGGCCGAGTGGCAGCCGAGGCGAAGGAGAGGATCCTCCTGAAACACCGTCCTCAGGCCTGCAGGGTACCCTTGAGGACAATGAGAGACATCTACATCCTGACAGTATTGAGGACATTGAGGGCTCCAGCCTTGCTGACACCCTGGATCACACTCCATCTTTAGGGAATATGTCCCATGAGGAAGAGGAAGAGGAGGACACTGCTGGCAGCATTGTGTCACTGCTTCCACCCACATGCGCCAGCTCAGATACCGGGAGTGCGCGATCCAATCTATTTCAGATAGAAGAGGGGTCTGCACCGGTTGTTGCACCGGGCCTAGCGGGCTGCAGCATGGTGACGGGCAGAGGGAACATCGGGTGCCATCTCTCCGGGGGGTGAGTCCGCACTGGAGTTCTGCTGAGGAGGACTCAGACCAGCCCATCGATGTTGGGGCTTATGAGAGAAGGGTGGAGGCCATGCATTCCCAGATGTCGGGGGCACTGGCAAGGTGCCCGAGAGGCTGTCGGAGTGGTGAGGAGCGTGGAGGAGTCCGCCTCCTGTATTGTCGACAGCTCTGCGCACAACCATGGAGACCATCATTGCCAGTGTGCAGGCGATGGTGGACTCCCAGAGAGACCGTGTGGATCCAACTGTGATTATGCAACCTGCAACGTGGCGGCCAGTCGACTACAGAGCGGCAGCCATTGGATACCACTGCCTGGCCAGCGATAACGCACCTTATCAGGACTCTGAATTTCGGCCCCATAGAGAGTAGCATGAAGCATTAAAAGGGGGCGGATGACTGATGTCAGTTTGAGAATACAAGTGAGAACCAGGCTGAATATAGAAAGCTCAGAGGGGAAGTGAAAAGGGATAATGAGGGGCAAAGAGAGAGTATGGGAATAAATTAGCAGTTAAAATAAAGGGGAATTTAAATGTCTTCTATGGGGCATATAAAGAGTAAACGGGTAGTAAGAAGGAGGGTGGGGCGGATTCGGGACCAAAATGGAGACCTCTGCATGGAGACAGAGGGCATGACTGAGGGACTAAATTAGTACTTTACATCTGTCTTCACCAAGGAAGAAGATGCAGCCAAAATTATAGTTCAAAAGTCTTATCATTGTTTACAAATCCCTCCATGGCCTCGCACCTCCCTACCTCTATAATTTCCTCCAGCCTCACAACCCCACAAGATGTCTGAGCTCCTCAAAATCTTCACCATCCCTGGTTATAATCGCTTAACCATTGGTGCCCGTGCCTTCAGCTGCTTGGGCTCCAAGCTCTGGAACTCCCTGCCTAAACCTCTCCGCTTTTCTACCTCTCTAGAATTCTCCTCAACCGTCTTCTCCCTGTGGCCGAGGAGCTCCTCCTGGAGTCACAATGCGGATTTCATCCCCTACGGGGTAAATTGGACATAATCTTTGCAGCGCGACAGCTGCAAGAAAAATGCAGGGAGCAGCGCCAGCCCTTATACATGGCCTTCTTTGACCTTACAAAGGCCTTTGACACTGACAACCGTGAGGGTCTATGGAGCATCCTCGTCCATTTCAGATGCCCCCAAAAGTTTGTCAATATCCTTCGTCTGTTTCACGACGACATGCAGGCCGTGATCCTTACCAACGGATCCATTACAGACCCAATTCACATCCGGACTGGGGTCAAACAGGGCTGCATCATTGTTCCAACCCTCTTCTCAATCTTCCTCGCTGCCATGCTCCACCTCACAATCAACAAGCTCCCCGCTGGAGTGGACCTAAACTACAGAACCAGTGGGAAGCTGTTTAACCTACGCCGCCTCCAGGCCAGGTCCAAGATCCCCCAAACCTCTGTCGTTGAGCTGCAGTACGCGGACGACGCCTGCGTCTACGCACATTCTGAGGCTGAACTCCAGGATATAGTCAATGTATTCATTGAGGCATATAAAGCATCATGGGCCTTATGCTTAACATCCGTAAGAATAAAGGTTCTCCACCAGCTTGTCCTCGCCGCACAGCACTGCCCCCCAATCATCAAGATTCACGACGCGGCCCTCGACAACGCGGACCATTTCCCATATCTCGGGTGCCTCTTATCAACAAAGGCAGACATTGATGCGGAGATTCAACATCGCTGCATATTGCGTCAGTGCAGCCTTTGGCCGTTTGAGGAAAAGAGCGTTTGAAGACCAGGCTCTCAAATCTACCACCAAGCTCGTGGACTACAGGGCTGTAGTAATACCCGCCCTCCTGTATGGATATGAGGCATGGACAATGTATAGAAGGCACCTCAAGTCGCTGGAGATGTATCACCAACGATGTCTCCGCAAGATCCTGCAAATCCCCTGGGAGGACAGGCGCACCAACATCAGTGTCCAGGCTAACATCCCCAGTATTGAAGCACTTGACCACACTCGATCAGCTTCGCTGCACAGGCCACATAGTTCGCATGCCAGATATGAGACTCCCTAAGCAAATGCTTTATGTGGAGCTCCTTCATGGTAAATGAGCCAAAGATGGGCAGCGGAAGCGCTACAAGGACCCCTCAAAGCCTCCCTGGTAAAGTGCGACATCATCACTGACACCTGGGAGACTCTGGCCGAAGACCACCCGAGGTGGAGAAAGTGCATGCGGGAGGGCGTTGAGCTCTTCGAATCTCAACGCAAAGAGTGTGAAGAGGTCAAGCGCAAGCAGCGGAAGGAGCGCACGGCAAACCAATCCCACCCACCCCTTCTCTCGAAGAAATGTCTGTCCTACCCGTAACAGGGTTGTGGCTCTCGTATTGGACTGTTCAGCCACCAAAGAGCTCACTTTGGAAGTGGAAGCAAGTCTTCCTCGATTCTGAGGAACTGCCTATAATGATGAATGATAATCTACCTCTCTTTCCTCCTTTAAGATGCTTCTTAAAATCTACCTCTTTGATCAAGCTTTTGGTCATCCACTGTAATTTCTTCTTATGTGGCTTAGTGTCAAATGTATTTGTTTTGCCTTAAAACACTGCTGTGAAGCGCCTTGGGACGTTTTACTACGTTAAAGGCGCTATATAAATAAAAGTTCTGTTGTTATTCTTGTTGTTGAAAGAGGAGGTAGTTCAGATATTGGATGGGATAAAAATTGATAAGGATGAGGTACTAGAAAGACTGGCTGTACGTAAAATAGATACGTCACCAGGACCAGATGGGATGCATCCTAGGATGCTGAGGGAAGTAAAGGTGGAATTTGTGTGGCTACTGGCCAAAATCTTCCAACTATCCTCGGAGCTTGTGCCAAAGGATTGGAGAATTGCAAGTGTTAAAAAAAAGTGTTCGGATAAATCCAGCCATGACAGGCCAGTCAGTTTAAGCTCAGTAGTGGGGAAGCTTTTAGAAAATATAATCAGGGACAAAATAATTGTCACTTGGACAAGTGTGGGTTAATTAAGGAAAGCCAGCACGGATTTGTTAAAAGCAAATCATGCTTAACTAACTTGATTGAGTGTTTTGATGAGGTAACGAGGAGGGTTGATGAGGGCAGTGTGGTTATTGTGGTGCATACGGACTTCCAAAAGGCCTTTGATAAAGTGCCACATAATAGGCTTGTCGGCAATGTTTGAGCCCATGGGATAACAGGGACAGGGGCAGCATGGATATGAAATTGACTAATGAAAGTGACAGGAAACAGAGAGTAGTAGTGAATGGTTGTTTTTTCGACTGGAGGAAGGTATACAGTGATGTTCCCCAGGGGTCGGTACTAGGACCACTACTTTTCTTGATATAGATTAATGACTTGGACGTGGGTGTACAGGGCAAAATTTCAAATTTTGCAGATGACACAAAAGTTGCATGCACAGCGAACAGTGAAGAGGATAGTGATAGACTTCTAGAGGACATAGACATGTTAGAAGAATGAGCGGACACGTGGCAGATGAAAGTTAACGCAGAAAAGTGCAAAGTGATACATCTTGGTAGAAAGAATGAGGAGAGGCAATGTCTACTAAAGGGTACAGTCATAAAAGGGGTGTATGAACACAGAGACCTGGGGTATATGGGCACAAATCGTTGAAGGTGGCATGGCAGGTTGAGAAAGTGGTTAAAAAAATCATAAAATAGAGGCATCGCAAGGAAGTTATGATGAACCTTTTTGAACACGGACTCAGCCTCAACTGGAGTATTGTGTCCAATTCTTTAGGAAGGATGTGAGGGCCTCAGAGAGGGGGCAGAAAAGATTTACAAGAATGGTTCCAGGGATGAGGGACTTTAGTTACGTGAATAGACTGGAGAAGCTGGGGTTGTTCTCCTTAGAGCAGAGAAGATTGAGAGGAGATTTGATAGAGGTGTTCAAAATCATGAGGGGATAGAAACTGTTCCCATTGGCGGAAGGGTCGAGAACCAGAGGACACAGATTTAAGGTGATTGACTGAAGAACTAAAGGCGACATGGGGGAAAACTTTTTTATGCAGTGAGTGGTTAGGATCTGGAATGCACTGCCTGAGGTGGAGGCAGAATCAATCACTGCTTTCAAAAGGGAATTGGATAAGTAACTGAAGGAAAATAAATTGCAGGGCTACGGGAAAAGGGCGGGGGAGTGGGACTAGCTGAAGTGCTCTTGCAGAGAGCGAGCATGGGCTCTCTCTGTGCTGTAACTATTCTATGATTCGATGAAACAGTGCCGTGGGATCTTTTACATTCACCAGAGAGGGCAGATGCAGCCTCGGTTTAATGACTCGTCCAAAAGACAGCACCTCTGACAGGGCAGTGCTCCTCACTACTGTAGTGAAGTGCCAGCCTAGATTATGTGCTCATGTTTGTTAAGTGGGGTTTGAACCCATGACCGTCTGACTCAGTGGCGAGAGTGCTACCACTGAGCCAAGGTGCTCCAGGTGAGTCACAATATTTCCTTTGTGTGGCTTGGAGGAGTGGCAATGCTCTTCCGCGTCCCACAAGGAAAGTTGCAAACGCCAACCCCCAAAACTCCTTCTTGCCACTTACCTGGAAACTGGCCGGTGACCAAAGGCCGTCTGACTTTCCCCTCTGCTACTCTGCACCCTATTCCCACCTGGAATGGGTGGCCGTGAACCTGCAGCATTTAAATGGCTCGGGGGTTAATATAGGAATATAGTAATTGCTGGTCAAAAATAGTTCAAGGTCCATCTAGTTCACCTGATAGTAGCATGATACAACGATAATCTGCCACCAAGTTCATGGTCTACAGGGCTGTAGTAATACCCGCCCTCCTGGGAGTCCCTGGCCAAAGACCGCCCTCAGTGGAGGAAGTGCATCCGGGAGAGCGCTGAGCACCTCGAGTCTCATCGCCAAGAGCATGCAGAAATCAAGCGCAGGCAGCGGAAAGAATGTGCAGCAAACCTGTCCCACCCACCCTTTCCCTCAACAACTGTCTGTCCCACCTGTGACAGAGACTGTGGCTCTCGTATTGGACTGTACAGCCACCTAAGGACTCATTTTAAGAGTGGAAGCAAGTCTTCCTCGATTCGAAGGGACTGCCTATGATGATGATGAATCGTCGCAATCAATCTCTCTCACTGAGTCTACAGCAGACCCAGACATGAGGTGAGGAAAACCCCCTGTGGTGGAGCGTTTTAGGAACCATAGGCCCAAATCTGCCTGTTGCTCCCAAGCATGCCACATTTATCACACATCAAATTACCCTGATAGCATATCCCTAAATGTTACTTTCTGAAAGAAATCTATCTCATTTGCATTTAAATTAATCAATACTAATTCCTTGCACCGTCTCCCCAGGGAACCTGTTCCATAGATTGACCACTCGCTCACTGAATTAATGTTGCTGCACATTAGTTTTCAATTTACCACCCTTCAAGCACAGGCCGTGTCCTCTGGTTCAACGATTCTGGCCAAGGTGAAATAGCTTGTCATGGTCTACATTATCTAGTCCTTTAGAATCCGAACAACAGCAGTCATATCACCATGGCGCCCTGCTGTCTTTGGCGGTGCGAAGATAACTCGCCAGAAATCTGCTGTGATTTGCAACCCACCCCAGTGTCTTGTCAATAATTATTATATCGGGCACCTGAAGTTTAATAATGTTATATTCCTAAAAATATAATCATAAAAGCGAAGAATTTCACGTTATATTTTCTTAGTGTCAATACACCATGTCCGTCTTAAGTCAAGGCAGGGGATCGTTGATTTTCAACTGTAAAAAGCCAGACCTACACAAAGCCTGAAACCTGACGTTTCTTGCAGTAACACTGAGCATAGTGATGCTGCCTACCTGCCCAGCACACAGGTTCACACCCTGGGATGGCCACTGCTTTGTCTGCTCACTTGCAGATCTCAGCCATGCTTCGCTGGGAGATGGTCAGAAGAGGCATTGAAACTGCCCTGACAGTGGAGAAGGACAAGGCGGGTGGGCAGGGAGTCTTCAGTTGAATCCAGGATTTCTTAATACAGGTAGAATGTCCGAAATCCGGACTTTTAAGAACCGGAATTGTCCAAAAAACAGATATTGTGCAGATTGTAAGAGTCGTTGTCTGGAATCCGGAAATATTTCCCGAGAAACAGACTTTTAAGCTGTACATAGCTTTTTCCAAACATGAATGTAAAAGAATACACAAACTGATGCGGCCTGTCCCGGCCTCGAGGTTGCCGGATTTGGGGCATCGGATGTAATGGTCCAAAATCCGGAAATTCATGAAAGTCAGTCCAAGGGTTTCCGGATTCAGGACATCGGATTTCTTCTCCGAAATCCAGAAATACCTGAAACTTTTCCCAGGGTTTTCCGGATTCGGGATATCAGATTCTTCTCCAAAATCCGGAAAAACCCAAAAGCTGAAATGGCCTCAGTCCCGAGGTTTCCGGTTTCGGGACGTTATATCTCTCGCTCCTTCCAGGACTATTGATCATAATGTGGGTGCAAGATACCTATCCACCCACTCTCTCAGCAGATAGAGCCTAGAAACCAAGCATAACCTACCATGAAGTCCATAAAATATCCTTACCGTCACTGAGATGGGTTGTAAGGTGACAGGTGTGTTGGTAATGGCATAGAGTGGTATGGAGTGTTCGAATCTGTCAATCTGAAGAGATAGGCTGGGCTCTTGTCGACAGAGCCAACCGCTTCTGTCTTCTCCTTCTTCTCATCCATCGTGGCTGAAGGGCAGGATCAGTGAACCCAAGTAATGGGTCAGCTCACAGTAAAAGCACAGACACACTGTCGAGAGACCTGGAGAAACAGACCCTCAAACTCTTGTAGAGTTTGTCAACATTCCATGAGTCATTTTAAAAGGATGCAATAAGCTTACCTGCAGAAATTGACTCTAGTCAGTGTATATTTTTATATGTTCATGTGAGTATTTGTTAATATACAAGTACGATTAAAATTAGAAGTGTATTTACAATTTTCATTTATATAATGTCTTAGATATAAAAATTGTGATAATACAGATGTGCCTAAGTGCGTAGTTACCGGGATATAACTATGTTCACATGTAGTGCTTTACAAGTGTGTGTATACATGTGTAACCCTGAGTATTCCAGTCAGTTATTATATAAAGGGACAGATTTTTGGGCTAAAGGGGCGGACTTTCAGCTCCTCCCCGCTCCGTTTTTTGCCCCAGAGCGGTGGCAATGGCGACGGTGAACATGTTCTGGGCGGGCGGTCAGCCTTGGGTCCGGTTTAGCGGCGGCGCGGAGCAGCACTGCTCGGAAGAGCTGCGCCCGGTGTGCAACATCCCTGGTTGCGACACCGGCGCGAGTTTGGACGATTGCCAGCCCCGTCCGCCCCTCAGCGCGCCCCGCACTGACTGCCTGGGACATCAGCACGGTCCAGCGATACCGACAGCGGAGAGGTAAGTCATGGACTCCGAAGGTAGGTGTGATTGTTTTTTCTTTTAATTTTAATTTGTGATTTGCTTTGTGGTGGCATGGGCAATGTTTTGGGAATGTTTGTGTGCCTTTTTTTGGACTTTTTTTTTCCTCCCCGAGACTTCTCTCGGAGCACTCCCGGCACGGCTCTGTAGCTCGGGAGTTTCCCATGCTAGCGCCCACGAGAGGTGTACAAGGCCTCCCTTAGTGCTGTGCCCCCTGAGTCAGGACCCAGCTGCCCAATGTTACTGACTGAGGCGCAAATTGCTCCCAGGTGCTAACTTTACCGCCCCGCCGCCATTACTGCCCCGAAATCAGCAAAGCTGAAAATGTAGCCCGATAACTTTAGAAATTTGCATCCCAGCCAAGATGCAGGTCAGTAGCGGGATTGGTTTTACATGTTAGTGCCAATGAAGTGCCTGCTATGGCTTGCTTTTGACGCCATTAATATTTAGTAGAGCCTTCTGCTGGCTAATTTGCATAATGGCCCAGAATTTGCTGGAGCGGGCCATCTGACAGTGAGTGCTGTGAGTTGGATGTTTTTCCTCATCCTTCAGCTCCAATAAATTGCTGGCCGTGCACGCTGATAATGGCACGGCGAGGTCAATGGGACATCGGGGACCTCGGTGAACGACCGGACCAACAGTCCATCTCCTCAATCAATGAAATTTAAAGATTTGAACGGTTAGCAAAACATTCACCAAATGCAGGAAAATGTCTTGCTCTGTGAGATTTTTTGCCGCTGGAACATGATAGCTTCCTGCCCAGGGTACAGATCCTTTCCTAATTCATGCAGTTCAGGAACTGAAGGCAGCTGTTGCTGACACACAGAAGCTATATATTTTGTAGCGATTCACAACACATCAAATTTGATGATCTTCTTCCTCTCTGCTGGTCAGAAACATTCTTTGCTTTGCCAGCCAGATTCAAGCCTGCGCATTCTCACTCAGCGACGTTCGAGTCCGGTAAAGCACTCGCCAATCTTACCTCCCCTTTGTTTCCCTTCAATTCTCTCATTTAGTTGTATTCTCTCATGTATTTGTTTTCCCTGTGAGGAATTTACTTTCTCTTATAATGTCCCCAGTTTAACTTGCACCCTGTTGTCTGCGTTATTTGGCACGGGCAGAATAATTATATCATCATCATCATCATAGGCAATCCCTCGGAATCAAGGAAGACTTGCTTCCACTCTTAAAATGAGTCCTTAGGTGGCTGAACAGTCCAATACAAGAACCACAGACTCTGTCACAGGTGGGACAGGTTTGCCACACGCTCTTTCTGCTGCCTGCGCTTGATTTCTGCATGTTCTCGGCGATGAGACTCGAGGTGTTCAGCGGCCTCCCAGATGCAGTTCCTTCACTTAGGGCGGTCTTTGGCCAGGGATTCCCAGATATCGGTGGGGATGTTGCACTTTATCAGGGAGAATAATTACAATTCATTGCTAACTGATTTCAAAGTGGAAGGCCATTGCAAACATAAATTACCCATTTTTACACCATGAAATAACAGATCCAACTTTCTGCAGTGAATATACGAACATAAGAAATAGGAGAAGGAGTCGGCCATTTGGTCCCTCGAGCCTGCTCTGCCATTCAATAATATCATGGCTGGTCTGATCTTGGTCTCAACTCCACTTCTCTGCCCACTCCCCATAATCCTTGATTCCCTTATCGTTCAACAGTTTGATATGATGACATTATAAGAACATAGGAAACGGCAAGTGTAATTCATATCCACATCACAAATCCAGCAATTTTTCGACATTCGTCCAGAAATTTGTGGCGACTTGTAACCCGCTGCGTATTTCAACCTCGCCACAAATTGCGGGCTTTTTATGCGTTACTAATGGCGGGCGCCCTGAACTCACCGTTATTTTCTCAGCAATTTCTGAACCATTCACAGGACACAGGAATATGAGGAGCTTCAATCGGCCAATCAGCCGTTCGAGTCTGCTGCATCATCCAATTAGATTCCGGCTGATCCGCACCTCATCTCCATTCACCTGCCTTTGCTTCATATTCCTCACCAAGCAAAAAAACTATCGATCTCAGGCCTGAAATGTTCAATTGCCCCCAAACGTCCACAGCCTTTTGTGGGAGTGAGTTCCAAATTTCCACTTCCCCTTGAGTGAAAAAGTGCGTTCTGATTTCACTCCTGGCTCTAATTTTAAGATTGTAGCCTCTTGTTCTGGATTCTCCCAGCGGAGGAACTATTTTCTCCGCATCTACTACTATCGAATCTTTTCAGCATTTTGAACCCGTATAGTAAGTCTCCCTCTTCCTGCAAGCAGCAGTCAGAAACCTGTTGTGATACAATGGCAGCAAGAGCAAAAAACAAGTCTACACCATAGCAATAGACTCAAGGCTCTTCAAACACCTCAGGAAAACATCAAAGAGTGATGCAATCTCAGTGCTCGTTTTTTGAAACTGATTTCTTTATGGAGCATAGTGCCCAGAAACCTGGAGCACTCAGTTTATATGGGCAGGTAAAGGAAACAGTGCAAAATTGGCAGAAATGGTGGACAATCAGGTATATGATGTCATCATATCATTCTGTACTAATTTACATACACCCGCCCACAAAATGGCGGCTGCTTCCTGCACCAAGTTTAAACCTGATCGGATATGTGAAATATAGAGCCTTCACATGTAGCCGTTAGCCAGAACTACATAGTCTCCACATTCAACGGATCATCTTCCGCCTTTTCCGCTGTCTCCAGTGTGATCCCACTGCCAATCACATCATCCCCTCCCCTCCCCTTTCAACATTTCGCCATTCTCTCTGCGACACCCTGGTCCATTCCGCAGTCAACCCCAGCACCCCCTCCCCTTCCCACGGCACCTTCCCGTGCAAGCGCAGGAGATGCAACACCTACCCTTTTACCTCCTCCCTTCCCACCATCGACGACCCAAAACACTCCTTCCAGGTGAAATGGTGATTTACTTGTTTCTCTTGCAATTTAGTATACTGTATTCACTGCTCACGATGTGGTCTCCTCTACACTGGGGAGACCAAGTGCAGATTGCGGAACATCTCTGTTCAATCCATAAACATGACCCTGAGCTTCCAGTTGCCTGTCACTTTAATTATCCACTCCACTCCCACTCTGGCCTCCCCGTCCTCAGCCTCTTACACTGTTCCAACACAATCTCGAGGAACAGCACCTCATCTTTTCATTAGGCAGCTTCTGGACACAACATCGAGTTCAACAATTTCAGAACATAACCTCTGCCCCTATGTTTTCAGACCGCAGCTGTCGATGATTCTGCCATTCCCATTTACACCTCTTCTACACCCATCTTCTGTTTCTTTACTTGTCCCATTAACTTGTCTTGTATTATTACACATTTTGTCATTTAATCACTCCTGCCTTCCACCCTATCACAGACCTTTCCTTTTGGTCTTTCCTCCGCTCTTCCTTTCCTTGAGTCCAGGATCAGATCAGCATGAGCTTATTGAATGGTGGAGCAGGCTCAAGGGGCCAAATGGCCTACTCCTGCTCCTATTTCTTATCTTCTTATGTTCTTGCCCTTGCACTTGCTTAAAACCCATTCTGACAGAAGTTCATTGACCTGAAATGTTAACTCTGTCTCTCGCGCCACATTTCCAGCACTTTTTGTTTTTTGTTCAGATTTCCAACATCCACAGTGTTTTATTTTTGAATAGAGAGGTTTGCAGTACAGGAAGCTATTTGGCCCATTGTTTCTGTGCTGGTTCCCACTGTCCTGCACTCTCCCTGTAGCCCTGAATATTCAACTGTTTCAAATATTTATGCAGCTTTTCCTTAAAAGATGCAATGGTCTTGGCCTCAACTACTCTCTATGGCGAAGCATTCCACCTGGAGTCTCTCAAGTGGGCATAACCACGGAAATTGCGTCCAAAGTTGCGATCGCTTTTCTGACGAAGAAAAACGGCCAAGTATTCTCCGAAGCTGTGTCAGCTGTGGCTCAGTGGGCAGCACTCTCGCCTCTGAGTCAGAAGGTTGTGGGTTCATATAGCACTCCAGGGACTTGAGCACATAAATCTAGGTTGACACTCCAGTACAGTGCTGAGGGAGTGCTGCACTGTCGGAGGCGCTGTCTTTTGGATACTCTCTCAAGTGGATGTAAAAGATCCCATGGCACTATTTCGAAGAAGAGCAGGGGAATTATTCCTGGTGTCCTGGCCAATATTTATCCCTCAATCAACATAACAAAAAAACAGATTATATGGTCATTATCACATTGCTGTTTGTAGGAGCTTGCTGTGCGCAAATTGGCTGCCACGTTTCCCACATTACAACAGTGACTACACTTCAAAAGTACTACATTGGCTGTAAAGCATTTTGAGACGTCCGGTCTTGGTCGTGTAAAGCACTATATAAATGACAGTCTTTCTTTTTTTCAATCTCATTAGAATACGCCCAAACTCAAAATGGGCATAAATTAGTATAAACAACCAGAGTCCACGGAACTGCCAAAGTCACATCAATATATTTCTCATTTTGAGTCTTAAAATTAAAAGTTCAGCTCCTCTTGCCATCATTCATGCCCATCAGGCCCTGTGTGTTTCAGAACCTGCAATCGAGGAAGCTTCTCAATTTTTAATGTGACTTTGCCATGAAAATCCATTAAGGAAACAGATAATAGAGCAGGTCTCAGTGAAGATAAATTTAAAGAAAAACGCTCAAAAATATTGCAATTAAAAGATCAGAAGAATGACTTTCTTTCCTGCCGCACCTGAAATTCTGGTGGCAACGTTGAGTGACATTGAATAAGTGCAATTGGAGAATGCTCGCATTTGAGAGGCAGGGGGTGGGCTAGTGTTGTGGGCATTGAGTCACTAGGATGGAAGGTTAGATAGATGACGTAAAAGTTCGAGGCGACTCGGGCGTGTTATAGTTACTGCATAACTCACATATGCCTCAAATTCTAACATCTTTTAAGCCATGAAATTTGTTTGGGCCTAGATTGTGGGTGTGTCTCATCAATACTGCAGAGGAACCTCTATGCGCTGGATTTTCGGTTGTCTAACACCTCAGTTAGCGGCCAGAGGGGGTGTTATTGGGAGCATAAGAGGTTACCGACCGGGAGTGCAGTGTTTAGCGCCCTGACCGAAAATTCATTAGAGGCTCACTGGGGGCACAAATCATTAGCGCCCGGCTGCTGACCATCGCTCCGATCCTGACGTCAGTCCTAGTGCAACGCTTACGCCCCGGTTGGTAAATTTGGTGCGGTCACCTCATTGAGCGCCCGCCAGTAACAGCGTCTGGAATAACAGTGGGTATAGGCTTGCAGAGTCGTTAACTAGCGGCTACTTAAAGGGATGAGGAAGTGCTTCCCTCGGAGGCCACAGTCAGTACAACGTTTACACACAGCACGGTGCGTGAGCCTCCGAGTTTGCAGAGGCAGATAGACCTAAGAGTGCGGGTTGAAAACAAGTGATTTTGAAAACTTTAATGGGTGCATAAAGGAAAAGCCTTCAAGACTCGGCTTTCCCAGGATCTGAATCGGAGTTCCGCGCATGCGCAATGCCTCAGTTAAATTTAGCGGCTGCATTTCCATTAGCATCCCCCCAACTCTGGTGTGCAATGACTGATTTAGCACCACTGTCAGCTCTTCAACCGATTCTCATGAATTTCTCGGAAGGAAGGCACAAATATGAGCCTTTTTCCAGGCGCTAAAATTAGCGCTCCACCTGGGTTACCCAAATAAGGCGCGGCCGAATTTCCCCCCCTGTGACTCTGTGTTCAATTAGCTCTCTGTATTAAAACATTTCTTCCAGTGAGAATTCTCAGTCTCTATCCCCTTGTCATTGATTCACCAATCAGTGGAAATAATCTTTCACTGTTCATCCTCATAAATCCTTTCATAATTTTGTAAACCTCTATTCAATCTTTCCTTAACCTTCTGTGAGAAAATGTTCCTGTTTTTGGGCCTTTCTCTGTAACAATAACCTCTCAGTCTGGTGAATCGTTGTCCCTTCTCTGTGTTCTCACAGGAGGGATATGACTGAGCTAAGTGCCCTACAGAGACTGTCTGCAATGTCCTCAAGTACCCCTTGAACATCAGAACAGTGTCCCCAGTGAATTAATGGGACAGTCTTAATTCACACTGTCGGCTGGATTTTCCGGTGGTTTGCGACCGAGTTTTCACCGGGTTTTGACCCTCCGCGGCGAAAAACCGGGCGCTCAGCTGTTTCTCACCCGGTCGCGATCCTTGGCTTGGTCTTTGCGACGGCGCTTGGAAGCCCCGCCGGGGAGAGCTGCGCCGGAGAGGTAACGACTCGCATTGTGACAATGTCCGAGTTTCGAGACTCACCTGACCCGTACACCACGCCCCGAAGATCGCCCGGGAAAACATGGCGATCCAGCCCTGTCGGCAACGGTAAAACTGAAAAAAAAGATAAGTTACAGTTTTTATTTTTTATATTTTTGCAGCGATTTGTCAGGTAAGGGTGTTGGTAAGGTTTTTTTGAATGTTTTTTTCCCCTCCCAAGGCTGCCGACCCTGCACTAAAGTTGCCGAGGATCCCGTTATTGCGCCCCGAAAATAGTGCAATGCTGCCCTTTGCACTGTGCCCCGGGCAGACCCCAAGTGCCAAAAGTTAGGCAGTTAATCGCGAACGCTAATTAAGCTGTAATTTTCCCGTCCCGCCTTCATTGCACCCCGAAATGGAGAAAGCCGAAAATCCAGCTCCTTGACTGTAATGGGACATAAGAACATAAGAAATAGGAGCAGAGTAGGCCATACGGCCCCTCGAGCCTGCTCCGCCATTCAATACGATCATGGCTGATCCGATCATGGACTCAGCTCCACTTCCCCACCCGCTCCCCATAACCCCTTATCGTTTAAGAAACTGTTTATTTTGTCTCAAATTCATTCAATGTTCCAGCTGAGGCAGCGAATTCTAAGAGAAGAACGTTCTCCTCATCTCTCCTTTGAATGGGCGGCCCCTTATTCTAAGATTATGCCCTCTAGTTCTAGTCTCCCCTATCAGTGGAAACATCCTCTCTGCATCCACCTTGTCAAGCCCCCCTCATAATCTTATACATTTCGATAAGATCACCTCTCATTCTTCTGAATTCCAATAAGTAGAGGCCCAACGTACTGAACCTTTCCTCATAAGTCAACCCCCTCTTCTCCGGAATCAACCTAGTGAACCTTCTCTGAACAGCCTCCAATGCAAGTATATCCTTTCGTAAATATGGAAACCAAAACTGCACGCAGTAGTCCAGATGTGGCCTCACCAATACCCTGTACAGTTGTAGCAGGACGTCTCTTTGCAATAAAGGCCAAGATTTCATTAGCCTTCCTGATCACTTGTAGCTGCATACTAACTTTTTGTGTTTCATGCACAAGTACCCCCAGGTCCCTCTGTACTGCGGCACTTTGCAATTAATTCTCCATTTAAATAATAACTTGCTCTTTGATTTTTTTTCAAAGTGCATGACTTCACACTTTCCAACAGTATACTCCATCTGTCAAATTTTTGCCCACTCACTTAGCCTGTCTCTGTCCTTTTGCAGGTTTTTTGTGTCCACCTCACATATTGCTTTTCCTCCCATCTTTGTATTGTCAGCAAACATGGCTACATTACGCTCAGTCCCTTCATCCAAGTCATTAATATAGACCTCGCAGAATAAAGTTTTCTCTGTGACAGATTTGTTTAACTGCCAAGAGATCTTCCCTGAACTGCCTATATTTATTTCAGTTAAGAGTCTGAACAACTTTCAAAGAAAAGAGTCCTTTGTCCCATTTGCCTGGGCTGGATGAAAGATAGATCTCATAGAATCATAGAAGCAGAGAATGATATAACACGGAAGGAGGCCATACGGCCCATCGTGCCTGTGATGACCCTTTGGTAGACCTGGCCCCCTACCCCGTTCTTTCCCCACAGCCCTGCAACTTTTTTCCCTTCAAGTATTTATCCAATTCCCTTCTGAAACTTACTATTGAATCTGCTTCCACCGTCCTTTCAGGCAACGCGTTCCAGATCTCAACAACTCGCTGTGTAAAAAAATGTTTCCCATTGTCACCTCTGGTTCTTTTGCCAATCAGGTTAGGACTGTGCGGCCGAAATTCAGGGTCCACCTGAAACGGTGCGCACCTAATGCTTGTTGGCTGCCATTACTGCCGCAATGGTTGTGGCGGCCAATTGATCGAAATTCTGCAATTAAAAAAAAAAATGGCGGCCAGCGGTATTGGGCAACGGGAATTGGCACTTTGCAGCTGTGTGGATGGGGAGCAGGGAGTGAAGTTCACATGGGGAAATTCAGCCTTTGTTTAACGAGCCGCTGGTCTCTGGCCTTCTTGAAGGCCAGGGTTTGCAGCTAGGCGCTGAGGAGGGAAGGCCTTTCAGTGAAGGTCATGGCTGCTGCACCTGTAGCAGGGAGGACAATCTGTTTCTCAGATGCCGAGCTGGATTCACTCATGTAGGCTGCGGAGGGAAGAAGACGAGTCCTGTGCCACGATGCAGGCAGACCGACTCGGGAAGTGTTTGCAAATGCATGGAGACAGATCGCTGTGGAGGTCTCAGGGACTTCCATTCATGATCACACTGCCACCCAATGCCGAAAAAGGATGAACGACATCTTTCGTTTGATGAAAGTGAGTACCTGTTCCACCAACTGCTGACTTTCCATCTGCGAGCCTGTCCTTCATCCTTCTCTCATTTCCCACCTTCACTATACAATCACTGAAGCAGCATTTCATTGTTGAGGCCTCTATATATGTGTGTGTTCTCGCAATGGAGGCTCCCATTCATGCCACAGTTACAGCTGCATGTCAGTGACACACACTTGTGCACTCATTTCTAAGACCTCCTGACACTACTACTCAGCAACCATTCTTTGTTTTGAAGACCAAGATTGCGCACAACCGAATGGAGCAAAGGAAGACTGGTGGTGTCGAGGCTCAGCTTCAGATCTTTATACCTTTGGAAGAGAGGGTCGAGGCGCTAGTGGGCAGACATGCTGCCTTCCCTGTGGCCTCCAGTACTGCCGATCCCACTGTGGGCAGCATAGGCAGGTGAATACCATCCTTTAATGCTATCTCTCCCTGAAAGCGTCACTGCCTACTGTGCCTTTACTTCTGAAAGTGTGCAAGTTGCAGACTCCATGCGTCAATTCTCTACAGCCCCCTCACAGCAGACCTTGTGCCATTTATGCTTGCAGATGAGAGGCCGAGTGAGAGCCAAGGCAAGGGTCGTAGCGCTGGTTCGAGTGGGAGGGCAAGGCAGGACGACAGCCTTCAAAGCAGTGGCAGCCGAGGCCAGGGAGAGGCTGATGTTGAGACTGAGAGGCACGGCCTGGAGGACAGCCAAGAGGGCAATGACAGCCGAGGCCAGTGAGAGGCTGATGTTGAGACTGAAAGGTGAGGCCTGGAGGACAGCCAAGAGGGCAATGACAGCCATGGTGATCCTGACACCCTGGAGGACATTGGGGCCTCGAGCCTAGATGAGACTCTGGAGCCTACACCATCTGTTGGCACCACCTCAGAAGAGGCAGAGGACGAGGTGGACACTGCTGGCAGCATCGCGTCACTGCTTCCACTCACACGAGCCAGCTCAGATACTGGGAGTACGTGGTCGGATCTAATAGAGATAGCCGAGTGGTCTACACAGGGTGTTGCATCAGGGCCTAGAGGGCTGCAGCATGGTGACGGGCAGAGGGAACCTCGGGTGCCATCTCTCCGGGGGGCGCGAGTCCACACCGGAGTTCTGCGGAGGAGGACTCAGACCAGCCCATCGATGTTGGGGCTTATGAGAGAAGTGTGGAGGCCATGCATTCCCAGATGTCAGGGGCACTGGCAAGGGTGCCTGAGAGGCTGTCGGAGTGGTGAGGAGCGTGGAGGAGTCTGCCTCCTGCATTATCGACAGCTCTGTGCACTCCATGGTGCCCATCATTGCCAGTGTGCAGGCGATGGTGGACTCCCAGAGAGACCGTGTGGATCCAGCTGCGATGTTGCAGCTCTTCGGTGATGTGGCAGCTGCCATTACAGCACAGGCGCAAGGGAACAAGCATGTCGGGGCTGGTTTGGAGAGGATGGCCGTGGCCCTGGAAGCTCAGAATGCTCTTCTGCATTCTGTGCAACAGGCCATGGAGCATCTAACAGCTGTCATCTCTGGTGGCTTTGAGACTGTGGCTGCTGTCATGCAGTCCCAGCTGGATGCCACCCGACACCTCAGTGTTGCCTTCGCAGCTGGATCCACCACGGGCCACGGTGTGGTGCCACAGCACCGACCTGAGCTCCCTCAGATTGGTGTTGGTGATGGTGCGCTGCCCCCGGGGAGTGGTGCAGGCTCCTCGGATCAGGATCCTGATGATGCGCTCGCTCAGGATCACACCATTCCTGACCCCAGACCTGTCACTCCGCCATTGCCTCCAACCATGGAGTCGTCCGAGCTGAGGCCGATTGAACCCTCCAAGGAGGGTGCTGACCAGTCTCCAGCCAGCCCTTCTAGGGCCAGAGCAGGTCGAAGGCATTCTAGAAGGACATCTGTAGCTTCCACACAGGAAACACAGCAGCCTTCCCAGGCCCATGAGGCAGCCACAGATGAGACACTGCAGCGTAGTAGTTGGATAGGTTTGTGCAAGAGTGGTTATAAGGAAATGCACAAGGGTGGCAAATGATGTTGTGTTAGTTTTTTGCACCGTTTATTATGTAATAAATCTTTGTTTTGTCTTCCTACATCTGGGCAGGTATATCATTTGATTGGGGCCAATGATGTATGAAGGGAGTCATTGGGATGGCCATAGAAAAGCAAAGCTGAAGGGTGATGTGGGCATTAAATCATCGGAAACGAGCAGCGATGAGACGGGTTTGCACTTCCCTTACAGGGTTGGGATGGCTATGACACCTCGAGTGGCTGGCGACGCGCATCCTGGTCCTCCTCGTCCTCCTCCTGTGTCTCCTCCTCCTCCTCCTCCTCCTGTGTCTCCTCATCCTCCTACTGCTCCTCCTCTTGTGTCTCCTCCTCCTGCTGCTGCGCCTCCTCCTGAGATGCTACTGCTGGATCGACCTCCAGTGGCTGGCCCCTCATGATTGCCAGGTTGTGAAGCATGCAGCAGATGACCACGAATAGGGAGACCCGCTCAAGCGAGTATGGCAACACTGCACCAGAGCGGTCCAGGCAACGGAACCTCTGTTTGAGGATCCCGATGCAGTGCTCAATTATGCACCTGGTGGCGAATGAGAGTCATTGTAAGCATGTTCGGCGGCAGTCCTGGGGCTGCGAAGGGTAGTCAGCAGCCAAGTACACAGGGGATATCCCTTGTCACAAAGCAGCCATCCACAATCTTGGTTTGGGCCCAAAACACAGCGGGCACACTGCTCTGGTGCAGGATGAAGGCATCATGGCTGCTGCCTGGATACCGCGCATCGACTGCCATGATCTTGAGCTGGTGGTCACACACCAGCCGAACGTTCAGGGAGTGGTATCCCTTTCTGTTGATAAACACCTCTGCATGGGTTTGTGGCACCCTCAATGTGATGTGTGTGCAGTCGATGGCGCCCTGCACCTTGGGGAACTGCACAATCCACACAAATCCGGTCTGTTGCTCCATCTGCTTCTCCCTGGTCATCGGGAACAAAATGTATTGTAGTCTTCTCCTGTAGAGAGCATCTGTGACTTGACGGATGGAGCGATGGGCAGAGAACTGAGATATGTTAGATATGTCTGCAATTGCAGACTGGAAAGAGACAATTGCGCAAAAGTTTAGTGCAATGGTCAGTTTGGTTTCAATGCTCAGAGTTGTCCTCAGCCTTGTGTGAGGCTGCAGATCTGGGTTCAGGAGATTACACAGCTCCCTGAGGATATCCTTCCTGAATCAGAGCCTTCGCAGACATTGCTCATCTGTGAGCTCCATGAAGGAAAACTGCTGGTGGTATCCCCTTGCACGGACGGGCCTTCTTCCCCCAACTTAATGCTGGACCCCTCCTATGACAGCTGACTGCCTTCTCCCTCATCCTCTTGATGCTCCTCAGCCTCTGCAGGCTACTGCTGGCAAACATCTGCCTCATCGCCCACTATCAGGTGCGATGGGTCAGCGTACCTGAACCTCCTCCTCACATCAGTTCCTTCCTGGCCAACTTCTCTGCCTTGAGGTCTGTGGCCTTCTCGGCAGCCATATCTGCTGCCTCCCTTGCATGCTGCCTCTGGACCTGTTGCTGAAGGCGCTGCCTTCTCCTGCATGCCACCCTGCCATGCACAATGTGGACAAGGTGTTCCCCTGCTAACATTTAGCCCATTGCATCTGCAGGCTCAACCCTCAAACGGGATGAGGTCCTACAAGCTGAATTTAGGGGGCTAGGAGTTAAATTAAAAAGAAGGACCTCAAAGGTAGTAGTCTCAGGATTGCCAGCAGTGCCATGTGCTCGTCAGAGTAGAAATAGCAGGATAGCTCAGATGAATACGTGGCTTGAGGAATGGTGCAAGAGGAAGGGATTCAATTTCCTGAGACATTGGAACCGATTCTGTGGGAGGTGGAACCATTACAAACCGGACGGTTTGCATCTGGTCAGGACCGGAACTAGTGTGTTTGGCAGTGCTGTTGGGGAGGGATTAAACTAATATGGCAGGGGGATGGGAAACTATGCAGAGAGACAGAGGGAAATAAAATGGGGGAAGAAGCAAAAGGTAGAAAGGAGAATAGTAAAAGTGGAGGGCAGAGAAATCAAAGGCAAAAATCAAAAAGGGCCACATTACAACATAATTCTAAAAGGACAAAGAGTATTAAAAAAAACAAGCCTGAAGGCTCTGTGTCTCAATGCGAGGAGCATTCATAATAAGGTGGATGAATTAACTGCGCAGATAGCTGTTAACGGATATGATGTAATTGGGATTACGGAAACATGGCTGCAGGGTGACCAAGGCTGGGAACTCAACATCCAGAGGTATTCTATATTCAGGAAGGATAGACAGAAAGGAAAAGGAGGTGGGGTAGTGTTTCTGGTTAAAGAGGAGATTAACGCAATAGTAAGGAAGGACATTAGCGTGGATGATGTGGAATCTGTATGGGGAGAGCTGTGGAACATCAAAGGGCAGTCGGAGATGTGTACAGACCATCAAACAGTAGTCGTGAGGTTGGGGATGGCATCAAACAGGAAATTAGGGATGTGTGCAATAAAGGTACAGCAGTTATGATGGGTGACTTTAATCTACATATAGATTGGGCTAACCAAACTGGTAGCAATATGGTGCAGAAGGATTTCCTGGAGTGTTTTAGGGATGGTTTTCGAGACCAATATGTCGAGGAACCAACTAGAAAGCTGGCCATTCTAGACTGGGTGTTGTGTAATGAGACAGGATTAATTAGCAATCTTGTTGTGCGCGGCCCCTTGGGGAAGAGTGACCATAATATGGTAGAGTTCTTCTTTAAGATGGAGAGTGACACAGTTAATTCAGAGACTTGGGTCTTGAACTTAAAGAAAGGTAACTTCGATGGTATGAGACGTGAATTGGCTAGGATAGCCTGGCGAATGATACTTAAAGGGTTGACGGTGGATAGGCAATGACAGGCATTTAAAGATCACATGGATAAACTTCAACAATTGTACATCCTTGTCTGGTGTAAAAATAAAAAGGGGAAGGTGGCTCAACCGTGGCTAACAAGGGAAATTAGGGATAGTGTTAAATCCAAGGAAGTGTTAAATTCTGGTCATATAAATTGACCAGAAAAAGCAGCAAATCTGAGGACTGGGAGAAATTTAGAATTCAACAGAGGAGGACAAAGGGTTTAATTAGGAGGGGGAAAATAGAGTATGTGAGTAAGCGTGCAGGGAACATAAAAACTGACTGCAAAAACTTCGATAGATATGTGAAGAGAAAAAGATTAGTGAAGACAAATGTAGGTCCCTTGCAGTCAGAATCAGGTGAATTTATAATGGGGAACAAAGAAATGGCAGACCAATTGAACAAATACTTTGGTTCTGTCTTCAATAAGGAAGACACAAATAACCTTCTGGAAATACTAGGGGACCGAAGGTCTAGCGAGAAGGAGGAACTGAAGGAAATCCTTATTCGTTAGGAAATTGTGTTAGGGAAATTAATGGGATTGAAGGCTGATAAATCCCCAGAGCTTGATAGTCTGCATCCCAGAGTACTTAAGGAAGTGGCCCTAGAAATAGTGGATGCATTGGTGCTCATTTTCCAATATTCTGCAGACTCTGGATCAGTTCCTATGGATTGGAGGGTAGCTAATGTAACCGCACTTTTTAAAAAAGGAGGGAGAGAGAAAACAAGGAATTATAGACCGGTTAGCCTGACATCGGTCGTGGGGAAAATATTGGAATCAATTATTAAAGATGTAATAGCATGTGGAAAGCAGTGACAGGATCGGTCCAAGTCAGCATGGATTTATAAAAGGGAAATCATGCTTGACAAATCTTCTAGAATTTTTTGAGGATGTAACTAGTAGAGTGGACAAGGGAGAACCAGTGGATGTGGTGTATTTGGACTTTCAAAAGGCTTTTGACAAGGTCCCACACAAGAGATTAGTGTGCAAAATTAAAGCACATGGTATTGGGGGTAATGTATTGATGTGGCAGACAGGAAGCAAACAGTATGAATAAACGGGTCCTTTTCAGAATGGCAGGCAGTGACTAGCGGGGTACTGCAAGGTTCAGTGCTGGGACCCCAGCTATTTACAATATACATTAATGATTTAGACAAATGAATTAAATGCAATATCTCCAAGTTGCAGATGACACTAAGCTGAGTGGCAGTGTAGGCTGTGAGGAGGATGCTAAGAGGCTGCAGGGTGACTTGGACAGGTTAGGTGAGTGGGAAAATGCATGGCAGATGCAGTATAATGTAGATAAATGTGAGGTTATCCACTTTGGTGGCAAAAACAGGAAGGCTGAATATTATCTAAATGGTGACCGATTAGGAAAAGGGAAGGTGCAACGAGATCTGGGTGTCATGGTACATCAGTCATTGAAAGTTGGCATGCAGGTACAGCAGGCGATGAAGAGGCAAATGGTATGTTGGCCTTCATAGCGAAAGGATTTGAGTAGTGGAGCAAGGCGGTCTTACTGCAGTTGTACAGGGCCTTGGTGAGGCCACACCTTGAATATTGTGTAGAGTTTTGAACTCCTAATCTGAGGAAGGACATTCTTGCTATTGAGGGAGTGCAGCGAAGGTTCACCAGACTGATTCCCGGGATGGCACGACTGACATATGAAGAAAGACTGGATTGATTAGGCTTATATTCACTGGAATTTAGAAGAATGAGGGGATCTCATAGAGACATATAAAATTCTGACGGGATTGGACAGGTTAGATGCAGGAAGAATGTTCCCGATGTTGGGAAAGTCCAGAACCAGAGGACACTGTCTAAGGATAAGGGGTAAGCCATTTAGAGACATAGAAACATAGAAAATAGGTGCAGGAGTAGGCCATTCGGCCCTTCCAGCCTGCACCGCCATTCATTGAGTTCATGGCTGAACATGCAACTTCAGTACCCCATTCCTGCTTTCTCGCCATACCCCTTGATCCCCCTAGTAGTAAGGAGCGAGATGAGGAGAAGCTTCTTCACTCAGAGAATTGTGAACCTGTGGAATTCTCTACCACAGAAAGTTGTTGAGGCCAGTTCGTTAGATATATTCAAAAGGGAGTTAGATGTGCCCCTTACGGCTAAATGTTTCAGGGGTATGGAGGGAAAGCAGGAATGGGATACTGAAGTTGCATGATCAGCTATGATCATATTGAATGGTGGTTTAGGCTCGAAGGGCCGAATGACCTACTCCTGCACCTATTTTCTATGTTTCTATGTTTCTATGAGGCCTCTGTGGAGCAGATTGAGGTCCCCAGGCCATTAGTTATCACTGCCGATATCAAAAGATTGTTAAACTTTTCAAAAGTCCATAAAAGTTTTTGCAAGTCTGCAACAGTTTTTGCAACTCCCAACTATAATTTACAACTCCGAAAATTTTCCTCCAAGAAAAATCTCGATTCAACGAAAACTCCTTTCTCCTCCGCTGGCGGTCTCGAGCGGCCGGCACAGTGTTCTGACACACAACGCTGTCTGGGGCATCGTCAGGCAGCAGGTTGTGAATATAGTGAATATAGCTTCTGGGACAGAGAGGCAGCGGTGCGCGCTCTGATTGTGTCGTTACGGCCACAGCTACAATTCCGCGGCAGAATTGGGGGGGAAGGTGCGGAAGTGGGGAGAGCGGGGCGGAAGTGAACACCGCTGCAAAAACCCCCGAGCATAATTTCATTGGCCATTGGACCGCAAGTCGGCGGCCGCTCGACCCCGCCGCTTGACCCCGCCGCTTTCCGGTGGTAAGAGACCTTTTCAAGAGGCTGAATTTCAGCCCCTGTGTCTGCTGCCAGTGAAAACAATTTCTCCTCATTTATTCTATCTAGCAATGATTTTGAACACCTCTAACAAATCTCCTCTTCACCTTTTCTGCTCTAAGGAGAACAACCCCAGCTTCTCCAGTCTCTCCACTTAACTGAAGTTCCTCATCCCGGGTACCATTCTAGTTAATCTCTGCACCCTCTCTCAGGCCTTGACATCCTTCCTAAATGTGTGGCATCCAGATTTGAACACAATACTCCAGCTGAGGCCTAACCAGTGTTTGATAAAGGTTCAGCATAACTTCCTGGCTTTTGTTCTCCATTCCTCTATTTATAAAACCCTGGATCCCATATGCTTTTTAACAGCCTTCTCAACTTCTCAACACCTTCAAAGGATTTGTGCACATACACCCCCAGGTCTCTCTGTTTCTGCACCCCCTTTAAAATTGTAGCATTTAATTCATATTGCCTCCCCTCATTCTTCCGACCAAAATGTATCACTTCACACTGCGTTAAATTTCATCTGCCATGTGTCTGCCCATGTCACCAGTCTGTCTCTGTCTTCCTGATGTCGGTTACTATCCTCCACATTGTTTATTGCATTTATGAGTTTCGTATCATCTGCAAATTTTGAAATGATGCCCTGTATACCCAAGTTCAGGTCATTAATTTATATAAAAAAGAGCAGTGGTCCTAATACCAACCCCTGGGGAACACCACTAAATACTTCCCTCCAGTTTGATAAACAACCATTCACCACTACTCTCTGCTTTCTGGCCCTGAGCCAATGTTATATCCATGCAACCATTATCCCTTTAATCCCTCGGGCTTTAATTTTGCTAACAAGTCTATTACGTGGTACAGACCTCATTAGTGAAAGTACAACACTGTGTTTGAAGTGTATTCCCCTCAGTATAGAGAGCACAAACACCCTTCAATCTGCCAAAGCCACTTGCTACCACATATTCTAGCGTTCACTTGACTAAGGAGGCAGTTTACAAGAGAGAAGCTGATAATCTTGTCCTGACTGTGAGGGGTGGAGTTCCTTCCCCAGGACAGTGTGCAGAGAGCTGAGTTAGCGACGTAAAATGAAAGTCTAATGTGTTGATGGGTGTGTGCAGTGTCAGGGATGATGGATGCCTGGTGAATATAATTGTCCATCAGGAAATACAACCAAACTCATTGTTTCTCTCTCTCCTTTTAAATGCAGGCTTTCTTCTAATAGCTACATCTTTCCTGAAGATGCCGGAATATGAAATATATTCGGACTCATTTCTAATCTTGACGAAGTGTCACATTTGCTTACTCACCTTTACTTTCCAGAATCCTTATTTCAATATCAGCAGTTCCAAGGGGAAGGGAATGGACATCACTAGCAGCTGACGAAGCCTTCAGCTAAATGGAGCTTAAAGTAGTTCAGCTCTCATCAAAATGTGGTTGGCAAACCTTTTTTTGCTGGGGAGGGGTGAGGGCGAGCACAGCTGAGTGTCTTTCTCATCAGAGTGACAAAAGTCGCATGATTTGCATCAGTGTAACTGGAGGTTAGGGAAACGAAGGCTAGAGGTCGACTAAACACATTGACCCCGATATTCTCACCATGCCAGAATGTTCCCATTGCCGAGCGACAGGTTTGGGGAGGGGACGGCTATAAAAATCGCCGAAATCGTCAGCGCATCGGGAACCCGCCATTGTCCGCATTTAACTCGGGCGCGTTAGGAGGCGCGCCACAGGCCCGATCGGGAGAGAAGCGCTACAGGCCCAATCGCGAGAGACACACCACAGGCCCGATCGGGAGAGACACCATAGGCCCAATCGGGAGAGACGGGCCACAGGTCCGATCGGGAGAGACAGCTCATAGACCCAATCGCGAGAGGCACACCACAGGCCCGATCGGGAGAGACACCATAGGCCCAATCGGGAGAGACGGGCCACAGGTCCGATCGGGAGAGACAGCTCATAGACCCGATCGGTAGAGACAGGCCACAGGCCCAATCGGGAGAGATGGGCTACAGGCCCGATTGGGAGAGATGGGCCACAGGCCCAATCGGGAGAGACATAACACAGGCCCAATCAGGAAAGACAGGCCACGGGCATGATCGGGAGAGACACAATATAGGCCTAATCGGGAGAGACAGGCCACAGGCGCGATCGGGAGAGACACAACACAGGCCCAATCGGGAGAGATGGGCCATAGGCCCGATCGGGAGAGGCGCACCACAGGCTCGATCAGGAGAGATGGGCCACAGGCCCAATTGAGGGAGACGCACCACAGGCCCGATCGGGAGATACGGGTCACAGACCCGATCGGGAGAGACGCGCCACAGGCCCGATTGAGAGAGACGTGCTACAGGCCCAATTGGCAGAGGCGCACTATAGGCTTGATCGGGAGAGACGGGCCACAGGCGTAATCAGGAGAGACGGGCCACAGGCCCAATTGGCAGAGGCGCACTACAGGCCCGATCAGGAGATACGGGTCACAGACCCGATCGGGAGAGACGGGCCACAGGCCTGATCGGGAGAGACGCGCCACAGGCCCAATTGGCAGAGGCGCACTACAGGCTCGATCGGGAGAGACGGCCCACAGGCATGATCAGGAGTGATGGGCCACAGGCCTGATCGGGAGAGACACCCCACAGGCCCGATTGGGAGAGACGCCACAGGACCTATCCGGAGAGACGGGTCACAGGCCCGATTGAAAGAAACACCACAGGCCCGCTCAGGAGAGACGATCCACAGGCCTGATCAGGAGAGACGGGCTACAGGCCCGATCGGGAGAGACGGGCCACAGGGCAAATCGGGAGAGGCGCACCACAGGCCGGATCTGGAGAGTTGGGCCACAACCCAATCGTGAGAGATGGGCCACAGGCCCGATCGGGAGGGACGGGCCAAAAGCCGGATCGGGAGAGACACTCCGCAGGCCCGATCGGAGAGGCGGGCCACAGGCCTGATCGGGAGAGAGGGGTCACAGGTCCGATCGCGAGAGATGAGTCACAGGCATGATCGGGAAGAGGCAGGCCACAGGCCCGATCGGGAGAGACAGGTCACAGGCCCGATCGGGAGAGACAGCTCAGAGACCCGATTTGGAGAGAAGCGACACAGGCCCAATTGGGAGAGAAGCGCTACAAGCCCAATCGGGAGAGATGGGCCACAGGTCCGATCAGGAGAGACAGCTCATAGACCCAATCGGTAGAGACAGGCCACAGGCCTGATCAGGAGAGATGGGCTACAGACCCGATCGGAAGAGACATAAAGCAGGCCCAATCGGGAGAGAGGGGCCACAGGTCCGATTGGCAGAGGCGCACCACAGGCTCGATCAGGAGAGATGGGCCACAGGCGTGATCAGGAGATATGGGCCACAGGCCTGATCGGGAGAGACGCGCCACAGGCCCAATTAGCAGAGGCGCACCACAGGCCCGATCGGGAGAGACGGGCCACATGCGTGATCAGGAGAGATGGGCCACAGGCCTGATCGGGAGAGACGCGCCACAGGCCCGATTGGGCGAGAAGGGCCACAGGCCCGATTGGGAGAGACGGGTCACAGGCCCGATCAGGAGAGGCAGGCCACAGGCCCGATCAGGAGAGACAGGCCACAGGCCCAATCGGGAAAGGCACACCACAGGCCCAATTGGGAGAGATGCCACAGGCCCGATTGGGAGAGAAGGGCCACAGGCCTGATCACGAGAGACGCCACAAGCCCGATCAGGAGAGATAGGCCACAGGCCCGATCGGAAGACACAGGCCACAGGCCTGTCCGGGAGAGATGGACCACAGGCCCAATCAGGAGAGATGGGCCACAGGCCCGATGGGGAGAGACGGGACACAGACACGATCGGAAGAAGCGCACCACAGGCTCGATCGGGAGAGACACACTACAGGCCCGATCGGGAGAGACGTTCCACAGGGCCAATCGGGAGAGGCACACCATAGGCCCGATCTGAAGAGTTGGGCCACAACCCAATCGTGAGAGACGGCCACAGGCCCGATCGGGAGAGACACTCTGCAGGCCCAATCAGGAGTGGTGGGCCACAGGCCCAATCATGAGAGGCACACCACAGGCCCGAACGGGAGAGACACCACAGGCCCGATTAGGAGAGATGGGCCACAGGCCCGATCGGGGGAGACAGCTCATAGACCCGATCGGTAGAGACAAGCCACAGGCCTGATCGGGAGAGATGGGCCACAGGCCCAATTGGGAGAGACGGGCCACAGGCCCGATCGGGAGAGACACAACATAGGCCCAATTGGGAGAGACGGGTCACATGCGCGATCGAGAGAGACACAACACAGGCCCAATCGGGAGGGATGAGCCATAGGCCCGATCAGGAGAGGCGCACCACAGACTCGATCGGGAGAGATGGGCAAAAGGCCCAATTGAGGGAGACGTGCCACAGGCCCGATCGGGAGAGACATGCCACAAGCCCGATTGAGAGAAACGCGCCACAGGCCCAATTGGCAGAGGCGCACCACAGGCTCGATCAGGAGAGACGGGCCACAGGCGCGATCAGGAGAGATGGGCCACAGTCCCGACTGGGAGAGACGGATCACAGGCCCAATGGGCAGAGACATATCATAGGCCCAATCAGGAAAGACAGGCCACAGGTAAGAACGGGAGAGATGAGCCACAGGCCCGATCAGGAGAGACGCACCATAGGCCCGGTCAGGAGAGGCAGGCCACAGGCCCAATCAGGAGAGGCGCACCACAGGCTTGATCGGCAGAGATGGGCCACAGTCCCGATCCGGAGAGATGGACCATTGGCCCCATCGGGAGAGATGGGTCACAGGCTCGATTGCAAGCGGCAGGCCACAGGCCCAGTCGGGATAGATGGGCTATAGGCCCAATCGGGTGAGACAGGCCACAGGCCCAATTGGGAGAGATGAGCAACAAGCCCGATCGGGAGGGATGCACCATAGGCCTAATCGGGAGAGATGGGCCACAGACCCGATGGAGAGAGTTGAGCCACAGGCCCGATCGGGAGGGATGCACCACAGGCCCGATTAGGAGAAATGGGCCACAGGCTCAATCGGGAGGGATGGGCCAAAGGCCTGATCATGAGAGACACACCACAGTCCCGATTGGAAGAGACGTGCCACAGGCGCGTTTGGGAGAGACACAACACAGGCCCGATCGGGAGAGATGGGCCACAGGCACGATCGGGAGAGACACAACAAAGGCCCAATCCGGAGAGATGGGCCACAGGCCCGATTGAGAGAGGCGCACCACAGGCTCGATCGGCAGAGATGGGCCACAGGCCCAATTGTGTGAGACGCGCCACAGGCCCAATCGGGAGATACGGCTCACAGACCCAATCGGGAGAGACGCGCCACAGGCCCGCTTGAGAGAGACTCGCCACAGGCCCAAATTGCAGAGGCGCACCACAGACTCGATCGGGAGAGACGGGCCACAGGCGCGATCGGTAGAGATGCACCACAGGCCCAATTGGACGAGAAGGGCCTCAGGCCCGATCAGGAGATACGCACTACAGGCCCAATTGGGAGAAGCGCACCACAGGCTCAATTGGCAGAGACGGGCCACAGGCGCAATTGGGAGAGATGGGCAAGAGACCCGATCAGCAGCGGCAGGCCGCAGGCACGATCGGGAGAGACACACCATAGGCCCGATCAGGAGAGGCAGGCCACAGGCACGATCTGGAGAGATGGACCGCAGGTCCGATCAGGAAAGGCGCACTACAGGCCCGATCGGGAGAGACGGGCCACAGGCTTGATCGGGAGAGATGGACCACAGGCCCGATCGGGAGAGACGGGCCACAGGCCCTATCGGGAGAAGCGCACCACAGGCTCGATCGGGAGAGACACAATATAGGCCAATTCGGGAGAGACAGGCCGCAGGCGCGATCGGGAGAGACACAACACGGGCCCGATCGGGAGAGATGGGCCATAGGCCCGATCGGGAGAGGCGCACCACAGGCTCGATCAGGAGAGATGGGCCACAGGCCCAATTGAGGGAGACGCACCACAGGCCCGATCGGGAGATACGGGTCACAGACCCGATCGGGAGAGACGCGCCACAGGCCCGATTGAGAGAGACGTGCTACAGGCCCAATTGGCAGAGGCGCACCACAGGCTCAATCGGGAGAGACGGGCCACAGGCATGATCAGGAGAGACGGGCCACAGGCCCAATTGGCAGAGGCGAACTACAGGCCCGATCGGGAGATACGGGTCACAGACCCGATTGGGAGAGACGGGCCACAGGCCTGATCGGGAGAGACGCGCCAGAGGCCCAATTGGCAGAGGTGCACTACAGGCTCGATCGGGAGAGACAGCCCACTGGCATGATCAGGAGTGATGGGCCACAGGCCTGATCGGGAGAGACACCCCACAGGCCCGATTGGGAGAGACGCACCACAGGCCCAATTGGGAGAGACGCCACAGGCCCTATCCGGAGAGACGGGTCACAGGCCCGATTGAAAGAAACACCACAGGCCCGCTCAGGAGAGACGATCCACAGGCCTGATCAGGAGAGACGGGCTACAGGCCCGATTGGGAGAGACGGGCCACAGGCGTGATCAGGAGAGATGGACCACAGGCCTGATCGGGAGAGACGTGCCACAGGCCCGATTAGGCGAGAAGGGCCGCAGGCCCGATTGGGAGAGACGGGTCACAGGCCCGATCAGGAGAGGCAGGCCACAGGCCCGATCAGGAGAGACAGGCCACAGGCCCAATCGGGAAAGGCACACCACAGGCCCAATTGGGAGAGATGCCACAGGCCCAATTGGGAGAGAAGGGCCATAGGCCCGATCACGAGAGACGCCATAAGCCCGATCAGGAGAGATAGGGCACAGGCCCGATCGGAAGACACAGGCCACAGGCCTGTCTGGGAGAGATGGACCACAGGCCCAATCAGGAGAGATGGGCCACAGGCCCGATGGGGAGAGACGGGACACAGACCCGATCGGGAGAAGCGCACCACAGGCTCGATCGGGAGAGACACACTATAGGCCCGATCGGGAGAGACGTTCCACAGGGCCAATCGGGAGAGGCACACCATAGGCCCGATCTGAAGAGTTGGGCCACAACCCAATCGTGAGAGACGGGCCACAGGCCCGATCGGGAGAGACACTCTGCAGGCCCAATCAGGAGTGGTGGGCCACAGGCCCAATGATGAGAGGCACACCACAGGCCCGAACAGGAGAGACACCACAGGCCCGATTGGGAGAGATGGGCCACAGGCCCGATCGGGAGAGACAGCTCATAGACCCGATCGGTAGAGACAAGCCACAGGCCTGATCGGGAGAGATGGGCCACAGGCCCGATTGGGAGAGACGGGCCACAGGCCCGATCGGGAGAGACACAACATAGGCCCAATTGGGAGAGACGGGTCACATGCGCGATCGAGAGAGACACAACACAGACCCAATCGGGAGGGATGAGCCATAGGCCCGATCAGGAGAGGCGCACCACAGACTCGATCGGGAGAGATGGGCAACAGGCCCAATTGAGGGAGACGTGCCACAGGCCCGATTGGGAGAGACATGCCACAGGCCCGATTGAGAGAAACGCGCCACGGGCCCAATTGGCAGAGGCGCACCACAGGCTCGATCAGGAGAGACGGGCCACAGGCGCGATCAGGAGATGTGGGCCACAGTCCCGACTGGGAGAGACGGATCACAGGCCAATGGGCAGAGACATATCATAGGCTCAATCAGGAAAGGCAGGCCACAGGTAAGAACGGGAGAGATGAGCCACAGGCCCGATCATGAGAGACGCACCATAGGCCCGATCAGGAGAGGCAGGCCACAGGCCCAATCAGGAGAGGCGCACCACAGGCTTGATCGGCAGAGATGGGCCACAGGCCCGATCAGGAGAGATGGGCCACAGGCCCGATGGGGAGAGACGGGACACAGACCCGATCGGGAGAAGCGCACCACAGGCCCGATCGGGAGAGACACACCACAGGCCTGATCGGGAGAGACGTTTCACAGGGCCAATCGGGAGAGGCACACCATAGGCCCAATCTGAAGAGTTGGGCCACAACCCAATCGTGAGAGACGGGCCAGAGGCCCGATTGGGAGAGAGACTCTGCAGGCCCAATCAGGAGTGGTGGGCCACAGGCACAATCATGAGAGGCACACCACAGGCCCGAACGGGAGAGACACCACAGGCCCGATCGGGAGAGATGGGCCACAGGCCCGATCGGGAGAGACAGCTCATAGACCCGATCGGTAGAGACAGGCCACAGGCCTGATCGGGAGAGATGGGCCACAGGCCCAATTGGGAGAGACGGGTCACATGCGCGATCGAGAGAGACACAACACAGGCCCAATCAGGAGGGATGGGCCATAGGCCCGATCAGCAGAGGCGCACCACAGACTCGATCGGGAGAGATGGGCAACAGGCCCAATTGAGGGAGAAGTGCCACAGGCCCGATCGGGAGAGACATGCCACAAGCCCGATTGAGAGAAACGCGCCACAGGCCCAATTGGCAGAGGTGCACCACAGGCTCGATCAGGAGAGACGGGCCACAGGCGCGATCAGGAGAGATGGGCCACAGTCCCGACTGGGAGAGACAGATCACAGGCCTAATGGGCAGAGACATATCATAGGCCCAATCAGGAAAGGCAGGCCACAGGTAAGAACGGGAGAGATGAGCCACAGGCCCGATCAGGAGAGACGCACCATAGGCCCGATCAGGAGAGGCAGGCCACAGGCCCAATCAGGAGAGGCGCACCACAGGCTTGATCGGCAGAGATGGGCCACAGGCCCGATCAGGAGAGATGCACCATTGGCCCCATCGGGAGAGATGGGTGACAGGCTCGATTGCAAGCGGCAGGCCACAGGCCCGGTCGGGATAGACGGGCTACAGGCCCAATCGGGAGAGACAGGCCACAGGCCCAATTGGGAGAGATGAGCAACAAGCCCGATCGGGAGGGATGCACCATAGGCCTAATCGGGAGAGATGGGCCACAGGCCCGATGGGGAGTGTTGAGCCACAGGCCCGATCGGGAGGGATGCACCACAGGCCCGATTAGGAGAGATGGGCCACAGGCTCAATCGGGAGGGATGGGCCAAAGGCCTGATCATGAGAGACACACCACAGTCCCGATTGGGAGAGACGTGCCACAGGCGCGTTTGGGAGAGACACAACACAGGCCCGATCGGGAGAGATGGGCCACAGGCACGATCGGGAGAGACACAACAAAGGCCCAATCCGGAGAGATGGGCCACAGGCCCGATTGAGAGAGGCGCACCACAGGCTCGATCAGCAGAGATGGGCCACAGGCCCAATTGACTGAGACGCGCCACAGGCCCAATCGGGAATTACGGCTCACAGACCCAATTGGGAGAGACGCGCCACAGGCCCGCTTGAGAGAGACTCGCCACAGGCCCAAATTGCAGAGGCGCACCACAGACTCGATCGTGAGAGACGCACCACAGGCCCAATTGGACGAGAAGGGCCTCAGGCCCGATCAGGAGAGGCGCACTACAGGCCCAATTGGGAGAGGCGCACCACAGGCTCAATTGGCAGAGACGGGCCACAGGCGCAATTGGGAGAGATGGGCAAGAGACCCGATCAGGAGCGGCAGGCCGCAGGCACGATCGGGAGAGACACACCATAGGCCCGATCAGGAGAGGCAGGCCACAGGCACGATCTGGAGAGATGGGCCACAGGCCCGATCAGGAAAGGCGCACTACAGGCCCGATCGGGAGAGACGGGCCACAGGCTTGATCGGGAGAGATGGACCACAGGCCCGATCGGGAGAGACGGGCCACAGGCCCGATCGGGAGAAGCGCACCACAGGCTCGATCGGGAGAGACACACCACAGGCCCAATCGGGAGAGACAGCTCATGGACCCGATCGGTAGAGACAGGCCACAGGCCCGATCGGGAGAGATGGGCTACAGGCCCGATTGGGAGAGATGGGCCACAGGCCCAATCGGGAGAGACATAACACAGGCCCAATCAGGATAGACAGGCCACGGGCATGATCGGGAGAGACACAATATAGGCCTAATCGGGAGAGACAGGCTGCAGGCGCGATTGGGAGAGATACAACACAGGCCCAATCGGGAGAGATGGGCCATAGGCCCGATCGGGAGAGGCGCACCACAGGCTCGATCAGGAGAGATGGGCCACAGGCCCAATTGAGGGAGACGCACCACAGGCTCGATCGGGAGATACGGGTCACAGACCCGATCGGGAGAGACGCGCCACAGGCCCGATTGAGAGAGATGTGCTACAGGCCCAATTGGCAGAGGCGCACCACAGGCTCGATCGGGAGAGACGGGCCACAGGCATGATCAGGAGAGACGGGCCACAGGCCCAATTGGCAGAGGCGCACTACAGACCCGATCGGGAGATACGGGTCACAGACCCGATTGGGAGAGACGGGCCACAGGCCTGATCGGGAGAGACGCGCCACAGGCCCAATTGGCAGAGGTGCACTACAGGCTCGATTGGGAGAGACGGCCCACAGGCATGATCAGGAGTGATGGGCCACAGGCCTGATCGGGAGAGACACCCCACAGGCCCGATTGGGAGAGACGCACCACAGGCCCGATTGGGAGAGACGCCACAGGCCCTATCAGGAGAGACGGTTCACAGGCCCGATTGAAAGAAACACCACAGGCCCGCTCAGGAGAGACGACCCACATGCCTGATCAGGAGAGACGGGCTACAGGCCCGATCGGGAGAGACGGGCCACAGGGCAAATCGGGAGAGGCGCACCACAGGCCGGATCTGGAGAGTTGGGCCACAACCCAATTGTGAGAGATGGGCCACAGGCCCGATCGGGAGGGACGGGCCAAAAGCCGGATCGGGAGAGACACTCCGCAGGCCCGATCGGAGAGGCGGGCCACATGCCTGATCGGGAGAGAGGGGTCACAGGTCCGATCGAAAGAGATGAGTCACAGGCCTGATCGGGAAGAGGCAGGCCACAGGCCCGATCGGGAGAGACAGGTCACAGGCCCGATCGGGAGAGACAGCTCAGAGACCCGATTGGGAGAGAAGCGACACAGGCCCAATTGGGAGAGAAGCGCGACAGGCCCAATCGGGAGAGATGGGCCACAGGTCCGATCAGGAGAGACAGCTCATAGACCCGATCGGTAGAGACAGGCCACAGGCCCGATCGGGAGAGATGGGCTACAGGCTCGATCGGGAGAGACATAACGCAGGCCCAATCGGGAGAGAGGGGCCACAGGCCCAATTGGCAGAGGCGCACCACAGGCTCGATCAGGAGAGATGGGCCACAGGCGTGATCAGGAGAGATGGGCCACAGGCCTGATTGGGAGAGACGCGCCACAGGCCCAATTAGCAGAGGCGCACCACAGGCCCGATCGGGAGAGACGGGCCACATGCGTGATCAGGAGAGATGGGCCACAGGCCTGATCGGGAGAGACGCGTCACAGGCCCGATTGGGCGAGAAGGGCCGCAGGCCCAATTAGGAGAGACGGGTCACAGGCCCGATCAGGAGAGGCAGGCCACAGGCCCGATCAGGAGAGACAGGCCACAGGCCCAATCGGGAAAGGCACACCACAGACCCAATTGGGAGAGATGCCACAGGCCCGATTGGGAGAGAAGGGCCACAGGCCCGATCATGAGAGACGCCACAGGCCCGATCAGGAGAGATAGGCCACAGGCCCGATCGGGAGACACAGGCCACAGGCCTGTCCGGGAGAGATGGACCACAGGCCCAATCAGGAGAGATTGGACCACAGGCCCGATTGGGAGAGATGGACCTGAGGCCCGAAGGGGAGAGACGGGACACAGACCCGATCGGGAGAAGCGCACCACAGGCCCGTTCAGGAGAAACACACCACAAACCCGATCAGGAGAGATGGACTACAGGCCCGATCGGGAGAGACGGGCCACAGGCCCGATCGGGAGAAGCGCACCACAGGCTCGATCGGGAGAGACACACCACAGGCCCGATCGGGAGAGATGTTCCACAGGGCCAATCGGGAGAGGCACACCACAGGCCCGATCTGAAGAGTTGGGCCACAACCCAATCGTGAGAGACGGGCCACAGGCCCGATCGGGAGGGATGGGCCAAAGGCCGGATCGGGAGAGACACAACATAGGCCCAATTGGGAGAGACGGGTCACATGCGCAATCGAGAGAGACACAACACAGGCCCAATCGGGAGGGATGGGCCATAGGCGCGATCGGGAGAGGCGCACCACAGACTCGATTGGGAGAGATGGACTACAGGCCCGATCGGGAGTGGTGGGCCACAGGCCCAATCATGAGAGGCACACCACAGGCCCGAACGGGAGAGACACCACAGGCCCGATCGGGAGAGATGGGCCACAGGCCCGATCGGGAGAGACAGCTCATAGACCCGATCGGTAGAGACAAGCCACAGGCCTGATCGGGAGAGATGGGCCACAGGCCCGATTGGGAGAGACGGGCCACAGGCCCGATCGGGAGAGACACAACATAGGCCCAATTGGGAGAGACGGGTCACATGCGCGATCGAGAGAGACACAACACAGGCCCAATCGGGAGGGATGGGCCATAGGCCCGATCAGGAGAGGCGCACCACAGACTCGATCGGGAGAGATGGGCAACAGGCCCAATTGAGTGAGACGCACCACAGGCCCAATCGGGAGATACGGCTCACAGACCCAATCGGGAGAGACGCGCCACAGGCCCGAATGAGAGAGACTCGCCACAGGCCCAATTTGCAGAGGCGCACCACAGGCTTGATTGGGAGAGACGGGCCACAGGCGCGATCGGTAGAGATGCACCACAGGCCCAATTGGACGAGAAGGGCCCCAGGCCCGATCAGGAGAGGTGCACTACAGGCCCAATTGGGAGAGGCGCACCACAGGCTCAATTGGCAGAGATGGGCCACAGGTGCAATCGGGAGAGATGGGCAAGAGACCCGATCAGGAGCGGCAGGCCACAGGCACGATCGGGAGAGACACACCATAGGCCCGATCAGGAGAGGCAGGCCACAGGCACGATCTGGAGAGATGCCCCACAGACCCAATTGGCAGAGACGCACCACGGGCTCAATTAGCAGAGGCGCACCACAGGCGTGATTGGGAGAGAGGGGCCACAGACCCGATCGGGAGAGATGGGCCACAGGCCTGATCGGGAGAGATGCCCCACAGACCCAATTGGCAGAGACGCACCATGGGCTCAATTAGCAGAGACGAGCCACAGGCGTGATTGGGAGAGAGGGGCCACAGACCCGATCGGGAGAGATGGGCCACAGGCCTGATCGGGAGAGGCGCACCACAGGCCTGATCGGGAGAGACAGGCAACAGGCCCGCTCGGGAGAGACGCGCCACAGGCCCAACTGAGAGAAACACGCCACAGGGCCAATGGGGAGAGACATACCATAGGCCCAATCAGGAGAGGCAGACCACAGGCCCGATCGGGAGAGGCGCACCACAGGCACGATCAGGATAGATGGGCCACAGGCTCAATTGGCAGAGACGCACCACGAGCCCGATTGGGCGAGAAAGGCCGCAGGCCCGATCATGAGAGAGGGGCCATAGACCCAATCGGGAGAGATGCACCACAGACCTGATCGGGAGAGACGCACCACAGGCTTGATCGGGAGATACGGGCCAAAGGCCCGATCGGGAGAGACAGACCACAGACCCAATTGAGAGAGATGCGCCACAGGCCCGACTGGGAGAGGAACGACACAGGTCCGATCGGGAGAGGCGGGTCCAGGCCCGAACTGGAGAGTTGGGCCACAGACACAATCGGGAGAGATGGGCCGCAGGCCCATTTGGGAGAGGCACACCACAGACCTGATTGGGAGAGACGGGCCACAGGCCTGATCGGGAGAGGTGGGTCACAGGCCCGATCAGGAGAGGTGGGCCATAGGCCCAATCAGGAGAGATGGGCCGGAGGCCCGATCGGGAGAGGCACACCACAGACCTGATTGGGAGGGACGGGCCACAGGCCCCATCGGGAAAGATGGGCCACAGGCCCAATTGGGAGAGGCGCACCACAGGCCCGATTGGGAGAGGCGGGCCCACGCCCGATCTAGAGAGACGGGTCACAGGCCCGATCAGGAGCGATGGGCCACAGTCCCGACTGGGAGAGACAGATCACAGGCCCAATGGGCAGAGACATATCATAGGCCCAATCAGGAAAGGCAGGCCACAGGTAAGAATGTGAGATATGAGCTACAGGCCCGATCAGGAGAGACGCACCATAGGCCCGATCAGGAGAGGCAGGCCACAGGCCCAATCAGGAGAGGCATACCACAGGCTTGATCGGCAGAGATGGGCCACAGGCCCGATCAGGAGAGATGCACCATTGGCCCCATCGGGAGAGATGGGTCACAGGCTCGATTGCAAGCGGCAGGCCACAGGCCCGGTCGGGATAGATGGGCTATAGGCCCAATCGGGAGAGACGGGCCACAGGCCCAATTGGGAGAGATGAGCAACAAGCCCGATCGGGAGGGATGCACCATAGGCCTAATCGTGAGAGATGGGCCACAGGCCCGATGGGGAGAGTTGAGCCACAGGCCCGATCGGGAGGGATGCACCAACAGGCCCGATTAGGAGAGATGGACCACAGGCCCAATAAGGAGGGATGGGCCAAAGGCCTGATCATGAGAGACACACCACAGTCCCGATTGGGAGAGACGTGCCACAGGCGCGTTCGGGAGAGACACAACACAGGCCCAATCGGGAGAGACGGGACACAGGCATGATCGGGAGAGACACAACACAGGCCCAATCCGGAGAGATGGGCCACAGGCCCAATCGGGAGAGACGGGCCACAGGCACGATCGGGAGAGACGCAACAAAGGCCCAATCCGGAGAGATGGGCCACAGGCCCGATTGAGAGAGGCGCACCACAGGCTCGATCGGCAGAGATGGGCCACAGGCCCAATTGAGTGAGACGCGCCACATGCCCAATCGGGAGATGCGGCTCACAGACCCAATCGGGAGAGACGCGCCACAGGCCCGCTTGAGAGAGGCTCGCCACAGGCCCAATTTGCAGAGGCGCACCACAGGCTCGATCGGGGGAGACGGGCCACAGGCGCGATCGGTAGAGACGCACCACAGGCCAAATTGGACGAGAAGGGCCACAGGCCCGATCAGGAGAGGCGCACTACATGCCCAATTGGGAGAGGCGCACCACAGGCTCAATTGGCAGAGACGGGCCACAGGCGCAATCGGGAGAGATGGGCAAGAGACCCGATCAGGAGCGGCAGGCCACAGGCACGATCTGGAGAGATGGGTCACAGGCCCGATCAGGAAAGGCGCACTACAGGCCCGATCGGGAGAGGCGGGTCACAGGCTTGATCGGGAGAGATGGACCACAGCCCCGATCGGGAGAGACGGGCCACAGGCCCGATCAGGAGAAGCGCACCACAGGCTCAATCGGGAGAGACACACCACAGGCCCGATCGGGAGAGACGGGCCACAGGCGCAATCGGGAGAGATGGGCAAGAGACCCGATCAGGAGCGGCAGGCCACAGACACAATCGGGAGAGACACACCATAGGCCCGATCAGGAGAGGCAGGCCACAGGCACGATCTGGAGAGATGCCCCACAGACCCAATTGGCAGAGACGCACCACGGGCTCAATTAGCAGAGGCGCACCACAGGCGTGATTGGGAGAGAGGGGCCACAGACCCGATCGGGAGAGATGGGCCACAGGCCTGATCGGGAGAGATGCCCCACAGACCCAATTGGCAGAGACGCACCATGGGCTCAATTAGCAGAGACGAGCCACAGGCGTGATTGGGAGAGAGGGGCCACAGACCCGATCGGGAGAGATGGGCCACAGGCCTGATCGGGAGAGGCGCACCACAGGCCTGATCGGGAGAGACAGGCAACAGGCCCGCTCGGGAGAGACGCGCCACAGGCCCAACTGAGAGAAACACGCCACAGGGCCAATGGGGAGAGACATACCATAGGCCCAATCAGGAGAGGCAGACCACAGGCCCGATCGGGAGAGGCGCACCACAGGCACGATCAGGATAGATGGGCCACAGGCTCAATTGGCAGAGACGCACCACGAGCCCGATTGGGCGAGAAAGGCCGCAGGCCCGATCATGAGAGAGGGGCCATAGACCCAATCGGGAGAGATGCACCACAGACCTGATCGGGAGAGACGCACCACAGGCTTGATCGGGAGATACGGGCCAAAGGCCCGATCGGGAGAGACAGACCACAGACCCAATTGAGAGAGATGCGCCACAGGCCCGACTGGGAGAGGAACGACACAGGTCCGATCGGGAGAGGCGGGTCCAGGCCCGAACTGGAGAGTTGGGCCACAGACACAATCGGGAGAGATGGGCCGCAGGCCCATTTGGGAGAGGCACACCACAGACCTGATTGGGAGAGACGGGCCACAGGCCTGATCGGGAGAGGTGGGTCACAGGCCCGATCAGGAGAGGTGGGCCATAGGCCCAATCAGGAGAGATGGGCCGGAGGCCCGATCGGGAGAGGCACACCACAGACCTGATTGGGAGGGACGGGCCACAGGCCCCATCGGGAAAGATGGGCCACAGGCCCAATTGGGAGAGGCGCACCACAGGCCCGATTGGGAGAGGCGGGCCCACGCCCGATCTAGAGAGACGGGTCACAGGCCCGATCAGGAGCGATGGGCCACAGTCCCGACTGGGAGAGACAGATCACAGGCCCAATGGGCAGAGACATATCATAGGCCCAATCAGGAAAGGCAGGCCACAGGTAAGAATGTGAGATATGAGCTACAGGCCCGATCAGGAGAGACGCACCATAGGCCCGATCAGGAGAGGCAGGCCACAGGCCCAATCAGGAGAGGCATACCACAGGCTTGATCGGCAGAGATGGGCCACAGGCCCGATCAGGAGAGATGCACCATTGGCCCCATCGGGAGAGATGGGTCACAGGCTCGATTGCAAGCGGCAGGCCACAGGCCCGGTCGGGATAGATGGGCTATAGGCCCAATCGGGAGAGACGGGCCACAGGCCCAATTGGGAGAGATGAGCAACAAGCCCGATCGGGAGGGATGCACCATAGGCCTAATCGTGAGAGATGGGCCACAGGCCCGATGGGGAGAGTTGAGCCACAGGCCCGATCGGGAGGGATGCACCAACAGGCCCGATTAGGAGAGATGGACCACAGGCCCAATAAGGAGGGATGGGCCAAAGGCCTGATCATGAGAGACACACCACAGTCCCGATTGGGAGAGACGTGCCACAGGCGCGTTCGGGAGAGACACAACACAGGCCCAATCGGGAGAGACGGGACACAGGCATGATCGGGAGAGACACAACACAGGCCCAATCCGGAGAGATGGGCCACAGGCCCGATCGGGAGAGACGGGCCACAGGCACGATCGGGAGAGACGCAACAAAGGCCCAATCCGGAGAGATGGGCCACAGGCCCGATTGAGAGAGGCGCACCACAGGCTCGATCGGCAGAGATGGGCCACAGGCCCAATTGAGTGAGACGCGCCACATGCCCAATCGGGAGATGCGGCTCACAGACCCAATCGGGAGAGACGCGCCACAGGCCCGCTTGAGAGAGGCTCGCCACAGGCCCAATTTGCAGAGGCGCACCACAGGCTCGATCGGGGGAGACGGGCCACAGGCGCGATCGGTAGAGACGCACCACAGGCCAAATTGGACGAGAAGGGCCACAGGCCCGATCAGGAGAGGCGCACTACATGCCCAATTGGGAGAGGCGCACCACAGGCTCAATTGGCAGAGACGGGCCACAGGCGCAATCGGGAGAGATGGGCAAGAGACCCGATCAGGAGCGGCAGGCCACAGGCACGATCTGGAGAGATGGGTCACAGGCCCGATCAGGAAAGGCGCACTACAGGCCCGATCGGGAGAGGCGGGTCACAGGCTTGATCGGGAGAGATGGACCACAGCCCCGATCGGGAGAGACGGGCCACAGGCCCGATCAGGAGAAGCGCACCACAGGCTCGATCGGGAGAGACACACCACAGGCCCGATCGGGAAAGACGGGCCACAGGCGCAATCGGGAGAGATGGGCAAGAGACCCGATCAGGAGCGGCAGGCCACAGACACGATCGGGAGAGACACACCATAGGCCCGATCAGGAGAGGCAGGCCACAGGCACGATCTGGAGAGATGCCCCACAGACCCAATTGGCAGAGACGCACCACGGGCTCAATTAGCAGAGGCGCACCACAGGCGTGATTGGGAGAGAGGGGCCACAGACCCGATCGGGAGAGATGGGCCACAGGCCTGATCGGGAGAGATGCCCCACAGACCCAATTGGCAGAGACGCACCATGGGCTCAATTAGCAGAGACGAGCCACAGGCGTGATTGGGAGAGAGGGGCCACAGACCCGATCGGGAGAGATGGGCCACAGGCCTGATCGGGAGAGGCGCACCACAGGCCTGATCGGGAGAGACAGGCAACAGGCCCGCTCGGGAGAGACGCGCCACAGGCCCGACTGAGAGAAACACGCCACAGGGCCAATGGGGAGAGACATACAATAGGCCCAATCAGGAGAGGCAGACCACAGGCCCGTTCGGGAGAGGCGCACCACAGGCACGATGAGGATAGATGGGCCACAGGCTCAATTGGCAGAGACGCACCACGAGCCCGATTGGGCGAGAAAGGCCGCAGGCCCGATCAGGAGAGAGGGGCCACAGACCCAATCGGGAGAGACGCACCACAGACCTGATCGGGAGAGACGCACCACAGGCTTGATCGGGAGATACGGGCCAAAGGCCCGATCGGGAGAGACAGGCCACAGACCCGATTGAGAGAGATGCGCCACAGGCCCGACTGGGAGAGGAACGGCACAGGTCCGATCGGGAGAGGCGTGTCCAGGCCCAATCTGGAGAGGTGGGCCACAGACACAATCGGGAGAGATGGGCCGCAGGCCCGTTCGGGAGAGGCACACCACAGACCTGATTGGGAGAGACGGGCCACAGGCCTGATCGGGAGAGGTGGGTCACAGGCCCGATCAGGAGAGGCGGGCCATCGGCCCAATCAGGAGAGATGGGCCGGAGGCCCGATCGGGAGAGGCACACCACAGACCTGATTGGGAGGGATGGGCCAAAGGCCCCATCGGGAAAGATGGGCCACAGGCCCAATTGGGAGAGGCGCACCACAGGCCCGATTGGGAGAGGCGGGCCCAGGCCCGATCTGGAGAGACGGGTCACGGGCCCGATCAGGAGAGATGGGCCACAGTCCCGACTGGGAGAGACAGATCACAGGCCCAATGGGCAGAGACATATCATAGGCCCAATCAGGAAAGGCAGGCCACAGGTAAGAATGTGAGATATGAGCTACAGGCCCGATCAGGAGAGACGCACCATAGGCCCGATCAGGAGAGGCAGGCCACAGGCCCAATCAGGAGAGGCGCACCACAGGCTTGATCGGCAGAGATGGGCCACAGGCCCGATCAGGAGAGATGCACCATTGGCCCCATCGGGAGAGACGGGCCACAGGCCCAATTGGGAGAGATGAGCAACAAGCCCGATCGGGAGGGATGCACCATAGGCCTAATCGGGAGAGATGGGCCACAGGCCCGATGAGGAGAGTTGAGCCACAGGCCCAATTGGGAGGGATGCACCACAGGCCGAATTAGGAGAGATGGACCACAGGCCCAATCGGGAGGGATGGGCCAAAGGCCTGATCATGAGAGACACACCACAGTCCCGATTGGGAGAGACGTGTCACAGACGCGTTCAGGAGAGGACAACACAGGCCCAATCGGGAGAGACGGGACACAGGCACGATCGGGAGAGACACAACACAGGCCCAATCCAGAGAGACGCGCCACAGGCCCGCTTGAGAGAGACTCGCCACAGGCCCAATTTGCAGAGGCGCACCACAGGCTCGATCGGGAGAGACGGGCCACAGGCGCGATCAGTAGAGACGCACCACAGGCCCAATTGGACGAGAAGGGCCTCAGGCCCGATCAGAAGAGGCGCACTACAGGCCCAATTGGGAGAGGCGCACTACAGGCTCAATTGGCAGAGACGGGCCACAGGCGCAATCGGGAGAGATGGGCAAGAGACCCCATCAGGAGCGGCAGGCCACAGGCACGATCGGGAGAGACACAACATAGGCCCGATCAGGAGAGGCAGGCCACAGGCACGATGTGGAGAGATGGGCCACAGGCCCGATCAGGAAAGGCGCACTACAGGCCCGATCGGGAGAGACGGGCCACAGGCTTGATCGGGAGAGATGGACCACAGGCCCGATCGGGAGAGACGGGCCACAGGCCCGATCGGGAGAAGCGCACCACAGGCTCGATCGGGAGAGACACACCACAGGCCCGATCGGGAGAGACGTTCCACAGGGCCAATCGGGAGAGGCACACCATAGGCCCAATCTGAAGAGTTGGGCCACAACCCAATCGTGAGAGACGGGCCACAGGCCCGATCGGGAGGGACGGGCCAAAGGCCGGATCGGGAGAGACACTGCGCAGCCCCAATCGGGAGTGGTGGGCCACAGGCACAATCATGAGAGGCACACCACAGGCCCGAACGGGAGAAACACCACAAGCCCGATCGGGAGAGATGGGCCACAGGCCCGATCGGGAGAGACAGCTCATAGACCCGATCGGTAGAGACAGGCCACAGGCCTGATCGGGAGAGATGGGCCACAGGCCCGATTGGGAGAGACGGGCCACAGGCCCGATCGGGAGAGACACAATATAGGCCCAATTGGGAGAGACGGGTCACATGCGCGATCGAGAGAGACACAACACAGGCCCAATCGGGAGGGATGGGCCATAGGCCCGATCGGGAGAGGCGCACCACAGACTCGATCGGGAGAGATGGGAAACAGGCCCAATTGAGGGAGACGTGCCACAGGCCCGATCAGGAGAGACAGGTCACAGACACAATCGGGAGAGTCATGCCACAGGCCCGATTGAGAGAAACGTGCCACAGGCCCAATTGGCAGAGGCGCACCACAGGCTCGATCAGGAGAGACGGGCCACAGGCGCGATCGGGAGAGATGGGCCACAGGCCTGATTGGGAGAGATGCCCCACAGACCCAATTGGCAGAGGCGCACCATGGGCTCAATGAGCAGAGACAAGCCACAGGCGTGATTGGGAGAGAGGGGCCACAGACCCGATCGAGAGAGATGGGCCACAGGCCTGATCGGGAGAGGCGCACCACAGGCCTGATCGGGAGAGACAGGCAACAGGCCCGCTCGGGAGAGACGCGCCACAGGCCCGACTGAGAGAAACACGCCACAGGGCCAATGGGGAGAGACATACCATAGGCCCAATCAGGAGAGGCAGACCACAGGCCCGATCGGGAGAGGCGCACCACAGGCACGATGAGGATAGACGGGCCACAGGCCTAATTGGCAGAGATGCACCACAAGCCCAATTGGGCGAGAAAGGCCGCAGGCCCGATCGGGAGAGTGGGGCCACAGACCCAATTGGGAGAGACGCACCACAGACCTGATCGGGAGAGATGCACCACAGGCTTGATCGGGAGATACGGGCCAAAGGCCCGATCGGGAGAGACAGGCCACAGACCCGATTGAGAGAGATGCGCCACAGGCCCGACTGGGGGAGGAACGGCACAGGTCCGATCGGGAGAGGCGGGTCCAAGCCCGATCTGGAGAGGTGGGCCACAGGCACAATCGGGAGAGATGGGCCGCAGGTCCGATCGGGAGAGGCACACCACAGACCTGATTGGGAGAAACGGGCCACAGGCCTGATCGGGAGAGATGGGCCACAGGCCCGATCAGGAGAGATGGGCCATAGGCCCAATCAGGAGAGATGGGCTACAGGCCCGATCGGGAGAGGCACACCACAGACCTGATTGGGAGCGACGGGCCACAGGCCCCATCGGGAGAGATGAGCCACAGGCCCAATTGGCAGAGGCGCACAACAGGCCCGATTGGGAGAGGCGGGCCCAGGCCCGATCAGGAGAGATGGGCCACAGTCCCGACTGGGAGAGACGGATCACAGGCCCAATGGGCAGAGACATATCATAGGCCCAATCAGGAAAGGCAGACCACAGGTAAGAACGGGAGAGATGAGCCACAGGCCCGATCAGGAGAGACGCACCATAGGCCCAATCAGGAGAGGCAGGCCACAGGCCCAATCAGGAGAGGTGCACCACAGTCTTGATCGGAAGAGATGGGCCACAGGCCCGATCAGGAGAGATGCACCATTGGCCCCATCGGGAGAGATGGGTCACAGGCTCGATTGCAAGCGGCAGGCCACAGGCCCGGTCGGGATAGACGGGCTATAGGCCCAATCGGGAGAGACAGGCCACAGGCCCAATTGGGAGAGATGAGCAACAAGCCCGATCGGGAGGGATGCACCATAGGCCTAATCGGGAGAGATGGGCCACAGGCCCGATGGGGAGAGTTGAGCCACAGGCCCGATCAGGAGGGATGCACCACAGGCCCGATTGGGAAAGATGAGCCATAGGCCCGATCGGGAGAGATGGGCCATAGGCCCAATCGGGAGCGACAGGCCACAGGCCCGATCAGGAGAGATGAGACACAGGCCCGATCGGGACAGACGGGTCACAGGTCCGATAGAGAGAGATGGGTCACAAGCCCAATCGGGAGAGAAAGCTCACAGACCCGATTGGGAGAGAAGCGCTACAGGCCCGATCGGGAGAGGCACACCACAGGCCCGATCGGGAGAGACACCACAGGCCTGATCGGGAGAGATGGGCCATAAACCAATCAGGAGAGACGGGTCACAGGCCCGATTAGGAGAGATGCGCCACAGGCCTGACTGGGAGAGGAACGCCACAGGTCCGATCGGGAGTGGCGTGTCCAGGCCCGATCTGGAGAGGTGGGCCACAGGCACAATCGGCAGAGATGGGCCACAGGCCCGATCGGGAGAGGCACACCACAGACCTGATTGGGAGAGACGGGCCACAGGCCTGATCGGGAGAGATGGGCCACAGGCCTGATCAGAAGAGGTGGGCCACAGGCCCAATCAGGAGAGATGGGCCGCAGGCCCGATCGGGAGCGGCACACCACAGACCTGATTGGGAAGGACGGGCCACAGGCCTGATCAGGAGAGAAGGGCCACAGGCCCAATTGGGACAGGCGCACCACAGGCCCGATCGGGAGAGGCGGACCCAGGCCCGATCTGGAGAGATGGGTCACAGGCCCGATCGGGAGAGACGGGCCCCAGTCCCGATTGAAAGAGCCGGGTCACAGGCCCGATGGGGAGAGACATATCATAGACCCAATCAGGAGAGGCAGGCCACAGGTAAGATCGGGAGAGATGAGCCACAGGGCCGATCGGGCGAGACGGGCCACAGGCTCGATTGGGAGAGACGCACCACAGGCCCGATCGGGTGAAACGGGTCACAGGCTCGATTGGGAGAGACGGGCCACAGGCCCGATCGGGAGAGATGAGCCACAGGCCCAATTGGGAGGGATGCACCGTCGGCCCAATCGGGAGAGACGGGCCACAGGCCCGATCAGGAGAGATGAGCCACAGGCCCGATCGGGAGAGATGGGCCACAACCCAATCGGGAGAGACAGGTCACAGGCCCGATTAGGAGAGATGGGCCACAGGCCCAATCGGGAGGGATGGGCCAAAGGCCTGATCATGAGAGACACACCACAGTCCCGATTGGGAGAGACGTGCCACAGGCGCGTTTGGGAGAGACACAACACAGGCCCAATTGGGAGAGACGGGACACAAGCCCGATCGGGAGAAACACAACACAGGCCCAATCCGGAGAGATGGGCCACAGGCCCGATCGGGAGAGACGGGCCACAGGCACGATCGGGAGAGACACAACAAAGGCCCAATCCGGAGAGATGGGCCACAGGCCCGATTGAGAGAGGCGCACCACAGGCTCGATTGGCAGAGATGGGCCACAGGCCCAATTGAGTGAGACGCGCCACAGGCCCAATCAGGAGATACGGGTCACAGACCCAATCGGGAGAGACGCGCCACAGGCCCGCTTGAGAGAGACTCGCCACAGGCCCAATTTGCAGAGGCGCACCACAGGCTCGAGCGGGAGAGATGGGCCACAGGCGCGATTGGTAGAGACGCACCACAGGCCCAATTGGACGAGAAGGGCCTCAGGCCCGATCAGGAGAGGCACACCACAGGCTCAATTGGCAGAGACGGGCCACAGGCACAATCGGGAGAGATGGGCAAGAGACCCGATCAGGAGCGGCAGGCCACAGGCACGATCGGGAGAGACACACCATAGGCCCGATCAGGAGAGGCAGGCCACAGGCACGATCTGGAGAGATGGGCCACAGGCCCGATCAGGAAAGGCGCACTACAGGCCCAATCGGGAGAGACGGGCCACAGGCTTGATCGGGAGAGATGGGCAACAGGCCCGCTCGGGAGAGACTGGATACAGGCCCGATCGCAAGAGGTGCAGCACAGGCCCACTCGGGAGAGACGCGCCACAGGCCCGCTTGAGAGAAATGCGCCACAGGCCCGATGGGGAGAGACATACCATAGGCCCAATCAGGGGAGGCGCACCACAGGTCCGATCGGGAGAGGCGGGCCCATGCCCAATCTGGAGAAACGGGTCACAGGCACGATCAGGAGAGGCAGGCCACAGGCCCGATTGAGAGAGACGCTACACAGGTCCGATCAGGAGAGACGGGCCAAAGGCCCAATCAGGATAGATGGGCCACAGGACCAGGGAGAGACGGGCCACAGGCCCGATCAGGAGAGAGGAGCCACAGGCCCGATCGGGAGGGATGCACCACAGGCCCAATCGGGAAAGATGGGCCACAAACTCGATCGGGAGAGATGAGCCACATGCCCGATCGGGAGGGATGCACCACAAGCCTGATCAGGAGCGACAGGCCACAGGCCTGGTCAGGATAGATGGGCCACAGGCCCAATCGGGAGAGGCAGGCCACTGGCCCGATTGGGAGGAATGCACCACAGGCCCGATCAGGAAGGACGCGCCACAGGCCTGCTCGGGAGAGATGGGCCAGAGGATACGACCGGGCGAGACCGGCCACAGGCTCGATTGGGAGAGATGCACCACATGCCCGCTCAGGAGAAATGGGTCACAGACTTGATCGGGAGAGATGAGCCACAGGCCCGATCGGGAGGGATGCACCATAGGCCCAATCGGGAGAGATGGGCCACAGGCCCGATCAGGAGAGATGAGCCACAGGCCCGATCGTGAGAGACGGGTCACAGGTCCGATTGAGAGAGACGCAACACAAGCCCGATCGGAGAGACAGCTCACAGACCCGATAGGGAGAAATGCGCCACTGGCCCGATTGGGAGAGAAGCGCTACAGCCCCGATTGGGAGATGCACACCACAGGCCCAATCGGGAGAGACACCACAGGCCCGATTGGGAGAGATGGGCCACAGGCCCGATCGAGAGAGACAGCTCACAGACCCGTTCGGTAGAGATGCACCATCGGGCTAATTGAGTGAGGCACACCACAGGCTTGATCGGGAGAGATGGGCCACAACCCAATCGGGAGAGACACCACAGGCCCGATCGGGAGACATGGGCCACACGCCCGATCGGGAGAGACAGCTCACAGACCCGATTGGTAGATATGCACTACAGGGCCAATTGGGTGAGGTGCACCACAGGCCTGATCGGGAGAGGAGGGCCACAACCCAATCGGGAGAGATTGGCCACAGGCCCGATTAGGAGAGACGGGCCACAGGCCCAATTGGGAGGGATGAGCCAAAGGCCCGATCACGAGAGACACACCACAGGCTCAATTGGGAGAGATGGGCCACAGGTCCGATCGGAAGAGACACACCACAGGCCCGATCGGGAGAGATGGGCCACAGCCCTGATCGGGAGAGACAGCTCACAGACCCAATCGGTTGAGATGCACCATAGGGCCAATTGGGTAAGGCACACCACAGGCTTGATCAGGAGAGATGGGCCACAACCCAATCGGGAGAGACACCACAGGCCCGATCGGGAGATATGAGCCACAGGCCCGATCGGGAGAGACAGCTCACAGACCCGATCGGTAGATATGCACTACAGGGCCAATTGGGTGAGGTGCACCACAGGCCTGATCGGGAGAGATGGGCCACAACCCAATCGGGAGAGACGGGCCACGGGCCCGATTAGGAGAGACGGGCTATAGGCCCGATCAGGAGGGATGGGCCAAAGGCCCGATCACGAGAGACACACCACAGGCCCAATCGGGAGAGACGGGCCACAGGCCCGATCGGGAGAGACACACCAAAGGCCCAATCGGGAGAGGCACACCGCAGGCCCGATCGGACTCCCGATCGCGCCTGTGGCCCGTCTCTCCCGATCAGGCCTGTGGCCCGTCTTTCCCGATCGGGCCTGTGGTGTGCCTCTCCCGATTGGGCCTGTGGTGTGTCTCTCCCAGTCGGGCCTGTGGCCCGTCTCTCCCGATCGGGCCTGTGGTGTGCCTCTCCCAATTGGGCCTGTGGTGTGTCTCTCCCAGTCGGGCCTGTGGCCCATCTCTCCCGATTGGGCCTGTGGTGTGTCTCTCGTGATTGGGCCTTTGGCCCATCCCTCCCGATTGGACCTGTGGCCTGTCTCTCCTAATCGGGACTGTGGCGCGTTTCTCCTGATTGGGTTGTGGCCCATCTCTCCCAATCAGGCCTGTGGTGCACCTCACCCAATTGGCCCTGTAGTGCATATCTACCGATCGGGTCTGTAAGCTGTCTCTCCCGATTGGGCCTGTGGCTCATGTCTACCGATCGGGCCTGTGGTGTCTCTCCCGATTGGGTTGTGGCCCATCTCTCCCGATCAAGCCTGTGGTGTGCCTCATCCAATTGGCCCTATGGCGCGTCTCTACCGATCGGGCCTGTCACCCATCTCTCCAGATCGGACCTGGGCCCCCTCTTCTGATCGGGCCTGTGGTGCGCCTCACCCGATCGGGCCTGTGGTCTGCCTCTCCTGATTGAGGCTTTGGTATGTCTCTCCCCATCAGGCCTGTGGCACGTTTCTCTCAATCGGGCCTGTGGCGCATCCCTCCCGAGTGAGCCTGTGCTGCGCCTCTTGCGATCGGGCCTGTGGCCCGTCTCTCCCTATCAGGCCTGTGGCCCATCTCTCCTGATCGAGCCTGTGGTGCGCCTCTGCCAATTGGGCCTGTGGCCAGTCTCTCCTAATCGAGCCTGTGGTGCGCCTCTCCGATCGGGCCTGTGGTCTGCCTCTCCTGATTGAGGCTTTGGTATGTCTCTCCCCATCAGGCCTGTGTCGCGTTTCTCTCAATCGGGCCTGTGGCGCGTCTCTCCCGAGTGGGCCTGTGCTGCGCCACAACTGATCGGGCCTGTGGCCTGCCTCTCCTGATCGGGCCTATGGTGTGTCTCTCCCAATCGTGCCTGTGGCCTGCCTCTTCTGATTGGGCCTCTTGCCCATCTCTCCCGATCGCGCCTGTGCCCCGTCTCTCCCAATCAGGCGAGGCAGGCCACAGGCCTGATCGGGAGAGGCGCACCACAGGCCCGATCGGGAGAGACGCGCCACAGGCCCGATTGAAAGAAACACGCCACAGGCACGATCGGGAGAGACATACCAAAGCCCCAATCAGGAGAGGCGCACCACAGGCACGATTAGGAGAGACGGGCCACAGGTCTGATTGGGCGAGATGGGCCACAGGCCCAATTGGCAGAGGCGCACCACAGGCTTGATCGGGAGAGATGGGCTACAGGACCGATCGGGAGAGACGGGCCACAGGCCCAATTGGCAGAGATGCACCACAGACCCGATTGGGAGAGAGGGGCCACAGGCCCAATTGCCAGAGATGCACCACAGGCCCGATCGGGAGAGACGTACCACAGGCCTGATCGGGAGTGACGGGCCACAGACCCGATCGGGAGAGAAGGGCCACAGACCCGATTGAGATAGATGCGCCACAGGCCCGATTGGGGGAGGCGCACCACATGTCCGATCGGGAGAGGCAGGCCCAGGCCCAATCTGGAGAGATGGACCACATGCCCAATCGGGTGAGCCGGGCCACAGGCCCGATCGGGAGAGGCACACCACAGGCTCAATCGGGAGAGATGGGCCACAGGCATAATTGGGATAGACGGGCCACAGGCCCGATCAGGAGAGATGGGCCACAGGCCCAATTGGCAGAGACGCACCACAGGCCCAATTGGGTGAGAAGGGCCACAGGCCTGATCGGGACAGAATGGCCACAGACCCGATCCGGAGAGATGCACCACAGGCCCGCTCGGGAGAGAGGGGCCACAGACCCGATCAGGAGAGACACAACACAGGCCTGATTAGGAGAGACGCACCACAAGCCTGATCGGGAGTGATGGGCCATAGGCCCGATCGGGAGAGAAGGGCCACAAACCCGATTCAGATAGATGCGCTACAGGCCCGATTGGGGGAGGCGCACCACATGTCCGATCGGGAGAGGCGGGCCCAGGCCCGATCTGGAGAGACGGGCCACATGCCCAATCGGGTGAGCCGGGCCACAGGCCTGATCGGGAGAGAAGGGCAACAGGCCCGATTGGGAGAGACACACCACAGGCCCGATCGGGAGAGGCACACTACAGGCCCAATCGCAAGAGGCGCAGCACAGGCCCGCTCGGGAGAGACGCGCCACATTCCCGATTGAGAGAAACGTGCCACAGACATGATCAGATAGACGGGCCACAGGCCCGATCAGGAGAGGCAGGCCACAGGCCTGATCAGGAGAGGCAGACCACAGGCCCGATTGGGAGAGGGGCACCACAGGCCCGATCAGGAGAGATGGGCCACAGGCTCGATCGGGAATGATGGGCCACAGGCCCAATTGGGAGAGGCGCACCACAGGCATGATCGGGATATACGGGCCACGGGCCTGATCGGGCGAGACGGGCCACAGGCCCAATCGGTAGAGACGGGCCACAGGCCCAATTGGGAGAGGCGCACCACAGGCACGATCGGGATATACGAGCCATAGGCCCAATCGGGAGAGGCAGGCCACTGGCCTGATCAGGAGAGGCAGGCCACAGGCCCGATCAGGAGAGAGGGACCACAGGGCCAATTGGCAGAGATGCACCACAGGCCTGATCAGGAGAGACGCACCACAGACCTGATCGGGAGAGATGGGCCATAGGCCCGATTGGGAGAGGCGCACTACAGGTCTGATCGGGAGAGGAGGGTCCAGGCCCGATCTAGAGAGACGGGCCACATGCCCAATCGGGCGAGACAGGCCACAGGCCCAATCGGGAGAGGCACACAACAGGCCCGATTGGGAGGGTTGGGCCACAAGCCCGATCGGGAGAAACAGGCCACAGGCCCAATTGGGAGAGGCGCACCACAGGCCTGATCGGGAGAGATGGGTCATAGGCCCGATCAGGAGAGGCAGGCCACAGGCAAGATCGGGCGAGATGAGCCTCAGGCCCGATCGGGAGAGACGCACCACAGGCCCGCTCGGGAGAGAGGGGCCACAGGCCCGATCGGGAGAGACGCACCGCAGGTCTGATCGGGAGAGAGGCACCACAGACCTGATCGGGAGAGACGGGGCCATAGGCCCGATCAGGAGAGGCAGGCCGCAGGCAAGATCGGGAGAGATGAGCCGCAGGCCCGATCAGGAGAGACGCACCACAGGCCCGCTCGGGAGAGAGGGGCCACAGGCCCGATCGGGAGAGACGCACCACAGGTCTGATCGGGAGAGAGGCACCACAGACCTGATCGGGAGAGACGGGGCCATAGGCCTGATCAGGAGAGGCAGGCCGCAGGCAAGATCGGGAGAGATGAGCCGCAGGCCCGATCAGGAGAGACGCACCACAGGCCTGCTCGGGAGAGAGGGGCCACAGACCCGATTGAGAGAGATGCACCACAGGCCCGATTGGGAGAGGCACATCACAGGTCTGATCGGGAGAGGTGGGCCCAGGTCCGATCTGGAGAGACGGGCCACATGCCCAATCAAGCGAGATGGGCCACAGGCCCGATCAGGAGAGGCGGGCCACAGACCCAATCAGGAGAGATGGGCCGCAGGCCCGATCAGGAGAGGCACACCACAGGCCCGATTGGGAGGAATGGGCCACAGGCCCGATCGGGAGAGTCAGGCCACAGGCCCGATGGGGAGAGACGTACCATAGGCCCGATCATGAGAGGCAGGCCACAGGCAAGATCGGGAGAGATGAGCCACAGGCCCGATCAGGAGTGGCAGGCCACAGGCCCAGTCGGGATAGACAGGCCACAGGCCCAATCTGGTGAGATGGGCTACAGGCCCGATCGGGAGAGATGCGCCACAGGCTCGATCAGGAGAGACAGGCCACAGAACCGATCGGGAGAGTTACACCACAGGCCCGTTTGGGAGACACAGGCCACAGGCCCAATCGAGAGAGGCACACCACAGGCTCGATCGGCAGAGACGGGCCACAGGCCCGATCAGCAGAGACGCACCACAGGCCCGATTGGGAGAAACAGGCCACAGGACCAATCGGGAGAGGCACACCACAGGCTCGATCGGCAGAGACAGGCCACAGGCCCGATCAGCAGAGACGCACCACAGGCCCGATCGGGAGAGACAGGTCACAGGCCTGGTTGGGAGAGATGCACCACAGGCCCAATCGGGAGAGACAGGCCACAGGCCCGATCGGGAGCGGCAAGTCACAGGCCCAGTCGGGGTAGATGGACCACAGGCCCAATCTGGAGAGATGGGCCACAGGCCCGATCAGGAGAGATGAGCCACAGGCCTGATCGGGAGGGATGCACAATAGGCCCAATCGGGAGAGACGGGCCACAGGCCCGATCGGGAGAGACGGGTCACAGGCCCAATGGGGAGAGACGGGTCACAGGCCCGATGGGGAGAGGCAGGCCACAGGTCCGATCGGGAGAGATGGGCCAGAGGCCCAATCAGGAGAGACAGGCCACAGGCCCAATCGAGAGAGGCACACCACAGGCTCGATCGGCAGAGACGGGCCACAGGCCTGATCAGCAGAGACGCACCACAGGCCCGATTGGGAGAAACAGGCCACAGGATCAATCGGGAGAGGCACACCACAGGCTCAATCGGCAGAGACAGGCCACAGGCCTGATTAGCAGAGACGCACCACAGGCCCGATCGGGAGAGACAGGCCACAGGCCTGGTTGGGAGAGACGCACCACAGGCCCAATCAGGAGCGGCAGGCCACAGGCCCAGTCGGGGTAGACGGGCCACAGGCCCAATCTGGAGAGATGGGCCACAGGTCCGATCAGGAGAGATGAGCCACAGGCCTGATCGGGAGGGATGCACAATAGGCCCAATCGGGAGAGACGGGCCACAGGCCCGATCGGGAGAGATGAGCCACAGGCCCGATCGGGAAAGATGCACCACAGGCCCATTTGGGAGAGATGGGTCACAGGCCCGATTGAAAGCGGCAGGCCACAGGCCCGGTCGGGATAGACGGGCCACAGGCCCAATCGGGAGAGACGGGCCACAGGCCCGATCGGGAGGGATGCACCACAGGCCCGATCGGGAAGGACGTGCTACAGGCCCGATCGGGAGAGATGGGCCACAGGGCCAATCGGGCGAGATGGGCCACAGGCTCGAATAGGAGAGACGCACCACAGGCCCGCTCGGGAGAAACGGGTCACAGGCCCGATCGGGAGATACAGACCACAGGCCCGATTGGGAGAGACGGGTCACAGGCTCGATCGGGAGAAACATGTCACAGGCCCCATCGGGAAATACGGGCCACAAGCCTGATCGGGAGATACGGACCACAGGCCTGATTGGGAGAGACGCACCACAGGCCCGCTCGGGAGAAACGGGTCACAGGCTCAATTGGGAGAGATGGGCCACAGGCCCGATCGGGAGATTCAAATAAATCAATGCATGTTGACAGCCCACTTTTAACAGCAGCTTTTGGCTTTAACTTCAAGAGGACGGGTATCGCTGACCTCGGGAACCTTGTCTGTGAAGGGGAGGCAGAAGCTCAGTGGCCATTGTGCGAGTGCGTTCATTGAGAGCTGGGAAAAGCACATAGGCCGGAATTTCCCGTTGCCAGGGGTTTAGGTTTAGAGGCGGGTTGGCAGTAAACTTGCTGAAATTGTACGTCAGGAACCCACTGTCATCCCATCGCCTCACATCTTTAACCCGGGTCCATTTCCTTGCGGCCCATGGACCTGAACGGCACAGGAGGGTGACCTCATTGAAGTAAGTAAATGCTTGTTGTGAGACCCTTAGCAGTGTTTTAACCCTAAGCTTTTGATTTTCCCTGGATGACCACGGCAAACACGCAGCTCGGGACCCTTATCTGTCAACGTGGGGCTGCAGCTCAGTGTCTATTGTGCGAGCTCGCTAATGGAGAGCATGGAAAACTCAATAAGCACTCCCACAGGACATCTCAGTACTTGCTTACGGTATAGACTCCATTTTGTGCACAGATTTAGGTGTGTGTTTGCAAGTCTTTAGATTAGTTTGCAAGTCTTTTGTGCAACCTCGGAAGCCACTCTCAACACATTGCCAGTAACTATCACACTCTTGACAGATTGCTTCTCTGGACTTTACTTTATCTAGTACATCAGCATGGTGGAGTTTATAGTATCTCACCATGGTCCTCAGAGTCTGACCACGATGAACCCCAACACCAACAGCAGCAACAGTAACACCACCAGCCTTCTCCTCAACGACCTGATGCCCCACACGCCAGAGGGCATCAGCGCAGGGCTGCCCCACGCCGGAGGTGATACCCCCAACACAGGGATTACAGGCAGAGGATGAGCTTCCTCAACATGACTGAGCAGCAGTGCTTCAGGAGGCTCTGGCTATCACAACACATCATCCCAGACACTTGCAAGACCCGCAGCCCAGAGGAGTGGGTCACCAATAGCTGTCAAAGTCACCAGCGCCCTCAAGTTCTTCCCCTCAGGGTCCTTCCAGGGATCTGCTGCAGATATTTGTGGCATTTCGCAGTCGGCCGCTCACAGATAAATTGGACAAATCAAATTGGCAATGGTAGCCATGAAGACAAGTTCATAGAGTGCATTTGAGACAGTTTCTTAGAACAATAGGTTATGGAACTAAGCAGGGAACAAGATCTGGTAATGTGCAATGAGACAGGATTAATTAATGATCTCATAATAAAGAATCCTCTAGGGAAGACTGATCATAACACGATAGAATTTCACATTCAATTTGAGGGTGAGAAACTTGGGTCTGAAACTAGTGTCTTAAACCTAAATAAAGGTATGAAGACAAAGTTGGCTAAAGTGGACTGGGAAATAGATTAAAAGTTAAGACGGTAGATAAGTAGTGGCAGACATTTAAGGAGATATTTCATAATTCTCAACAAAGATATATTCCACTGAGAAAGAAAGACTTTATGAGAAGCAGGAACCATCTGTGGTGAACTAAGGAAGTGAAGGATGGTATCAAATTGAAAGAAAAGGCATACAATGTTGTGAAGATTAGAGGTCGGCCAGAAGATTGCATAACATTTTTAGAAACCAGTAAAATCTTCTACAAGTATATAAAAAGGAAGAGAGTAGCTAAAGTAAATGTTGGTCCCTTTGGGAAAGAGACTGGGGAATTAATAATGGGAATCCAGGAAATGGCAGAGACTTTGAACAAATATTTTGTGTCGGTCTTCATAATGGAAGACACTAAAAGCATCCCAATAATAATAGCAAATCAGCGGGCAAAAGGGAGGAAGGAACTTAAAACAATCATTAACACAAAAGAAAAATTACTAGGCAAACTAATGGGTCTAAAGGCTGACAAATCCTCTGGACCTGATGGCCTGCATCCTAGGGTCTTAACAGAAATGACTGCAAAGATAGTAGATGCATTGGTTGTAATCTACCAAAACTCCCTGGGTTCTGGAAAGGTCTCAGTGTATTGGAAAACTGCAAATGTAACAGCCCCATTCAAGAAAGGAGGGAGACAGAACGCAGGAAACTATAAACCAGTTAGCCTAACATCTGTCATTGGGAAAATGCTGGAATCCATTATTAAGGAAGTTATAGCAGGACATTTAGAAAATCATAATACAGTGAAGCAGAGTCAACATGGTTTTATGAAAAGGAAATCGTGTTTGACAAATGTATTAGAGATCTTTGAGGATGTAATGAGCAGGGTGGATAAAGAAGAAGCAGCAGATGTAGTGTATTTGGATTTCCAAAAAGTATTCGATAAGGTGCCACCTTAAGACCCCGACCTGCGAGAGACCATCAGCGGCAGGCCGGGGCCATAAAAGGAGCAGCGAGCAGTGGCCTGGAGCAGCATGGCAGCATACCACATCAAGGTACAGCGCGAACTGGTGCAGGAAGATGACGGCAGCGAAGAGGGACATCATCAAGGTCCAGGTCGGTGATTGGAGCGTGGGCACATACAGCAGGAACGGCGAGGTCGGGGCAAAGGAGCGGCGAGAGATTATAGAGGGATGTGATCGGGGTCAAGGAGAGGCGAGAGTTCGGGGTCCAGAAGAGGCAAGAGCCCTGGGGTAGCACGGGACAGCCCACACTGCGATATGTGTGCGCACTAGGTCCATGCAGCAGAGCTGGTCTCCAGTTGTCCTGGGTAATCCTTGCCACTGGACCAAGACCTAGCTCTGTCAAGCCCGTGTGGTGGCTGGTGTGCACAGGAATCTTCCACCCTTCAAGATGTAGTTCTTGATCTGGAATTTAAACACCTGTGAACTCATCCCTTTTTGGCATGGAAGCAAGTCATCTTCACTTCAAGGGACTGCTTATGACGATGATGACATAAAAGGTTACAACACAAGATAAGAGCTCACGGGTTGGGGGCAATATATTAGCGTGGATGAAGGATTGGCTAACTAACAGAAAACAGAGAGCCAGGATAAATGGGTTATTTTCCGGTTGGCAAACTGTATCTAGTGGGGTGCCATAGGGATCAGTGCTGGGGCCTCAACTATTTACAATCTATATTAATGAATTGGATGAAGGGAACATGAGTACTGTAGCCAAGTTTGGTGATGATACAAAGATGGGTGGGAAAGCAAGTTATGAGGAGTATGCAAAGGGACGGAAATTGCCCTCCTTCCCAAACGGGGCACACCTACCGTTTTGTAAGTGTTCTCTCTGCCCCAATGCATGGGGCCCCATGCCCAAACCCGTGGCCAACATTGTCGGGATGACCTGGCAGACGGCCGACAATGAAAATAAAACGGCGATCGCAGCAGAGCGCCATCCCCTTTAAAGTTGGACGTGCTGCCCAGCCACAAGAAGCTTCCTGCGGCGGCTGATGCACTCCCACGGGGCAATTTTCCACGCGGGGCGGAATGGGGGTTGCCGCCGGCCGGTAAGGGGTCGGCGCGTGCCCGATGGGGCAGGAAGACAGCTGGGGCGGTCCTGTACACTGCTGCAAAAATAATGGAGGACAATTTTCAAAATAGCGGCATCTCCACACCGACCGAGCGGTGAGTCCTTTCTGACCCGTGGCCGCGGCTCTTATAGAAAGCGCCAATCTCCCCACCCCCGGCCCCCCCAAAGTCTGCAAAGGGATATAGATAGGTTTAGTGACTGGGCCAAAATTTGGCAGATGGAGTATAATGTGGGAAAATGTGAGGTTATCACTTTGGTACGAAGAATAAAAAGCAAAACATTACTTAAATGGAGAGATGCTACAGAATGCTACTGTGCAGAAGGACCTGAGTGTCCTTTTACAGCAAGTAATGGAAGGCAAATGGAATGTTGGCCTTTATTACAAGGGGGATGGAGTATAAAAGCAGGGAAGTCCTGCTACAACTGTAAAGGGTATTGGTGAGGCCACACCTAGGGTGCTGCTTGCAGTTTTGGTCTCCTTTTTTAAGGCGGGATATACTTGCATTGGAGGCAGTTCAGAGAAGGTTCACGAGGTTGATTCCTGAGATGAAGGGGTTGTCTTATGAAGAAAGGCTGAGCAGGTTGGGCCTATACTCATTGGAGTTTAGAAGAATGAGCGGTGATCTTGTTGAAATGTATAAGATTCTGAGGGGGCTCGACAGGGTAGATGCAGAGAGGATGTTTCCCCTCGTGGGAGAATCTAGAACTAAGGGGCATAGTTTCAGAATAAGGGGTCGCCCATTTAAGACGAAGATGAGGAGGAATTTCTTCTCTTAGAGGGTCATGAATCTTTGGAATTCTCTACCCCAGAGAGCTGTGGAGGCTTGGTCATTGAATATATTTAAGATGGAGATAGACAGATTTTTGAACTATAGGGAAGTCCAGGGTTATGGGGAACAGGTAGTACAGTGAAGTTTAGGCCAAGATCAGATCAGCCATGATCTTATTGAATGGCGGAGCAGGCTCGAGGGGTGGTATGGCCTACTCCTGTTCCTATTTATTATGTTTTTATGTTCTTAGCTGCATCTCACAGGTCACAATGCCATGTTTCACAAGGCAGCTAATTCTGAGAACTCTGCCACTGATGAAGTCAGTGTTACTGAATGGGCACTGGTCTTTGCCACTCCGGCTCACGTTGTACAGGTGCAGGGCGTTATCGACTGCACACATGTGGCCATCAGGGAATCCCATCATCACCCAGGAGACTTTGTGAACAGCAATGGCTTCCACTCCCTCAATGTGCAGCTGGTCTGCAACAATACAAAGATCATCGTGCATATGTGCACCACATTCCCTGGCAGCTGCCATGATTCTTTCATGCTGCGCCAGTCCACCCTCCCTCAGCTCTTCGCCCCGTCAAACACACTTACTGACTGGTTGCTTAGAGACAAGGGAACTGAAGATATGGCTGATGACACCCTTGAGGAGGTCAAGTACTGAGGTCAAGGAGCACTACAATGAGAGCCTCATGTTCACCAGATATTTCATAGAGCAACCAATAGGCTTGCTGAAAATACGCTTCAGACACCTTGATAGATCTGGAGGAGCCCTTCAGTACGCAGCAGCCAGGGTCCCCAGAATCGTCGTCGCTTGCTGCCCGCTGCACAACATAGCGCAGCAACAAGGAATGGAGCTGCAGGAGGAGCAAGGCCCAGAACACACACCCTCTTCGGAGGAGGATAGGGAGGAGAATTGGGTGGAAAATGAGGAGGAGGAGGAAGAGCAACTTTGAATAAGTTGAAGAAATAGACAGTTTCTTAAATGATAAGGGAATAAGGGGTTATGGGGAGCGGGCAGGAAAGTGGATCTGAGTCCATGATCAGATCAGCTATGATCTTATTGAATGGCGGAGCAGGCTCGAGGGGCCGTATGGCCTATTCCTGCTCCTATTTCTTATGGTCTTATGTTCTTATGAACTTGAAGTTGTGATCGTAGTTGCTGGTGCGCACATTGCTGCCCGGGTGGTCAGGGATGGCGTAATCGTGACAGATTTGCTTAGCTTGCTCCAGTACACCCATATGGCTACCACTTGCTGATTAATATTCCGACCCTGCCCTTCCAACAACACCATTAAGCATCCCTACAATGACCAAGCCATTCATTTCACCCAAGCCCCAATTGCTCGAGGTTAAGTAATGTCTCACCATTCACTCCAAGTGACCAAGCCACTTCCCAGGTAGCAGCCAAGAATGGACAAGACCAGAAAGTGGTGCAAAGAAATACATTTATCTGTGTCATAAAAATAACTGAAACTTAACATTAACGTTTGTTCATACACCCATGTGCATACCTTTGTGTATCTCCTTTCTGCGTGCTTCTATGAGATACAACCCCTGTGGCTTCAGCAGAGGTAGAGGCAGGCTGCTCACTTCCCTGCTGTGACTGCATAGGTTTTGGGTTTTGGAGCCTGTGAGGGCCAGGCCAAAGACTGTTCCTCCTGTAACTGTGCAGGGGCAGACTCGGCCATTGGGATCTGAGGCAGCATGTGGGACTCTGACTGAGGTGGGGGGGCAATGGGGGAGAAGTAGGAGCACTTTGAGAGGAGCCCCCACTTCCACACCCCCTCTCACCATCATCCCTCTCATGGGCCACCCACATTTTTCTGCTAGCAAGGAGGTGGAGAAGACCTTGCTGCACATCAGTAGGGCGATGAAGTCCCAAGTCTAAGTTTTGATCCCTCCTAGAGGTCTATAAGCGTCTTCCATCTGTTGTCCACAGCAAGCGTGTGCTCATTGGACTGGAGCATTGGCCAATCCATGCAGGTGGCCATCCTTTCCATGGAGCAGCGCATCATCGCCATCGCCTGCAACACGGTGGTGCTCATTTTGGAGATGGACTCCTCCATTCTCTGCACATTTGCAGACATCGTTTCTGCAATTGTTGCTGCCCCTCCAAGATCTTGATGGCCTCCGAGGCTCTGTGTCTGCATTCAGCTGAGCAGAGCATGGAGCGTCCTGCGCCCTCTGCAGAGGACTCTCCACTGCTGTCCCTGTCTTCGCCACCTGCTGTTGCACAGAAAATACGAGCAGTAGTAAGCCATTCGGCCCTTCGAGCCTGCACCACCATTCAATATGATCAAGGCTGATCCTCTATCTCAGCACCATATTCCCACTTTCTCTCCATACCCCTTGATGCCTTTTGTTTCTAGAAATCTATCTATCTCCCTCTTAAATATATTCAGTGACTTGGCCTCCACAGCCTTCTGTGGTAGAGAGTTCCACAGGTTCACCGCCCTCTGAGTGAAGAAATTTCTCCTCATCTCGGTCCTAAATTTCCTACCCCGTATCCTGAGACTGTGACCCCTTGTTCTAGTCTACCCAGCCAGGGGAAACATCCTCCCCACATCCAGTCTGTCCAGCCCCGTCAGAATTTTATACTTTTTAATGAGATCCCCTCTCATTCTTCAAAACTCCAGTGAATACAGGCCTAGTCGACCCAAACTCTCCTCACATGACAGCCTGCCATCTCAGAAATCAGTCTGGTGAACCTTCGCTGCACTCCCTCTATGGCAAGTATATCCTTTCTTAGGAAAGGACACCAAAACTGCTCACTTGTGAAGCGTGAGACACCAGGTGACAACGTTACTCTATCTCGCTGTCCCCGCCGAGGTGTGTTATCTGCACTGGTGCTGGGTGCGCGTGGGTCTGCTGACGGTGTGCCCTCAGAGTGTGGAGGCTCCTCTGAGAAGTCATTTTCCTCTGGCTGGACAGTGGGGTGGGGGTGCCGTTGATGGACCTGTGAGGGAGTAAAGCGATGATTTAGAAATGTTATATTAAGAAATAGGTAACATTACCATTATGCACATGATGACATTTTGTCACCAGGATTACATCTCCGTTTCCCACTGTCAGCAGCTCTGCAACTCGCAATATCTCCAGGGTCTTGTCCTCTGTTGGTGTCTGTTGGTGTCTGCACTATACTATATTTATTAATCGCTTATTTTTACATTTTTACAGCTAGTTAATCGAACAACTGTTAGTACTGTTGGCCACGCTTCTCTGCCTCTCCCTGGGCTCTCTTCTCCTGCAAGGAGGGAAAGAAGGGACCTTTGAGTGTGAGTGATGGAATGAGTGTAAGGAATTCATAGGCAAGTGGAGGGTGACTATGAGGGAGTGTGGTGACATTCCCAAATGGCTTCCTCCTGTGTTGCTTGCTATGGTTACACTAAGATGAGAGTGAGAGTGAGGGGCAGTTAGTCAGATGGGGATGTGAGCACGTGCATAGACAGAGAGGGAATGGGTGGAGGTACAAGGTAAGTTGGTGCGAGGAGCAGGCTTAGGTAGGGAGAGTGATGGGGATGTGGTGACTGACACAGCAGGAGGAAGATGAGTGTGGTACTGTACTCACCTTTCCTGACCTCAGGAGATCTTTGAATCATTTCCCGGGCTGGATCCAGCTCCTCCTGACAATAGCCCTGCTGGTGATCTCCTCCGTGGTCTCCAAGCATGCCTCTTAGTGTCTCTGGATGGTATTTTCCGCTTATCACCTGGGAAGAGGACCTCCCTGCGTGCTCTGACTCCCTGGACCAGCACTTTCAGGCGAGCCGCTGGGAATCTTGGCTCAGCCTTCCGTCTGTGTATCTCCATGAGCCACACAAATCTCATTATTATGCAGCAATTTGGAGCTCTTCCAAACAGACTACTCTCTCCTACAGCAACATTCAACTGAGATGTGTGCAAGGCTGTTTTAAATATCCGCGCTGAAAACCCTGCTGCCGCACTATGTTGTGCAACGCGCAGCAGGCCACGGTGATTCTGGAGACCCTGTTGGTACATACTGAAGGGCTCCTCCGGACCTGTCAAGGCATCTGAAGCACATCTTCATCATGCTGATTGCTTGCTCTGTGGCACATCTGGTGGATATGTGGCTGTCATTAGATAAGAACATAAGAAATAGGAGCAGGAGTAGGCCATACGGCCCCTCGAGCCTGCTCCGCCATTTAATACGATCATGGCTGATCCGATCATGGACTCAGGTCCACTTCCCTGCTCATTCCACATAACCTCTTATTCCCTTATCGGTCATTATAACACTCCTCGGCCTCATTGCGAAGGCCAAGCAATGTGGATAGCCCTTGTCTCCAAGCAGCCAGCCGATAAGTTTGTTTGGCGGGGTGAAGAGCTGAGGGAGGGTGGACTGGTGCAGCACAAAAGAGTCATGACAGCTGCCAGGGAATCTGGCACACACATGCATGATGATCTTTTTATGGTTGTAGATGAGCTGCACATTGAGAGGCTGGAAGCCTTGCAGTTCAGAAACACTCCTGGGTGATCTGGGGTGCCTTGATGGCCACATGTGTGCAATTGATGAAGTCCTGCATCTGTGGGAAGCCAGCCCGAGCCACAAAGCTGAGCATCTGCTAAGTAACACTGGCTTCATCAATGGCAAAGTTTACATAATTGGCCGACTTGTGAAACATGACATTGGTGACCTGGGTGATGCATCTGTGGGCGGCCAACTGCGAGATCCTGCAAATGTCTGCTGCAGATCCCTGGAAAGAGCCTGAGATGAAGAGGTTGAGACCGGTGGTGACTTTGATAGCCGCTGGTAACATGTGTCCACCAGGTCCTCTGGGCAGCAGGTCTTCTTCCAGCAAGCTACAAATGTCTGCAGTGACCAGGCGCAAAAGCCTGAGCCTCCTGAAGCACTGCTGCTCAGTCATGTCCAGGAAGCTCATCCTCTGTCTGCATTCCCTGTGTTGGGGGTATCGCCTCCGGCATGGTGCACCCCTGTGCTGACCCCCTCTCTCCTGTGGAGCATCAGGTTATTGAGGAGACGGCTGGTGTTACTGCTGCTGCTGGTGTTGTTGGTGCTGGAGCTTATCTTGGTCCAATTCTGAGGTCCAAGGTAAGATGGAATAAGTGGCACCCATGCTGATCTAATAAATGGAGATCAGAGGCACAATCCTTCAATGTACTGAGAGTGACTGGCAATGTGCTGAGAGTGGCTTACGAGGTTGCAGAAATCACCTGAAACCTCCTGAAAGTGGAATCTCTGCAAACAATGGAGTCAGCACGAGCCTTTCCCTACAGCAAGGCAGCAGGTGTAAGGAGGGAGTATTTGTGTCACTTAATGGACTCGCACAATGGCCACTGAGCTTCTGCTTCCCCTTCACAGGCGGGTTTCCGAGGTGCGTGAATCCCGTGCGCAACGTTTAAAGCTCAAACCTGAGGTTAAAAAGGTAGTTAAGAGTCTGTAATTGAGCAGTTAAGTACCTCAGTGAGGTCAGCCGCCTCTCCTGAGTGGGTCTGTGACGAAGCATCGGAACGCGGCTGAGTTAGCCGCAGATGTCGGCGGGATGATGGTGGGATGCCGACGCACTGTCAATTTCCGCGCTTTGAACGGCCGCCCCGCCCCAAACCCGCATGCTACTAGACTGCTCAACCAGTGGAAATCGTTTCTCTCCAGCTACCCTATCAGTTCCTCTCAATATCTTCAATAAAATCAACCTCTAACCTTCTAAATTCCAGGTAATACAACACTAGTTTGTGGAATCTCACCTCGTAACTTAACCCTTGGATTCCAGGTCTCCTTCTGGTAAACCTACGCTGCACTCCCTCCAAGACCAATATATCCTTCCTAAGATGTGGTGCCCAGTTAGAATTCAGTACACCCAATGTGCGCTGCACCTTACCCGACCTGAACGCATTTGGAATACTGGGTTCAGCTCATTCGTGAAACCGAGAGTCTACCCATATATACATTTTGGAAAGTGCAGTAGTGTGGTATTTGGGTGCTAGCTAATGTGCGGGTCATTAAGAGGGATCGGTTCTACATGTCAGTGCCAGTCCAATGGTTGTTATAAGCTACCACACTCGACCAGCTCCGCTGGGCAGGCCACATAGTTCACATGCCAGACACGAGTACCAACGCAAGCGCTCTACTCGGAACTCCTTCATGGCAAATGAGCCCAAGGTGGGCAGAGGGAACGTTTCAAGGACACCCTCAAAGCCTCCCTGATAAAATGCAGCATCCCCACCAACACCTGGGAGTCCCTGGCCAAAGACTACCCTAAGTGGAGGAAGTGCATCCGGGAGGGCGCTGAGCACCTCGAGTCTCATCGCTGAGAGCATGCAGAAAACAAGCTCAGGCAGCAGAAGGAGTGTGTGGCAAATCAGACTCCCCACCCACCCTTTCCTTCAACCACTGTCTGTCCCACCTTTGACATAGACTGTAATTCCTGTATTGAACTGTTCAGTCACCGAAGGACATATTTTTTGAGTGGAAGCGAGTCTTCCTCGATTCTGAGGGAGTGCTTATGATTGATTCTCCATACCTGCCCCATGGCAGGGCAGGAACCTCCACCCAGGACCGTAGATGGAAAGCCAGATGCTGCTGATGGCTGCAGGGTCATCTGGTTGCTGTGCAAAACGAGCCAGAGGATTTCCTTGGTCGTTGGACCTGAAGGCACTTCAGACGCACCTCCCACCAGGTTCCCAACCAGTGTTCTGTAGGTGGCACTTTACTCCCTCCAGCCCCAGGAATCCCATAGAACCAATCCTTCTTACTGAAATCCAGGGACAAGGCAAAGGGTCACATTTCCCCACCCCACTATTTTGCTTTTCTTATGCCAGGAATTGATCTCAACAAACGGGGTCTCGATTTAAGGTCACATCTGAAAGACGCCACCTCTGACAGTGCAGCACTCCCTCAGTACTGCGTTGGGAGTTAGCCGAGATTTTGAACTCAAGTCCCTGGAGAGGGACTTGAACCCACAACCTTCTGACTCAGAGGCGAGAGTGCTGCCCACTGAGTCACGGCTGACACTCAGTGACATTATTTCTGATTTTCATCATTTGTAGATCGACAAAAAAGTCTCATTTTGATTTAATTGTTCACATTCAGCTGCCTCTGGTGTGCATGTTAAACTACATTTAATAAAAAAAGCTGTCTTTCTCGTGTTTAACTTCCAAAAACCCAATATATGAAATTAAAGCAAAGTAAAGTTGTACATATTTTGCGGGCAGATTCCATGCCTTTGGGTGTGAAGTGATGATTCGATGTCAGAACTTTACTGGTGCACAGTTGAGATTACAAGTGCAGTTCTGTCGAGTGATAGCGCAGGTACTGCGGGTCAATTGTTTTAAATTAAATCAACTTTTAACCATATGTCTGTATGAATAAAGAAAGGTTAATGATAAAAGTTTAATAAGGACACCATTTTAAAAATGGCATTAATAAATCATGAAATGCATTAATAAATCCAGCACCATATATCAATCAATATTTAAACAAACAAAATTTAATAAGTCATGTCATTGAATCCATTAATATCTGAACTAGATCAGACAAATCAGGCTCATACCTCAGATACATAGAGGGGAATAACAGAACTGAGATATACAGGGCAGAACAATGGGCTGGCAGTGATTGATGCAGGGGATAATAGAGGGATTCGTGAGTGACACAGGGGGTAATAGAGGGATTAGTGAGTGACACGGGGTAATAGAGGGATTAGTGAGTGACACAGGGTAATAGAGGGATTAGTGAATGACACGGGGTAATAGAGAGATTAGTGAGTGACACAGGGGTTAATAGAGGGACTGGCAGTGTAATAGAGCTCCCCCTAGTGGCCTACTGCTCCATCTAGTGGCCTGCTGTTGTACCGCAACTACTGTTATAAATAATAAAGGATCATGTGGCAAGGTCACATGATGACAGTTTAGAACCATCTTGTGTAGTGTGTTTGTTAGTGATGTTGCAAGGATATATCCCAGGCATTGACTGAGCCAGAGGTTAATAAGTTTGTTACCAGTTCACATTTATTGTAGCTACTTTCTGGTTTTGATGGTGTCAGTCACTTCTGTAAGCGATCTGTGGATCGTACTTCTACGAAAGTTGACTCAAAAATGCCTTAGATGTCCCTGCACATTAGCACAATCCAGAGGCTGTAACAATACTCACCTAAACCAGATATTCATGTCTTCCACTCGGGCTCAACACTTTCTCTGAAGGCGGACCGAAACGATATTTGGGACACAGGGCCCTGATATGAAACAATAATCTGTTCTATTTCACCATAAGATGAATATACAAAAGGGCAGTTGAGATTGGACTCACGGTACAAACAATGCAACTTATCTCTGTATGATCATTCCTCAGATAATGAAGCAGTCCATGCCATCATGCAGCAAGACTGGGACGGCATTCAGGCTTGGGCTGATAAGTGGCAAGTAACATTCGCGCCACACAAGTGCCAGGCAATGACCATCTCCAACAAGCAAGAGTCTAACACTGCCCCGTGCCAAATCCCCCACCAACAACATCCTGGGAGTCACCATTGATCAGAATCTTAACTGGATCAGCCACATAAATACTGTGGCTAGAAGAGCAGGTCAGAGGCTGGGTATTCTGTGGCACATGTCACCCCTGACTCCCCAAAGCCTTTCCACCATCTACAAGGCACAAGTCAGGAGTGTGATGGATGAGTGCAGCTCCAACAACACTCAAGAAACTCGATACCATCCAGGATAGAGCAGCTCACTTGATTAGCACCCATTCCACCACCTTAAACATTCACTCCCTCCACCACCGGCACACGATGCACTGCAGCAACTCGCCAAGGCTTCTTCGACAGCATCCAAACCCGTGACCTCTACCACCTAGAAGAACAAGGGCAGCAGGCACATGGGAACACCATCACCTGCAAGATCCCCTCCAAGTCACACATCATCCTGACTTGGAAATATATCGCCGTTCCTTCATCGTTGCTGGGTCAAAATTCTGGAACTCCATCCCTAACAGCACTGTGGGAGTACCTTCACCACACGGACTGCAGCGATTCAAGAGGGCGGCTCATCACCACCTTCTCGAGGGCAATTAGAGATCGACAATAAATGTTGGCCTTGCCAGCGATGCCTACATCCTAGGAACGAATAAAAAAGAATTAAAGAATATGTGATGCTTCCCCATAATTTTTGAAAATGAAATGAATTCTCAGTTTGTGGGCCTTGCTGTCAGTGAGTATGTACTGCCCATCCTTAGTTTCCCTGAGAAGGTGGAGGTAGGCCACCAGCTTGAACCGCAAGTAATGGTTTAGATGCAACTGAGTGTCTGGTTCGGCCACTTCAGTGAACAGTTCAGAGTCAACCACGAAGGTGTGGGACGGGAGTCACAAGTTGGCTGTACCAGGCCGAGGATCGGTGAATGACTGGGGCAGAGGAGCGGAGAGAGATCGGGGCCCATGAGCGACGTGATCAGGGCCCAGGAGAGGCAAGAGTTTGGGCCCAGGAGAGGCGAGGGCTCAGGGGCAGCACGAGCCAGCCCACACTGCGATATGTGTGCGCACTGGGTCTGTGCAGCAGAGCTGGTCTCCAGTCGTCTTGGTTAATCCTTGCCATTGGACCAAGACCTAGCTCTGTCAAACCCGTGTGGTGGCTGGTGTGCAACGGCCACCACACGTTAAAAAAATCCAAGCACAGGCATCTTCCACCCTTCAACATGTAGTTCGGGACCTGGAATATTAGGTCCCTCATTGAAACACCTGTGAACTCATCCTTTTTTGGTGAGGAAGCAAGTCATCCTCGATACGAGGGACTGCCTAAGAAGTACCAGGTAAGGAGGGATGTTTTCTTTCTTTTAAGGACATTAGTGAACCAGTTGGGTTGTTATGACAATCTGACAGATCCATGGTCACTTTTACTGATACCAGCTTTTTATTTTTAAAAATCTGAACTCAATTTCTCAAACTGCCACAGTGGGATTCTGAACCCACGTTCTCTGGATTATATAATCACTACACTACCATAGCCGGGAATCCTCATCTTAAACAAGATTGTTTCTAACCATTTTTTCCTGCGGTCCAACATTCCCGCTGCCTTTTGTTACCGACTGCTGGAGAGTGGAGCGCCGACTCTGAGCTTTGGGCTGGCATCCTGCGGGATACTGGGCTCAGGTGTGTGCAGGTTATTCCCCTCTCATTGTGTGGGTTGTGGGGGCCCACCAAACCCGCCCGCTCTATCGGACTAACCACCTAATCGGCCGGTGTAAAGACCGTCACGGCAAAGGAAGGAGTGTTGACTTTGCGGCCTGTCACACTGTTAATCAGCCTGCGAGTTCATCCACCACTTTGGTTCATCCATCGCTCTGCACAGGGTGCCTTAACTGGAGGAGACTTACACAGAGCGGTCTATTTGGAAATTTGGAGAAGAGGGGGAAGGACCGCATTGTAGGAGGTATCAACCTTCGACCATTTCCAAAAAACCAAGGATAGCAGATAGGTGATTGGTTGGTGAGTATTAAGGTTTTTTTTCACTTTACTCACGAACCTAGGATTGTGGTTTAAACTAGGTGCGAGAAATGATAAAATACTGTATTAAACTTACAGCTTAACTAGTTAAACTACTTAATATAACTAGAAATAATCATTGAATATTATGGGCTGGATTTTCGGCTTTGCTGATTTCGGAGTAGTAATGGCGACGGGACAGTAAAGTTTGCACCCGGGAGCAGTTTGCCCCTCAGTCAGCAAAATTGGGCAGCCTGAGTGTCGAGTGGGGCGCTAAGGGAGGCGTTACACACCTCTCTCAGGGCGCTAGGCCTGGTGAGCAAGCAAAAATCCCGAGCTAAACAGTCGGCCTGGGAATGCTCTGAGAGAGGCCTGGGGAGAAAATAAACCTGAAAAAAACCCAACGAAAAGATTTCCAATACATAGCCCACGCCACCCCAACATAAATCATAAAACAAAATTAAAGAAAAAGCAATCACACTTACCTAAGGTGGAAATTACTTACCTCACTGCGGTCGGTCGAGGACGGACTGCCCATTTTCACAGGCGGTCCCAGCAGGGGGCGCTGTGGGTGCTATGGGTCAGGTGGGTCTCAAAAATGGAGCCGGTGTCGCAACCAGGGGCATTGCACACCGGCTCGCATCCTGCGGGCGGTAATGCCCCGTGCCCCACCGAAACCGCCCCCAAAAACCCCGGCGGGACGCGGGTAGCTGGCCGCCTGCCGAGAAGAACTCGCCGCCGCCATTGCCTCCCTCCAGGGCGAAAACAGAGGCGGTCAGGAACAGAAAATCAAGCCCAAAAACTTTAACTGATTAAATAAATAAAATAAGGCTAGATTAAGATATGGCAGGGCAGGTTGTGTGTCTTGACGGCAGTATATGGGAGTTTGTGGATAGCGAGATTGTCCTGAGAAAACACATCTGCAGCCACAGGGATTCCAACATGCCGCACTAGCCACTGCACACTCTCCTCCAGCTCAGTCACCTCCACATTGTCGGACTCGCCCCCACCAGTGGTTTGTTACTGGGCACGGTTCCGCGCCACCTTGACCTGCAAAGCAACGAAGGGTGGGTGAGTCGGAGTTTCCTGAGGCCTCGGCAATGAGTGCAAGTCTGGGTCCATTACATGCAGCTTGGAATCTCAGATGCCAGCGATCTACCATTATGAGTGTGTGCACATACAGGCCCAGCAATCAACACGCACTTCAGCTACTATATAGTGTTGGTCAGAAAGATGTTAAGGAAGAAGTTAAGGTGAAGGAGAGTCTTGCAGATGGAAGGTGAAGACTTAGGGGAACATGGACTCACCTTCAGTAGTCGAATAAGGTCTGTGAGCCTTTTCCTGCATTGGGTAGGGGTGCGTGGTGAACGGAAGTCCCCGAAACCTCCTCTTCATTCCCCCTCCATGAAGACGCTCCTAATTGGTTGCCCATCATCAGGGTAGAGTGGCCACCTCCTTCCCTCCACAGCTGGCATCAGGCTTTCCAGCTCAGCATCGCTGAAGCAGCTGGCCCTCCCCAAAGGCCCTCCTGCAGCCGTCTCCTCTGAAGCAGCTCAGACCGAAGTCACGACATGGCTGCAAAACCTGCCCCTTTAAGAAGGCCGGGGAGCAGCTGGGTTGTGAGGATCAAATTATTAGGGGCGGGATAGCGTGGTCCAAATGCCACACCCACCGCCACACCGCCGAAACAAGCCCAGTACCCGTCATTACCACTTCGCTCCGTTTAGCCACCGAAAAACGGAATTTCGTTCTTAACACCACCGCATCCATGTCGGCGGTAAGCTACGCTAAAATACGGTAGGTGCGCCCCGTTTCCAGGGGAGGGCAATTTCTAAAACAGGGGAGCTGCAGGCAATCATGCCTTGCGAGGAGCCAGACAGAGTAGGGATTACTGAGATATGGCTAAAGAAAAATCAGGACTGGGAATTAAACATTGCAGCATATAACATATTTAGCAAAGATAGAGAGGGAAATAGGGGAGATGGAGTAGTTGTACTTAGTAGGGAACAAAGTGATGCAGCTATCTTCAAGACAAATAGAATCCATATGGATAGAGATAAAAGATAATAAAGGATCAATCACACTAATAGGGGCAATCTACAGACCACCTAATAGTGGAAGGGAGGTGGAGGAAGAAATATGCAGACAAATTACGGAAATGAGTAAAAAACATAGAATAATAATCATGGAGGATTTCAACTAGCCTGATATTAATTGGACAGAAGAGGTAGGTAAAGGGGATAAGGGAATGCAGTTCTGACAATATTTGCAGAACTCCTTTCTAACCCGATATGTAAAAAGCCCATCAAGGGAGGATTCCCTATTGGATCTAGTCATGGAGAATGAACCAGACCAGATAAGAGACGTAAAAGTAGGGGAAAAGTAGGCAATAGTGATCATAATATAGTACACTTCAAGATGATAATTGAGAAGGACATAAGTATGATGAAAACCAGGTTAATAGATTGGAGAAAAACTGGGGCCCCAACTATTTATAATCTATATTGATGACTTGGATGAAGGGCTCGACTGTAATGTAGCCAAGTTTGCTGATGATACAAAGATGGGTGGGAAAACAAGTTGTGAGGAGGACACAAAAAATCTGCAAAGGGATATAGACAGGCCAAGTGAATGGGCAAACATTTGGCAGATGGAGTATAATGTGGGAAAGTGTGAGGTTATCCATTTGGCATGAAAAATAAAAAAGCAAATTATTATTTAAATGGAGAGAAACTACAAAATGCTGCAGTATGGAGCGACCTGGGGGTCCTTATGCATGAAACACAAAAGGTTAGTATGCAGGTACAGCAAGTAATCAGGAAGACAAATGGAATACTGGCCTTTATTGCAAGGGGGATGGAGTATAAAAGCAGAAAAGTCCTGCTACAACTGTACAGGGTATTGGTGAGGCCACACCTGGAGTACTGCGTACAGTTTTGACTTCCTTATTTAAGGAAGGATATACTTGCATTGGAGGCAGTTCAGAGAAAGTTCACTAGGTTGACTCGTGGGTGAAACCCTCCTCTTCACATCCTCCCATGGTCGGAGTCAGACAGGCCATTCTTGGCCTTCAGATGTTTGGACCTGCCCGTTATCAGTTATTGATGTTCAGGCTGTTCAAGTCACTTCAGCTATTGTACCAGCAAATGAATTCTTCAATTCTAACACCAGTCTGAAGGGACATCTTGGTCTTATTATTTCTTCCAATTCACAATTTCTTACATTCCCTTCTTTGAGAAGGAAATATCTTATTGACTTCTCACAACCAGTTTGACTGCTCTAGCTATTGTTAAGTTATTTGCTTGTTGCTTTCTCCACGTGGATTACTTAGTAGGGAGACTCAGAAATGAAGATTTCCCCTTTCTTACAGTCCAATCCTTTGTGGGGGTGGAGTAACCTCCGACATCTTACTCAAGTTCAATTCACTGTCCGGATGTTCCAATTTTGCCCCGCCTGGGGTATCCTCTGTTTCTTCTATCTTTCCTGATCTTACCCTGTCTGGGGTCTCCCCAACATTGCTTCGGATCTTCTCTTTCGGTGTGCTCAATTATTTTTTTTTGGTGCTGGTTAGCTACAGACATATATTAGGTACATTATCATTATAATTTGGAGAACTACCATAGTGTGTGAAATAATATGAACGTAAGGGTGTGCTGAAATATTAAGCCCAATGGGACAGGTCCTGTTAGGCCCGTAAAGCCTGGTAGTTGCGGTATTAGTGACACAGGAGGCACCATCAAAACCACCTCATACTGGATTCATGCTAGCTTTTTCCATGCTCTGTTACCTAGAAAACACAATTATTACAGTCACAGTTAAATTCAGTTTCCCATTTCAAGCGACACTACAGTTTAACATCGAATCAATAAGTCGTGGATTAAAAGATTCTCCAGATCTCACTTTTACTCATATCCATCTTGTGAATAACTCTTGCTAAACTTATTTCTCCCTAACTTGCAATTGTTCCAATCCAAAATCCCTGTAACTCCCCACTTCAACTTCGATTTGAATCTCTCTCACAGCTACCAATGTGTTTAACTCTATGCTGATTGTTTCATTAATTAGATAGATTCTCGATAGAGTATGTGCCAGTGCTTTAAAAGCTATCTCACGCTCCTGAGCCACATTAACTATTTCATGTCTTGCTGTTGTCAAGTAAATGAGCAGATCTGAGACCCGTTCTTCAGTGGCAATTAATTTGCACACTCATACCGGTGTGCTCATGCCACACGTGCCATCCTACACAAGCCTTTCTCGGGCTTTCAGGTGATCTTATCAAAAGATTGTAGTCGTCTGCAGATCTTTGCTTATCTCCCAATGCATGGTCCCGATATCTAGGGTAGTGGCCAGGCCAATCAAATTCAGTTTCTTTATAAGGTACATAGACAATGACACAAATGTCTCCAAGAGAAAGCTATCGGTTTACTATTCTTAACTACACTTTGCTGACTTTGACTGGAATGTTAGAAAAATCCAGATCTCCTGTTTCTACCTCATGCCCTCATTCACTTCCTCTTCATTTTACAAATCCCATTAATTACCATTCATATCTTATTCCTGATACCTGGAGGAGCTTTACTGTCCAAAATTATCAAATTAAAGATGGAAAACATACATCAAACATTCTAACTTGGTCCAAGTCATTAACACATTTCTAAAAAATTCTTTATAACGCATTACATTTTATTTTCCTTCTGGCACGTGGGAAAACATTCACTTCCAATTAAGGGGCTCGATTTTCCTCAGTGATTTAAGTCATATTTTGGGTGCGCACCACTTTTTTTGGCCTAAATTTAAAAATCTAAGTTTCCCCAAAGATTGTGTGCCAGATGACTCAGTTAGTCACGATTTTTTTAGGTTAGTTTTTTTTTGCACTATAGGGGGCGTAACCTGATGTCTGCGCCGGTTTTTCACAATTAAGCAAGTTTGGCCAACTTACATTTCTCCTAGGAAGGCATATGTGACCACTCCCAAAAAACCTTATGGGCACTTAAGAAAAAACAGCGCACATCAAAAAATCGGTGCAGAAAGACGCCATTGTTTTTATGAAAAGTTTTGGAGGGAGTCAAGAATATGCATCATCAAGCTTAAATTTTTCCAACTGAAAACGCAGAAAATAGAAGTTGGTCGGACGTCAGCCGGCTGAATTGGTCCCTTGCCCGGACACAAGGGCTCGGGGCTTGGCTTGAAAACAAGCCCGGGCGGGGTGGGGGGGCGGGGGGTTGTAGAAGTGAAACTGAAGAGATGTGAACCCTTACACTATGCAGCAAGCAGCATCAAATGAAGCCCGGGGGTGGTGGGGAGGTGGGGGGTTCCTGATCTAAGCAAGCCTATTGCGCATGCTCTGACCTGGGTCTGGGCCATACTAGGGCATCGACCTTGGGGAGAGAGACAACAAAGAAGGTTGCCCTGCCTGCTGTTTTGAGCTTGCAAAGGTACAATTTAATAATAGCGGCAATACTGACAATGCCATACCTCATGCAAGCCTTCTTCATGATGGTATCTCGGAGGAGATGATTGATTTAACGTCATCGCATGTGGAACCTCAGAGCACGTAGGATGATGGGCAGGAGGCCTTACCCATGTCAGGTATATTGAGACAGGCATTCATACCTGTACCTGAGTGATGCAGACTGTGTAAGAAGGCTACGTTTCCGCAAAGAAGTTGTAACCGAGATCTGTGAGTTTGTAAAAGCAGACCTGCAACCTAGAAGCATCAGGGAGGACTGCTTTGTCAGTTGAAGTGAAGGTTACAGCTGCACTTTCATTCTATGCATCTGGATCGTTCCAGGCCACAACTGGGGATGTGTGCGCCATTTCTGAACATGCAACACATATCTGCCTTCAGCAGGTGATTGCTACACTACATGCCCGGAGTAATGACTACATAAAATTCCCCATGACCATCCAGGCAATGTGTGACAGGACTGTGGGCTTCTCCAGGATTGCTGGCTTCCCAAAGGTACAGGGCTGCATTGATTGTACCCACATCGCCTTGCGAGCTCCTTTGGAGGATTCTGAGATGTACAGGAACAGGAAAGGCTTCCACTTCGTTAATGTGCAGCTCGTGTGTGACGACATGCATTGCAATTTGTCAATTGATGCAAGATACCCTGGGAGCACCCCTGATGTGTTCATCCTACACGAGAGCGCTATATCTACCATGTTTCAGCAGCAGGCAGAAGGGCAGAGCTGGCTCCTGGGTGACAAAGAGTATGGCCTTGCCACCTAGCTCATGGCACCCCTACGCGTAACCGGATGGAAGCTGACCGGGAATACAACATGTCGCACATTGTCATGCACAGCATAATAGAGAGGACCATTGGCATCTTAAAACAGCATTTCCGATACCTGGACCATTCCAGAGGCTATTTGCAATACTCCACTGAGATTGTCAGTCTTAGCCTAGCATAACTTAGCCAGCAGCTTAGCTAGAAGACCCACCTGAGGTGACAGTGATGAGGAGGAAGATGCAGATGACGAGGAGGAGGACAAGGAAGCCATGCAACTACCTGAACTGGAGTGCGACGACGGAGGAGGGTGGGCCGTCATGTCTCTTTAACGATTGCTTGAGCCTTGCAACAGCAGCTCATCCATGAACGTTTTGCTGCCTGAAGGTTCAGCGGCAACTATTCCACATGGACCATGTTTGCTGTTTGGACCTGTTCTGTAATGTTGTGTTGTGTTACTGGAACAAATAATGTAAATAATTTTTCTTTACTTCAAAAAGTTGTGTTAATAATGGAACAAATAATGGAAATGATTCAGTTGTAATTTAAAATATATTTTATTCAAAAGTTTAACAAAAACTTGTTTGTATTTAACTTAACTTTAAGAAAAATATTCTTATATCAAATGTTAAAGTTTTCAGTTAAGATCACTTACAAACTTTAAGATCACTTACAAACTTTAAAACTTGTAAATTTACATAACTTACAAAAAACTTTTATTTTGAGAACAGTTCCAACAACAATAACAACAACAACAGCAGCAAAGAAAGGCTGCACCCATCTCTCCTCCACCTTACGTCTTGTTGACTCCATCCCTGCCCGCAGGCGGTGGTGCAGCGTTTCTCGGGTTGGTACCAACCTTACTCTTTCGAACATCTTGGGTTATGTGCACTTCTTGATGGGCAGGGGGCTTAGGCAGTAATGTGGAAAGCCCGGCTTAGGCCTATTTAGAGGCTGGTCTGGGAATTGGAGTGGGAGTGGCAGTTGATTTTGGCAATGGGCTTGGGCATGTTCCCTTATTGCAGCAGCTAACTCCGACATTCCCTCATGTGCACAGACAGTGTGTCACCTACCTGCGACAATCCCTCTCTCATATTCACCAGCAGTGTTTCAACTACCTGCAACATTCCCTCGCTCATGTGCACTGACAGTGTCTCAACTATCTCCAACATTGCCACCCTCATGTTCGCCGCCAGTGTCTCAGTTAACTGTGACATGCCCTCCCTCATGTTGAGCAACAGTGTGTCAACTACCTGCAACATTCGCTCCCTCATGTTCACTGACAGCGCATCAGCTTCCTGCGACATTCCCTCCCTCATGTGCACCGATATTGTATCAGCTGCCTGAGACATTCTCTCCTTCATGTTCCCGGACAATGTTCCCATTTCTCACGAGAGCGTTGTTACTTCTCCTGACAGTCCGGATACCTCATTACCCACCCCATTGATGGTGTCCAGGAGTGATTGTATAAGGTCAATGCTCTCCCCACTCATTGCCATCAGCTGAACCACATCTGTTAGATCCTGCACCTTAGGAGAGCGCTGTCGAGCTCTCCTTCCCATCCTCACCCTGGATGCAGCTAGCAGCATCCCAGTGGGACCACAGCCTCGGACAGTGGAGCCCTGGGTGTGCCTCATTGCATCCTCGGAAGGTGGCTCGAGACCCCAACTATTTACAATCTATATTAACGACCTGGAAGAAGGGACTAAGTGTAAAGTAGCCAAGTTTGCTGACGATACAAAGATGGGAGGAAAAGCAATGTGTGAGGAGGACACAAAGAAATCTGCAAAAGGACATGGACAGGCTAAGTGAGTAGGCAAAAATTGACAGATGGAGTATAATGTTGGAAAATGTGAGGTCATGCACTTTGACAGAAAAAATCAAAGATCAAGTGTAATGTCTGTGAGCTTGTAATGTTTGTAGCTCCACACTGTGGATGTGGGCATATTGTGTACTGCAACTACAGAGTTAATAATAAAGAGAACCAGGCATGTTCCGGAAGCTTCCAACAGAGCTGCCTGCCATGTTAGAAGCTGTGTGTGCTTGTGCTCTGTGAATATATCACATTTGGTGACGAGGATGGGATTTTTCGGATGATTTAAAGCTCAAAATTTGTTGGTGAAGGATTCAGCCAGCCGACAGAGAGACTTTGAAGCTTCTTTGTCTTTGGAAAAAGCTACAAAATCCAAGGTAAAATACAGCACACTGTGTGAACAGCTAGAAATTAAAATGGTAGCACCCGCAGGTGTAATGGGACATTTAGGTGAATATAGACATGACCGGGAATGTTTTATAGCATATATGGATCGGCTAGAAATGTATTTCACTGCAAATGACATCATCAAAGTTCCAGACAATGCAGTCCAGAATTAGGTGATATTGGAACGGAAGCGAGTTATCTTCTTATTGGAAGCTTCTGGAACATGCCTGGTTCTGTTTATTATTAATTTTGTAGTTGCAGTACACAATACGTCCACATCCACAGTGTGGAGCTACAAACATTACAAGCTCACAGATATAACACTTCTCCCTCCTTAATGAAGAAGTTATTATAACAACATCATACATAACTTTCATGTTTATACATAACACAGGATATAGAATAATTTTTTTTCCATATTTACAAATTTAACTTAAACACTTGTTTTCTGTTTTGAAGAGGCTGTTGAAACATGGAATTGAATCTAAGGCTCATCCTGAGGAAGCTGGACCAGAATTGTTTGAAACACTGATAAATCTGCTTGTGCCTGCCGAGCCAGAGGACACAATGCTTAAAGAGATTTTAACGAAGCTGGAGCAGCACTGCAACCCCAAACCATTAGAAATTGCTTAAAGCTATCGTTTCGGTATACAAAATCAAAAGACTGATGAACATATCAGTGATTACATTGTAGCATTAAAAAAGCTATCTATTCACTGTAATTTCGTAAACTTTCAAAACCAAGCATTGCAGGATTGTTTTGTTTGTGGGGTGAAAAATGATGTGATCAGAAGGAAGTTATTGACGACGGATGACTTGACTTTTGAGATTGCTCGTCAGACAGCGAGGTCGAATGGCATGGCTGAACAATATTCCCGAGAATTTCATAATAATTACAGTCGTCAGTCAACCGAGGTGAATCGCCTGAAGACTCAAAGTAAAAGACGGTGGGGGCCCAAAGTCTCAGAACTGAAAATTCTAACAGAGCGTCGAAGTCATGCTATAGGTGTCTGGGACAACACATTGCTCAAAGTTGTCCATATGTGGATGCAGAGTGTTTCTTCTGCAGAAAGACTGGGCATCTTGCGAAGGCATTCCGACTGAAGGGTAAACCAGTGTTGAAAGCTATGAGTAGAAATCCCAAGAGACTACATAGTATGGAAGAACAACAACAGGACGTGAAGATGTGAGAGTTACACGTCATCAGGGGCACGAGGTTAATGGACAGTGATTCGGAAAGTATCAAAATTCACATAGATGTTGCGGGATTCAAGATGGAATTTGATACTGGTGCATCCGTGAGTGTAGTAACGGAGTCGCTATATCTCGACAAATTACGTGATTTCCAACTGGAGAAATCCAAGATGGAGCTGCAAGGATACTCGGGAGAGAAAATTTCTGTGGTAGGTCGTATCACCGTACCAGTGAAATACAAGGTTCAATTTCAGAACTTGCCTCCAAAAGCATGAAAGGAGACAAGCCTGCCTTACTTGGTTGAGATCACTGAAGCTGGATTGGAGTGAGATTTTCCATGTGGAAACGAGATTTGCATCAACGGATGATGTTACCAAGAAGTATATGAAGGTGTTCTGCGAAACAGGCAGTCAGATCCAAGGCTTCAAGGCGAGTGTCAGGGTACAGAAGGACACTATATCGGTTTACTACAAGCCACGTTCCGTATCATATGCACTCAAGGAGAAAGTTGAGCAAGAACTCAAAAGACTAGAGACTGAGAACATTATTTGTAAGATAGATCGATGTAATTGGGCTACACCCATTGTTGTTGTACCTAAGTCCGATGGTAAGGTAAGATTGTGTGGTGATTATAAAGTAACCATAAACCAGGTTCTAGAGGGTAATGTTCCCAATACACTGCCAACTATAGAAGATTTGTTCACAACACTGACAGGTGGTCAGATCTTCTCAAAACTGGATCTTACGAATGCCTACTTACAGCTTGAACTAGATGAGGAGTCCAAGTCATGCTTGACTATAAATACTCATCCAGGCCTATATCAGTTTAATAGGCTACCATTTGGAGTGTCTTCCGCCCCTGCCATATTCCAAGGGGTAATGAATCAAATTTTGCAAGGTATTGAAGGGGTAGTATGTTATTTGGATGACGTACTCATTTCAGCACCAAATAGGCAAATTCATAATAACATATTGAATGAAGTCCTCAAACGGCGAGAGAAGCACAGAGTACGAGTGTCTGCTCGTAGGTGTGAGATATTTAAAAACTCAGTGGAGTACTTAGGGTACAAAGTAGACAAAGATGGTTTAAATCCAACCATGGAAAAATTGGATGCAATTAGAAATGCACCCACTCCCAGGAATGTCACTGAACTTCGTTCATTCTTGAGTCTTTTGAACTATTATGGGAAGTTCCTACCAAATTTGGCTACAGTATTACATCCACTGAATGAACGATTGAAAAAACAGTTCAATTGGAAGTGGTCAAAAGAATGTGATACAGCATTCAACGAGTGTAAAAGCAAATTGGCAGAGAGCACCATGTTAGTTCACTATGACATATCTAAGGAGATTAAGCTAGCATGTGATGCCTCTCCATATGGAGTTGGGGCAGTAATCTCTCATGTATTACGCAGTGGGGAGGAGAGACCAATTGCTTTTGCTTCACGCACTCTCAGTGCCAGTGAGAGTAATTATGCACAAATTGAAAGGGAAGCTTTGGCATTAATTTTTGGGGTCAAGAAGTTTCACAAATATTTGTATGGTCGTAAGTTTACCATCATTATGGACCATAAGCCCCTGACAGCAATCCTCCATCCAAAGTCCCCAGTTCCAACATTAGCTGCAGCCCGAATGCAGAGATGGGCTTTGATTTTGTCAGCATATACATATGATATTGAATACAGATGATCAGCTGATCACAGTGATGCTGATGCAATGTCTAGAGTGCCTTCCCCATCACAAGTTACACCCGATAGGGAAGAAGTGTTTTATTTTTCATACATTGATGAGTTGCCAGTCACAGCTGGAGAGATTGGTAGAGCAACCAAACGTGACCCAGTGATGTCAAAGGTGTATGAGTATATTGCAAATGGATGGCCAAACCAGGTAACAGACAAAGATATTTATCCATTCTTCATTCAAAGGAATAAATTATCAGTTGGTAAAGATTGTATCATGTGGGATGCAAGAGTGGTTATACCAAATAAAGTTAGGTCCAAATTATTAAGAGACCTCCATGACCAGCACCTGGGAATGTGCTTGACCAAGAGTTTTGCACAAGTTATTTATGGTGGCCAGGTCTTGATAAAGTTATAGAGCACATCGTGAATCAGTGTACGACATGTCAATCGGTAAGCAAGCAACCACCATCAGTACCATTACAGCCATGGAAATGGCCTGGCAGGGTATGGCAAAGGCTACATATTGATTTTGCTGAGTTAGAAGGACAACAATTGTTCATTGTGATTGATAGCCATTCGAAGTGGGTTGAGGTGTTTCCAATGTGGAAAATAACAAGTAAAACATTGGACATTTTGCAAAGTTTATTTTCTTCATTTGGCCTCCCAGAAGAAATTGTTTTGGATAATGGACCACAATTTCATTCCGAAGAATTTGCACAGTTCATGAGCAAAAATGGTGTGAAACATACCAAGGTTCCACCATAACATCCTGCCTTGAATGGTGCAGCAGAGTGCACTGAACAACTTGTAAAACGTGCCCTCATAAAACAAATGTTAGATCCAAATCCAAAGAAACGACAGTTGTCATTGGATCACAAATTGGCTAATTTTCTAATTACATATCGTAATACCCCTCATACAACTACTGGTAGAATACCAGCAGAGTTGTTTCTCAAACGACAGCCACGAACCAGATTCTCGTTGTTAAAACCAAATTTGCCACAGTCTGTAGAAGAGGCATAATTAAGACAGAAAGAGAATCATGATAGAGGTGGATTAAAAGAGAGAAGTGTGAAATTAAACCAGAAGGTGAGAGTGAAGAACTATCACCATAAATAGTTAAAATGGTTACCAGGAAGAATGGTGAAGATATGTGGACCTCGCACATATTTGGTCAAGATGTTTGATAATGGACAGGTTAGGTTTGTTCATATAATCATATTTTACCTACAGACATGGAAGGAGTTGAAGGTGGGAATGATTCAATTGTTTCTGACTCATCAGATAGTTTTGATATACCTGTAGAATATCCTACATCTAATGTGCTGAACACAAATCCAGGAGAAAATCAGAATGTAAGTCTGAGTCCGAGTCAGGAAAACAACAGCCTGAAGTTAGAGTGAGTTCAAATGAAAATGAAGGAAATTACGTGGAGGAAAACGTTCCTCAGGGTGAGCCTCGAATGAGTTTAGATTCAACACCATGTTTGGAAAGTTCTGTTCAAGAGCGAAGGTATCCTCTTCAAAACAGAAAACAAGTGGTTAAGTTAAATTTGTAAATATGGAAAAAAAATGAGTCTATATCCTGTGTTATGTATATACCTTGGTTAGTCCACACTTAGAGTACTGCGTGCAGTTCTGGTTGCCATTTTATAAAAAGGATATAGAGTTACAGGAGAGGGTGTAGAGAAGATTTACAAGGATGATACCAGAAATGCGAGCATATACACATCGGGATAGGATGAACAGGCTGGGTCCCTTTTCTCTTGAAAAAAGAAGGCTGAGGGGTGACCTTATAGAGGTCTTTAAAATTATGCAAAGTGTTTATTATGTCTGCAATTACCATCGAATAACTCCATGAGGCCTTGTACTGTGAGTAAGAGCTGTGTGACTTCAGTCCATTTAATACGACTGCAAAGTGAGGAGCAGCATGGCTAGCTGCCTTTTATATCCCCTGCACACCAGGGCAGGAAACCCCTGGGCCTCCTACAGCAGCGCCCTCAGGTGGTACATCGTACATAGTTACATAGTGAATACAAAGAGTTTGTATACATGACATCATTCCCCCCAAATTCTTTGATGCGAATTGATCACAGGTTAAGGTGAACCGGAGCCCTGCGCTCCCTGGTTGACCGTCTGAGTGTCGCTTCTGGCCTGGGTGAGTTGGTTGGGCCACTGCTGTCTTGCAGCGCGACTGGTTGGGCTGGACTGTTGGTGATGGTGGGATCATCCTCGTGATTGGCAGCGAGGTCTGTTGTCGATTGGGCATGAGTCAGTGGGTCGCTGAAGATGAGGTCCTCTTCCGGTGATTCCTAGTTATCTGTGAAACGTAATTTGGTTTGGTCCAAATGTTTTCTGCACATTTGACCATTAAGCAGTTTGACAATAAACACTCTATTCCCCTCCTTGGCTAATATAGTGCCGGTGACCCATTTGGGGCCCTGACTATAATTCAGCACAAACACAGGGTCATTTACAGTGATGTCGCATGATACAGCCGCACGATCATGGTACGTGTTTTGCTGAAAACGCCTGGTTTCCACCTGATCACTGAGGTCAGGGTGTACTAAGGAGAGCCTGGTTTTGAGTGCTCATTTCACTAGTAATTCTGCAGGGGGAACCCCAGTAAGTGAGTGGGGTCGTGTCCTGTAGCTGAGCAGTACCCGGGACAGGCAGGTTTGTAAGGAGCCTTCCGTGATGTTATGTATTTAACCCTTGGCAACCTGTATCACACCACCACCAGACGGTCTACCTGTTGGAGTCCCAAGGGATCTCAGAATCCCTTGGGAGCACTGTATATAAGCAGGCCACCCATGTGGTAACTGCACTCTGGAGTTTAATTAAAGGAACTAAGGTCACACTTATTCATTGCTGACAGTACTCAGTTTCACCCTTTATTATGAGCATAATAATTGGCAACAAAGGTAAGGAACAACCGCGCGAAAATGCAAAGAACAGTTGTTACCCTGGAGAAGTTCTCAGAAGGGGACGATTGGGAGGCCTTCGTGGAAAGACTCAACCAATACTTTGTGGCCAACGAGCTGGAAGGGGACAGGAACAGTGCCAAACAAAAGGCAATCATCCTTACCGTCTGTGGGCATCAACCTATGGCCTTATGAAGAATCTTCTAGCTCCGGTAAAACCAACAACCAAATCCTATGAAGAATTGTGTACGCTGGTCCAGGAGCACGTAAATCCTAAGGAAAGCGTTTTGATGGCGAGCTATCGATTCTACACGCGTCAATGGTCGGAGGACAGGAAGTGGCGAGCTACGTTGCCGAACTAAGACGCCTTGCAGGACATTGCGAATTTGATGGATTCCTTGAACAAATGCTGAGAGACATTTTTGTGCTTGGCATTGGCCATGAGGTAATCCTTTGCAAACTGTTGAAACAACGAATCTGAGCAAAGCCGTTCGGCAGAAGCTGGCTGAGAAAATTCCGCTGAAACTGGGATGACATCCGAGTGCTTTCGTCCGTCAACGACGCCTCATGTGCCCAGGTTCTCAGCAGATTTCCATCATTGTTCGAGCCGGGCATTGGATGTTTCTCGGGGGCGAAGGTGCAGATCCACTTGGCTCCCGGTACATGACCCATCCACCACAAGGCACGGGCGGTACCGTATATGATGCGAGAGAAAGTGGAAATTGAGCTTGACAGGCTGCAGTGAGAAGGCATCATCGCACCGGTGGAATTCAATAGGTGGGCCAGTCCAATTGTCCCAGTAGTCAACGGTGACGGCACGGTCAGAATTTGTGGGGACTATAAAGTAACGATTAACCGTTTTTCGCTACAGGACCAGTACGCGCTACCCAAGGCAGATGACCTATTTGCAACCCTGGCTGGAGGAAAGACATTCACCAAAATGAACCTGATCTCAGCCTACATGACGCAGGAGCTGTAGGAATTTTTGAAAGGCCTCACCTGCATCAACACGCACAAAGGTCTGTTCATCTATAACATATGCCCGTTCGGGATTCGGTCGGCCACGGCAATTTTCCAACGGAACATGGAGAGCCTGCTAAAGTCGTTTCCATTCACCGTGGTTTTCTAGGATGACATACTGGTTACAGGTCGGGACACCATCGAACACTTGAAGAATCTGGAAGAGGTTCTAAGTCAGCTCGATCTCGTGGGACTCCGGTTGAAATGCTCGAAGTGTGTTTTCCTGGCACCAGAGGTCACGTTCTTGGGAAGAAGAATCACAGCAGACGGCATCAGACACACCGACGCCAAGACGGAGGCCATCAAGAACGCGCCGAGACCACAGAATGTGACAGAGCTGTGGTCGTTCCTGGGACTCCTCAACTATTTCGGTAATTTTCCTACCCGCAAGGGAGACGACTGGGTATGGGGGATTTCACAAGAGGCTGCCTTTGAGAAAGCCAGAAATCTGTTATGTTCAAACAAACTGCTTGTTCTTTATTAACCCATGTAAACGATTAGTGCTAGCTTGCGATGCATCGTCATATAGGGTCGGGTGTGTGTTACAACAGGCTAACGAATCGGGGATTTTGCAACTGGTCATTTATGCGTCCAGGAGTCTGTCCAAGGCCGAAAGGGCCTACAGCATGATTGAAAAAGAAGCTCTGGCATGCGTTTATGGGGTGAAGAATTTGTTTGGTCTCATGTTTGAGCTTGAAACTGACCATAAGCCGCTCATGTCGCTATTCTCAACTGAGCAATGCACCCAGAGAGGCACTGCTAAGTTTGTGGTCGTGGCCCTCCAAACCGTGATCTAGGATCCATGTAGACTGTGCGGGCCCATTTCTAGGCAAAATGATCTTCGTTATTGTGGATGCTTATTCAAAATGGATTCAATGTGTAATAATGTATGTAAGCACATCCACTGCCACCATCGAAAGCCTACAAGCCATGTTTGCCACACACGGCCCGCCTAGTTAGCGACAATGGACCGTGTTTCACCAGTGCTGAATTCAAGGAATTCATGACCCGCAATGGGATCAAGCATGTCACATCTGCCCCGTTCAAGCCCGCATCCAATGGCCAGGCAGAACGGGCAGTTCAAACCATAAAGCAAAGCTTGAAACATGTGTCGGAAGGCTCCCTGCAGACCTGACTGTCCCGAGTTCTTCTCAACTACTGCACTAGATCCCATTTGCTCACCGGGGTTCCCCCAGCCGAGCTGCTCAAGAAAAGGGCGCTCAAAACAAGGCTCTCTCTTGTCCAGCCTCATCTCCATGATCACATCGAGGGCAGGCGGCATCAACAAAGCATGTACCATGATCATGCAAACTTGTCACGCGATATTGAGGTCAATGATCGTGTGTTTGTACTCAATTATGAACATGCTCCCAAATGGTTCGCTGGCACGGTCATAGCCAAAGAAGGGAATAGGGTATTTCAGGTCAAATTGGCCAATGGACTAATGTGCAGAAAGCATTTGGACCAAACCAAATTGTGGTTCACCAACCCGAGCAACCTGAAGAGGACACCACCAACTTCGACCCTCCAACACACACACAAGTGGCAAGTGACATCATGGTTAACCACGAAGCTGAACTTTCCATCCCCAGCAGCCCGACAAGGCCTGCATTTGTACCGAGGTGATTGACAAGGGAGCGAAAAGCCCCAGATCATCTCACCCTGTAAATAAGTGTACTATTGACTTTACGAGGGAGTGATGTTATGTATTTAACCCCTTGGCAACCTGTATCACACCACTACCAGAGGGCCGACCTGTTGGAGTCCCAAGGGATCCCAGCATCCCTTAGGAGCACTATATATAAGCAGGCCACCCATGTGGTACCTGCACTCTGGAGTCGAATTAAAGGAGCTCAGGTCACACTTACTCATTGCTTACAGTACTCAGTTTCATCCTTTATTATGGGCATAATACGTGACATGTTCAAGCTCTGCTTTATGGTTTGGACTGCCCGCTCCGTTTGGCCGTTAGATGCTGGCTTCAACGGGGCAGATCTGACATGCTTGATGCCATTACGGGTTATGAATTCATTGAATTCCGAGCTCGTGAAGCACGGAGCATTGTCGCTGACAAGAATGTCGGGTAAGCCATGGATGGCAAACATGAGGATTTCAATGGTGGCTGCAGACGTGCTGGATGCCATTATAGCACATTCAATCCATTTGGAGTAGGCGTCCACAACAACCAGGAACATCTTTCCCAGAAAAGGGCCTGCATAATCCACATGGATCCTGGACCATGCTTTCGAGGGCCAGGACCAGAGACTAAGTGGAGCCTCCTTGGGAGCATTTCTCAGTTGTGAGCATGTGTTACACTGGTGCACGCACGACTCCAGGCCCGAGTCAATGCCGGGTCATCAGACGTGGGACCTGGCGATAGCCTTCATCATGGCTATGTCTGGGTGGGTGCTGTGTAGGTCACGTATGAAGGTTTCACTGGCTTTCTTTGGCAAGATAATGCGGTTGCCCCATAAGAGGCAATCTGAATGGATCAACATTTCATCTTTACGATGGTGAAATGGCTTGATCTCGTCTTGCATGGCTCTAGGGACCGCTGACCAGCTCCTTTGAGGACATAACTTTTTACAAGGGATAGCAGAGGATCCTGGCTGGTCCAGGTCTTAATTTGGCGGGACGTTACAGGTGACCCTTCGCTATCAAAGGTATCCATGGCCAGTAGCAGGTCTGCGGGCTGCGCCGTTTCCACCCTGGTGGTGGGCAACGGTAGTCGGCTGAGAGCATCGGCGCAGTTTTCAGTGCCTGGCCTGTGGCAGATGACATAGTCTAAGGCAGACAGTGTTCGTGCCCATCTTTGGATTTGAGACAAAGTGTTGGTGTTTATGCCTTTGCTTTCCGAAAACAGTGAGATTAGGGGCCTGTGGTCTGTCTCTAACTCGAACCTGAGTCCAAACAAATATTGGTGCATCTTTTTTACACCGTAAACACAGGCTAAAGCCTCCTTTTCGACCATGCCGGAGCCTATTTCGGCCTTTGATAGGCTTCTCTATGCATATGCAACTGGTTGGAGCTTGCCCACTGCATTGGCTTGCTGCAAAACACTCCTGACACCGTACGACACCGTACGGTATTACATGGGTCATATAATACCAGCAACTTATTCGAACACAGTAGGTTTCTGGCCTTCTCAAAGGCAGCCTCTTGATTTTTACCCCAAGTCCAGTCGTCTCCGTTGCGTAACAGCTTGTGCAATGGTTCTAGCAAGATGCTCAACCCTGGAAGACAGTTACCGAAATAGTTGAGGAGTTCCAGGAACGAGCACAGCTCCGTTACATTTCATGGTGTGGGTGCATTCTTGATGGCCTCTGTCTTTGAGTCCATGGGTCTGATGCCATCTGCCGCAATCTTCCTCCCCAGGAATTCTACCTCTGGCTTCAGGAAGACACATTTGGATCATTTCAACCAGAGTCCAACTCTGTTTAGTCGACTTAAAAATTCTTCCAGGTTGTGCAGGTGTTCGGAGGTGTCACGGCCAGTGATGAGGATTTCGTCCTGAAATACGACGGTGCATGGAACCGACTTCAACAGGCTCTCCATGTTTCTTTGGAACATGGCTGCAGCTGAGAGAATCCCGAACAGGCACCTGTGGTGCATGAACAGTCCTTAATGCATGTTAATCTTTTCGATGACTCAACCAGTTCCTGGGTCATGTAAGCAGAGGTTCGGTCCAGCTTGGTAAACGCCTTTCCCCCTGCTAATGTTGTGAAAAGGGCATCAGCTTTATGGAGTGGGTACTGGTCCAGTAATGAGACTCAGTTAGAAACATAGAAACATAGAAAATAGGTGCAGGAGCAGGCCATTCAGCCCTTCTAGCCTGCACCGCCATTCAACGAGTTCATGGCTGAACATGAAACTTCAGTACCCACTTCCTGCTTTCACGCCATACCCCTTGATCCCCCGAGTAGTAAGGACTTCATCTAACTCCCTTTTGAATATATTTAGTGAATTGGCCTCAACTACTTCCTGTGGTAGAGAATTCCACAGGTTTACCACTCTCTGGGTGAAGAAGTTTCTCCTTATCTCAGTCCTAAATGGCTTACCCCTTATCCTTAGACTGTGACCCCTGGTTCTGGACTTCCCCAACATTGGGAACATTCTTCCTGCATCCAACCTGTCCAAACCCATCAGAATTTTAAACGTTTCTATGAGGTCCCCTCTCACTCTTCTGAACTCCAGTGAATACAAGCCCAGTTAATTCAGTCTTTCTTGATAGGTCAGTCCCACCATCCCGGGAATCAGTCTGGTGAATCTTCGCTGCACTCCCTCAACAGCAAGTATGTCCTTCCTCAAGTTAGGAGACCAAAACTGTACACAATACTCCAGGTGTGGCCTCACCAAGGCCCTGTACAACTGTAGCAACACCTCCCTGCCCCTGTACTCAAATCCCCTCGCTATGAAGGCCAACATGCCATTTGCTTTCTTAACCGCCTGCTGTACCTGCATGCCAACCTTCAATGACTGATGTACCATGACACCCAGGTCTCGTTGCACCTTCCCTTTTCCTAATCTGTCACCATTCAGATAATAGTCTGTCTCTCTGTTTTTACCACCAAAGTGGATAACCTCACATTTATCCACATTATACTTCATCTGCCACGCATTTGCCCACTCACCTAACCTATCCAAGTCACTCTGTAGCCTCATAGCATCCTCCTCGCAGCTCACACTGCCACCCAACTTAGTGTCATCCGCAAATTTGGAGATACTACATTTAATCCCTTCGTCTAAATCATTAATGTATAATGTAAACAGCTGGGGCCCCAGCACAGAACCCTGCGGTACCCCACTAGTCACTGCCTGCCATTCCGAAAAGTACCCATTTACTCCTACTCTTTGCTTCCTGTCTGACAACCAGTTCTCAATCCACGTCAGCACACTACCCCCAATCCCATGTGCTTTAACTTTGCACATTAATCTCCTGTGTGGGACCTTGTCGAAAGCCTTCTGAAAGTCCAAATATACCACATCAACTGGTACTCCTTTGTCCACTTTATTGGAAACATCCTCAAAAAATTCCAGAAGATTTGTCAAGCATGATCTCCCTTTTACAAATCCATGCTGACTTGGACCTATCATGTCACCATTTTCCAAATGCGCTGCTATGACATCCTTAATAATTGATTCCATCATTTTACCCACTACTGAGGTCAGGCTGACCGGTCTATAATTCCCTGCTTTCTCTCTCCCTCCTTTTTTAAAAAGTGGGGTTACATTGGCTACCCTCCACTCGATAGGAACTGATCCAGAGTCAATGGAATGTTGGAAAATGACTGTCAATGCATCCGCTATTTCCAAGGCCACCTCCTTAAGTACTCTGGGATGCAGTCCATCAGGCCCTGGGGATTTATCGGCCTTCAATCCCATCAATTTCCCCAACACAATTTCCCGACTAATAAAGATTTCCCTCAGTTCCTCCTCCTTAATAGACCCTCTGACCACTTTTATATCCGGAAGGTTGTTTGTGTCCTCATTAGTGAATACTGAACCAAAGTACTTGTTCAATTGGTCTGCCATTTCTTTGTTCCCCGTTATGACTTCCCCTGATTCTGACTGCAGGGGACCTACGTTTGTCTTTACTAACCTCTTTCTCTTTACATACCTATAGAAACTTTTGCAATTGATTGTTACTTTGTAGTCGCTGCAGATTCTGACTGTGCCATCGCTCTTTAGTACTGGAACAATCGAGCTGGCCCACTCGTTGAACTCGACGGGTGATATGATACCCTCACGTTGAAGTCCAATTCGATCTCCACTTTCTCCCTCATCATGTAAAGGACCGCTCGAGCCTTGTGATGATTGTGCCATGCCCCAGGAACCAAGTGGATCTGTATTTTGCCGCCTGTGAATTTGCCAATGCCTGGTTCCAATAAAGATGTGAACTTGCTCAGCACTTGAGCACAGGAAGCATTGTCCACTGACGATAATACTTTGACGTCATCCCAGTTCCAGCGAATCTTCCCCATCCAGCTTCTGCCAAGCAGCATTGGCCCATCGCCTGGTACAATCCACAGTGGCAGCTCTTGTGCCTCTCCATCACAGGATCCTTTAAATTCGCACTGCCAATAACTGGTATTCGTTCCTTGGTGTAAGTACACAGCTTTATCTGAATCAGGCTCAACTTGGGTCTTTGTGCTTTGTTGTTGCCCCACAGCCTTTCAAATGCCTTCTGGCTCATAATTGACTGATTTGCCCCGTGTCCAGCTCCATGGATAATTTGACTTTTATCATCATGGGAGGACTTTTTGTGGAAAGGGTGTGCACCCCGTACTCTGCTCCCTCAGGCTGAGTTGTCTCTCTAGCTTGTCCTTTGTGACCCACGCTGGATCGGGACTTTTCTGCCACGTGGTGAGTCACAGTACTTTTGCACATTCGCTGGAGGTGGCTCCTTGTTCTGCAGCTTTTGCACGCATAGTCTTTAAATCGACATTGATGGGCCCCATGATTACCCCCGCAACGCCAACATTGTGTTAATGATTTTGTATTTACACCCCTTGGTGGCCTAGCAGCAGCAGGCATGTAGGCTCTGCTCTGTACAGTTATTAGTTCAACAGTTCTGCCTGCAATCGGTGTTATTTTATGTACAGTACTTGCCAGTGAGCTTCAATTCTGATAGGAAGTCATCTGTATGGTATTGCGAATTAGTTCAGTCAGCTCATCGTATGTCTTATCCTTGGCCTTCGTGGGTGCCAGCAAGTCCCTGATGAGGCGGTAGACCTCGGGTCCACAACTGGTCAGCAGTATAGCCTTGCACTTCTCCGCCAATGTGTCCGTATCCCCTGCCAGGTCGTTTGCCACGAAATAGTGCTCGAGCCTTTCCGTGAAAGCATCCCAATCATCACCCGCTGCGAAGTCTTTTAGTATGCCAAAGGTAGCATAATTGCGTGAAGACCCGTATTCTCATCGCCAGTTATTATGTCTGCAATTACCATTGAATAACTCCACGAGGCCTTGTACTGTGAGTAAGAGCTGTGTGACTTCAGTTCATTTAATACGACTGCAAAGTGAGGAGCAGCAAGGCCGGCTGCCTTTTATATCCCCTGCACACCAGGGCAGGAAAGACTTGGACCTCCAATAGCAGCGCCCTCAGGTGGTACATCGTACATAATTACAAAGTGAATACAAAGAGTTTGCATACATGACAGTTTTGATAGAGTGGGTACAGAGAGAATGTTTCCACATGTGGAGAAGAGCATAACTAGAGGCCATCAATATAAGATAGTCACCAATAAATCCAATAGGGAATTCAGAAGATACTTCTTTGCCCAGAGAGTGGTGAGAATGTGGAACTTGCTACCACAGGGAGTGGTTGAAGTGAATTGTAGTGTCCCTGCACCGTACTACAAACTAACAGGAGGCATGTACTGTAGACACAATCACTACGTGACCTTAACCTTTATTCCCAGGACCAAGGAGTGCTGACCCTGGGTAGGACCTCCCCTTTTATACCTGGAAGTCCAGGTGAGGAGTGTCTCCCACAAGTTCACCCCCTGTGGTCAGGGTGTGCATTTCCAGGGTATAAGTACAGTGTACAGGAGTTGCATGAAGGTTACAGTTACATGAAGATTACCATTGCATGATGGTTATATACATGACATCACCTCCCCCCTTATGTCTTTTTGTGTCAAAGGTGAAGACTTTCAGGTGGTCGCCGCTCTCTCGTGGAGCACCGCAGTTGGAGCTCTGGTGGCTGAGCCTCAGCATGCGTCTCTGTCACCTGAGGTGATTCCGGTCTGTCCGGGCTGGCCGCAGGGACTGTGCAGGCTGTGGATTGTCCTCATTGCTCATCCACTGGCAGTTACTTGAGATGCCGTGAATTGCCGATCCCCTTTCCATTGTCCCTGTTGCAGGCTGCCTGGGCAGTTTCAAAATGCCCTTGTCTGCCTTCGGGGAACTTGGCCGCATTCACAATGTTAATTCCCTGGTCCATCGCCACGTTGGGACCAGGGCTGCGCATGTAAATTAGCTTGGTCTCCTCTTCCCCTGCCATGAAGGTCTGAGCTATCAATGCCGCCCCTTCTGAAGTCAAGTCCTTGGCCTCTATGAGCTTCCTGAAAATCCCGGCATGATTAATGTCCTCAATGAAAAAGTCCCTTAATATCTCCCCCCTGCAGGCATCTGTGAACTTACAGAGACTGGCCAAGCGCCGCAGGTCCGCAACGAAGTCCGAGATGCATTGTCCCTCCCGACGCTGGTGTGTGTAGAACCGGTGCCGGGCCATGTGTACACTACTCGCCGGTTTGAGATGGTCACTGATCAGCTGGCTGAGCTCTTCAAAGGACTTGTCCGCTGGCTTTTGGGGTGCGAGCAGTCTTTCATCAACGCATACGTCTGTGGCCCACAGCTGGTCAGCAGATGCGCCCTCCGCTTGTCAGCTGCTGTCGCTCCCAGCCAGTCCTTTGTGACAAAGTACTGCTGGAGTCTTTCCACGAAGTTGTCCCAGTCCTCACCCACACAGTAACGTTTCTCTGTACTACCGGTGGCCATCCTCGTAGTTCGGTAATTCCAGTTTCTCGTCGCCAAATGTTATGGTGATAGATGTAGATGAGGAAAGACGGGAGGAAGCTCAAGTGGAGTATAAACGCCGGCTTGATGTCCTGTTTCTGCGCTGTATATCCTATGTAATCCTATGTAGTTCACATTATACAAGGGAGAGTGTGAAGATACGAAAATGTCATATGAAAACATCAGATATTCATTTAAACTGCAAAATTAATATAAAAAGTAAATCCAGAATAAATGTGTGCAATGCTCCCAAATCATAAATGATGGAGTATTTCTAAATGCTTGAATTAATTTACATATTTTTCTGTCTTATTGTATTCATCAATGTGCAGTCAAGGTTATAATCGAGATACTCTTTTATTCAAGGCTGGAGCACAGGGATACAGGTTGTTGGCATGATCGGTTCAATTAATTTGTTCCCCTGTTGCATACCTATCCCAGTTTGATTTCCAATTCGCTCTCCTCCTTCTGGCTGGGGTATGGTTCCACAGATATCAGCCTTGCTCGGCTACCTCTCCCAGGGGCCATTCAGCAACTGCAAGCTCAGAAAGTTAGCGTTGATTGGCCATGAAGGGCATCACTGTTGAGCCTGATCCTCTCCCACACACCCAAATCTTTCACCAGAGGTCACCGGCCAGTGAGCAGGAATGGCTAACTTTCCTCTTGCTAAACCAGCAGTGCTCAGGCCAATTAGAAAGCCCCAGCTGCAAGCCCGGCAGTGATCAGCTGACTCAGAGCAGACCAGCAATTGAGACTTGACAATGCAGTCCCACACCGAGAGATCCCAAGTGAGGTGCTCGAGGAAAATTCTCCTGCTTTTTTCAGCAGGAACTAGATTTCAGATGTTAGAATTACACGTGAAAGATCGAGAGAATATGAGGTAGTCCAACTCTACAACCCTCCGAGATATCTGCGCTCCTCCGATTCTGGCCTCTTGAGCATTCTCGATTTTAATCGCGCCATCATTGGTGGCCATGCCTTCAGCTGCCGAGACCCTCAGTGCTGAAATTCCCTCCCTCTCCGCCTCTCCACCTCTCTCTCCTCTTTAAGACAGTCCTTAAAACCTACCTCTTTGATCAAACTTTTGGTCACCTGTCCTAATATCTCCTATGTGGCTCGGTGTCAAATTTTGTAGTATAACGCTCCTGTCTTCTTCTTTCGTGTGGTAGTAGCAAAGCAAATCAAATGTCAATATCTAAGTCAGATCTCCAGGTCAGAGCTTTCAGTGTAACAGCGTGGATATCTTGTAGGCTGCCTGTGAATTGCCTCTGAGGGCAGTACTCCTGTGAGCGCCTTGAGACTTTTTCATATGTTAAAGACACAATATAAATGCAAGTGTTGTTATTGTTTGTAATGTATTTGCTTCATGGGTTCTTTGCTTAAGAATTCATAGCAACACATTGCTATTAAGAACTAGTTGGTTTATTAACAAAGGTTTAACAATCACACTACACATTACCAGTTCATCCACCAAGCTCACAGCTGCATACCTCATCGTGGATGACCTAGATCCATGGTGCGGCCCTGGACACCGTGGACCTGGACCACTTCTCATATCTCGGGAGCCTCCTATTAATAAGAGCAGGCATCGACGACGAGATCCAACACCGCCTCCAGTGCGCCAGTGCAGCCTGAGGAAAAGAATATTTGAAGACCAGGCCCTCAAAACTGTCACCAAGCTCATGGTCTACAGGGCTGTAGTAATACCCGCCCTCCTGTATGGCTCAGAGACATGGACCATATACAGTAGACACCTCAAGTTGCTGGAGAAATATCACCAACGATGTCTCCGCAAGATCCTACAAATCCCCTGGGAGGACAGGCACACCTACATCAGTGTCCTCATTCAGGCTAACTCCCCAGCATTGAAACACTGACCACATTTGATCAGCTCCGCTGGGCACGCTACATAGTCCGCATGCCAGACACGAGACTCCCAAAGCAAGTGCTCCAATCGGAACTCCTTCACGGCAAACGAGCCAAAGGTGGGCAGAGGAAACGCTACAAGGACACCCTCAAAGCCTCCCTGATAAAGTGTAACATCCCCACTGACACCTGGGAATCCCTGGCCCAGGACCACCCTAAGTGGAGAAAGTGCATCCGAGAGGGCGCTGAGCACCTCGGGTCTCAACGCCGAGAGCATGCAGAAATCAAGCGCAGGCAACGGAAAGAGCGTGCGGTAAACCAGACCCCCTCACCCCTTCCCTCTACAACTATCTGTCCCACCTGTGACAGAGTCTGTGGCTCTCGTATCGGACTGTTCAGCCACCAAAGAATTCACTTCAGGAGTGGAAGCAAGTCTTCCTCGATTCCGAGGGACTGCCTTTGATGATGATGATGATGAGACCCAACTGACTGGGGTTTTATTGAGTCTTGTAAACACCATTCACAATGCAACAGCTCTACAACTATTTTAAATTAACAGATAAAGCTGAGTGCCCCCTTATTAAAGGGACACTAGAACCCACAAAGTAAGACTGAAACTTTAAGGGAACTTAGCAGATCAACTTAAAATTTTGTTCCCTCTTGAGATGATGCACTCCAGTCCCTCCGGTGCCCACCTTTTGCGGAAGGCTGTGAGTGTACCTGTGGACACCGCGTGCTCCATCTCCAGGGACATGGAACATAACCGCGGAAGAGAGGCAGGCAGTATGGGTTGAACGATCCCTTCGACCGCCCGCTGCCTGGTTAATGGTCACCTTGGCCAGATCCCAGGAGCAGTCCTGCAAGAAGGTCCTCCGACCTGCCCGCTCCCCTCCGCACCGGGTGGCCAAGGATCAGGAGTGTGGGACTGAAGTGCAAGCAGAAGTCGAGGAGCAGCCCCTTCAAATAATAAAAGAGGTGTTACAACTTCACGCATTGTATATACACATGGAACATGGACTCCTCCAGACCGCAGAAAATGCAGGCGGCCTGGGAGTCCGTGAACCAACTTAAAAACTTATTGCAGGGGACTGCCTCATGCAACACCCTCCAAGCCAAGTCCCCAATAATTAAAGGGAGGACTCCCATGTAGAGAGCTCTCCATTGGGGACCCCCGCCTCCTCCGGGCGGCCAGATGCTGCGCCATGGCGTGTCCGGACAGCAGATGAGGATGGCAAAATGGAGAATGTGCAAAAGCAGCCTGTACAGGAAATCCCTCCGCGCAGAACTGAAAGTCACGGATGGGATTACCCGGAGGTGGCTCAAGTTATGAGGCGCCGGCTCCCGAGGGAGGTTTCGGGGGTTGGTAACAGCTCTACAACTATTTTAGTAAAACATAAAATCAAGCGCCCTCTTTTGGTAAGGGCACTAGAACCCACAAACTTCAAATTAACTTTTTACGTAAACTAAAATCAAATTAAAATTTGGTTGCCAGGGGCGATGATGCACTCCAGTCCCTCCGGTGTCCACCGCTCGTGGAAGGCCGCAAGCATACCGGTGGACACTGCATCCTCCAGCTCCAGGGACACCCTGGATCGGATGTAACCGCGGAAGAAAGGTAGGCAGTTGGGCTGAATGACCCCAGCGAATGCCCGCTGCCTGGATCAGCTGATGGCCACCTTGACCAGGCCCAGGAGCAGTACTATGAGGAGGCCCTCCAACCTGCCCACTTCAACAGCTCTACAACTATTTTGGTCGCACCAGTAAATCAAATGTAAATCAAATTCCCCCTTATTAAAGGGGCACTAAAACTGACAATTTAAACAATTTAAACTTTAAACGGTCAAATTAAAATTTGGTTGCCGGGGTGATGATGCACTCCAGTCCCTCTGGCGCCCAATTCTCGCGGAAGGCCGCGAGCGTACCGGTGGACATCGCGGGCTCCATCTCCAAGGACACCCTGGCTTGGGATGTAACTGCGAAAGAGAGGCAGGCAGTCGGGCTGAACGACCCCCTCGACCGCTCGCTGCCTGGACTGGTCTACTCACAGGTGCACACACTACATTTTATTGTAGGAATGTGGGCGATGAAGATCAGAAAGTCAGAAATAAACTCAACTGCATTATAAAACCTGCATGACAGGAATACTTTTTGTACGGTTCATCTCCCTGTTGAATATTACTTTTATTCAATGAATCATTAAAAACACTAAATAAATTATGCAAATGATGGAATGGTTCATGCATTTTTATTACTGGAGTCTCCACATATCATGCATTTTGTACAAATAAAATGATTAAAATTAACATTCTCAAAAACAAGCTTCGATTCATCAGTACACAGAGCTTAATCAATGACAAGCATCGCTTAATGGCAAGCCTTGTTGGAAAAAAGTGTGGCTAGGACAATGCTTGCTATATTGATCCCTGTGTAATCACTGAAGATTATAAAAGTATAAATTATCGAAATAGGAAAAGATTATTAGGTGCAATACGCCTCTCTCTTTTTAGTTGTTCTAGTCCATGCAAATCCACCTTCTCACCATAATCCCTCTTTTCAGAAACGTCCACTTGTACTCTATGTTCCACTGTCCTTCCTTGGTAATGTATTCCACAACTCTTTTACCCTTCTCTACTGACTTCCCGTCCTGCTGCATTTAAATTGCGCCCCCTGGTTTTTTGAACCCATCACTGCAATGAACAATGTATCCAGCACAGATTTGCCGATCCCCCACATAAACCTCAAATTCAGTTAGACAACTTCAAAGAGTCCAGCCATCTTAACCCCTCCTCAGATCTCAGTTAAACCTGATGCCTAGGATCTTAAAAGTATTTTATTCAGAATGTTTGTCCTCACAAGTCAACATTTCATGGGGGAATCACTGACAATGTTCCCTATCATTTTTTTGTGCTTGACCCTTTTAATTGGCTGTGTGGCCCGTTCAAATTTCCGTGCGTGTGCTGTTTTTACCCATGTACAAGCAGTGAGCGGGGACCTCTGGATCGCTGCATGTCCACGTAGCCACGTAACGGGAACATTGATCACTGCCACCTCGAGAAGGAGATGAGGTGAAAGAGTCATGTGTCATTCACACCACAATGGCATCATACACAGACAGGCGCAAGGACATTTTTGTTACCAATTCTTTGATTGCATTATCAAAAATGTTGTTGCTTTGCTTCTTGGAATGAGGCGTGACCCTCGCTCAGTAACTTGTTGGAGGAGATAATGTCACTTTAAGTGCAAGGGAGAACCAGTGGATGTGGTGTGTTTGGACTTTCAAAAGGCTTTTGACAAGGTCCCACACAAGAGATTGGTGTGCAAAATCGAAGCACATGGTATTGGGGGTAATGTACTGAGGTGGATAGAGAACTGGTTGGCAGACAGGAAGCAGAGAATCGGAATAAACGGGTCCTATCAGAATGGCAGGCAGTGACTAGTAGGGTGCTGCAGGGTTCAGTGCTGGGACCCCAGCTATTTACAACATACATTAATGATTGAGATGAAGGAATTGAGTGTAACATCTTCAAGTTTGCAGATGACACTAAACTGGGTGGCGGTGTGAGCTGTGAGGAGAACGCTAAGAGGCTGCAGGGTGACTTGGACAGGTTAGATGAGTGGGCAAATGTTATAATGTGAATAAATGTGAGGTTATCCACTCTGGGGTCAAAAACATTATCTGAATGGCAGCAGATTAGGAAAAGGGGAGGTGCAACGAGACCTGGGTGTCATGGTACACCAGTCATTGAAAGTTAGCATGCAGGTTCAGCAGGTGGTCAAAAAGGCAAATGGTATGTTGGCCTTCATAGCTAGGGGTTTTGAGTATAGGAGCAGGGAGGTCTTACTGCAGTTGTACAGAGCCTTGGTGAGGCCTCACCTGGAATATTGTGTTCAATTTTGGTCTCCTAATCTGAGGAAGGATGTTCTTGCTATTGAGGGAGTGCAGCGAAGGTTCACCAGACTGATTCCCGCGATGGCTGGACTGACATATGAGGAGAGACTGGATTGACTGGGCCTTTATTCACTGGAGTTTAGAAGGATGAGAGGGGATCTCATAGAAACATAGAAGATTCTGACAGGACTGAACAAGTTAGATGCGGGTAGATTGTTCCCGATGTTGGGGAAGTCCAGAACCATGGGACACAGTCTAAGGATAAGGGGTAAGCCATTTAGGACTGAGATGAGGAGAAACGTCTTCACTCAGAGAGTTGTTAACCTGTGGAATTCCCTACTGCAGAGAGTTGTTGATGCCAGTTCATTGGATATATTCAAGAGCGAGTTAGATATGGCCCTTACGGCTAAAGGGATCGGGAGTATGGAGAGAAAGCAGGAAAGGGGTACTGAGGTGAATGATCAGCCATGATCTTATTGAATGGTGGTGCAGGCTCGAAGGGCCGAATGGCCTACTACTGCACCTATTTTCTATGTTTCTATGTTTCAGCAAGTGTGCTCCCCCTTTGTTGGAACATGTTCCAAAAATAGCAAGTTCTTAAGGTCTAGTCACTCATCCTCGCACAAAAAAAAATGCCAAAGAGCGGGGGGCGGGGCGGGGGAGTGGGGAGATTTTGGCTTTCAGTGGCTGAAGGAAAAGGGTCAGTAGTGGACTCTCCATCCATTGTCCGTCCCGCCATACTTCCTTTTCTATTGAGTTAATGGGAAGCAAAATAACGAGCAGCCATCCACTATCCACCGTGTTCCGCTCGGCACTGAAAATGAGACTCAACCCCAGAGGGCTATTAGAATGCCTTACCACAGATGGCTTTGTAAGATCCAGAATTCTTCGCTACAGAATCCTTTGATCTAATAACCCTGTGGACTAGTTCGCTGGTACAGAAAAGATATTGAAGAGCCAACATCTAAACTGGAGTGACTGCTCATATCAACAGTTGGACTTGCGTCTGCTGCTAAAAGATAACCATATCAAAAATCGAAAAGCAGAACAAAGGAGGAAACCGTTTGAACCTTCCAAATATCTGCAGAAATGGCAAAAAAAAACAGGCAGCATGAAGCCAGAGGATGGAGATAAAGAATATTTCCTTATAACGTAATGATTAGACTCACTACAAATTTGAATAAAAAGGCAAACCACGATGCTGCTAACGGGAGAGTGCAATGGCATTTAGTGGAATTACATCTACACTCCGAGCCCACCAGAACGATGCCTTGATCACCCCCGCCCACCCCCCCCCCCCGCCATATTCTGAACCATATTCCACACATGTAAGTATTATCTATAACAGTTGCTCATTGCCGTTCAGCAAATCAAATAAAGTGCTTAGTAATATCATTACAGGTCTCTATGGTTCTTGTCTCCTCTCAGGGTCAGAATGAGTCATAAGCTCACCGTAATACAAGTGAAATTCGAACCTTACAGCCATTGAGGCAGACACTGCAACATTATTTAAAAGGATAATTATTGTGGAAGGAAAAATATAAAACAGGGTGGGGAAAGGGCACGGGTAACGGATTCAAACCATTGGCTGAAGATGACGAGCTAGCACCAGCAGTATGGGCTGAATGGTCTCCTTGTGGCTGATTCAAAGTAGCTGTGTATTTTTTCACAGCATCCTAAATTCAGGAGAACCATCCTATGATCAATAAATAGCTAAAATTGTTCCAATTGTTTATAAGGTTACATAAGAACCTAAGAACTAGGAACAGGCCTGCTCCGCCATTCAGTAAGATCATGGCTGATACTCGACCTCAACTCCACTTTCCCGCCCGATCCCCATATTCCTTCATTCCCCTCGACTCCAAAAATCGATCGATCTCAGCCTTGAATATACTTAATGCTGGAGTATCCGCAGCTCTTCAGGCTAGAGAATTCAAAAGATTCACAATCCTCTGAGTGAAGAAATTCCTCCTCATCTCAGTCTTAAATGCCGACCCCTTATCCTGAGACTTTGCCCCCTGATTCTAGACACTTTAGCCAGAGGAAACAACCTAACAGCAACTATCCTGTCAATCCACTTCAGAATCTGATATGTTTCAGTGAGATCACCTCTTATTGGGCTCAATTTTGGCCATTAGAGATTTCTGGTGTACTTGCCAGAGATGCGCCAGTTTTCCATACTTGGAAGTGGGCCAAAAATCTTCGGGCCGATTTTGGCCGCTGTCCCGGGCCTTCTAGCTGCTGGCGTGGTGACTGGGTCTGTGGGCGGAGCCAGTGTCCTGCGCTGGAAACCGTGCTGGGATGCTGGACATGGGCAGTAGGATCGGGATTGCTATGATTGCGCATGAGCTGTAGAATCAGTCGCCGTGTTCAGCCTCCTTTCAGCCTCCTCCCTCCCTCCCGTTCAGTCTCTCACCCCCCTCCTCCCCTCCCTCCCCCCTCCACCCACCTTCTCCTCCAGACCCTCCCTCCCTCCACCCGACGCTCTGCAGGCCCGTTGCCGTGTTCATAGCATGTAAAAGTGTAAAGATAGGATTTTACAATTGCCACTGTGACAGAGCCTGTGTGGTCTCTGCTTTCGTTACTCTATGAAGCGTATTTACTGGCAGCACATTTTAAGGGATTTTTTTGTTCTAATGTTTCATAAAGCCTGCAAATAATAAATAGTACAATTGGCAATGCACTTTAAACATAAAACTCTAAAAATATACAAAATAACCACAAAGTGCCCTGTATGGGGAGGGGTGGGGAGGTGTGTGGGGGTGCGGGCTGAATGAGGTTTTAAATGAGCAATCGGCAAGTTCCATTGTTTGAAATGTACTGCTGCATACAGATATCTTGCCAGCAACATCTTGAAATGGTTTGCACCCTCCGTCCAGAAATTTGTCAGAATTGGCGATGAGCTGACAGAGGCGTGAAATCAGCCATTGCACACCAGAGCTGGCCGAAGTGGAGGCGGGCGATAACGAAAGTTTGGTCGGTAAATTTAGCGGACCCATTGCGCATGCGCCGATCTCCGATTCAGATCCCAGGAACAGCCACGTCTTAAAGGCGTGGCAAAGTAAGTTAGTGCATGAGCAGCTTCAGCTCCACAGGGTCTTCAGACCGCCAAAATGGAGGAGCAAGGAAGAGACCAGCTATCGCCCCACTTCTCGCCCACCGCCCTTGATGCCTTGCTGGAGGCAGTGGAGAGTCGCTGGAATGCCCTCCACCGTCTAGGTTTTTGGCAAGACTTTGGCAAGATGAGGTGGCACACCACATTTCAGCACGGAACACGGTGGCCACAACAGTGACGCAATGTCACGATAAATTCAACGACCTTACTAGGGTTGTCATGGTGAGCTGATCGGTGCATTGGCAAGGCTCCGGCCAAACGTGGATGCACTTGCTTCGAGTGTCACGGAGGCCACCACAACGTTTGCATTTACATCTCAGCAGCCCATCGAGCCTATCCTTGGGTGGCCCCTTATTCTAAGATTATGCCCCCTAGTTCTAGTCTCCCCCAACAAAGGAGACATCCTCTCTACATCCACCTTGTCATGCCTTGCTACAGCATGTAGAATGCAACGCTGGTGAACAAGTAATACCCCCATTAAAGTTTCACAAAGAAGTTTCTCTCAAGCTGTACTGTTATGTGTGCCTGCTGCTACAAACTCGGAGGCTCGCGCACCGTGCTGTGTGCAAACGTTGCACTGACTGTGACCTCCGAGGGAAGCGCTTCCTCATCCCTTTAAGTAGCCACCAGTTAATGACTCTGCAAGTCTGGACCGACTGTATTTCCAGACGTTGTTCTTGGCAGGCACTAAATGAGATGGCCACACCAAATTTTACGACCGTGGACGTTGCACCAGGAATACATCATGATCGGAGCGATCGTCAGCAGCCGAGCACTAATGGTTTGCGCCCCCGGTCGGTAACCTCTTAGGCTCCCATTGACTCCCCCTCTGGCTGCTAACATTGGCGTTAGGCAACCAGAAATCCAGCCCTCTGTATTTCCTGTACAAGGACACCTTACTCTCTCTTAACACCAACATTTAATAGTTTCTCACCATTTAACAATGATTCTGTTTTCTTTTTCTTCCTACCAAACTGAATAACCTCACATTTCCCCATATTATACTCCATCTGACACCTTACTGTCCACTACTTTGTCTATCTATATCCCTTTGCAGGCTCTTTGTGTCCACCTCACAGCTTACTGTCCCACCTATCATCAGCAAATTTGGATCCATTGCACTCGGTCCCTTTATCTAAGTCACTAATATAAATTGTAAATAGCTGAGTCGAAGCATGATCCTTGCGGCACCCCACTAGTTACAGACTTCCAACTTGAAAAAGACCTACTCGCTGTTTGCTGTCTATTAACCAATCCTCTATCCATGCTAATATATGACCCCCAACCCCATGACACCTTGCATAACAACCTTTTAAGTGGTACCTTCTCAAATGCCTTTTTTAAATCCAAATATACTACATCCACTGGTTCCCACTTTACCCTGCTAGTTACATCCTCAAAAAACTGGAATAAATTTGTTGAACACAATTTCCCTTTCATAAAACCATGTTGACTCTTGATTATGATTTTCTAAGTGCGCTAATACCACTTTCTTATTAATAGATTCCAGAATTTTCCTGATGACTGATGTCAAGCTAACTGCCCTGTAGTTCTCTGTTTTTGCTCTCCCTCCTTTCTTGAATAGTGAGTTATGTTTGCTACCTTCCAATCCTCTGAGACCATTCTAGAATCTATGGAATTTGGGAATGTCATGACCAATGCATCCACTATCTCTTCAGCCACCTCTTTTAGAACCCTTGGATGTAAGCCATAAGGTCCAGGGGATTTAAGAACATAAGAACATAAGAAATAGGAGCAGGAGTAGGCCATACAGCCCCTCGAGCCTACTCCGCCATTTAATACGATCATGGCTGATCCGATCATGGACTCAGGTCCACTTACCTGTCCGCTCCCTATAACCCCTTAATCCCTTATCAGTTAAGAAACTGTCTATCTCTGTCTTAAATTTATTCAATGCCCCGGCTTCCACAGCTCTCTGAGGTAGCGAATTCCACAGATTTGCAACCCTCTGAGAGAAGAAATTCCTCCTCATCTCAGTTTTAAATGGGCAGCCCCTTATTCTAAGATTATACCCCCGAGTTCTAGTCTCCCCTATCAGTGGAAACATCCTCTCTGCAGTCACCTTGTCAAGCCCCCTCATAATCATATTTGTATCGATAAGATCACCTCTCATTCTTCTGAATTCCAATGAGTAGAGGCTCAACCTCCTCAATTCATAAGTCAACCCCCTCATCTCCGGAATCAATCTAGTGAACCTTCTCTGAACTGCCTCCAAAGCAAGTATATCCTTTCGTAAATATGGAAACTAAAACTGCACGCAGTATTCCAGGTGTAGCCTCACCAATACCCTGTATAACTGCAGCAAGACTTCCCTGCTTTTATACTCCATCCCCTTTGAAATAAAGGCCAAGATTCCATTTGCCTTCCTGATTACTTGCTGTATCTGTATACTATCTTTTTGTGTTTCATGCACAAGTACTCCCAAGTCCCGGTGTACTGCAGCACTTTGCAATTTTTCTCATTTTAATAATAACTGGCTCTTTGATTTTTTTCTGCTAAAGTGCATGACCTCACACTTTTGTCGGCTTTTAGTTCTGTTAGTTTCCCCAAGTACTTTTTCTTTATTGATTTTAATTACTTTACGTTCCTCACTCTTATTAATTCCTTGGTACACATTACTGTTGGTATACACTTTGGACTAGACTTTGCACTTTGTTGGCTTGATATGTCAGCCTTACTGATCGCTGGAACATCGCCCATTTTTTGGTCTGCGATTTTCGCCTCGGCGAAAGGCCAGTGATGTGAAATGGGCAAATTTAAAGGCCAGCGATGTTACGTGGGTCCAGCGATAGGTCAGCGATGTGGAAGGCAAAAGCTTCCCTAGCAACGGGTTTCTGCGCATCGATTTTTTTTTTGGTGGACAGCTCTTCCCGCATTTCAGGAAGTCAGGGGTCATCCACACATACTCAGCAGGCCGTTGCGGGCGGGGGGGGGTCAGGGTGGGGGGCGAGAGAGAGAGAGATAGAGGATAGAGAGAGAAAGAGAAATAAAGAGAAAAAAAGAATACTCACTACTCACTATGTCGGACTGTGATTGAGATGTGGAAGGGGAAGGAAGAGGGTCAAACCCTTTACTGACGAAGCGGAGGTGCACATGAGGTGGACCCTATTAAACCGGGGTGCAAAGGGGAAACCCCCACCCCGGGCTTACCGCCGTATTTGGGGCGAGATATCCAACATCGTTTCCTCGGCGTCGAAAGAGGAGAGGACCACCGACCAGTGCCAGAAGCTTTGGAATAGCCTGGTTGTGTTGACAAGCATAAGTAGGATTTTTTATTGTAAGGATGCAAAACGTATTTATAAGTAATCTCCTGGATTGAATTTAAGCTTGTTATTCTTACATATATTACATATATTCCCTGCTATGAACCTGCACCATTTTAGCACCTTGGCTCATGCCATAAGAACATAAGAACATAAGAAATAGGATCAGGAGTAGGCCATATGGCCCCTGGAGCCTGCTCTGCCATTTAATATGATCATGTGATCAGGGATGATGCGATCCACTCGGGTCCACTTCCCTGCCCGCTCCCCATAACCCCTTATTCCCTGATCGTTTAAGAAACTGTCGATTTGTGTCTTAAATTTATTCAATGTCTCAGGTTCCACAGCTCTCTGAGGCAGTGAATTCCACAGATTTACAACCCTCTGAGAGAAGAAATTTCTCCTCACCTCAGTTTTAAATGGGTGGCCCCTTATTCTAAGTTTATGCCCTCTAGTTCTAGTCTCCCCTATCAGCGGAAAAATCTTCTCTGCATCCACCCTGTCAAGCCCCCTCATAATCTTATACGTTTCGATAAGATCACCTCTCATTCTTCTGAATTCCAATGAGTAGAGGCCCAACCTACTCAACCTTTCCTCATAAGTCAACGGCTCATCCCCGGAATCAACCTATAGAACCTTCTCTGCAGGAGCAGGCCATTTTGCCCTTCGAGCATGCACCACCATCGATAAATCATGGCTGATCATTCACTCAGTACCCCTTTCCTGCTTTCTCTCTATACCCCTTGATCCCCTTAGCCATAAGGGCCATATCTAACTCCCTCTTGAATATATCCAATGAACTGGCATCAACAACTCTCTGCGGCAGGGAATTCCACAGGTTAACAACTCTCTGAGTGAAGAAGTTTCCCCTCATCTCAGTCCTAAATGGCCTACCCCTAATCTTAAGACTGTGTCCCCTGGTTCTGGACTTCCCCAACATCGGGAACAATCTACCCGCATCTAACTTGTCCCGTCCCGTCAAAATCTTGTATGTTTCTGTGAGATCCCCTCTCATCCTTCTAAACTCCAATGTATAAAGGCCCAGTTGATCCAGTCTCTCCTCATATGTCAGTCCAGCCATCCCGGGAATCAGTCTGGTGAACCTTCGCTGCATTCCCTCAATAGCAAGAACATCCTTCCTCAGATTAGGAGACCAAAACTGAACACAATATTCCAGGTGAGGCCTCACCAAGACCCTGTACAACTGCAGTGAGACCTCCCCGCTCCTATACTCAATTCCCCCAGCTATGAAGGCCAACATACCATTTGCCTACTTTACCGCCTGCTGTACCTGTATGCCAACTTTCAATGACTGATGAAGCATGACATCCAGGGCTCATTGCACCTCCCCTTTTCCTAATCTGCCACCATTCAGATAATATTCTGTATTCGCACTTTTTCCCCCAAGGCGGATAACCTCACATTTATCCACATTATACTTCATCTGCCATGCATTTGCCCATTCACCTAACCTGTCCAAGTCACCCTGCAGCCTCTGAGCATCCTCCTCTCAGCTCACACCGCCACCCAGTTTAGTGTCATCTGCAAACTTGGAGATATTACACTCAATTCCTTCATCTAAATCATTGATATATATTGTAAAGAGCTAGGGTCCCAGCACTGAGCCTTGTGGCACTCCACTAGTCACTGCCTGCCATTCTGAAAATAACTCATTTATTCCGAATCTTTGCTTCCTGTCTGCCAACCAGTTCTCTATCCACGTCAGTTTATTACCCCCAATACCATATACTTTGATTTTGCACATCAATCTCTTGTGTGGGACCTTGTCAAAAGCCTTTTGAAAATCCAAATACACCACATCCACTGGTTCTCCCTTGTCCACTCTACTAGTTACATCCTCAAAAAATTCCAGAAGATTTGTCAAGCATGATTTCCCCTTCATAAATCCATGCTGACTTGGACTGATCCTGTCACTGCTTTCCAAATGCGTTGCTATTTCATCCTTAATAATTGATTCCAACATTTTCCCCACCACTGATGTCAGGGTAACTGGTCTATAATTACCCGCTTTCTCTCTCCCACCCTTTTTAAAAAATGGTGTTACATTAGCTGCCCTCCAGTCCATAGGAACTTATCCAGAGTCAATAGACTGTTGGAAAATGATCACTAATGTATCCACTATTTCTAGGGCCACTTCCTTAAGTACTCTGGGATGCAGACTCTCAGGCCCCGGGGATTTATCGGCCTTCAATGCCATCAATTTCCCTAACACAATTTCCCGCCTAATAAGGATATCCTTCAGTTCCTCCTTCTCACTAGACCCTCGGTCCCCTAGTACTTCTGGAAGGTTATTTGTGTCTTCCTTCGTGAAGACAGAACCAAAGTATTTGTTCAATTGGTCCGCCATTTTTTTGTTCCCCAGTATAAATTCACCTGAATCCAACTGCAAGGGACCTACGTTTGTCTTCACAAATCTTTTTCTCTTCACATATCTATAGAAGCTTTTGCAGTCAGTTTTAATGTTCCTTCTTCTCGTGCTCTATTTTCCCCCTCTTAATTAAACCTTTTGTCCTCCTCTGCTGAATTCTAAATTTCTCCCAGTCCTCAGGTTTGCTGCTTTTTCTGGCCAATTTATATGCCTCTTCCTTGGCTTTAACATTATCCTTAATTTCCCTTGTTAGCCATGGTTGAGCCGCCTTCCCCGTTTTATTTTTACTCCAGAAAGTGATATACAATTGCTGAAGTTCATCCATGTGATCTTTAAATGTTTGCCATTGTCTATCCACCGTCAACCCTTTAAGTATCATTTGCCAGTCGACTCGAGCTAATTCACGCCTCAAGCCATCAAAGTTACCTTTCCTTATGTTCAGGACCCTAGTTTCTGAATTAACTGTATCACTCTCCATCCTAATAAATAATTCTACCATGTTATGGTCACCCTTCCCCAAAGGGTCTCGCACAACAAGATTGCTAATTTGTCCTTTCTCATTACACATCACCCAGTCTAGGATGGCCAACTCCCTGGTTGGTTCCTCGACATATTGATCTAGAAAACCATCCCTAATACACTCCAGGAAATCCTCCTCCACCGCATTGCTACCAGTTTGGTTAGCCCAATCAATATGTAGATTAAAGTTGCCCATGATAACTGCTGTACCTTTATTGCATGCATCCGTAATTTCTTGTTTGATGCTGTCCCCAACCTTACTACTACTGTTGGTGGTCTGTACCCAATTCCCACTAGCGTTTTCTGCCCCTTGGTAATCCGCAGCTCCACCCATACCGATTCCACATCATCCATGCTAATGTCCTTTCTTACTATTGCATTAATTTCCTCTTTAATCAGCAATGCCACACCGCCTCCTTTTCCTTTCTGTCTATCCTTCCTAAATGTTGAATACCCCTGGATGTTGAGTTCCCAGCCTTGGTCACCCTGGAGCAAACTTGACAACGTTACACTCCGTCCCTTCTTCCAAGTCGTTAATATAGACAGTAAATAGTTGGGGTCCCAGCACTGAATCCAACGGCACTCCACTAGTTACTGATTGCCAACCCGAGAATGAACCATGCTCTTGTCACATTTGCAGAGGAAATTATCTGACAACACGTGCGAGCTCAGGCGCACCAGAGGTGGCCCTGCTCAGCTCCAGGAGCTGTCAAACATCGAAGAGAGAGCAGCAGCGCTAGTGGGGCCCCACCGTCACTCGGGCACCATCCGTGGTGTGGCAGAGCCTACACAGGTAGCATCTGAGTGTTTTAAGCAGTGTTAAAGTAATGTTTAAGTCATGTAATGCCATTTAATTATAATATAAGAACATAAGAACATAAGAACATAAGAATTAGGAACAGGAGTAGGCCATCTAGCCCCTCGAGCCTGCTCCGCCATTCAAAAAGATCATGGCTGATCTGGCCGTGGACTCAGCTCCACTTACACGCCCGCTCCCCATAACCCTTAATTCCTTTATTGGTTAAAATTTTATCTATCTATGATTTGAATACATTCAATGAGCTAGCCTCAACTGCTTCCCTGGGCAGAGAATTCCACAGATTCACAACCCTCTGGGAGAAGAAATTCCTTCTCAACTCGGTTTTAAATTGGCTCCCCCGTATGTTGAGGCTGTACCCCCTAGTTCTAGTCTCCCCGACTAGTGGAAACAACCTCTCTGCCTCTATCTTGTCTATCCCTTTCATTATTTTAAATGTTTCTATAAGATCACCTCTCATCCTTCTGAACTCCAACGAGTAAAGACCCAGTCTACTCAATCTATCATAAGGTAACCCCCTCATCTCCGGAATCAGCCTAGAGAATCGTCTCTGTACCCCCTCCAAAGCTAGTATATCCTTCCTTAAGTAAGGTGACCAAAACTGCATGCAGTACTCCAGGTGCGGCCTCACCAATACCCTGTACAGTTGCAGCAGGACCTCCCTGCTTTTGTACTCCATCCCTCTTGCAATGAAGGTCAACATTCCATTTGCCTTCCTAATTACCTGCTGTACCTGCAAACAACTTTTTGGGATTCATGCACAAGGACCCCAGGTCCCTCTGCACCGCAGCATGTTGTAATTTCTCCCCATTCAAATAATATTCCCTTTTACTGTGTTTCTTTCCAAGGTGGATGACCTCACATTTTCCTACATTGTATTCCATCTGCGAAACATTAGCCCATTCGCTTAACTTATGTATGTTCTTATGTTCTATTATGGAGAGGATGAGGGTGAGGATGACCAAAAGCAAGCACCGGAGCATGAGACCACCAAGGAGGAGCAGACGGAGGAGGAGCAGGAGGAAGTAGTGCTCCAAGTTGGAATAATTGGGGGACATGGCGTCGTAAGTTCAGGTTTGAATGAAAAGATAGCGGGACCAAGCGGCGTGCAGTTGGCGACGCCAAGGCACACATTTTGCTCTCGCAGACCCCACGGTGGTCAGGTCAGCGAGTTCAGCACTCACCTCCTAGAGATGATTGGCTGGAGGGCTTGATCTCCCTGTGATGGGAGATGGAAGCAAAAGGTCGAGAGCATCGCCATGCTTTTCATCAGTTCACGCGTGACAGTGCACAGGTGTCTGCTGATCATATGGAAGTAACGAGGCAGATACTTGCAGAGTTGCGTGCACAAGATCCTACAAATCCCCTGGGAGGACAGATGCACCAACGTTAGCGTCCTTGACCAGGCCAACATCCCCAGCATTGAAGCACTGACCACACTTGATCAGCTCCGCTGGGCAGGCCACATAGTTCGCATGCCAGACACGAGGCTCCCAAAGCAAGCATTCTACTCGGAACTCCTTCACGGCAAACGAGCCAAAGGTGGGCAGCGGAAGCGTTACAAGGATACCCTCAAAGCCTCCCTGATAAAGTGCGACATCTTCACTGATACCTGGGAGTCCCTGGCCAAAGACCGCCCTAAGTGGAGGAAGTGCATCCGGGAGGGTGCTGAGCACCTTGAGTCTCATCGCCGAGAGCATGCAGAAATCAAGCACAGGCAGCGGAAAGAGCGTGTGGCAAACCAGTCCCACCCAACCTTTCCCGAATGACTATCTGTCCCACCTGTGACAGAGTCTGTGGCTCTCGTATTGGACTGTACAGCCACCTAAGAACTGATTTTAACAGTGGAAGCAAGTCTTCCTCGATTCCGAGGGACTTCCTATGATGATGATGCGTGCGCAGACTGCCGCCTCCAAAAATGCCTTGCGGCATGTGCTGTTGGCTGCCCACGGGCTGCACCCCCAAAGTGTCATGCTCGATCCGAGTACCAGCCCAAGCACTCAAGCGAGTCAGGAGGAAGAACTTCCTTCTTACTGGGAAGACGATCCCCCCGCTTCGTCTTCCCCTCCAACACCGCTGCCCCCACACCTCCCCAGCCAACAGCCGATCGTGCCACCATCACCGCCACCACGGCAGGAAGTCTTTCCATTGCCTGCTGCACACCAGCATCGTGTCAGTCTTCAGGAACCAAAATGGGCGGGTGGGCCTAAGATACGGGGGGCGGAAAGGATCTGGAGGGAAACGTGGCCACAGGTAGGGAGGGGAGGTGTTATTGTTATTTTTATTGTTATTATTACTGTTACTGTTATTGCTGTGTTCTTTTTATCTTATTGTTACTATTGATTTATAGTGGGGGGCTTGCTAAAAATTAAAAATTCTTCTGTTACATTAATAAATTTTTTTATTGAATTTAACAATTGTTGTGCACTGTCTTATAATAACCTAAATTAATTTAAGGTAAACATTAATGCAACTGTTGTACAACAATGGATAGGCCAGGCCAGAGCAGGCAAGGCTAAACATAACTCAACACAAATGCAACTGTTGACTAACTGTAACTGTAACTGTGACTGTGACTGTCCCCAATGTAAGTTCATGCAAAGCCTTCATTTATGAGTTGCTGGTGCAACAGCTTTGCAGCCGAGTAACTCCCATGGGGTTTCTCCAGTCTTCTGGGGTGGGTCTGCGGGGGTGGTGGAGGTGGTGGTACCATGGATTCATCGCCAGGCTGTTTGTCCTCCCCGAGGTCCTCACCAGCCTCCTCCTGCTTATCCTCCTCTTGCTCCTCGCCGTCTGCCTCTTCCGCCTCCCCTCCTTCTGGAGGTAGGCCTGCAGCCCCATCTGGCATTTGTTGTCCTCTCCTTTTCGCTAGGTTATGCAACATGCAACACACCACAATAAACTCAGCGACCTGGTTAAGGTGGTACTGTAGGCTGCCACCAGAACAGTCCAGGCATCTGAAGCGCTGCTTGAGCATTCCAATTGTCTTTTCGACGATGTTGCCTGTAGCTTTGTGGCTTTCGTTGTAATGCTTCTCGGCTTACGTCAGAGGATTACGCAGGGGGGAATCATGAGCCAACTGGTAAGGCCATATCCTTTATCCTCCAGCATCCAACCTTGACCTTCTGGCTGATTGACAAACAGGTCAGAGACAGCGCTCTCAAGCAGGATGTGCGCATCATGGATGCTGCCTAGAAATGTAACATTTACTGCCATGATTATTTGGCTGTAGTTGACAACAAGCTGCATATTCAGGGAGTGGAATCCCTTTCTGTTAAGAAACACCTCCGGGTTCTGTAAAGGGGCTTTCAGGTGATGTGCATGCTGTCTATTGCTCCTTGCACGTTGGGGAAGTTAGCTATTCTCGAGAAACCCAAAGCCTTCCCGGTTTGTGCCTCCCTGGTCATAGGGAAGCTTACAAAGTCCATCCTGCGAGCGTAAAGAGCTTCAGTCATCTGTCGAATGGAGCAGTGTGTGGCATACTGAGAGATACCGCAAATGTCGTCAGCTGAGGCCTGAAAGGATCCAAATGTGTAGAAGGATAGTGCCGCAGTAACCTTTACCTCAAAGGACAGTGCGGTCCTGATGGTGCTGGTAGGCTGTAGATCCCCCTTGATGAGCTGGCATATCTCATCAATGACCTCCTTCCAGAAGCGCATGTGTTATCAGTCAAGTTGAAGTAAAATTGCTTTTCCCTGTACGTTCGCCTCCTCTGCCTCCGCCTTACTCTGCCACCTCTTCGATTGACTCTTTCAGACACCAGCGTGTGAGCAGTTACAAGTAATGGCAGAGAAGCTATAGGCCCGATCACTATCACTAATAGTGCCCATCGCTAACTGTCCTTGAGAAGATGGTAGTGATCCGCCTTCTTGAACCACTGCAGTCTTGATATCACTCGGTTTCTGCCGGATGAAGGGATTTGTTATCACCACCCCATCCCCCTTTACGTATTGGTCTTCTGTAGTCAAGAACCCAGATGTATACAAGATGTAACAACAGGGAAAGAACATGCCATCTGAATATTATGCCAACGTTTGGTGGCCAAACCAGAAAGAAAGAACAATGGTTCCCGATTCAACTGCAGCATTCCCGGGGAGAGAACAGGGTGATTCAATGATTCAAGCCCGACCATAGATCCTCCCAACATTTGGTTTTAGAATAACAAGCTGTCAAATCGAACACAATCTATTCCCTTCATCATCTTATAAAGCTCGATCAGATCACCCCTAAGTCTGCGCTTGTCTAAAGTGTAGAGTCCTCTATGCTGGTCGGTGATTGGAGCGTGGGCAGGTACAGCAGGAGCGGCGATGTCGGGGCGCAGGAGCGGCGAGTGATCATGGAGGATGTGATCGGGGCCCAGGAGAGGGGTGAGTTCGGGGCCCGGAAGAGACAAGGGCCCTGGGGCAGCACGGGCCAGCCCACACTGCGATATATGTGCACACTAGGTCTGTGCAGCAGAGCTCGTATCCAATCATCTTGGTTAATCCTTGCCACTGGACTAAGACCTAGCTCTGTCAAGCCCGTGTGGTGGCTGGTGTGCAATGGCCATCACACATTAAAAAAATCCACGCACAGGCACAGGATGTAGCTCAGGACCTGGAATATTAGGTCCTTCATTGAAACACCTGTGAACTCATCCCTTTTTGGTGTGGAAGCAAGTCATCCTCACTTCGAGGGACTAGCTATGAAGATCATTAATATTATTATCACTTGATATAAATGCCCTTTCTCGTAATAAAATGCCAAATCTACTAAAATAAAAGCTAATATTATTATAATTATTAAATATAAGTATAACTGTGACTGGATCTATCTGTAAAAGACCCTTAAATAACACAAATTATAAGCACGCTTATTTTGGCAGCCTCCTCTCTTCCTCCCGACCTTCAAAATTGTGTCCGTAGCGCCCAGTTCTGTGAGGAAGGCCCGGTAAAAGCAACTTTTCTCCAGCGATGTTCTCGGCGAGCGATGTGCCGGCGATGTGCCGATAGTTGCGCTGGGCGATGTGCAGTCGATCACCTCAGTGCTCACCTTGGCAACATGAGCCGAAAGTTGGGGGGAGAATTTTCTGGCTATGTTAGAGCGTAAATTTTCACTTTTCAGTCAAAATGGGCGATAGCAGGCCATTTTGGGTGATATATGGACACTAGGCCAGCGATGTGAAGTGGAAAGTCTAGCCCTTTGTGTTTTTACTGTGGAGACAGATACAAAATATTTATTTCAAGTCTGTGGCATTTCCTTATTATGCATGATCGTTTCTCCTGTGTTAGCCTCTAAGGAACCAACACTTATTTTTGCTACTCTCTTCCTTTATCTTACTTGTAGAAGCTATTACAATCTGTTTTTATATATCTTACTAATTCACTCTCATATTCTATTTTCTCCCTCATTATCAATTTCTTGGTCATCCTTTAATGAGGGGGGGGAAATTAGTGAGAGGGAAGGTTCAGGTGAGCGGAAATTTAAAAAGTCAAAGAGTAAGGGGCAGGCAATAGAGCAGGGTAGCACTGGGGGAAATAAAAACCAGAGCATGACAGGAAGATACAGAATGTATAAACATAAAAGTGGATCAGAAAGTGGGGTCAAAGCAGGACAAAATGGTAAATCAAATCAAATTTTAAAGCTCTTTATCTGAATGCACGCAGCATTCATAACAAAATAGATGAGTTGACGGCACAAATAGATACAAATGGGTATGATCTGATAGCCATTACAGAGGCCTTGTTGCAAGGTGACCAAGGCTGGGAACTAAATATTCAGGGGTATTTGACAATTCGGAAGGACAGACAGAAAGGGAAAGGAGGTGGGGTAACACTGTTAATAAAGGATGAGATCAGTGCATTAGTGAGAAATGATATTGGTTCAGAAGATCAAGATGTTGAATCACTTTGGGTGGAGTTAAGGAAAAATAAGGGGAAAAAGTCACTGGTGGGCATAATTTATAGGCCCCCTAACAGTAGCTACACTGTTAGACGGAGTATAAATCAAGAAATAATGGAGGCTTGTAATAAAGAAATGGCAATAATCATGGGCGATTTTAACCTTCATATTGATTGGACAAAGCAAATTGGCCAGGGTAGCCTTGAGGAAGAGTACATAGAGTGTATCTGGGATTGTTTCCTTGAACAGTATGTTGCGGAACCAACCAGGGAGCAGGCTATCTTAGATATAGTACTCTGTAATGAGACAGGATTAATAAACGATCGCCTTGTATAGGATCCTCTAGGAATGAGTGACCATAGGATGGTTGAATTTCAAATTCAGTTGGAGGGTGAGAAAGTTGGATCACAAATCAGTGTCCTAAGCTTAAACAAAGGAGACTATAAAGGTATGAAGGCAGAATTGGCGAAAGTCGACTGTGAAAATAGATTAAAGGATGGAACGGTTGATGAGCACTGGCAGACAATTAAGGAGATATTTCATAACTGGCAGCAAAAATATAACCCAATGAGAAGGAAAGACTGTAAGAGAAGGGATAACCATCCGTGGCTGACGAAGGAAATAAGGAATGGCATCAAATTGAAAACAAGGGCATACAAAGTGGCCAAGACTTGTGGGAGGCCAAGGGATTGGGAAACTTTTAAAAACCAGCAAAGAATGACTAAAAAAATAATAAAGAGAGAGAAGATAGATTATGAAAGCAAACTAAATATAAAAACAGATAGCAAGAGTTTCTACAAGTATATAAAATGGAAAAGAGAGGCTAAAGTAAATGTTGGTCCCTTAGAGGATGAGATTAAGGAATTAATAATGGAGAACAGGGAAATGACAGAGACTTTGAACAAATACGTTGTATCAGTCTTCACGGTAGAAGACACTAAAAACATCCCAATAATGGATAATCAAGGGGCTATAGGGAGGGAGGAACTTAATACAATTACTATCACTAAAAAAGTAGTACTCAGTAAAATAATGGGACTAAAGCCGAACAAGTCCCTTGAACCTGATGGCTTGCATCCTGAGGTCTTAAAAGAAGTGGCTGCAGAGATAGTGGATGCATTGGTTGTAATCTACCAAAATTCCCGGGATTCTGGAGAGCTCCCAGTGCATTGGAAAATCGCAAATGTAACACCCCTATTTAAAAAAGGAGGCAGACAGAAAGCAGGAAACTATCGACCAGTTAGCCTAACATCTGTCGTTGGGAAAATGCTAGAGTCTATTATTAAGGAAGCAGTAGCAGGACATTTAGAAAATCATAATTCAATCAAGCAGAGTCAGAATGGTTTTATGAAAGGGAAATCATGTTTGACAAATTTGCTGGAGTTCTTTGAGGATGTAATGAACAGGTTGGATAAGGGGGAACCAGTGGATGTGGTGTATTTGGATTTCCAGAAGGCATTCGATAAGGTGCCTCATAAAAGGTTACTTCACAAGATAAAAGTTCACGGGGTTGGGGTAATATATTAGCATGGATAGAGAATTGGCTAACTAACAGAAAACAGAGAGGCGGGATAAATGGTTCATTTTCCGGTTGACAAACAGTAACTAGTGTGGTGCCACAGGATCGGTGCTGGGGCCTCAACTAGTTACAATCTATATTAATGACTTGGATGAAGGGACCAAGAGCAATGTAGCCAAGTTTGCTGATGATACAAAGAAGGGTGGGAAATCAAATTGTGAGGAGGACATAAGAAATCTGCAAAGGGATATAGACAGGTTAATTGAGTGGGCAAAAATTTGGCAGAAGTAGTATGATGTCGGAAAATGTGAGGTTATCAATTTTGGCAGAAAAAATAGAAAAGTAAATTATAATTTTAAGGTTGAAAAATTGCAAAGTGCTGCAGTACAGAAGGACCTGGGGGTCCTTGCGCATGAAACACAAAACGTTAGTATGCTCTGGCTACGATTAGATAGATAGAAATGGAACAAGGCGAGTGCAGTTCCACCCAACTGGACAACAATGCAGAGGCATTGGAGAAGGATAGAGTGGTCAACTGTATCAAAGGCTGCAGACAAGTCAAGAAAGATGAGAAAGGATAGTTTGCTTTTGTCACAGACACAAAAGATTTAATTTGTGACTTTAATGAGAGCCGTTTCAGTATTGTGGCAAGCGTAGAAACCAGATTGCAGGGATTCAAACATGGATTTGTGGAATGCTGGGCACAGATTTGGGAGACAACATGTTCAAGAGGAAAGGGAGGTTGGAGATGGGCCAGTAGTTTGCAAGGATTGAGAGATTGACGGTTGGTTTTTTGAGGGGAGGGGTGATGACGGCAGACTTGAGGGAGAGGGGGACGGTGCCTGAGAATGAGAACCGTTAACAATGTTGGCTAATCTGGAAGCTAGAAAAAGAAGTCGGGTGGTTAGCAGTTTGGTGGGAATAGGGTATTGTGAATCTCAGGTAACGTTAAAAAGTGTTGGGAGTATAGAGCAGATCTGTCAGCAACTAAAGGGAAAAGACAAGTTAACATTGGTGGAAACTCCATCTGTTTCGATGAGCTAGTAAAAGTAAGAGAAACATAGAAACATAGAAATTAGGTGCAGGAGCAGGCCATTTGGCCCTTCGAACCTGTACCGTCATTCAATAAGATCATGGATGGTCATTCAACTTCAGTACCCCTTTCCTGCTTTCTCTCCATACCCCTTGATCCCTTTGGCCGTAAGGACCATATCTAACTCCCTTTTGAATATATCTAATGAACTGGCCTCAACAACTTTCTGCGGTAGAGAATTCCACAGGTTAACCACTCTCTGAGTGAAGAAATTTCTCCTCATCTCAGTCCTAAATGGCTTACCCCTTATCCTTAGACTGTGACCTAAGGCAGACTTAGTGACAAAAGGAGTTATAAACATTTTGAGAAAACTGGTATTGTTAATCTATTTCACTGATGATGTTGAGGGATAAATGTTGGCCAGGACACCAGAGAAACTCCCTTGCTCATCATTGAATTGGGTCTTTTTCCGGTTGGGAAACGATAACTAGTGGGGTGCCACAGGGATCGGTGCTGGGGCCTCAACTATTTACAATCTGTATTAATGACTTGTATGAAGGAACCGAGTGTAATGTAGCCAATTTTGCTGATGATACACAGATGGGTGGGAAAGCAAGTTGTGAGGAGGACACAAAAAATCTTCAAAGGGATATAGACAGGCTAAGTGAGTGGGCAAACATTTGGCAGATCGAGTATAATGTGGGAAAGTGTGAGGTTATCCACTTTGGCAGCTAAAATAAAAAAGCACATTATTACACGGCTCCGGTTGGGATGGAGTGTAGAATGTTTTAGTATAGGGGTGTCGCAGTCAGGTGAGGCGGAATGGTTGGGCTGGGTGCTCTTTGCCTTTTCATCATTGTTCATAGGTTTATATGTAACCTTTAGGGCTGCTGACCAAGGGCCATGGGCTCTTTGTCGGCCGACGCAGACACGATGGTTCGAAACATAGAAGAAGCATAGAAATTTACAGCGCAGAAGGAGGCCATTTCGGCCCATCGTGTCTGCGTCGGCCGACAAAAAGCCACACCTTGTGCATGAAACACAAAAAGTTAGTATGCAGGTACAGCAAGTAATCAGGACGGTAAATAGAATGTTGACCTTTATTGCAAGGGGTATGGAATATAAAAACAGAGAAGTCCCGCTACAACTGCACAGGGTATTGATGAGGCCACACCTAGAATACTGCGTACAGTTTTGGTCTCCGTATTTAAGGAAGGATATATTTGCAAGGGAGGGAGTTCAGAGAAGGTTCATGAGGTTGATTCCTGAGATTAAGGGGTTGACTTATGAAGAAAGGTTAAGTAAGTTGGGCCTATGATCATTGGCATTTCGAAGAATGAGAAGTGATCTTATTGAAACATATACGATACGGAGGGGGCTCGACAAGGTAGATGCAGAGAGGATGTTTCCCCTTGTGGGGGAATCTAGAACTAGGGGGCATCATTTAAGAATAAGGGGGTCGCCCATGTAAAATGGAAATGAGGAGGAATTTCTTCTCTCAGATGGTCGTAAATCTGTGGAATTCTCTGCCCCAGAGAGCTGTGGAGGCTGGGTCATTGAATATATTTAAGGTGGAGATAGACAGATTTTTAAACGATAAGGGAGTGAAGGGTTATGGGGAGTGGGCGGAGAAGTGGAGCTGAGGCCAAGATCAGATCAACCATGATATTAAATGGTGGAGAAAACTCGAGGGGTCAAATGGCCTAGTCCTATTTCTTGTGTTCTGATATGGAACCAGGACAGGGAGGCCACCTGGAGGAGGCTGGGCTTGGGGAGGGGATGGAAATGGGGGCTGTGCCGGCCTGCCAACGCCCCCTGCACATTGAGCGTGCCGCCAGGGCACGGAGGAGAAGGCGGTGCCAGGGGCAATGGCTGCAGAGACAGCAGGCAAGGGCCGCAGCAATCATTGTGGCCCAGCATGGAGAGGGCCAGGGAGATGGTCACAGAGGGGAGGCCAGAGAGCTGCTACAGGAAGGCCCTCAGCAAGGGAGTGCCCTTAGGTGGAGAGTGAGGTACATGGACTCCCCAAACCAGATGCTGGGCAGCAGCAGCCTGCAGAGACGGCGGACCCAGCAGAGCAGCAGGGAGAACACAATGAGGAACAACACAGAGCAAGATGGCTGCACAGATGTGTGGGCAGAAGGCCATATTGAGAAAGGGTCTTCCGCCAACAATTCATCTGAATGATGATCATTGACTGTGCAGACTAAGAAGGACATCGTGATGGAACACTGTAATCTCCTGCAGGCAGACTTGGAGCCACAGACACGGGTGAGGACAGCCCTGAGCATGGCCTCCAAGGTTACTATCACCACTGGGTCCTTCCAAGCTGCCACTGCAGACATGTGCAACATCTCGCAGTTTGCAGCCCACACAGTGATACGGGGAGTCACAGATGCTCTATGTAGAACATAGAAAAAAAAAACATAGAAAATAAGTGCAGGAGTAGGCCATTCAGCCCTTCTAGCCTGCACCGCCATTCAATGAGTTCATGGCTGAACATGAAACTTCAGTACCCCATTCCTGCTTTCTCGCCATACCCCTTGATCCCCCGAGTAGTAAGGACTTCATCTAACTCCCTTTTGAATATATTTAGTGAATTGGCCCCAACCACTTTCTGTGGCAGAGAATTCCACAGGTTCACCACTCTCTGGGTGAAGAAGTCTCTCCTCATCTCAGTCCTAAATGGCTTACCCCTTATCCTTAGACTGTAACCCCTGGTTCTGGACTTCCCCAACATTGGGAACATTCTTCCTGCATCTAACCTGTCTAAACCCATCAGAATTTTAAACGTTTCAATGAGGTCCCCTCTCATTCTTCTGAACTCCAGTGAATACAAGCCCAGTTGATCCAGTCTTTCTTGATAGGTCAGTCCCACCATCCCGGGAATCAGTCTGGTGAATCTTCGCTGCACTCCCTCAATAGCAAGAATGTCCTTCCTCACGTTAGGAGAACAAAATTGGACACAATACTCCAGGTGTGGCCTCACCAAGGCCCTGTACAACTGTAGCAACACCTCCCTGCCCCTGTACTCAAATCCCCTGATGTACCATGACACCCAGGTCTCGTTGCACCTTCCCTTTTCCTAATCTGTCACCATTCAGATAATAGTCTGTCTCTCTGTTTTTACCACCAAAGTGGATAACCTCACATTTATCCACATTATACTTCATCTGCCATGCATTTGCCCACTCACCTAACCTATCCAAGTCACTCTGCAGCCTCATAGCATCCTCCTCGCAGCTCACACTGCCACCCAACTTAATGTCATCCTCAAATTTGGAGATACTACATTTAATCCCCTCGTCTAAATCATTAATGTGCAATGTAAACAGCTGGGGCCCCAGCACAGAACCTTGCGGTACCCCACTAGTCACTGCCTGCCATTCTGAAAAGTACCCATTTACTCCTACTCTTTGCTTCCTGTCTGACAACCAGTTCTCAATCCACGTCAGCACACTACCCCCAATCCCATGTGCTTTAACTTTGCACATTAATCTCTTGTGTGGGACCTTGTCGAAAGCCTTCTGAAAGTCCAAATATACCACATCAACTGGTTCTCCTTTGTCCACTTTACTGGAAACATCCTCAAAAAATTCCAGAAGATTTGTCAAACATGATTTCCCCTTCACAAATCCATGCTGACTTGGACCTATCATGTCACCATTTTCCAAATGCGCTGCTATGACATCCTTAATAATTGATTCCATCATTTTACCCACTACTGAGGTCAGGCTGACCGGTCTATAATTCCCTGTTTTCTTTCTCCCTCCTTTTTTAAAAAGTGGGGTTACATTGGCTACCTTCCACTCAATAGGAACTGATCCAGAGTCAATGGAATGTTGGAAAATGACTGTCAATGCATCCGCTATTTCCAAGGCCACCTCCTTTAGTACTCTGGGATGCAGTCCATCAGGCCCTGGGGATTTATCGGCCTCCAATCCCATCAATTTCCCCAACACAATTTCCCGACTAATAAAGATTTCCCTCAGTTCCTCCTCCCTACTAGACCCTCTGACCCCTTTTATATCCGGAAGGTTGTTTGTGTCCTCCTTAGTGAATACTGAACCAAAGTACTTGTTCAATTGGTCTGCCATTTCTTTGTTCCCCGTTATATGACTTCCCCTGATTCTGACTGCAGGGGACCTACGTTTGTCTTTACTAACCTTTTTCTCTTTACATACCTGTAGAAACTTTTGCAATCCGCCTTAATGTTCCCTGCAAGCTTCTTCTCGTACTCCATTTTCCCTGCCCTAATCAAACCCTTTATCCTCCTCTGCTGAGTTCTAAATTTCTCCCAGTCCCCAGGTTCGCTGCTATTTCTGGCCAATTTGTATGCCACTTCCTTGGCTTTAATACTATCCCTGATTTCCCTAGATAGCCACGGTTGAGCCACCTTCCCTTTTTTATTTTTACGCCAGACAGGAATGTACAATTGTTGTAATTCATCCATGCGGTCTCTAAATGTCTGCCATTGCCCATCCACAGTCAACCCCTTAAGTATCATTCGCCAATCTATCCTAGCCAATTCACGCCTCATACCTTCAAAGTTACCCTTCTTTAAGTTCTGGACCATGGTCTCTGAATTAACTGTATCATTCTCCATCCTAATGTAGAATTCCACCATATTATGGTCACTCTTCCCCAAGGGGCCTAGCACAATGAGATTGCTAATTAGTCCTCTCTCATTACACAACACCCAGTCTAAGATGGCCTCCCCCCTCGTTGGTTCCTCGACATATTGGTCTAGAAAACCATCCCTTATGCACTCCAGGAAATCCTCCTCCACCGTATTGCTTCTAGTTTGGCTAGCCCAATCTATGTGCATATTAAAGTCACCCATTATAACTGCTGCACCTTTATTGCATGCACCCCTAATTTCCTGTTTGATGCCCTCCCCAACATCACTACTACTGTTGGAGGTCTGTACACAACTCCCACTAACGTTTTTTGCCCTTTGGTGTTCTGCAGCTCTACCCATATAAATCCCACATCATCCAAGCTAATGTCTTTCCTAACTATTGCATTAATCTCCTCTTTAACCAGCAATGCTACCCCACCTCCTTTTCCTTTTATTCTATCCTTCCTGAATGTTGAATACCCCTGGATGTTGAGTTCCCAGTCCTGATCATCCTGGAGCCACGTCTCTGTAATCCCAATCACATCATATTTGTTAACATCTATTTGCATAGTTAATTCATCCACCTTATTGCGGATACTCCTTGCATTAAGACACAAAGCCTTCAGGCTTGTTTTTTTAACACCCTTTGTCCTTTTAGAATTCTGCCGCACAGTGGCCCTTCCTGTTCCCCGCCCCGGGCCTCTCCGCCCCCCCCCACCACCCCCCCCATCTCCCTTCCGTCTCCTGCCTCTGCCTCCCTTTTGTCTCCCTCTGTCTCCCTGCATTGGTTCCCATCCCCCTGCCATATTAGTTTAATTCCTCCCCAACAGCACTAGCAAACACTCCCCCTAGGACATTGGTTACGGTCCTGCCCAGGTGCAGACCGTCCGGTTTGTACTGGTCCCACCTCCCCCAGAACCGGTTCCAATACCCCAGGAATTTGAATCCCTCCCTGCTGCACCACTGCTCAAGCCACGTATTCATCTGCGCTATCCTGCAATTCCTACTCTGACTAGCACGTGGCACTGGTAGCAATCCCGAGATTACTACTTTTGAGGTCCTACTTTTTAGTTTAGCTCCTAGCTCCTTAAATTCATTTCGTAGCACCTCATCCCTTTTTTTAACCTATGTCGTTGGTACCAATGTGCACCACGACAACTGTTCTCCTTCCCATTTCAGAATGTCCTGCACCCACTCCGAGACATCCTTGACCCTTGCGCCAGGGAGGCAACATACCATCCTGGAGTCTCGGTTGCGGCCGCAGAAACGCCTATCTATTCCCATCACAATTGAATCCCCTATCACTATCGCGCTCCCACTCTTTTTCTTGCCCTCCTGTGCAGCAGCGCCAGGCACGATGCCATGAACTTGTCTGCTGCTGCCCTCCCCCGATGAGTCATCCCCCCCAACAGTCCTCAAAACGGTGTATCTGTTTTGCAGGGGGATGACCACAGGGGACCCCTGCACTACCTTCCTTGCACTGCTCTTCCTGCTGGTCTTCCATTTCCTATCTGGCTGTGGACCCTTCTCCTGCGGTAAGACCAACTCACTACACGTGATACTCACGTCATTCTCAGCATCGTGGATGCTCCAGAGTGAATCCACCCTCAGCTCCAATTCCGTAACGCGAACCGTCAGGAGCTCAAGGCAGACACACTTCTCACACACGCAGTCGTCAGGGACACCGGAAGTGTCCCTGAGTTCCCAAATGGCACAGGAGGAGCATATCACGTGACCGATCTCTCCTGCCATGCCTTAACCCTTAGATACCCTTAAATTGGTAATAATAATGTTACAGTTCACTTACTGATATAAAAAACAAAAAGAAAAGCTACTCACCAATCACCAGCCAATCACTTACCTCATTGGCTGTGACGTCATCTTTTGATTCCTTTCGACTTCTATTTTGCTTTCTCTCCCGCTGTAGCTGCACAAGTACGCCTTTTATAGGCCGCTCCGAAGCTGCTCCCGCCTCTCACCAACTGCCACTGACCCTCGAGCTCCCGCTGGGCCTTTTATAGGCCGCTCCGACACTGCTCCCGCCTCTCGCCAACTGCTGCTGACCCTCGAGCTCCCGCTGGGCCTTTATAGGAGGAGGATCGATTACATCTCCTTTCCTGTGAGCAGGAACAAGTAGCTGGAGCGGCAGACTGGATTCCTACGCAGTGCGGGCTTCCCCAAGGTCCAGGGGGTCATTGATTGCACCCGTTTCGGTCTGAGGGTATGCAACAAACTCCCGAGCAATTCCAAAACTGCAAGGGCTTCATCTCCCTCAATGTTCAACTGGTTTGCGACCACAACTGCAAGATTCTACAAGTGGATGCCCGGTTTCCTGGCAGCAGCCACGATTCTTTCATAGTGTGCCAGAGTGGTGTGTCAGGCCTCCTCACTGATCCCAAAGAAGATCGCGGCTGGCTCCTGGGTGAGCAGAGCTACGCACTGAGCACTTGGCTCATGACTCCTCTGCACAACCCTCGAACTGCTGCACAGCTCTCGTACAATGAGAATGTCTTGGCCAACAGGACCATCATCGAGCTCACTACTGGGATTCTCAAACAGATGTTCCGTTGCCTGGACCACTCAGTAGTCGCCTGAGTGGGTCTCCATATTCGTGGTGGTGTGCTGCATGCTCCACAACCTGGCCATCATGAGGGCGCAGCCCTTGGAGGACGAGGCAGCAGTGCCACCTGTGGAGGAGGAGGAGGCACAAGGGAAGGAGGATCTGGGTGGGTAGCCACGCAGGAGGCGGTGTCGCCATCGTGGCCCTATCAGGGAAGCACAAAGTCGACTCATAGCTGTGCGTTTCACATAACTGAATGCCCAGTTGTTTCTGCATCTGGCCATGTCCTTTGGCCAACCTGCGAGCCCTCTCACACATCATTCCCACAGTCACATGATAGACCTCATTAGAAATTCCAAACACAAAATAACGATTTATTATACCCCAAACAATGTGTGCACAAAACATTTACATGATTAATTATCATCCTTGTGCAACTCCTTATTATCCCTCTTACCAGACCTATCCTTATACTATGCTGCAGTGTCTCCCCTGTGGCTGCCGCATGGCTTTGGGAAGGCTGCTGTGTGTCTGTAGAGGAAGCTACAGATGTCCTTCTCAGATGCCCTTGAGCAGCTCGGGCCCTGGAAGGGCCGGCTGCAGACTGAGCCGCATCCTCCTCTGCCATCAGAGATGACAGCAGTCAGACGCTCCGTGTCCTGTTGCCCAGAGTGCATGAGAGCATTCTGAGCTTCCAGATCAGCGGTCACCCCGCCCAAAGAAGCACAGCCACGCTCGCTCCCTCGCGCCTGTGCTGCAATGGCTGCTGTCACCACGGCCAAGAGACCCGTCATCGCAGCTGGATCCGCACGGTCACTCTGTGACTCCACCATCGCCTGCACACTGGCAATGATGGTCCCCCTGGAGTGCGCAGAGCTGTCCACAATGTGGGAGGCAGACTCCTCCACGCTCATCACCACTTGCGACAGCCTCTCGGGCACCTCTTGCATTGCCGCCAAGAGCTCCGATTGCATGGCCACCACCCTTTGTTCATTAGCCCCAACATCTATGGGCTCATCTGAGTCCTCCTCAGCAGGACTCGGCGGCACCCTCGCCACCCCCCCCCCCGCAGGACTCGGCGGCACCCTCGCTCCCCCACCCCCCAGAGAGATGGTACCCAAGGTTCCCTTTGCCCTTCACCATGCTGCAGCCCGCTAGGTCCCGGTGCAACACCCAGTGCAGACCCCTCTCCTAAATCTGAGAGACCCGACCGCGTACTCCCAGTAACTGAGCTGGTGTGTCGGACTGTAAGAAGCAACGACGCGCTGTTGCTGGTACAGCTCTCCCCCTCTCCACCTCCCTCATCCGACATGCCACCAAGATCATTCGGGCTTCAAGTGTGTCCTCCTGACTGTGGCTGCCAGTCACGTCAAGGGTGTCTGTGTCGCTCATGCTGACACTCGTGGTCTTATCTGCAATCGTAAAAGGGACAAGGGGTGCCATGAGGGTAATGTGCTGCATTGCACCATGCAACAAGCAGCTTGCACACAAGCATAAGCAATAGCAAGGTAGGCCAATTAACTGTGAGGGAGAGATGGCATTGCACAAAGGCCTTCACTTCTTCACTTACCCCGGCGGCATCGGAGCGACCAGCAGTCACAGGGAGACCAACGTGCACGCAACTGGCCGCTGCACCCTCTCCTCCATGTCAGTCAGCGGGACATTTGCGATTCCCCACCAACAGTGGCTTGTTGCTGGGCATGGTTGTGCGCCACCTTGGCCTACAAAGCAACGAAGGGTGGGTAAGTGGCAGTTTCCTGAGGCCTCGGCAATGAGTGCAAGTCTGGGTCCGTTACATGCAGCTCTGAATCTCACATGCAAGGGATCCTCCCTTGTGAGTGTGGGCACATACAGGCCTAGCAATCAACAGGCACATCGGCTACTAGGTAGTGTTGGTGAGAAAGAAGTTAAGGTGAAGGAGAGACTGGTCGATGTAATGTGAGGAGTTAGGACAACATGTACTCACTTTCATCACTCGATTAAGGTCGGTTAGCATTTTCCTGCACTGGGTTGCAGAGCGTGGTGAAAGGAGTCCCCAAAACCTCCTCCGCAATCTCCCTCCGGCCATCTGTGAAGACGCTCTGACTTGGTCTCCCACCACCTTCAGGAAAGAGTGGCCACCTCCTTCCCTCCACAGCTTCCATCAGAGTTTCCAGCTCTACATCGCTGAAGCGGCTGGCCCTCCTGAAACGTCCTCTTCCAGCCAGCTCCTTTCAAGCAAGTCAGCCCCAACTCAAGGCAAAGCTGCAAAACCTGCCCTTTGCGAAGGCCAGGGTGCAGCTGGATCACGAGCAACAATTGGTAGGAGCGGGATTTTGCGATCCAAACTCCACTCCACTGCCACACCACTGAAACCAGCCCATAATACCAGTCATTACCACCCCGCTCCACGTTGGGCCTGAAAAAGCCGAATTTCACTCTAATTACCAGCCCATCAATCGCAACGGTAATGGGCACTAAAATGCAGTGTGTGCGCCACGTTTTGGGCAGAGGGCAATTTCGGGGCTCTGTATTTTTACTTTGGTATTTTTAATCTAACCTGCTGGGCAGGAAACCCACGAGATCGAGGGGAATGCTGGCTTTAAACCTTGTCCCAATATTGCGCTCCAGAATGGGGTGTGAAGCCAACATTGCCTCGGATCCAGTCAGTTGCTTGATGGTCGGGTTAAGTTAAAATTGCCCCTGTCAGTAGAATAATATTTAAGCTTGTTTCAATGCCAAACTTACAAAACTGCCTGGCCCAGAGAGACTATCATTTCCCTATACCTGCAGGCAATGTAAGGATTGAAGTTCAGACTTTACTTCAGCCGCTGAAGATTAATCACTCAATGGAGAGAACTAGATTTAGAACTTTTTCTTCGGAAGGGCTGACTGATTATCTGGCATTGGAGCACTATCCTCGCGTCTGGTGGGTGTGGGTTTTCCCACCGCCCCACATTGTATGGACTATGGGAGCCCATAAAAACGTCCCTGTAACCCCCTCTTATCATCTGGTATGAAGATAGTTACGGCCGTGAAAGGAGCTTTAACATGGCCAGTCAAACTGTTAATCAGCCTCCAAATGCTTCCACTATTTCACACTGTTCCCCAAAGTGTAACAGCGAGAAGACATGAGTAGAAGGAGAAAGTTAGTTGCTAATTGGCTTCGACTGGATCTTGTAGCTTGTAGTGATGTTTCTTGCTTTTAAAACTGAGAAGAGGAGGAATTTCTTCTCTCAGAGGGTTGTGAATCTGTGGAATTCACTGCCTCAGAGAGTTGTGGAAGCTGGGTCATTGAATAAATTTAAGTCAGAGATAGACAGTTTCTTAACCAATAAGGGAATAAGGGGTTATGGGAGCGGGCTGGGAAGTGGAGCTGAATCCATGATCGGATCAGCCAGGTTCGTATTAAATGGTGGAGCAGGCTCGAAGGGCCTACTTCTGCTCCTATTTCTTATGTTCTTATGTGTCTTAGTGGAAGTCTCATGGGAATGGTGTGGCAGGTTACTTCAAGGCTTCTGCTCAGACCAGTTGCTCCCAGACATGGGTGCACTAGTTTGTATCCCCTTTGGTTTGCAGCATGACACAGAGAATGAGCAGAGGTGACATAGAGGAGGAGAAGCTGCTCGAAGAGGGAGGAGGAGGGAAAGGGCACTCAGCAGGGTCTTCAGGGAGTACATAACAACATAAGAACATAAGAAGTAGGAGCAGGAGTATGCCATACGGCCCCTCGAGCCTGCTCTGCCATTTAATAGGATCATGGCTGATCTGATCATGGACTCAGCTCCATAACTCCTACATCAACGTGACATTTCCGCTTCACGAAGGAGGTGCCCACTGAAATCTGCCACCGGCTGCAAGCAGTCCTGCAGCCTCGGAGCAGGGACAGAAGAGCATGGGCAATGGCTGTGAAGGTGAGTGTGGCCATGAATTTTTATGCGGCGTCACTTTCTAGGCGGGAACAGGCGATATTTCCAACATCTCACAGTTTGCCGTTGACCGTTGCAGAAGGGAAGTCACTGAGGCTCTGTATGCAAAGATAGGTGAATACATCTCATTCTCTCTTGCTAAAGAGAATCAGGCAGAATCATGGCTTCCCCATGGTGCAGGACGATATTGACTGCACACACATTGCTTTGTGGACACCGAATGGGAACTCGGAGATGTACCGCCACAAGAAGGGATTCCACTCCTTCAATGTCCAGCTGGTATGTGACCATACTCAGCATATCATGCAAGTCAATGCTCGGTATCCTGGCAGCATCCATGATGCCTTTATTCTGCGGCAGTCTGTGGATCATCCGATTTTCAGCCACCACAAGAAACCAGAGGGTGGCTAATGGCTGACACGGACTATCTGCTGAGCACCTAGCTCATGACTACAGTCCCCAATCAACGTGGGCAGCATACATATAACAAAAGCCATGGTGCCACCCGAGGTGGTAGCTCAGTGGTATACAGTCGGGAGGGAGTGGTCCTGGGAGTCCTCGACATTGAATCCAGGCCCCATGACGTCTCATGGCTTCAGGTTAAGCATGGGCAAGGAAACCTCCTGCTGATTACCACCTACTGCCCTCCCTCAGCTGATGAATCAGTACTCCTCCATGTTGAACACCAGTTGGAAGAAGCACTGAGAGTAGCAAGGGCACAGAATGTACTCTGGGTGGGGGGCTTCAATGTCCATCACCAAGAGTGGCTCGGTAGCACCACTACTGACCGAGCTGGCTGAGTCCTGAAGGACATAGCTGCCAGACTAGGCCTGCGGCAGGTGGTGAGAGAACCAACATGAGGGAAAAACCTACTTGATCTCGTCCTCACCAATCTACCTGTCGCAGATACATCTGTCCATGACAGTATTGGTAGCAGTGACCACTGCACAGTCCTTGTGGAGACAAAGTCCCATGTTCACACTGAGGACGCCCTCCATCGTGTTGTGTGGCACTACCACCGTGTTAAATGGGATAGATTCAGAAATGATCCAGCAGCTCAAAATTGGGCATCCATGAGGCGCTGTGGGCTATCAGCAGCAGCATAATTATATTCCACCACAGTCGTGAATGGTGGTGGATAATTAAACAATTAATGGGAGGAGGAGGCTCCATGAATATCAATATTACCAATGATGGCGGAACCCAGCACACAAGTGGAAAAGACAAGGCTGAAGCGTTTGCAACCATCTTCAGCCAGAAGTGCCACGTGGATAATCCATATCGGCCTCCTCCGGAGGCCCCCATCATAACAGAAGCCAGTCTTCCACCAAATCGGTTCACTCCATATGATATCAAGAAACATAAAAACATAAGAAATAAGAGCAGGAGTAGGCCATTTGGCCCCTCGAATCTGCTCCATCATTCTATAAGATCATGGCTGATCTGATCATGGACTCAGCTCCACTTCCCTGCCCGCTCCCCATAACCCTTTACTCTGTTATCGCTCAAAGATCTGTCTATCTCCGCCTTAAATATATTCACCTCTGGCTGTCCTCCGACCTCCGATCTCCCGTTGTCCTCCGACCTCCCGCTGTCCTCCGACCTCTCACCCTCGGCAAGCTCCACGCTGGAATGGAGCTAAATTACAGGACAAATGGGAATCTGTTCAACATCCCCCGCTTCCAGGCCTTATCCACGGTTGTCCCATCCTCTGTCATTAAATTACAGTACACAGACGATGCCTGCGTTTGCGCACACTCGGAACCGAACTCCAAGCCACCATCAACACCTTCAATGAAGCATGGGCCTTACATTAAACATCCGTAAGACAAATGTCCTCTACCAACCTGCCCCCGCCACACAGCACTGCCCCACGGTTATCAAAACGCACAATGAGGCCTTGGACAACATGGATCATTTTCTCTACTTCGGGAGATGACAAGGTCCAACACCGCCATCAGTGTGCCAGTGCAGCCTTCGGTCGCCTGAGGAAGAGAATGTTTAAAGACCAGGACCTCAAACCCAGCACCAAGCACATAGTCTACAGGGCATGACTGGCTCAGAGACGTGGGTGATGTACAGCAGGCACCTCAAAACACTGGAGAAGTACCAGCAACGCTGCCTCCGCAAGATCCTGCAAATCCATTGGCATATAGACACACCAACGTCAGTGTTCTTGCTCAGGCCAACATCCCCAACATCGAAGCACTGACCACGCTCAATCAGCTCTGCTGGATGGGTCACATCGTCCACTTGCCTGACACGAGACTCCCAAAATAAGCGCTCTACTCGAAACTCCGACACAGTAAATGAGCCCCAGGTGGGCAGAGGAAACGCTTCAAGGACACCCTCAAAGCCTCCTTGAGAAAATGTAACATCCTTACCAACACCTGGGAATCCCTGGCCCTAGACCGCCCAAAATGGAGGAAAAGCATCCGGGAGGGCGCTGAACACCTCGAATCTCATCGCTGAGAGCAAGCTGAAGCCAAGCGTCAACAGCGGAATGAGGGAGCGGCAAACCAGTCCCACCCACCCTTTCCTTCAACCAGCATTTCCCCATCTGTGACAGAGACTGTAGGTCCCGCATTGGACTCTTCAGTCACCTGAGAACTCATTTTAGTGTGGAAGCAAGTCATCCTCGACTCCGAGGGATTGCCTATGTTGATGATGAAATATATTCAATGACCCAGCCACCATAGCTGTCTGGGGGAGAGAATCCTACAGATTTACAACCATCTGAGAGAAGAAATTCCTCCTCATCTCAGTTTTAAATGGACGACCCCTAATTCTGAAAATATGCCCGCTAGTTCTAGATTGCCCAATGAGTGGAAACATCCTCTCAGCATCTACCTTGTTGAGCCCCCTCATTATCTTATGTGTTTCAATAAGTTCTCCTCTCACCTACTTAACCTTTCTTCATGAGTCAAACCCTTCATCTCAGGAATCAACCGAGTGAACCATCTCTGAACTGCCTCCAATGCAAGTATACCCCTCCTTAAATAAGGAGACCAAAACTATACGCAGTACTCTAGGTGTGGCCTCACCAATACCCTATACAGTTGTAGCAGGGCTTCTCTGTTTTTATACTCCATCCCCCTTGTTAACTTTTTGTGTTTCATGCACAAGGACCCCCAGGTCCCTCTGCAGCATTTTGTATTTTTCATTTAAATAATAATTTGCTTTTATATTTTTTCTGTCAAAGTGGATAACCTCACTCTTTCTCACATTATACTCTATCTGCCAATTTTTTGCCCACTCACATAGCCTGTCTATATCCCTTTGAAGATTTTTTGTGTCATAGAAACATAGAAAATAGGTGCAGGAGTAGGCCATTCGGCCCTTCTAGCCTGCACTGCCATTCAATGAGTTCATGGCTGAACATTCAACTTCAGTACCCCATTCCTGCTTTCTCGCCATACCCCTTGATCCCTCACAACTTGCTTTCCTACCCATCTTTGTATCATCAGCAAAGTTGGCTACATTACACTTGGTCCCTTCATCCAAATCATTAATATAGATTGTTAATAATTGAGGCCGCAACACCGTTCCCTGTGGCACCCCACTAGTTACTGTTTGCAAACCAGAAAATTACCCATTTATCCGAACTTTCTGTTTTCTGCTAGTTAGCCAATTTTCTATCCATGCTAATATATTACCCCCAAACCCGTGAACTTTTATCTTGTGCAGTAACCTTTTATGTGACACCTAATCGAATGCCTTCTGGAAATCCAAAGACACCATATCCACTGGTTTCTCCTTACCACTCTGCTCATTATATCCTCAAAGAACTCCAGCAAATTTGACAAACATGATTTCCCTTTCATAAAACCATGCTGACTCTGCTTGACTGAATTATGATTTTCCAAATGTCCTGCTACTGCTTCCTTAATAATGGACACCAGCATTTTCCCAATGACAGATGTTAGGCGAACTGGTCTATAGTTTCCTGCTTTCTGCCTGCCTCCTTTTTTAAATAGGAGCATTACAATTGTGGTTTTCCAATCTGCTGGGACCGCCCCAGAATCCATGGAGTTTTGGTAGATTACAGATTATTTTAAGACCCCAGGATGCAAGCTTTCAGGTACAGGGAACTTGTCAGGTCCAGGGGACTTGTCCAACTTCAGTCCCATTATTTTACCGAGTACTTCTTCTTTAGTGCCAGTGATTGTCTTTAGTGCCTTCCTCCCCATAGCCCCTTGATTATCCATTATTGGGATGTTTTTAGTGTCTTCTACTGTGAAGACCGATAGAAAATATTTGTTCAAAGTCTCTGCCATTTCTCTGTATCCATTATAAATGGCTGAGCACACTGGATACAGGAAAGGCTATGGGTCCTGACAATATCCCAGCTGTCATGCTGAAGACATGTTCCAGAACTAGAAAAGCCTCTAGCCAAGCTGTTCCAGTACAGTTGCAACACTGGCATCTACCCAACAATGTGGAAAACTGCTCAACTATGTCCTGCCCACAAAAAGCAGGACAAATCCAATCTGGCCAATTTCCGCCCCATCAGTCTACTCTCAATCATCAGCAAAGTGATGGAAGATGTTGTCGACAGTGCTTCAAGCGACACTTACTCACTAACTGAGGTTCAGTTTGGGTTCTGCCAAGACCACTCAGCTCCAGACCTTATTACAGACTTGGTCCAAACATGGACAAAAGAGCTGAATTCCAGAGGTGATGTGAGAGTGACTGCCCTTGACATCAAGGCAGCATTTGACTGATTATGGCATCCAGGAGTTCTCGTAAAATTGAAATCAATGGGAATCACGGGGAAAAAATTCCACTGGCTGGAGTTATGCCTAGCACAGAGGAAGATGGTTGTAGTTGTTGGAGGTTGTTGTGGTAAAAGGAAGACTTTTCTCCCTCGGGGTGGACTAGGTTATCAACATCTCGCCCTTCGCCCTCCGTATAATGACCACGGAATTAAACAAATGAAACCTTCAGTTTAACCGGCTTTATTTTGAGCAAATGCAAGGAAGGGTTCAATGTGAAACGTTCAAAATACGAGGTTTCCAGTATAATTTATACAGATTTTGGAGAGGAGCTACCCTCCTACAAAATCATCAATAGACCTATTGCTATCTGCAGAGTTACATTGATTTGTCGACTCTTATCAGACTGGCTCTGAGTGGTACATGCAATTGTATATCTCCTATCATATGTTAATTCTGCTTGTTCCATGATTTGCATGCTGCCATAGTCTATATGACGCCTGAAGTGACTGTTCCAACATACTGGCTTTCTTATCTCTTCCTCAGAGACTTCGAATCAAAATTGTAACTTTTGACTTCTGTTGTTTTGTTAAGTTTTACTAAGGTTAACCATACAGTTTTAATGCGTTATAAGTGTGCTATACCTACATAAGCAAGTGTTACATACAATAGATAATTATTACTCAGACCCACCTAATACTGATTAACTCACTACCTTCAGCATTGTGTTGTGACCACCTACCTGTCTGCCCTTTGCCTGCTACAATTCTATATCTCTTACAGAGGTCAATCTTCAAAGTCCCAGACATCGCTGCAAGAGTTCCTCACGGCTGTGTACTAGGCCCAACCATCTTCAGCTGCTTCATCAATAACTTTCCCTCCATCATAAGGTCAACAGTGGGGATGTTTGCTGATGTTTGCACAGTGTTCAGTTCCATTCGCAACTCATCAGAAAATGAAGTAGTCCATGCCATCATGCAGCAAGACTTGGACGACATTCAGGCATGGGCTGATAAATGGCAAGTAAAATTTGCGCCATGCAAATGCTAGGTAATAGCCATGTCCAACAAGCGAGAATCTAACCGCCGTCTCTTGATATTCAATGGCATTACCATCGGCGAGTCTCCGACCATCAACTTCCTGGGGGTCACCATTGGCCAGAAACTTAACTGGGCCAGCCACATAAATACTGTGGCTACAAGAGCAGGTCAGTGTCTCACCTCCTGACTCCCCAAAGCCTTTCCACCATCTACAAAGCACAAAAATCAGGAGTGTGATGGAATATTCTCCACTTGTCTGGATGAGTGCAGCTCCAACAACACTCAAGAAGCTTGACCCCATCCAGGACAAAGCAGCCCACTTGATTGGCACCTCATCCACCACCTTAAACATTCACTCCCTCCACCACTGGTGCACCGTGGCTGCAGTGTGTACCATCTACAAGATGCACTGTAGCAACTCGCCAAGGCTTCTTCAGTAGCACCTCCCAAACTTGCGACCTCTACCACCTAGAAGGACAAGGGCAGCAGGCACATGGGAACACCACCACCTCCACTTCCCCCTCCAAGTCACACACCATCCTGTCTTGGAAATATATCGCCATTCCTTCATCATCGCTGGGTCAAAATCTTGGGACTCCCTTCGTAATAGCATTGTGGGAGCATCTTCATCACACGGACTGCAGCGGTTCAAGAAGATGGCTCACTGCCACCTTCTCAAGGGCAACTAGGGATGGTCAATAAATGCCGGCCTTCATCCCAGAATGAATAAAAACATTTTTAATCGAGCAGATCATTGGGGTGCTTAAACACTTCCATTGCTTGGACTACTTTGGGGGCAAAAACATGAAGGCAGAATATTATCTCAATGGTGGCAGATTAGGAAAAGGGGAGGTGCAACGAGACCTGGGTTTCATGGTACATCAGTCATTTGAAAGTTGGCATGCAGGTACAGCAGGCGGTGAAGAAGGCAAATGGTATGTTGGCCTTCATAGCTAGAGGTTTTGAGTATAGGGGCAGAGAGGTCTTACTGCAGTTGTACAGAGCCTTGGTGAGGCCTCACCTGGAATATTGTGTTCAGTTTTGGTCTCCTAATCTGAGGAAGGATGTTCATGCTATTGAGTGAGTGCAGCGAAGGTTCACCAGACTGATTCCCGGGATGGCTGGACTGACATATGAGGAGAGACTAGATCGGTTGGGACTTTATTCACTGGAATTTAGAAGAATGAAAGGGGATCTCATAGAAACATATAAAATTCTGACGGGACTGGACAGGTTAGATACAGGAAGAATGTTCCCGATGTTGGAGAAGTCCAGAACCATGGGACACAGTCTAAGGATAAGGGGTAAGCCATTTAGGACTGAGATGAGGAAAAACTTCTTCACTCAGAGAGTTGTTAACCTGTGGAATTCCCTATCGCAGAGAGTTGTTGATGCCAGTTCATTGAATATATTCAAGAGGGAGTTAGATATGGCCCTTACGGCTAAAGGGATCAAGGGGTATGGAGAGAAAGCAGGAAAGGGGTACTGAGGGAATGATCAGCCACGATCTTATTGAATGGTGGTGCAGGCTCGAAGGGCCGAATGGCCTACTTCTGCACCTATTTTCTATGTTTCTATGTTTCTATGATCTCTGCAGTACTCACCAGAGTATGTCTCAAGATTTGTTGTAATCTGCTGCATGCTGCACAACTTTGCCTTCATGAGGCCAGAGCCCTTGCCACCCGGATGAGGTGAAGCTGTGAATGTAAGTCTGAGTCGTATTTGATAGAGATTGTTGGTAGGTGAGTGATAGGGGTGTGGTGCATTGAGCAGTGGCTGAGGCTAGCGGTGCAGATAGTGGAATATGGCATTTGTAAATGAATTCACTGACCTTGACCACTCATGTGCTGTCATTAAACTTCTTCCTGCACTGCATCCAGGTGTTCGGGGCTAAACTACTTGCATTGACAGTAATGGCTAACTGCTCCTATTCCCTTCTCAGTGTTTGTGGAGGGCCTCCTGGCCACTGTGGATAGAGGACTTTTCTCCTCCTGTCCACCTCGTGCATCAGGACCTTAAGTGCTGCATCCAAAAATATGGGAGCCCTCTCTTTGCCATGTTGTGCCATTTATACTCTTCCTGTAAGCCACACGCTCCTCTACAACGACTCCCAGTACCTACTGCAGCCAGAATGCAGCTCCCCTTTTCAGAGGTGCAGGCTGGCTTTAAGAAGTGCAGGCTTGCTTTAATTAATGCTAGCCTCACATGTACTTGGGTCCCTTGTTGAGGTGTGTAGCTACTCAACAGCACACTTAGCGCTCACTGCTGTCATTTAAATTAGCAGGCAGCAAGATGTTTGCGTGCTGCCTGTATCGGAAGGAACCTTCGTGGGATAGTCATGCATCATTATACCCAAGCCCATTTTTGGGCCTTATCCAATTTCTAGGCTTTTGACTTTGAACAACAGCAACGTGCATTTATATAGCACCTTTAACATAGTACAACATCCCAGAGGTTTGTAGGGCTGGAGACGGTTGCAGAGATAGGGAGCAGCATTTGAACACAAGGATGAAAATTTCAAATTCGAGGCATTTCCTGACCAGAAGACCAGGTCAGCGAGCACAGGGGTGATAGTTGAACGGGTCTTGGTGCAAGTTAGGACACGAGCAACAGAGTTTTGGATGAGCTGAAGTTTACTGAGGATGCAAGGTCGGGAGCCATAGAATCTCCTCTCTTTCAGCAGCACACCCATGGATTAACTCTCTAGGTCGATATGTAGAAATCCATTGCATCGGTACCAGTCACAGCCATGATTCATAAGTTCTAATTTAGATTTATGATGTATGGTAATAGCCTTGTGTTGGATCCTACAGTTTCAATTCTGATCTCTATCTGAAGTCAGCCATGCGAATTACACCTATTACAGGAATATGAGGCCCTGTCAGCGACAGCAATCTCCTCTAACTCTGGGCTAATGGCTTGGGTCTTGCTGATAATATGTTCGTTTACTGGTATGGGATGAATTGCAGTCGGCAAAAGCAATGGGAAGAAAAGGCAAGCAGAAGTGTGAACCCAATGGTTTTATTTACACAGTGTGGCGTGCAGTACTCTTACAACAGTATTAATGAGCCAAGGAACGATTCTCTAAGGAGCAATTTATTTTTGTGACTTCCAAATTGTTTTATTCACTGAAGATACAAAACCTGCTTCAAAGAGAAGGCTGCCACTATGGATCTTAAATCGAGGTTGGTGTCCTGTAATGGCACCAGAGCATAATTTAATTAAGCATCCTGTTAGCTCAAGACACCATGGTTCACTCCGTATTTACCTCAGCCGCGCTGCAGATTGAAGACTAATACACTCCATATATACTGATCTCTTCAGCTGGTGAGCTGGAACAACACTTGCCATTATATCTGCCCACTTCATTATGTAAAATCCTAGAATGATACAGGAGGAGGCCATTCAGCCCATCGTGTCTGTGCCGGCTTTTTGAAAGAGCGATCCAATTAGCCCTACTCACCTGCCCTTTCCCTACAGCCCTGCAACTTTTCCCCTTCAAGTATTTACTCAATTCCCTTTTGAAAGTTATTATTGAATCTGCTCCCACCGCCCTTTCAAGCAGTGCGTTCCAGATCACAACAACTCGCTGCATAAATAGAACCTCCTCATTCCACCTCTGATTCTTTTGCCGATGACCTAAAATCTGTGTCCTCCTTATTTACCCTATCAAAACCCTTCCATGAACCAATCACCGGCCTACTTTGTCTTTCTCAGTGTCTGTTGCCATTGATGTTGTCGGACAGTGAACGCATTTCCTTGTGACTCCCAATTAACGTGCCCACGCATTTTTCCATAACAGTGAAGACTTTCGGTTCAAGTCTTCCTTCTCGACTTGAGCATTAAATCTAGACCACGCTTCCGGTGAAGTACAGAGTGGGTCCTTTGCATGAGATGTTAAACTAAGATGTCTCTGGGCCAGACTTTCACCTTCATTGTCGCCGATTTTCTCGGCGGGACAGCTGTTTTTCTGCCTGGCGAAAGTTTGCACTTAAGTTTTATTCATGGTATCGGCCACATCTGAAGTCGCCCGCCGGGACCAGACCGCCCGCGTGAAACACCGAGAACAACCGGCAGGTGTAAGTTTGGCTTCAACCGCCGGCGTCCAGATCGCCGAGAGACCCGCCCTGTATAGCTGGTTAAACAGGGCGGTAAGGGGAGACCCTGCAAAGAAAGGTCAGTTAAAGGTTCTTTAATTATTTTTTATAAATTTTAAAACAGCGATTAGGTTTAAAACTGTCTTGGTAATGCTTTGTACGTTTTAATTTTTTTATTTAATGACATTTTTTATTTTAAATTTTACCCCCTCCCTAGGCCCAATCGCAGCCTCGGGCTAAATTTTAGTACTTACCGTCCATTCCGGTGACGACCGCCGAGAAATACGGCGACAATGAGTGTGCAATGGCCATTTTCTCGCCGGCCGATAAGTTTTACTGACTTTAAATGTTAAAATGGAAATTCTCGCCAGCTTTTCTGGTCGAACATTAGCGGCTCTTCTCAGCGGGCAATCGGGCATTGAGGACCTTTAGGGAAAGTCTGGCCCTATGTGTTCCTCTGGTTCATTGTGGGTATTACAGGTCCCATAACACTGTTTGAAGGAAAGTCTAGAGTTCTCCCGGTGTCCTGATCAACATTCCTCACTCAACCAATATCAACACAATCAGATTCACTGGTGATTGATCTCATTGCTGTTTGTGGGATCTCCATTGGTACAATTTGGCTGCCACATTTGTCTATATAATAACAGTCCCTGCATTTCAAAAGTAATGCATTGTAGGTGAAGCACTTTGAGATGTTCCTAAAAATGTGATAAATTGCTCTCTTTCTATATATATCTATATCTATATCTATATATATATATATATATGTATTTACACACACACATCTTTCTTCATTTAGTCAGTCCCGTAACTTCTCTCTTTTCCAGGGTGTTCAGTTAATTATTAATGTACATCAAAGCAATCATAATCAGATCTCAAACATCCAGTCTTATTTCAACATTCCAGATCCAATTTGCACATCAGGATAAACTCCTGTTAGCGACCAAATTTAGTTAAAGTGTCCTGTGCCTATGGGCTGGATTTTCATAATTTTTTTCGATCATTTACCACCCATTTACCACCATTATGACAGAAAGAGAATCATGGCAGAGGTAGAGTAAAAGAGAGAACTGTGAAATTAAATCAGAAGGTGAGAGTGAAGAGCCATCACCATAAATGTGTAAAGTGGTTACCAGGAAGAGTGGTGAAGATATGTGGTCCTCGCACATATTTGGTCAAGATGTTTGATAATAGACAGGTTAGGTTTGTTCACATTGATCATATTTTACCCACAAACATGGAAGTAGTTGAAGGTGGGAGTGATTCAATTGTTTTTGACTCATCAAATAGTTTTGATGCACCAGTAGCAAATCCTACATCCAATGTATTAGAAACAAATTCAAGAGAATGTCAGAATGTAATTCTGAGTCCGAGTCAGGAAAACAAACAGTCTGAATTTAGAGAGAGTTCAAATGCAAATCAATGGCATCCCTTGGAGGAAAACTTCCCTCAGGATCAGCCTCGAATGAGTTTAAATGCGACACCATGTTTGGAAAGTTCTGTTTGAGAGCGAAGGTATCCTCGTCGAAACAGAAAACAAGTGGTTAACCTTGATTTGTAAATATGGCAAAATAAGTCCATATCCTTTGTTATGTATAATCATGCAAGTTATGTATGATGATTGTTTGTTATTAATAAATCTTCATTAAGGAGTGAGAAGTGTAATGTCTGTAGCTCCACACTGTGGACACCTGTGTTACTGCAGCTAGTGCTGTTTAATAAAGAGCAGGTCACCTGACCAGCAGGGGAAGTTTCCGGAACCTGCAGCCATCTTACAGGCTGTGTGCTGTGTGTTCTCTGAAGATATGACAATTTGGCTGCCACATTTGTCTATATAATAACAGTCCCTGCACTTCAAAGTAATGCATTGTAGGTGAAGCACATTGAGATGTTCCTAAAAATGTGATACGTTACTCTCTTTCTATATATATCTATATCTATATATAGATATATATATATATATATATATACATATATGTGTATTTACACACGCACATTTTTCTTCATTTAGTCAGTCCCATAACTTCTCTCTTTTCCAGGGTGTTCAGTTAATTATTAATGTACATCAAAGCAATCATAATCAGTGCTCAAATGTCCGGTCTTACTTCAACATTCCAGGTCCAATTTACACATCAGGACAAACTCCTGTTATTGGCCCAATTTAGTTAAAGTGTCCTGTGCCTTTGGGCTGGATTTTCGACATTTTTTTCGATCATTTCCCACCCATTTACCACCGAAAATACCACCGCTGGTAAATTCATCGCAGATTACCACCGAAATATCACCATTTAGCACCGAAATACCACCAGTGTTAAATTCATCAGTAATTTACCACTGGTGGTAAAAAATACCACCGATCTTATTTTTTTTGCCATTTTTATGACATCATTAAGTGTGCAACACCAAAATACCACCAAAAATTACCACCAGAGGTAAATTCATCTATACCACCATTTTTATCACTGGCCTAAATTACAACCGAGAAAGGTGCAATCTTATCTGATCTTATCTGATGGAATCCAGTGCTACAGATGGCATTTTAAAACACGGAGCTGCAGTCCATTCCAGTTGGGAGAAGGCCAAGCTTTACACAGCCATCCTTACGTGAGTTCAGAGTTAGATTTTAAGGTTATTTGAGGCTTTTAGTGAATTATTTGAGAAAATTGGATGACATTGTAAGGATATTTAAGAAAATTGGAGGACATTTGTGGACATTTTGAGAATATTTTGAGAACATTTGAGTATATTTGAGAACATCAGCAGCTCATAAATCAACGCTTTGCTTGAACAGTGATAATTAGGTTTCACCTTTACTGCCCACGCTATCGTTAAGTTTTACCTTTCATTTTCTAAAAGTTAGACACAGTACAAGCATGGTTAGGTTTAAAATGTTGTAAACTTTGAAAAATGTAAAAGTCAATAAATAAATAATTTTTTTACTTCAACGATTTAAGCATTTTTGCACAACTACAATAACACAACTAGAACAACTGCAAGAACGACAACATCAGCAGCAAGAACAAAGCAGCAATAAAACACCAGCTCCCACCCTGCATTTCTTTTACCTGTGGCCAAGACACCAACACTGAAATACCACCGGAAATTACCACCAGAGGTAAATTCTGTAATATCGCCATTTTTACCACTGTTCTAAAATATCACCCATTTTGCTTCAAGTGTTGCACGATCAAAAATAAGAACAAAATACGGTTAGCCTTACCACCAGTCATATTTGATGAAAATAGTGGCCTTGAGTGAAAGTGGTATTTTGGTCGTAAAAAAAACGCGATTTAGAAATAGCACCGAAATACCACCGGAAAACCAGTGGTAGGGCTAAATGATGACAATCCAGCCCAGGAAGCAACCCATTTCTTCCACTGCTGAGTGGCCAGAGCAAGCTACTTGACACCAAGCGGAGTACGATCTTGCCTTATAGCCTCCAAATCGTGATTTTCCACAGTTGGGGCCCGAAATTGGTGAACGCTAAGGCCCGCCCATTTCTCAGCAGTCCCCGGGTGGAACAAAACTTTTTGTCGCCCGCTGTAACTGGGGCCAGTCGGGAGCGAGTTTTGCCGCGGTTGTGTCAGCGGCAGCAGCAGGCAGCAGGAGTCAGTGGGCGGGAGCGGGCATGAGCAGGCAACGGCAGCAATGGGCGCTAGGTGCAGGCCTCTCGACTCGGCAAACATCGTAGGCCGTGCACCGCGCAGGCGCGAGACTTGGGATTTTTTTTTTGTAGTTTCCTCTGGGCGATGACAGCACTTTTGCCGTGATTGGGGCTGATGGCACAGCTGCGCATGCTCATAAAAGCTGTGCACTCACTTGCACCCACCAGTTGGAGAGGGGTCAGTTTTGGAGAGAGAGATACAAATTCATCATCAGCCATCCATCAAGGAAAGTAATAATGGGCTGAAGTTTCGGGCTGCGCCTAGAACGGCGCAGCCCCCAGCTGGACGCCTGTATTTTGCGCTCAAAAGTGCACAGGAAAAAAACTGCGAGATTCTCCGGCTCCTCGGAGCTCTTCACCAGCTTGGCGCGGCGCGCAGATCCAGCGGGGGGGCGGAGCCAGACACTCGTGCCGATTCTCTAAGCAGTGGGGGGGCGGGCCTAATTTAAATAAGGCAATGTCATGCCGGCAACCCTGCGCGTACGCGTTGTAGCGTGCGCGCATGCGCAGTGGCACATAAACATTGGCACTCGGCCATTTTTAAAGGGACTAGACGAAAAGTGAAGATTTGTCTCGTGGACCCCTGGAAAGGCTTGTGATTTAATTTTAGTGATATTTTTGTGTGTGAAGGAGTGCTTTTAGCAGCACTGTTGAATAAATCACCTGCTGAAATCAGTGAGTGCAGCTTTTCACTGCTAAACTTGCAGAACAGGTGCTGCATTGGTGCATGCAAATAAAGGACTGTGTGTTTTGAGAAATAAGAGTGCCAATTCAACTTTGCAATGGATCAACATCCACCAAGAACAAAGAATTTCTTGCATGAGGAAGTGGAGGTGTTAGTCAATGTAATTGAGCACAGATGGCAGGAGCTAGATACCAGCAACAGAGGTCGCATTAAAGTGCCGCCAAAAGAATCGAAGAAATGCTGGAACCAAGTTGCAAAGATTACTGCGCAGTGGTGCATGCCATGAGATCTGGAAGCCAGTGTAAAAAGAAATGGCATGACCTTGGTCAAGTAGGTAGTGTAAGTAATATTTTCCATTTTTAATTTAATCGTAATTGTAACCTGGCTATCTGTATGTCCCACCTTGCAGACTGACACACTGTAAAAAGTTATATTTTACTCTTTGCAGAAGAAATTGGCCCACAACAAAAGGGAGGCATGCCCAATCTGCATCCACTGACACCCTTGGAACAAAGGGTAGCTGCTATGATGAGTCGTACATGGAGAAAAGCAATCAGTACAGCACAAGCTGGGCCCGCACACGAGGAAGAGGGTAAGTCCTAAAAATGCATCGTGGCCCTTTAAATCAACCTGCTGCCTAGCCTGCTATGTGTGAGAGTACTCATGCCACCCATCCAGCCCCCTCCCTTGCTGTTAAACATTTGACTGTTCTGATGTATTTTGCAGAACATGATGATGATGATGTTGATGATGATGTTGATGATGATGATGATGCTGCTGCTGCCAACCCTGACGATCCTGTGGATACAGAACAAGAACCAATACAACCAGATGCGGACGAACCAGACTGGATGATGGCAGCGATGTCTGCAGGGGAGAGCTTCCAAATTAATGTTTATGAGCCCCCATCAAGGGGCATCAGAGTTTCAACCCCGAGCATAGGTTTTGGTTCTACCTTCCATGGTTTTGATTCCGATGTTGTGGGTCCCAGTGGTGCTGCTGGTATAATGCAGCATTCTACAGTCAGTGCACTACCGTCCGAGCCTGCGCTTCCCACTCGCATAGGTTCTGGTTCCACCTTCTATGGTTTTGATTCCGACGCTGCGGGTCCCAGTGCTGCAGTTTATCATGCAGTTTACACCCAATCACCCACCATCCCAGCCCACGGCTCGCACTCGAGTGCTGTCGTCTGGAACACCGAGCATCCCACCATCCCAGCCCGAGCCTCTCTCTGTATTACTGCCGTCTGTAACACAGAGCGTCCCACCATCCCAGCCCGAGCCTCTCCCTCTAGTTCTGCCGTCTGGAACACAGAGCGTCCCACAGTCCCAGCCTGCACCTCCCTGTGTGGTGGTGCCACGAGGCAGACCCAGGCAGAGGAGAAGGAGATTGGAGACACGTTCTCCTGAGATGCAGCGTGCAACAGATGCGGCTCAGGTTGTGGCATTGGGTATGGAGACCAATGAGCTTACCCAATCACTCATCGGTGACGTCAGTGCAGTGGGTGAAGAGTTGGCGGTCCTGACGGGAGAAATAGCAGTAATGACACGGGAACTTGGGAGGAAATGTCCGAGGGAGTGCAAGTGTTGGCACAGGCTGTCAGGGAGGGCCTGGTTGAGGTAGCTGCTGCAATAAGGGCACACAGCCTGACCAATCAAATGATAACCCCATGAAGAAGTAAACATTCACTGAGATATGGATGAGAGATGGTTGCAGCCTTTCCTTGCTGCTTTTGTTCTTGTTCTTGATGTAGTTGCAGTAGCGTTTTTCAAATTGAAATTGTTTTGTAAGTTTTGTAACTTTACAACTTATAAGTGATCTCAGGGTTTTCAAGTGATCTGATAGTGTAAATGTTCTCACATTCTGTAACTTATTTAATTTTGCATCTAAAAAGTGATCTTGAAGTTTAAGTGATCTTAAGAGTGTAAGATTTTTCACATTGAGATTGTTTTGTCACCTTTGTAACTTTACAAGTTTATAAGTGATCTTCAAGAGTCATATTAAAAAGTATAGTTTGATACAACAAATATTTTATTACAGTGACGTTAACTTTTCAATAAAATATTTTTTCATTAAAACTGTGTCATGTTCCATTAACACAACACAACGTTGGAACAACTGCAAAGAATAAACATGTCCATGCACAACAGTGGTCGCAGAGCCCTCAGGCATCAGTAGTTGAAGCGTTCACGGATGAGCTGCTAGTGCAAGGCTCAAGCAATCGTTAAAGGGGCCCTCTTCCGACCTCGTGCTCCGGCATCAGGTACTTGCATGCTTTCCTGATCGTCGTCATCATCCACATCCTGCTGTTCCGTAATATTATCATCATGCACTGGACCCTCACGTAGGTCTTCTGGTTCCACTACCAGCTCCTGCTGCTTCATGATGACTAAGTTATGAAGCATGCAGCACACAACAGTGAAGTGACCGACAATCTGAGGAGAGTACAGCAACTGTCCTCAAGAATGGTCCAGGCATCGGAATCGCTGTTTCAATATGCCAATGGTCCTCTCAATGATGCTGCGTGTCGCAATGTGCGCCGTGTTGTATTGACGGTCAGCTTCTGTCCGTGTCATGCGTAGGGGCGCCAGGTGGTCAGGCCGTACCCTTTGTCTCCCAGTAGCCAGCTCTGCCCTTCTGGCTGCTGCTCAAACATGTCAGAGATAACGCTGTCGCGTAGGATGAACGCATCGTGGGTGCTGCCAGGGTATCTCGCATCGACTGACATGATGCGCTGCTTGTCGTCACACACGAGCTGCACAATGATAGAGTGGAAACATTTCCTATTTCGGTACTGCTCAGAATCCTCCACAGGTGCTCGCAAGGCTATGTGGGTACAATCAATGCAGCCCTGTACCTTTGGGAAGCCGGCAATCCTGAAGAAGCCCACAGCCCTCTCATGGATCGCTTGTGCGGTCATTGGGAAATTGATGGAGTCATTCCTTCGCGCATACAGTGCAGCCGTGACCTGGTAAATGCAGCCATGTATTGCACGTTGAGAGATGGCACACACATCTCCAGTTGTAGCCTGAAACAATCCCGAGGCATAGAAAGAAAGTGCAGCTGTTACCTTCACTGCAACAGACAGGGCAGTTGGCGTTCTGCTTCTGGGCTGCAAATCTGCACTCAGCATATCACAGATCTCAGCGACAACTTCTCTGCGGAAACGCAGCATTTTGACACAATCAGCCTCGCTTATGTCCAGGTACAAGTGCCTGGCTCGATATTGTCGATGTGGGTAAGGTCTCCTACCCATCAACCTACGGGCTATGACGTTCCTGGTGTGGTGAGCTCTAATCAATTCTCTTCTATGCAGTGAATTGATGGCAAACCATTGCATAATACGTGGTGTTGACAATGCAGCACCCATTCTGCAAATTTAAGTTTAAATGTGGCTGCCTCTCCCTGTCCCTAGCCAAATGGCCTCAGTCACCCTCGCAGCTCGAAGACTGCTTGATTGCTGTGTCTTTATCTGCCGTCCAGTCACTGACGATGCCCCTATCGCGTGGCCAAATGGCCTCAACCCCCTTCGCAGCTCGAAGGCTGCTTGCTGTATCTTCGGCTGCCGGCCAGCCACTGACGCCGCCCCTATCGCATGGCCGAATGGCCTCAGTCTCCTTCGCAGCTCGAAGGCTGCTTGTTGTTTCTTCGGCTGCCGTCCAGCCACTGATGGAAGGAAGGCCTGCCTGAAGCACCGCAGCTCGAAGGCTGCTGCTGTTTCACACAGGTAGGAACATGGATTATTTAATCTTTTCTTTGCTTATAAATTTTTATTCAGGTTGGATCTTTATTTGTACAAGTATGACTGCTGAATGATTGTAGAATTTAATTACTTCCCTTCCCCCCCTCTCTCCTCCCCGCCCCCCCATCCCTCGTTCCCTACGCCTAATTTGTAACCTACGCCTGATTTGTAAATTGTAGGCAAGGTTTTTTCGAGCATACAAAAATCTTCACTTACTCCATTCTAAGTTAGTTTGGAGTAAGTTTTCAGTGCCTAAACTTTGAAAACATGCGTAAGTGGCCGGTCATGCCACCTTTTGAAAAAAAAATTCTGTTCCAAAGTGAAACTGTTCTATCTGACTCGAACCGGAGCAAACTAAATGCTGAGAATTGCAATTTCTAAGATACTCCATTCTAAACCAGTTGCTCCAAAAAAACAGGAGCAACTCAGGCCGAAACTTGGCCCCAATGAGTGGGAAAAAAACTTACAAAAAGTTTGATGGAGCCAAACCCAGAGCTCCCTGGTTTAATGATGATGAGCTGGAGGAGCTTGTATGTGAGTGGAGCGCCGTTATAAAGACCTGACCCGGGATGGTCATGGTAAGCCTCCACCACCCCATGATAGATGCATTTGGAGGGAGATTGGTGAGGCCGTGTCCTCGATGGGCAATATTGTGTGGGATGGAGACCAGTGTCGGAAACGATGGAACGATGTGGTGGCATCAGCAAGAGTGAGTAAACATTTATTGGACCACTCCTGTGCAACTCCAAAAGGTTCTGTGCCAGTTGTGTGTGTGTGTGTGTGTGTGTGTATGTGTGTGAGTGTGAGTGTGTGAGTGTGTGTGTCTGTGTGTGTGTGTGTGTATGTGTGTGAGTGTGTGTGTCTGTGTGTGTGTGAGTGTGTGTGTGAGAGTGTGTGTGTGTGTGAGTGTGTCTGTGTGTGAGTGTGTGTGTGTGTGTCTGTGAGTGTGTATGTGTGTGTGTGTGTCTGTGTGAGTGTATGTGTCTGTGTATGTGTGTGAATGTATGTGCCTGTGTGTGTGATAGTGTAAGAGTGTGAGTGTACGTGTGTGTGTGAGTGTGTGTGTGTGTGTGAGAGTGTGTGTGTGAGTGAGTATGTGTGTGAGTGAGTGTGTGTGTGAGTGTGTGAGAGTGCGTGTGTGTGAATGAGTATGTGTGTGTGTGAGTGTGCGTGTGTGAGAGTGTGTGTGTGTGTGTGTGCGTGAGTGAGTGTGAGCATGTGTGTGAGTGTGTGAGAGTGTGAGTGTGTGTGTGTGAGTGTGTGAGTGTGAGTGTGTGTGCGAGTGAATGAGTGAGTGTGTGTGTGAGTGTGTGTGTGTGAGTGAATGCGTGTGAGTGTGTGTGTGTGTGAGTGTTTGTGTGAATGAGTGTGTGTATGTGTGAGTGTGTGCGTGTGAGAGTGTGTGTGTGTGTGTGAGAGTGTGTGTGTGTGAGTGTTTGTGTGAATGAGTGTGTGTGTGTGTGAGTGTGTGCGTGTGAGAGTGTGTGTGTGAGTGTTTGTGTGAATGAGTGTGTGTGCGTGTGAGAGTGTGTGTGTGTGTGTGTGTGTGTGAGTGTGTGTGTGTGTGTGCGTGTGTGTGAGTGTGTGTTTGAATGTGTGTGAGTGAGTGTGAATGTGTGCATGTGTGTGAGTGTGTGTGTGTGAGAGAGTGTGTGTGTGTGTGTGTGTGTGTGAGTGAGTGAGTGTGTGTGTGTGAGTGAGTGTGTGTGTATGTGTGTGTGTGTGTGTGTGTGAGAGTGTGTGTGTGTGAATGAGTATGTGTGTGAATGAGTATGTGTGTGAGTGAGTGTGTGTGTGTGAGTGTGTGTGAGTGTGTGTGTGAGCACGTGTGTGTGGGGCATGAGCAAAAGGGGCAAAGGTTGTAACATTTCTTTTTGCAGAAGAAGAGAACATCCCAGGCATCAAACCTGTGCCACGGGAGGGGGCCCAGCAGATGACATCGAGTTGAGCTGCCTAGAGGAGCGTGCTTTTGCATTGTTGGGTGACCACTGCCATGCCACCACAAAGGGTGCTGCAGATCCCGTGCTAAAGCATGGTAAGCTTATACTAAACTCCGGTCTGCGTCATGGTTATGTCATGAAAGGGCATGCAATGTTCAGTCAAATGCCTTTTAACGCACAGTGTGTCGGCCATTAATGGTATGTTCATGTAGCAATGGAACTCCTTGAAGTAAGAATGTGAAATGCGAAGGATCACATGTCAGCTTGAGCAACCCCCCCCAGCTATACACTGAAATGTTGTCCTCCACTTGCAGTTGTTGATTCGGACAGCACCGAGCAATGCACGGCATCCACCTCGGGCACACAAAGGCCGAGTGTAACACCAACGTCTCCCACCCCGACGTTGTCACCAGACCAACACACCAGCTTCTTCCTCCACTCCCCCCTGCCCAAGATCACCCAAAGACCAGGAGGGAGAGGAGGGAGATGTGCCAGTGTTTGAACCACTTGAGGTCGAGGAAGTGGAAGTGTGCCAGCTGTCTGGCCAGCATTGGTGTCGGGGTCCGACCTTTTAGGATTCGAGTCCGTCGAAGCAGGAACAAATGACGGGAGGTGCAGAGGCCGTGCCGGAAAAGCCACCAAGCCGCAAGCTCTCAGGATGATGTAACAATCCAATGAGGATGGAGGACGGCTCGCAGGATTTCAGGAAATGGTCCAGCTGTCGAGGACGAGCGTGGAACAGCTCAAGATCTGTTGTAGACCATGGCTGGGATAGCTGCTAGCATCGCCACCTTTGCTCAGCAGCATACTGCCAGTATGTCGCGGCTCCTTAGTGCGGTGGAGCGCAACACCGCGTCTGTTGGGGTGATGAGGCAAGCGATGGCTTCTGACCATGTCATGCAACCCCCCCCCCCCCGAGCCCACACCATCTAGGCTTGACAGATCCCAAGGAGCCGGAGATGCTGCCACCTTCAATCAGACCCCCTACCTTCTCTCCAAGATGGACATGGCAGCAGCGCTCCGGCTGCCCTCCTGCACAACGTGATGGAGCAGAGGCAGTGAGGGGTGTGGTTTGCCGTGGCGATGGAGGACCCATGAAGAGAACGATGGGCCTTACATCGTGGGGGGGGGGAGGGGGAAGAGAGTTAGTGGTAGTGGATAGAGGGGTGGGTGTTGGTGGTAGATATGTTCTTCACTCCTCACTCCTCATTAAGTTGTGGCTGTTGTTTCACATGGGTCGTTGTTAATGTCACTTGAAAGATCTTGGAACAACTGTACATATGTTGGATTCAATTGTTTGCATGTTCGGTCACTTTGGCATGCTGCACGATTCAATACAGTCACATTGTTCACCCTCTTGGTCAGTGTCTCATTTTTACATTATCTGGGGTGCGTTCTGAGAAAAGGACATTAGGAATCTCTTGCCCTCCACATATGATGCGACTGTTAATGGGTCCTGTCATCAGGCGATTGCGAGACGACGAGTAAGGGTCACCAAGGCAGGAAGGCTGCCATTCACTGAGAGACAGTCGCACTACTTGCAGGGCACACATTAAGGCTTGCACTTCAGTCCACTTTTTCTTAGGTCCACCATCGAGGAGTCCCACCCCTGATATGACATTATGACACGCTTCTCAGTGATCTTGCAGTCCGTTATATATCTTTTTCCATCTTCTATACTTGAGGTGATGCTGTTGTCACTGTGACATGCTGCGACCTGCCAGAGCATTAAATGGTTGCATTTTTGCCTATTTACTCTGACAGAAGCTCATCCCATCTGTGCACTCACATTCTGTCAATAACTCTGTTCTGTCTGCAATGGTCTAAAAACTCTTGTAGGGCATCTCCATTGCGCCTTTACCATCTTTCGGAACTCATTGCCGCTTCCTCCACCACAGCTTCCCTTCAATGGAGTACTTTTCATTTACATATCTGAATTCATTCAATGCAGGCTAAGGTCGATCAGATAACTAATTCTGAGCCTCTGATAATGGTGCAGCATCTGGACACTACCCGGGATGTGCAGCACTGCTGCAGCACTCTGAGCCATTCTCCCTGCCGCCCGATTCACAGCCAGATCACACCACCTTTTTGCCAATGGTCCTTCTGGCGAGCGGGAGCACGATCTTAGAGGATCATGCGCGAGGAATCTCCCTGTTTTTGAGCCTCTGACATGGGCGGGAAGCAGGAAGCTCCGCCGGGCGGGACCTAGGCAACAGATGGGCGGAACTCTCTGCAAGGTCGGGCCCTTGATGTTTATAGTTGCCAGACAGTAACCGACTGGTCTGGTCTCTGGGTTGTTTCTGTAACAAGAGACATCTTTCTGTGGACAGGTTGTTAGCCTGAATCACAAGCTCCTACCAGGAGCTGGTGGAGCTCTGACCTATCTACCTGTCTGGCCTAGGGCTCCCTACCAGAGGTTATACTCCCACCAGCACAGCTCTCAGGAATATCGGAGCAGGAAAACTTTTGCACCATGTGTCAAGATGCAATCCCGAGACAAGGGCTCACTTTAGGCAAGATCATGCAAGTTCATTTCTCTTCAATGCAAGTTATTCATAACTTTACGAGTGTTTCAAAATGCTAGTCTTTCTTTTGTTGTTTCTTTGTGCTCTTCAGATTACATACAGCTATTAATATGGATGCTAAGTCAAGGCTATAACATCTGTTCTCTCCTTCTGGGGATAGTAGATCCCTTACAAGGTACCTGCAGGTTCACAAGGCCTTATTCAGCCTGATTTGTCCATCCTAACTGGATTCTGATCGTCCTTGTATTTCCATCTGCACTGGGACAGTAGTTTTCTCAGAGAGGGAGAATTCCCCACCATGTCCAATCAGCTGCCTTCAACAGCCACAGGATGTGGTCACAAATTGAATTCTGGGGAGCCTCCCATACTTGTGTGTTTGGTGCACCACATGTAGTGAGAAGTCAAAGGTCAGACATTCCTTACTTCATAACAAGCACATGTAAAGTTTGTTTAATTAACTTTTAATGGATTCACAAAACCTTGACAGTACATGTGACACTTCTGGTACAATCCTCAGCACAAAAACATTCACCGAAACTCTCCCGTTGTTCTTTGCATGATGATCTGGAATTTATGCAACGTACTCACTGACAACACATCCTGCCTGTGCCGGCTCTTTGGAAGTGCTATCCAATTAGTCCCACTCCCCCACTCTTTCCCTATAACCTTGCATTTTTTTTCTTTTCAAGTATATATCTAATTCCTCTTTTAAAAGTTACTATTGAATTGCGAAAGTTGACCAAAAATGGACAGGTCATGCTACCTGTGCCTGAACCACTGATTAGTACAGGTTTAACATGACCTCTGTGGTTGTATCCTTTGCCCCATTCATAAAAACTAGACTTCTGTAACTGGTCTTTACAGCTTTATCAATTTCTCCTCCCAGTTTGAAAGATTTGTGTAACTGACACACTCCTCCCATCCTTCGACAAGTCTCTGCCCTTCTCCTTTGAAAGTTTTATGTTTAAGTGTATAGGGTCAATTTTCCTGTGATTGGTACTTAGATAAACGTTCAGTCTCTGGGCGCTAAGCACAGGAAATAGTGCCGCAGCATCTCGGCCCGTTTCATATTGACCCTGAGTTTCCCTGGGTTGGAGGGACAATCTGCACTAGTTTAAACGGGCTGGAGTTTCCACTTGTTGCTGTCTCTGTTTTCACCCCGGAGGGGCGACAATGGCAGTGGTAAACTCGACCGGGCGGGCAGCCAACTTCCAGCGCCCCGCCGGGGGTTTTCGGGGCTGGTTTTGGCGGGACACGGAGCATTACCACCCAGGAGAGGCGAGCCAGTGTGTAATGCCCCTGGTTGCGACAGCGGCTCAATTTTTGGCTCCCGTCCAATCCGTAGCGCTCCATAGAGTGCCCCCTGCTGGGACCCCGCCTGTGAAAGCAGGCAGTCCGAGCTGTAGCGGCCACAGTGGGGTAAGTAATGTCGACCTCAGGTAAGTGAGATTGGTTTTTATTTTTATTTTTTTATGATGGCGTGAGTTACTTATTGTGAATGTTTTTGGTGGGGTTTTTTTCAGGTTTTTTCCCCCTGAGGCCTCTCTGAGAGCGCTCCCAGGCCGGCTGTTTAGCTCGGGATTTTCGCTTGCTCAGCCGGCCTAGCGCCCTGAGAGAGGTGTGCAATGCATCCCTTAGCACTCCGCCCCACACTCAGGGCCCAGCTACCCAATGTTACTGACTGAAGCGCAAACTGTTCCCGGGCGCGAACTTTACCGCCCCGTCGCCATTACCGCCCCAAAATCAGCAAAGCCGAAAACCCAGTCCATAGACTCTATCTGCAACAGGTGCAAGTCACTTAAATGAGGTAGGAGACAATATATCCGGCCCTACCACCTCATTTTGCCAAATGCCAACCCCTTCTCTGATCAAAGAGGGTCTGGCAGTGGCCCTGCAGATAAATTCCTTTCCTATTGTTCAGGGAAATTAGGCCAGGCATCCGTTGGAGGCGATCTGACCGCTGTTTATGGACAGCTGAAATAAGGCCTGACAATTGCAGCCATTGCCACTGTATCAGGTGACTTTCCTTCCCTCCTTCCTGGAGCTATGCCCTGCCAGGGAATGGGCCTGTGCTGGGGGCAGTGAGGGGTAGGGATAACCAGGCCATTAAAATGGTACACCATGCTGAGGTCTGAGCAGGTGTGTGAGCTGGGAAAGGCCAGGAGAACCACCCTCCATTTCAATTCCTTATTTTTACTCCAAAAATTATCCATTTATATTTACCTATCTGTCCAATCTGCCAATCTGTTGATATCCCTGTGAAGTATCTGTCAGGTCTCTTCACAGTTAATCATGCTCCTTGTGTTACTGCAAGTTCCAAATTTTGATATTGTGTCCCTCATACCAAGTTCAGGTCATTTATCTATATACTAAGAGGAGCAATGATCACAACTCTGATCCTGGGGGACAGCACTGTTTACATCCCTCCATTCCGATAAACATTCATTCACCACTACTCTATTTTCTGTCCTTTAACCAACTTCTTATCCCTGCTGCCACATTCCCTTTAATACCATGTGCCGTCTGAGATTGAGTGGATTGGGCTGATACTCACTGGAGTTTAGAAGAATGTGAGATGAGCTCATTGAAGCATGTAAGATTCTGAGATAGATTGACAGGATAGATGCTAAGAGGTTGTTTCCCCTAGCTGGAGAGTCTAGAACTAGGGGGGGGGCATCGTCCCAGGATAAGGGGTAGGCCTTTTAAGACTAACATGAGGAGAATTTCTTCACTCAGAGGGTTGTGAATCTTTGGAATTCTCTGCATCAAAGTGTTGTGGATGCTCAGTCATTGAGCATATTCAAGGATGAGATCGATAGATCTTTGGGCTCTAGGGGAATCAAGGGATATGAATAAGTGATTAGGGATAAGTGCAGGAAAGTGGAGTTGAGGTTGAAGATCAGCCATTATCTTATTGAATGGCAGAGCAGACTCGAGGGCCATATGGCCTACTCCTGCTCCTATTTCTTACGTTCTTATTATGTTCTCTATGTGGCACCTTAACAAAATCTTTTTGAAAAACTATATGCAGATCATCAACTGCATTCTTTCTGTCAATACTTGCCATTGTTTCCTCAAAAAACTCTATTCGACATGATTTACCTTCTACAAATCTACATTGGTTGTTTCTAATTACCTCATGTTTGTCTTGGTGAGTACTAATTTTAACCTGTATTTAACCTCTCCAGAAGTTTATCCACTACTGAAGTTTGGCTGACTGGTCTCTATAGTTACCTGGTTTCTCCATTTATGAACAGATGTGCTATATTGTTAACCCTCCAGTCCTCTGGCACATCTTTCATATCCAAAGGTGTTCTGAAAGATTATGGTCAGACCCTCTGTTATTTCCTCTCTGACTTCCCTCAGCATTCTAAGATGCAGCTATCACTGTGAGTAACACGAATATTTACAGTAATGTTTCCTTAGCTACGATTTCTTTATTCTGTCTAATTACTCCTCCTAATTCCTTTGTACCCTTTCATTCCCACTATCATACTCTTCTGTGAAGATAGCATATTCTGCAAAAGATGGCCTGCGAAGAGAGGATAGTGCGTTTGTTCAGCTGAGGGAGTCTGGGATGGGCTAAATCTGTGCAGATTGCAATGTCACAAAGAGCTAATGTTAAGCACCATATCAATCAGACCGTCTATGATTTTCTCAGTGTGTTACATGAATATATCCATGCACACTGATTGTGTGAAAACGCATGATAACCTATATAATGACAATACAGTACTGATCTGGATAAGTGAAAAACATTAATCGACACCTCACCTACTTCATGTTGGTGTCACAAGGGAAACTTTGCAATTGTACAGGGCATTGGTGAGGCCAAACCTGGAATACTGCATACAGTTTTGGTCTCCTTATTTAAGGGGGGATATACTTGCATTGGAGGCAGTTCAGAGAAGGTTAACGAGGCTGATTCCTGAGATGAAGGGATTGTCTTATGAAGAAAGGTTGAGCAGGTTGGGCCTATACTCATTGGCATTTAGAAGAATGAGAGGTGATATTATTGAAAAATATAAGATACTGAGGGGGCTTGACAGGGTAGATGCAGGGAGGATGTTTCCCCTCATGGGGGAATCTAGAACTAGGGGGCATAGTTTCAGAATAAGGTGTCACCCATTTATAACAAATATGAGGAGGAATTTCTTCTCTCAGTGGGTCATGAATCTTTGGAATTCTCTACCCCAGAGAGTTGTGGAGGCTGGGTCACTGAATATATTTAAGGTGGAGATAGACAGATTTTTGAAAGATAAGGGAGTCAAGGGTTATGGGGAGTAGGCGGGGAAGTGTAGTTGAGGCCAGGATCAGATCAGCCGTGATCTTATTGAACGGTGGAGCAGGCTCGAGGGGCAGTATGGCCTACCCCTGCTTCTATTTCTTATGTTTTTATGTTTTACATTCTAGGTTTTGAGTCGCTTGTTGATCTTCAAACACCTCTTTCATTCATGTGAGCCGACATAAGAACATAAGAAATAGGAACAGGAGTAGGCCATACAGCCCCTCGAGCCTGCTCCGCCATTCAATAAAATCATGGGTGATCTGATCATGGACTCAGCTCCACTTCCTTGCCCGTTCCCTATAACCCCTTATCCCCTTATCTTTTAAGAAACTGTCTATTTCTGTCTTAAATTTATTCAATGTCCCAGCTTCCACAGCTCTCTGAGGCAGCGAATTCCACAGATTTACAACCCTCTGAGAGAAGAAATTTCTCCTCATCTTTGTTTTAAATGGGGGTGATCCCTTATTCTAAGATCATGCCCTGTAGTTCTAGTCTCCCCCATCAGTGGAAACATCCTCTCTGCATCCATCTTGTCAAGCCCCCTCATAATCTTATTTATACGTTTCAATAAGATCACCTCTCATTCTTCTGAATTCCAATGAGTCGTGGCCCAACCTACTCAAGCTTTCTTCATAAATCAACCCCCTCATCCCCGGAATCAACCTTCTCTGAACTGCCTCCAAGCAAGTATTTCCTTTCTTAACTATGGAAATCAAAACGGCACGCAATATTCCAGTTGTAGCCTCACCAATACCTTATATAGCTGTAGTAAGACATCCCTGCTTTTATAGTCCATCCCCTTTGCAATAAAGGCCAAGATGCCATTGGGATTCCTGATCACTTGCTGTACCTGCATCCTATCCTTTTATGTTTCATGAACAAGTATCCCCAGGTCCCGCTGTACTGCGGCATTTTGCAATCTTTCTCCATTTAAATAATAACTTGCTCTTTGATTTTTTTCTGCCCAAGTGCATAACCTCACACTTTCCATCTATACTCCATCTGCCAACTTTTTCCCACTCACTTAGCCTGTCTATGTCCTTTTGCAGATTTTTTGTGTCCTCCTCACACATTGCTTTTCCTCCCATCATTGTACCATCAGCAAACTTGGCTACTTTACACTCAGTCTCTTCTTCCAAGTCGTTAATATAGATTGTAAGTAGTTTGTGTCCCAGCACTGATCTCTGAGGCACCCCACTTGTTACTGGTTGCCAAGCAGAGAATGAACAATTTATCCCGACTCTCTGTTTTCTGTTAGTTAGCCAATCCCCTATCCATGCTAATATATTACCCCCATGTATTGGAGAGAGAACATAACGAAAAGAGCAGCTAAGAGTGGGTTAACTGAAAGGAGGGAAATTGTGGAAAGACTGTATCACCATTCAAGTAGTCCATATAAAAAGATTTGCATTTAGATACATTACATGAACAGGAGCTCTTTAATATCAATAAGTCCTGTTGTGAAGTATTGGTGAAGAGGGAAAGCTGTCAGTTAGTTTCATATTTTCTTGAGTTCTGGGTTATTAATTTTCCATGTAAAACCCATCATCTAATCCAATAGATTTTTAGCTGTGTAGGTAGATTTAATTTTTATCATTACTTACTGGAGTGGAGCAGAATATCATAGCTAGAGAATCATAGAAGTTTACAGCACAGAAAGAGGCCCTTTTGGCCCATCATGCTGCGCCGGCCGACAAAGATATACCCAGCTTAATCCCACTTTCCAACTCTAGGTCCGTAGCCCTGTAGGTTACGGCACTTCAGGTGCACATCCAAGTACTTTTTAAACATAGTGAGGGTTTCTGCCTCTACCATCCTTTCAGGTAGTGAGTTCCAGACCCTGATATTTCTCCTCCTATCTTCTCTAAACCTCCTACCAATGACTTTAAATCTAAGCCCCCTGGTTGTTGACCCCTCTGCTAAGGGAAATAGGTCCATCCTATCCACTCTATCTAGGCCACTCAAAATAATAATAATAATAACTTTTATTTATATAGCACCTTTAACATAGTAAAACATTCCAAGGCGCTTCACAGCAGTGTTACAAGACGGAACAGATAAATTTGACACCGAGCCACAAAAGAAGAAATTAAGGCAGATGACCAAAAGCTTGTTTAAAGAGGTCGGTTTTAAGGAGCATCTGAAAGGAGGAAAGAGAGGTAGAGAGGCGGAGAGGTTTAGGGAGAGAGTTCCAGAGCTTAGGGCCCAGGCAGCTGAAGGCACAGTCAATAATGGTTGAGCAATTATAATGGGGGATGTTCAAGAGGCCAGAATTTGAGGAGCGCAGATATCTTGTGGGGTTGTGAGGCTGAAATAGATTACAGAGATAGGGTGGGGCAAGGCCACGGAGTGATTTGTAAACAAGGATGAGAATTTTGAAATTGAGGCATTGTTTAACCCGGAGCCAGTGCAGGTCAGAAAGCACAGGGGTGATGGGTGATCGTGACTTGGTGCGAGTTAGGACATGGGCTGCTGAGTTTTAGATGATCTCAAGTTTACATAGTATAGATTGTGGGAGGCCAGCTAGAAGTGAGTTGGAGTAGTCAAGTCTCGAGGTAACAAAGGCCTGAATGAAGGTTTCAGCAGCAGAAGAGCTGAGGCAGGGGCAGAGGCGGGCAATGTTATGGAGACTGTAAGGGGAGCTTGGGGTGTGGGTTCGAATCCACACTCCCCTGGGGTTCTGTACGTGCGATTTATGAGGATGGGTGAGTAATGAGGCATCAGACACAGTGGGTAAGAGTACAAAATGGCTAATGTTGTTTACTTAGAATAGTAAACACCAAGATAGAGGGCATAGGAAGAGGTCGTAAATAGCAGTAATGGCACAATCTCACTCAACAGCACAAAATATCTCGCAACAGGGAAGGGGAAAATAAGAGGTTGAAACATTCCACTCACAAAAAACCCCACTCCCACCCTGTTTACCAATTCCTATCCTAAATTGAGTCTGTGAGGGGAGTTTGGGCTCGACTCACAATCCTATCAACTCCGGGGTTCTGGGGGCACTTATTTCAGCTCGGGGTCCCTCAGGGGTGGGTTTTATGTTGTTGGTCGGATCGGTTTTCCTCCTCGATGTTGTGTCGGTTTCTTCTCTTTGCCTCTCGGTTGGCTCCTAAGCAAAAAGCTGCTGGAGTAAAGCGCACCTTCCCCAGAGCGAGGGCCCTGTGAAAAACTGACTCAACTCCCAAAAGCTGACTCCAACCTCCAGCCTCTGGTTCTGTAGCTCCTATATTTGTATCCAATTTAGTTCTGGCCTTTTCGCGCTCAAACTCAGTTGGTGGTCCATTGTGTAAGTTTAGGCGGGGAGATAGCTTTGAATATTTAATCAGAAGATGTCACAGGTACAAGTAGGTATGAGGACAGGGGCATTGTTTCAATGCACATTGGTGCCTCAAAGTCTGCTGGTCCATTGTCCACTGTTCATATTGATTAGGTAGATGTTGGTCCACATTCATTAGGGGTGAATCATATTTTCGAACTGGGCCGGGTCGTCCCCATTGGTTGAGGATTTCCCCGCTGCAGGCCCGACTCGACCCCTGATTGGCCTGCCAGAATGCATTTTTCCCCTATTGGCCAGTGCCTCTGTCTCACTTGTGAGCCAGACTCCACAATGCCTGTATCCGCCCACACGTTTCCCAGCCTGCCTGGTCTGAAGATTTTACTTGGCCAAAAATGTTCATTTAAAATGTATAGGGCGATCCCATGGTAGTTTTCTTGTACTTAGGGTGTTCCAATAAAATGCGGCCATGGATTTTCGAACCTTACACTCCCCCATTAAAACACTCTGTCTCAGGGTGTTTTCAAAATGTGAAGAAAAACCTGTTCCCTCTCACAGAGCCAATCCTCCCCAAATCTTACCTAAACCCACGATAAAACATTAAAATACACCAATGGTATTCATACATTTGGAATCAATACAATACTGAAAATGTGAAAATGCTTTTCAACCAATACCCTTCATCAAAATTATAATAGTACATAGTATCACACATCATAGTATTACAGATAGGGAGGTATGGACCTTTTACAAGGTACAGAATTTTCTTTACAGTGCAATATATTCGGCTCGTACAATCAGTCCCGTCATACTGCATAGACTTTGTTAGCCCTCCCTTTTCATTTGGCCTTTGACTTGGCCTCCCACATAGCTTTCTCAATTTTTAAACGACGGCCTTTTCTCCTAAGCTGGCAGCGGATCGCCAGCAAATCGGCTACGATGATCAGCTGTGCCACTATCAGGGCGTGAGAGAGGATACGGTCCCAGGCCGGGGCCTCTACGTCCAACCCCCAATCCCACCAGGGCCTTGAATTTAAGTCAGCCAACTGGGCTCCCAATTTTACAGTTTTTTTTGTTGTAGGGTGAAATAATGTTTCTGGGATTTTTGTACTGCTTTGAACAGATCTGTCAGGTGCTCTGGTAAAAATGGAATGTGGTATCCGAAATGTGCTACATAATTGTCCATGCTATTAATCATTGATGCCCCGGTGTTGAAACCGGTAAAAACATCATTCCAGATCCCTCTTCTGTGTCTTTTCGGTTTGACGTTGTCTTTGGGTTGTGGACGGTACAGCAAAGTCTTATTCAAATAGGCTAAATCGAGCTCGTAGAATGTCCTGAACATTTCTCGAAGCAGAGCCTGGTAGAGGCATTTTGTCTCTTTTGGGCACCACTCAGGTAGATGCACCTCGGTAAGGTTTAGGATGACGGAGGCCACATTGTAGTGGACCCCCTGGTATAGCAGCTTGTCCGTGGGAACCAAAACCAAACCGTTCTCTGGTCCCTGGGTGGTGGTAGGGCATCTGTCCGTGTCAGTTAGTTCGGTCGGGGCTGTGGGCAGGGGTTGTCTGAGGTGTGCGCGTAACTCGGTGGCGTGGATGGAGGTGGGGTGGCTTACTATGCATGCGACCATGCTCCGGTCCCATCCCATCCCCTCCCCTTCATCCCGCCACTGTCGGGAGAACGCTATGGAGATGTCTGCCGGGCATATCTTCTCTGATCCCCACATGCACACACACACTCCTAACTCCGCCTCCCACCATTTATCCCAACACACACTTACTCCACCCTGGGTGCCTGTGATGGTCCGGTAGGTGCTGTTGTCCAGTCTCTCCCAATCTGCTGTCGGGTTTCCCATGTCCTTGCTCAGCTTCCTGAGCCACCACCACCTTCCCACCGGGATGTGCCCTTTACAGGTCAGGCGAACCCTCTTCCCAACCACTACCCTAGCCCGGGATGCGGTCACCTCAATGCTGGGGCAGGAGACTGATAATTCCACATACGTAACCCCGGGGTGGCTGGAGTATCTAGTGGAATTGGACCTCAACCACCCTGGCCATCTTCCCCTGTGGATATATATTGCGGTCCCCTCTACCCCTGGTGTCCCTTTCCTGTGCTGACAGTTGGTTCCTGCCCCCCTGAGCATCCAAAAATAATGGCTTCTTCAGTCTCTCCCCGGTAGCCGATGCACATTCTGATGTAGGTGCACAGGAGCAGGATTTTCCTCATCTCTGTTTCCTCTTCTGAAAGACAAAACCTCATTTGGTTCAAAAACCCTGAGCCCCCTGGCTCATCCCTCCCCCATTTTCCACTCTGTCTACACCTCACAGTACCCCTGCACGGGTTTAAACTGTGTGTGTCTATCGGTCTGACCGCAAACCGCAATTTTACTGTGGAAGTCAAGGGGTTTCAACTAATAAATACTTGAAACAACACACAAACCTTACACAAAAGAGGAAGTGAGAGAAAAAAGGAAGTCCAGGCTCCCTATCCTATTGGCTCAAAAGCCTCACTGTTATACTCCCTATATTGCAGAGGCCACCTGAGTCCCACTACACTAGAGAAAACTTTATATATATCCGTACACACCTACAGCTCTCCTTTTTAACCTGCTTGCCGGGTGGCTGTGCTAATCCCTGGGACGCTCCTTGGTTTTCCTTTTATGCGGCGGAATGTAGGGGGGAGACCACCTCTCCTTTGGCCTCTTGGGCCGGACCGACCTCCGCGGCCCCTCTGTCTCCCCTGCCAAGATGTCCCCCGAGCTTCGGGTGGTGCTTACTGGGCTGGTACAGCCCCTCACTCCCTCCAGGGATGGCTCACTGCCCTTGGGAGCAACGAAAATTCCCCCGGCAGGCTCCACACTGCCGGGGACTCCCATATCCTCTGGGGGGCTTTGGGTTGTACAAGGGTTCCACCCAAAACCACTCGCAGCTCACAGCGTTTCCTCAGTTCTTCTAGGGACCACTCACTACTGGGACCTGCCACCACCCTCTCTCCTGCAGGCTCTGGGCTATCTGCACCAGAAGCTAGGCTATCCCCGACAGGCTCCTCACTGTCGGCGGCCCCTTCCTCCGGTACAACCGCTTCCCTGACAGGAGACTCTCGTTCCTCCAGGGACCACTCACTGCTGGGATCCGCAGCCACCCTCTCTCCTGCAGGCTCTGGGCTGTCTGCACCAGAAGCTAGGCTATCCCCGACAGGCTCCTCACTGTCGGCGGCTCCTTCCTCCGGTACAACCTCTTGCCTGACAGGAGACTCTCGTTCCTCCAGGGACCACTCACTGCTGGGACCCGCCGCCACTATCTCGCTTGCAGGCTCTGGGCTGCCGCACCGAAGGCTAGGCTAGCCCCGACAGGCTCCTCACTGTCGGCGGCCCCTGTCTCCGGTACAACCCCTTCCCCGTCAGGAGACCTTGGCTGCGGGGTCACGTCCAGTGACAGGCTGCCTGCCCTGCGTGGCCCTTTTCCCCCAGTACCTCTCGGGAAAGTACAACAGGCTGCTAGGGACGGTGGCACCCTTGGCTGCGGAGTCCGAGCGGATCGCCTAACGGGTGGAGGCGAGTCCTCGTCCCATGTGTAAGGTGGGAATCCCCCTTCCTGTGGGTCCCAAATCTGTGAGTAGTTTGTACCTGTGAAGCAACTCACTGCTCCTTGTGGTGGGATCGGTAGGGCTGCAGTGGTGGGTTTGGGGGCTTGGGCTTCCCGTTGGGATTATCCCTCTGGGCTGCCCTTTCCCACGCGGTTTTGCCTTGTTGGGGTTAAACAGTTTACATTGGTTAATGTGAAACCATTGAACCCGGCGGGGCATCTTGACCACGTATACCATGGAGCTTGCCTTGTCGACAATGCTGTAATGCCCCATGTATGGTGGCTCAAAGACTCCTACCCTGGCAAAGTTGCGGACCATGACCTGGTTCCCCACCTGCCACTCGTGGTGTTTGCTCGGTTCCAGCAGCAATTGGTTCCCCTAATGCTGCTTCCCCATGTTAGTGGCCGCCTGCCAGTGAATCTGCTTGAGGTGCTCCTACAGACTCTTGGTAAAATGATCCCTATTCACCTCGATTAACTGAGCTTCCGTCAGGACCGGGGCAAGTACATGGGTGGGGGTTCGCATGGCTCTTCCAGTCATGAGCTCGAATGGGGAATACCCCGTGCTTTTCGACTGGCTGGCCCGGATCCCCATCAAAACCAGGGGCAACCTCTCCACCCACCTCTGCGGGGAATTCCCAGTCTACTTCCTGAGTTTTTCTTTCAAGGTCCTATTCATACGCTCCACTAGCCCCGAGGACTGGGGGTTGTAGGCGACATGCCACTTCCCCTCAATCCCCAGCACCTTAAGGGTTGCCTGCATGACCTGTCCCGTGAAGTGGCTCCCCCGGTCGGACTCCATGTACTGTGGAAGTCCCCACCTGGAGAACACCTCCCTAACCAGTATCCTGGCGGTCCCCGCTGCTGTGGCTGTTCGGCAAGGGAAGGCTTCAACCCACTTTGTGAAAGTGTCCACCAAAACCAGGCAGTACCGGTACCTTCCCTTAGCCACAGGTAGGGGCCCTATGTAATCGATTTGTATCGATTGCCTTGGTCCCGCTACCCTCCTTGCGTGTCCTAGAGACACCTTTCTTTTCTGGGGATCTGGATTATTGGTTGCACAGACAAGACAGTTCGCGCAAAATTCACGAGTGTCTTCCCGGAGCTGGGGCCACCACCCGACCTGTTCCACCCATTGCCAGGTGACCTCCGGTCCGGGGTGTCCAGCTCCAGGGCCTGCGTGGACCAGCTGAAGGAACTCCCTCTGGTGTTGCTGGGGCACTATCCACTGCTCTCCTTTAAACAACATCTTCTCCTTAACATCTCTTCACACTCACTCAACGTACGTCCTGCCGTGGTCGCCAGTGTAAGGGGAGCTTGGGGTGTGGGTTCGAATCCACACTCCCCTGGGGTTCTGTACGTGCGATTTATGAGGATGGATGAGTAATGAGGCACCAGACACGGTGGGTAAGAGTGCAAACTGGCTAATGTTGTTTATTTAGAATAGTAAACACCAAGAAAGAGGGCATAGGAAGAGGTCATAAATAGCAGTAACGGCAAAATCTCACTCAACAGCACGAGAAATCTCGCAACAGGGAAGGGGAAAATAAGAGGTTGAAACATTCCACCCACACACAACCCCACCTCCCACTTCCACCCTTTTTACCAATTCCTATCCTAAATTGAGTCTGTGAGGGGGGTTTGAGCTCTACTCACAATCCTATCAACTCCGGGGTTCTGGGGGGAACTTATTTCAGCTCGGGGTCCCTCAGGGGTGGGTTTTACGTTGTTGGTCGGTTCGGTTTTCCTCCTCGATGTTGTGTCGGTTTCTTCTCTTTGCCTTTTGGTTGGCTCCGAAGCAAAAAGCTGCTGGAGTAAAGCGCAACTTCCCCAGAGCGAGGGCCCTGTGAAAAGCTGACTCAACTCCCAAAAGCTGACTCCAACCTCCAACCTCCGGTTCTGTAGGTCCTATATTTGTATCCAATTTAGTTCTGGCCTTTTTGCACTCAAACTCAGTTGGTGATCCATTGTGTCAGTTTGGGCGGGGAGATAGCTTTGAATATTTAATCAGAAGATGTCACAGGTACAGGTAGGTGTGAGGACAGGGGTATTGTTTCAATGCACATTGGTGCCTCAAAGTCTGCTGGTCCATTGTCCACTGTTCATATTGATTAGGTAGATGATGGTCCACATTCATTCGGGGTGAGTTATATTTACAAACTGGGCCGGGTAGTCCCATTGGTTGAGGATTTCCCTGCTTCAGGCCCGACTCGACCCCTGATTGGTCTGCCAGAATGCACTTCTCCCCTATTGGCCAGTGCCTCTGTCTCACTTGTGAGCCAGACTCCACAATGTCTGTATCCACCCACACGTTTCCAAGCCTGCCTGGTCTGAGGATTTTACTTGGCCAAAAATGTTCATTTAAAATGTATAGGACGATCCCATGGTAGTTTTCTTGTCCTTAGGGTGTTCCAATAAAATGTGGCCGTGGATTTTTGAACCTTACAAGACGGAAAAAGGCTAGAAACTCATTACAGGGTCAAATCTGACAACTAGGTTGTGAACAATCGTCTTCACCTTCATAACTTTATACCCCTTAATAATGTCTCCCCTCAAGCTCCTCTGTTCAAAAGAAAGCAAACCCAGCCTATCCAATCTTTCCTCATAGCTAAAATTCTCCAGTCCAGGCAACATCCTCATGAATCTCCTCTGTCCATCTCTAGTGCAATCACATCTTTTCTGGAGTGTGGTGACCAGAACTGTACGCTGTACTCTAGCTGTGGCCTAACTAATGTTTTATACAGTTCAAGCATAACCTCCCTGCTCTTGTATTCCATGCCTCAGCTACGTAAGGCAAGTATTCCGTATGCCTTCTTAACTACCTTATCTACCTGGTCTGCTACCTTCAGGGATCTGTGGACATGCACTCCAAGGTCCCTCTGTTCCTCTAAACTTCTCAGTGTCCTACCATTTAATGTGTATTCCCTTGCCTTGTTGTGCTAATATAGATTCACAGCTCAAAACATTATTAAAATAATTTTAAAACATTATTTAATATCTGTGACTTATTGGTTGCTGAGTAAATGTTTATTTTCTATCGGTCTTTTGCTAGTATTGGACTGCTATTGGCTGTATTCAAAACAGTTTTATTGCAGTTATGGGTAGTTTGGTAGGTCTGCCTTTGGAGCAGGACATCGGAACAGAGCAACAGGAGTAGGCCATTTAGCGTGTTGAGCCTGGTCCGTGGGATTAGGGAGGATGAGGGGGAGCAATGAAGAAGAGAACAGGAGCCTTTGGCAGCTGAGGAAGAAGGAGGGCACTGCACAGATGACCAGACCCTCAGAGGGTCTTCAGGGAAAACTTCTCATACCTCAACTTCACTGAGCAGTAATGTCTGAGGCACCTACGCTTCACCAGGGAGGCTGTCACCGAGCTCTATCACCTGCTGCAGCCACAACAGGAAGCTCAAACCCAGGCATGGGCAACAACCTTGGCCCTTAACCTTAATAGGTTAGGCTCCTTCCAGGCTGCAGCAGGTGACATCAGTGGTGTCTCTCAGTTCACTGCTTACCGGGAAATTACCGAGGCTCTCTACACCAGGAGGAACACTTACATCTCCTTCCGCATGGACAATGAGAAGCAGGACGAGAGAGCACTAGGCTTCGCCTGCATTGCAGGCTTCTCCAGTGTAATGTAGGCACCTGTGAGCATGCTCACAGGTTGGTAGAGTTGTTGAGTTGGGAGTGGCTTAGCCAGTCACGTGATGTTCACAAGACTCAATCAAACCCCAGCCAGTTGGGTTCGAGGGATCCACGATGAGGCAGGTGGTTGTGAGCCTGGTGGATGAACTGGTAATGAGTAGTGTGATTGTTAAACCTTTGCTAATAAACCAACTTGTTCTTAATGGCCATTTGTTGCTATGAATTCTTAAGCAAAGAAGCCATGAAGCAAATACTTTACAGCTGGGAAATTATCGAGGCTGTCTACACCAGGAGGAACATTCACATTTTCCACATGGCCGGAGCGAAGCAGGACAAGAGAGCACTAGACTTTGCCTGCATTGCAGGCTTCCCCAGGGTGCAAGGAGTCATAGACTGCCCCACGTTACCTTGATCTCCATTTGGGGCCTGGCATTTTTATCTACAGAAAGGGATTCTACTCCCTCAATGTGCAACTGGTTTAGGACTGCAGGCAGCGCATCTCACAGGTCAGAACCCGTTATCCTGGCCACTGTCATAACTCTTTCATCCTGCGCCAGTCCTCTGGACCGTCTCCCTTCCAACCAGGCCCTCAGGTAATAAGCTGAGTACTAAGCGATGAGAGATATCCCCTTCGGACATGAGTAATGACTCCTGTCTGGAACCTGGACACAGCTGCAGTGCAGGCCTGCAAGGTGAGCTATGCTGGCACCTGAAATATAATTGAGCAGACAGTTGTCGTGGTCAGAAAATGCATCTGCTGCCTGGACCATTCGGTTCGATATTAGTGTTGAAAGAAGAACAGAGAGAAACAGAAGTGGGTGGTGGCACCACCTGCATTTTGTCCTGCAAAGTGCATCTGGTGAGAGAGGGCAGCAGCTGCCTCTCCCATGGAGCTAGGGCCACTCTCCTGAGACTGCACCGCTGCACTCCGAGGGTACTGCACGGGACCAGAGTGCGGGAGTGGTGTTACGCTCGGGAAGTTACTGTTAACACTGAGACGCAGAGTCACATTGGCAGCAGTCTGAGCTTCCATGGCAATAGTGTGAGCTGTCAGTAGAGGCCCCAGCATTGTGGGCATCACTTCGGCAGTCTGGAGCTCTCAAAAACAGCATCTGAGTGCAATGCCCATCGCCACGAGTGGCTCGGTAGCACTACTCACCTGAAGTATATTCCCAATGGACTGGAAAACCGCAAATGTAACGCCCCTATTTAAGAAAGGAGTGAGACAGAAAGCAGAAAACTATAGACCAGTTAGCCTAACATCTGTCATCGGGAAAATGCTGGAGTCCATCATTAAGGAAGTAGTAGCAGGACATTTAGAAAATCATAATACAGTCAAGCAGAGTCAGCATGGTTTTATGAAAGGGAAATCATGTTTGACAAATTTGCTTGTGGTCTTTGATGATATAATGAGCAGGGTGGATAAGGGGGAACCAGTGGATGTGGTGTATTTGGATTTCCAGAAGGCATTGGTTAAGGTGCCACATAAAAGGTTACTGCTCAAGATAAGAGCTCACAGGGTTGGGGGTAATATATTAGCGTGGATAGAGGATTGGCTAACTAACAGAATACAGAGAGTTGGGATAAATAGGTCATTTTTAAGGTGGCAAAACTGTGACTAATGGGGTGCCACAGGGATCAGTGCTGAAGCCTCAACTATTTACAATTTATAATAAGGGACCGAGTGTAATGTAGGCCAATTTTCAAAGATAGGTGGGAAAGTAAGTTGTGAGGTGGACGCAAAGAATCTACAAAGGGATATAGATAGGCCCAGTGAGTGGGCAAAAATTTGACAGATGGAGTTTAATATGGGAAAGTGTGAGGTTATCCACTTTGGTAGGAAAAGTAAAAAAGCAAATTATTATTTAAATGGGGAGAGATTACAAAATGCGGTGGTACCGAGGGATCTGGGGGTCCTTGTACATGAAACACAAAAAGTTAGCATGTAGATACAGCAAGTAATTAGGAGGTCAAATGGAATTTTGGCTTTTATTGCAAGGGGGATGGAGCATAAAAGCAGGGAAGTCTTGCTACAACTGTGCAGGGTATTAGGGAGGCCACACCTGGAGTACTACGTACAGTTTTGGTCTCCTTATTTAAGGAGGGATATATTTGCATTGGAGGCAGTTCAGAGAAGGTTCACAAGGTTGATTCCTGAGATGAAGCGGTTGATTTATGAAGAAAGGTTGAGCAGGTTGGGCCTATACTCATTGGAGTTTAGAAGACTTAGAGGTGATCTTATTGAAACATATAAGATTCTGAGGGGGCTTGACAGGGTAGATGCAGAGAGGATGTTTCCCCTCATGGGGGAAATCAGGAACTAGGGGGCATAGTTTTAGAATAAGGGGTCGCCCATTTAAAACAGAGAGGAGGAGAAATTTCATCTCTCAGATGGTCGTGAATCTTTGGAATTCTCTACCCCAGAGAGCTGTGGAGGCTGGGCCATTGAATATATTTAAGGTGGAGATAGACAGATTTTTGAAAGATAAGGGAGTCAAGGGTTATGGGGAGTAGGTGGGGAAGTGTAGTTGAGGCCAGGATCAGATCAGCCATGATCTTATTGAATGGCGGAGCAGGCTCGACGGGCAAAATTCTCCTATTTCTTATGTTTTTATATAACTGCCAGACTGGGCCTGCAGCAGTTGGCGAGAGAACCAACACGAGGGAAAAACCTACTTGTCCTCATCCTCACCAATCTACCTGTCACAGAGAGGCTTTGAGGGGTCCTTGTAATGCTTCCGCTGCCCACCTTTGGCTCGTTTACCATGAAGGAGCTTGGCATAAAGCATTTGCTTAGGGAGTCTCGTAACTGCCATGCGTACTATGTGGCCTGCCCAGCGAAGCTGATCGAGTGTGATCAGTGCTTCAATACTGGGGATGTTAGCCTGGACGAGGACGCTGATGTTGGTGCGCCTGTCCTCCCAGGGGATTTGCAGGATCTTGCGGAGACATCATTGGAGATATATCTCCAACAACTTGAGGTGCCTTCTATACTTCGTCCATGCCTCAGATCCATACAGGAGAGCGGGTATTGCTACAGCACTGTAGACCATGAGCTTGGTGGTAGATTTGAGGGCCTGGTCTTCAAACACTCTTTTCCTCAGATGGCCGAAGGTTGCACTGGCGCACTGGAGGCAATGCTGAATCTCCGCATCAATGTCTGCTTTTGTTGATATCCTGCAGCATGCGACCCGCCACCAACTCAGTGAAACTGCAACATTGCACAAGGTAGGCAAAACCATAAAACAGCTCAAGAATAACAAGGCTACGGGTGCAGATGGAATCCCTGCTGAGGCGCTAAAGTATGGCGGAGAGGCGTTGTTGGCCTCTGGAGGGAGGAGAACATGCCGGGAGATCTCAGAGACACAGTGATCGTGACCATCTTTAACAAAGGGGACAAGTTCGATTGCGGCAACTACAGGGGAATCACCCTGCTATCAGCCACTGGGAAGGTTGTCGCTAGAGTTCTCCTCAACCGTCTTCTCCCTGTGGCCGAGGAGCTCCTCCCGGAATCACAATGCAGATTTCGTCCCCCACGGGGCACAATGGACATGATCTTTGCAGCGCGACAGCTGCAGGTAAAATGCAGGGAGCAGCACCAGCCCTTATACATGGCCTTTCTCGATCTTACAAAGGTCTTTGACACTGTCAACAGCGAGGGTCTATGGAGCGTCCTCCTCCATTTCGGATGCCCCCAAAAGTTTGTCAACATCCTTCTCCTGCTTCATGATGACATGCAGCCGTGATCCTTAACAACGGATCCATTACAGACCCAATTCACGTCCAGACCGAGGTCAAACAGGGCTGCGTCATCGCTCCAACCCTCTTTTCAATCTTCCTCGCTGCCCTGCTCCACCTCACAGTCAACAAGCTCTCCGCTGGAGTGGAACTGAACTACAGAACCAGTGGGAAGCTGCTTAACCTTCGCCTCCTTCAGGCCAGGTCCACGATCACCCCAACCTCTGTTGTTGAGCTGCAGTACGCAGACGATGCCTGCGTCTGCGCACATACAGAGGCTGAACTCTAGGATATAGTCAATGTATTCACTGAGGCATATGAAAGCATGGGCCTTACTCTTAACATCCGTAAGACAAAGGTCCTCCACCAGCCTGTCCTCGCCGCACAGCACTGCCCTCCAATCATCAAGATCCACAGCACAGCCCTTGACAACGTGGACCATTTCCCATATCTCGGGAGCCTCTTATCAAGACAGGATTACATGCATGCAAAACAGCAGAAACAGCATGCTATAGACAGAGCTAAGTGATCCCACAATCAATGGAGAAAATCAAAGCTCTGTAGTCCTGTCACATCCAGTCATGAATGTTCGTGGACAATTAAACAACTAACTGGAGGAGGAAGCTCCATGAATATCATCTTCAACCGGAAGTGCCGAGTGGATGATCCATATTCGCCTCCTCCTGAGGTCCCCACCATCACAGAAGCCAGTCTTCAGCCAATTCAATTCACTCCACATGATATCAGGAAGTGGTTGAGCGCACTGGATACAGCAAAGGCTATGGGCACCGCCAACATTCTGGCAGTCGTGCTAAACTTGTGCTCCAGAACTAGCCGTGCCTCTAGCCAAGCTGTTCCATTATAGCTATAACACTGGCATCTAACTGACAATGTGGAAAATTGTCCAGATATATCCTGTCCACAAAAAGCAGGACAAATCCAATCCAGCCAATTTCCGCCCCATCAGCCTACTCTCAATCATCAGCAAAGTGATGGAAGCTGTCATCGACAGTGCTATCAAGTGGCACTTACTCACCAAAAACCTGTACATCGATGCCCAGTTTGGATTCCGCCAGGACCACTCGGCTCCAGACCTCATCACAGCCTAGATCCGATCATGGACAAAAGAGCTGAATTCCAGAGGTGAGGTGAGAGTGACTGCTCTTGACATCCAGGCAGCATTTGACCAAGCAAGGAGCCCTAGTAAAATTGAAGTCAATGGGAATCAGAGGGAAAACTCTCCACTGGCTGGAGTCATACCTAGCACAAAGGAAGATGGCTGTGGCTGTTGGAGATCAATCATCTGAGCCCAAGGACATCGCTACAGGAGTTCCTCTGGGCAGTGTCCTCGGCCCAACCATCTTCAGCGGCTTCATCAATGACATTCCCTCCATCATAAGGTCAGAAGTGGGGATGTTCGCTGATGACTGCACAGTGTTCAGTGGCATTCACCACTCCTCCAATGAAACCATCCGTGCCCACATGCAGCAAGACCTGGCCGACATTCAGGCTTGGACTGATAAGTGGCAGGTAACATTCTCGCCACACAAGTGCCAGGCAATGACTATCTCCAACAAGCGAGAGTCTAACCATCACCCCTTGACATTCAATGGCATTACCATCGCCAAATTCCCCATCATCAACATCCTGAGGGTCACCATTGACCAGAAACGTCACTGGACCAGCGACATAAATACTGTGGGTACAAGAGCGGGTCAGAGGTTGGGTATTCTGCAGTGAGTGTCTCACCTTCTGACTCCCCAAAGCCTTTCCACCATCTACAAGGCACAAGTCAGGAGTGTGATGGAATACTCTCTACTTGCCTGAATGAGTGCAGCTCTAACAACACTCAAGAAGCTCGACACCATCCAGGGCAAAGCAGGCCGCTTGATTAGCAACACCCACATCCCAGGAACAAATAAAACAAATGCTTCTTTATGTGCTGTCCTATTCTATGCTTTTAAGTAAAAAACACGCGGCCGGATTCTTCCTGCGAGAGCGGGTTTGGAGGCGGGCCGTGATTGACAGCAGGGCAGGATCTCGCTCTGAACCCGCCTCTGTGTCAGGTTCTCAGCTGTCAGGTCGGCGCTCGGATAGCAGACCCGACAGCAAGCGGCGGGACAGGTAATCATTAAAAGGTAGTTAAATGCTAGTTAAGATGGTTAAACGCAGGCACTTACAACCTTTTGGCAGCTTTGCCGTCCCTCGGGATTCACGGCAGGTCAGTGTGTTGGGTTCTCAGTGACTCTCCATTGCTTTGGCTAGTTGACAGCTGCAGAAGTGGTATAAAAGCAGCAAACCTGAGGACTGGGAGAATTTTGCAATACAGCAGAGGAGGACAAAGGGTTTAATTAGGAGGAGGAAAATAGAGTATGAGAGGAAGCTTTCTGGGAACATAAAAACTGACTGCAAAAGCTTCTATAGATATGTGAAGAGAAAAAGATTAGTGAAAACAATTTGAATTGTGCCCTGTACACCCACATCCAAGTCATTAACATATACCAAGAAAAGCAGTGGTCCGAGAACAAGCCCCTGGTGAACACAACTGTATACCTTGCTCCAGCCTGAAAAGCAACCGTTCACCATTAGTATTTGTTTCCTGTCACTTAGTAAATTTTCGTATCCATGCTGGCACTGTCCTTTTTATTCCATGGGCCCCAACTTTGCTGGCAAGCCTATTTTTGGCACTTTATCAAGCACCTTTTGAAAGTCCACGTACACCACGTTAAGTGCATTGCCATCATCAACCCTCCCTGTTATCTCATGTTTCCAGTAGAGTGGACAAGGGAAAGCCAGTTGATGTGGTGTATTTGGACTTTCAGAAGGCTTTCGACAAGGTCCCACACAAGAGATTAATGTGCAAAGTTAAAGCACATGGGATTGGGGGTAGTGTGCTGAAGTGGATTGAGAACTGGTTGGCAGACAGGAAGCAAAGAGTAGGAGTAAATGGGTACTTTTCAGAATGGCAGGCAGTGACTAGTGGGGTACTGCAAGGTTCTGTGCTGGGGCCCCAGCTGTTTACATTGTACATTAATGATTTAGACGAGGGGATTAAATGTAGTATCTCCAAATTTGTGGATGACACTAAGTTGGGTGGCAGTGTGAGCTGCAAGGAGGATGCTATGAGGCTGAAGAGTGACTTGGATAGGTTAGGTGAATGGGCAAATGCATGGCAGATGAAGTATAATGTGGATAAATGTGAGGTTATTCACTTTGGTGGTAAAAACAGAGAGACAGACTATTATCTGAATGGTGACAGATTAGGAAAAGGGAAGGTGCAATGAGACCTGGGTGTCATGGTACATCAGTCATTAAAGGTTGGCATGCAGGTACAGCAGGCGGTTAAGAAAGCAAATGGCATGTTGGCCTTCATAGCAAGGGGATTTGAGTACAGGGGCAGGGAGGTGTTACTACAGTTGTACAGGGCCTTGGTGAGGCCACACCTGGAGTATTGTGTACAGTTTTGGTCTCCTAACTTGAGGAAGGACATTCTTGCTATTGAGGGAGTGCAGCGAAGGTTCACCAGACTGATTCCCGGCGGGACTGACGTATCAAGAAAGACTGGATCAACTGGGCTTGTATTCACTGGAGTTCAGAAGAATGAAAGGGGATCTCATAGAAACGTTTAAAATTCTGATGGGTTTAGACGGGTTAGATGCAGGAAGAATGTTCCCAATGTTGGGGAAGTCCAGAACCAGGGGTCACAGTCTAAGGATGAGGGGAAAGCCATTTAGGACCGAGATGAGGAGAAACTTCTTCACCCAGAGAGTGGTGAACCTGTGGAATTCTCTACCACAGAAAGTTGTTGAGGCCAATTCACTAAATATATTCAAAAAGGAGTTAGATGTAGTCCTTACTACTAGGGGATCAAGGGGTATGGCGAGAAAGCAGGAATGGGGTACTGAAGTTGCATGTTCAGCCATGAACTCATTGAATGGCGGTGCAGGCTCGAAGGGCCGAATGGCCTACTCCTGCACCTATTTTCTACGTTTCTATGTTTCTATGTTTCTAACTCAAACAAGTTAGTTAAACACAATTCGCCTTTAACAAATCCATACTAGCTTTCCTTAATTAATTCACACTTGTCCAAGAGACTGTTAATTTTCTCCTGGATTATCGTTTCTAAAAGCTTCCCCACTACCGAGGTTAAACCGACTAGCGTATTGTTGCTGGGTTTATCTTTACTCCTTTTTTTGAATAAGGGTGTAACATTTGCAATTCTCTAGTCCTATGCCACCACCACTGTGTCTAAGGAGGATTGGAAGATTATGGCCAGTACCTCCACAATTTCCACCCTTACCTTCCTCAGTGTCCTACGATGCATTCCATCCGGTCCTGGTGACTTGTCGACTTTAATATAGCCAGCCTTTCTAGTACCTCCCCCTTATCAATATTTTATCCCATCGAGCATCTCAACTATCTCGTTTCTCACTATGACTTTGGCAGCATCTTTTTCCTTGGTAAAGAAAGGATGCAAATTATTCATTAGTACCTCAGTTATGTCCTCTGCCTCCATGCATACGTCTCTTTTTTGGTCCCTAATCGGCCCCACACTCCTCACTACCCATTTACTATTTAAATGCCTGTGCAAGACTTTTGGATTCCATTTTATGTTAGCTGCCATTTTATTCTCATCGTCTCACTTTTCCCCTCTTATTTCCTTTTTCACTTATCCCTCTGAAATTTCTATATTCAGCCTGGTTATCACTTGTATTCTCAACATGATATCTGTCATCACGCTCTTTTTTCTGGTTCATCTAACTCTCTATCTCTTTCATCATCCAGGGAGCTCTGGCTTTGATTGCCTTACCTTCCCCCGTCGTGGGAATGTGTCTCGACTGTACCTAAACCATCTCCTCTTTAAAGGCAACCCATTGATCAATTTTAGTTTTGCCTGCCAGTCTTTGATTCTAATTTACCCAAGCCAGATCCGTTCTCAACCCACTGAAATTGGCCATCCTCCAGTAAGTATTTTTATTCTAAATTGCTCCTTGTCCTTTTCCATAGCTAATCTAAACCTTATGATACTATGATCACTGTTCCCTAAATGTTCCCCTGCTGACACTTGCTCCACTTGACCCACTTCATTCCCCAGAACCAGATCTAGCAATGCCTCCTTCCTCGTTGGGCTGGAAACATACTGATCAAAAAAGTTCTCCTGAACCCACTTCAGAAATTCTTCTCCCTGTCTGCCCTTTACACTATTACTATCCCAGTCTATATTTGGATAGTTGAAGTCTCCCATTATCACTATTCTATAGTTCTTGCGCCTCCCTGTAATTTCTCTGTAAATTTGCTGCTCTATATCCTTCCCATTAGTTGGCGGTCGATAGAATACACCTAACAGTGTTTCTATTGTTTCTCAACTCTAGCAAAATCGATTCTGTCCTTGACCCCGACAGGACATCCTCCCTCTCCAGCACTGTAACATTCTCCTTAATGAATACTGCCACCCCACTTCCCTTCTTTCCTTCCCTATCTTTCCTGAACACCTTATATCCAGAAATATTTAGTACTCAGTTCTGCCCTTTTTTAGCCAGCTTTCTGTTATCACCACGACAGCATATTCGCATGTGGCTATTTGCACCTGGAACTCACCAACATTGTTTACCACACTTTGTGCATTCACACACATGCACTGTAAGCTTTTCTTAGACCTTCTTAATTTCTCTCTTAGTTTGACCCCACCTAATGCCGTACTATTTTACTCTCATGCTATCTTTCTCTCCCAATCCTTTGTGCACCTTGTTTCTTCTTTCTAATGCTACGTCCTGGTGCCCATCCCTCTGCCAAATTAGTTTGGTAAAGCTGTCCCATTAGTCCCACTGCCCTGCTCGTTCCCCATGGTACTGAATGTATTTCTCCTTCAATTATTGATCCGATTCTCTTTTGAAAGTTATTATTGAATCTGCCTCCACGATCCTTTCAGGCAGCGCGTTCCGGATCACAACAACTCGCTGCATAAAATTTATTCTCAGCTCATCTCTGGTTCTTTTGCCAATCAGCTTAAATCTGTGTCCTCTCATTATCAACTCTTCTTCCACTGGAAACAGTTCTTCGTTAATTAGTCTATCAAAGCCCTTCATGATTTTGACCACCTCTATCAAACCTCCTCTTAACCTTTGCTTTTTTAAGGAAAACAAACCCTGCTTCTCTGGTCTATCCAAATAACTGAAGTCCCACATCCCTGGTACTATTCTGGTAAATCTCCTCCATTCCCTCTCTAAGGCCTTGACACCCTTCCTAAAGTGTGCTCACTGGAATTGGACACAATCATCATCATAGGCAGTCCCTCAAAATCGAGGAAGACTCGCTTTCACTCTAAAAATGAATTCTTAGGTGACTGAGCAATCTAATACGAGAACCACGGTCTCTGTCACAGGTGGGACAGATAGTCGTTGAGGGAAAGGGTGGGTGGGAAGTCTGGTTTGCTGCACGCTTTTTCCGCTGCCTGCGCTTGGTTTCTGCATGCTCTCGGCGATGAGATTCGAGGTGCTCAGCGCCCTCCCGGATGCTCTTCTTCCACTTTGGGCGGTCTTTGGCCAGGGACTCCCAGGTGTCGGTGGGGATGTTGCACTTTATCAAGGAGGCTTTGAGGGAGTCCTTGAAATGTTTCCTCTGCCCACCTTGGGCTCGCTTGATGTGTAGAAGTTCCGAGTAGAGCGCTTGCTTTGGGAGTCTTGGGCATGCTACCTATCACTATCTCAGCAAAACCCCAGCCCTGCACGAGGTAGGAAAGGCCATCTGCCAGCTTAAGAACAACAAGATAATGGGAGCGGATGGAATCCCCGTTGAGGCACTAAAGTATGGGCAGAGAGGCACTGTTGGCATGAATACATGACGTCTCCTCTCTCATCTGGAAGGAGGAGAGCATGCCGAGAGATCTCAGAGATGCAGTATTCGTGACCATCTTTTAAAAAGGGGACAAGTCCGACTGCGGCAACTACAGAGGAATCTCCCTGCTATCAGCCACTGGGAAAGTCGTCGCTAGAGTCCTCCTCAACCATCTTCTTCGCGTGGCCAAGGAGTTCCTCCTGGAGACACAGTGTGGATTTCGTCCTCTACGGGACACAATGGACATGATTTTTACAATGCGACAGCTGCAAGAAAAATGCAGGGAACAGTGCCAGCCCTTATACATGGCCTTTTTTGATCTTACAAAAGCCTTTGACACTATCAACCGCGGGGGACTATGGAGCGTCCTCCTCCATTTCGGCCGCCCCCAAAAGTTCATCACCATCCTCTGCCTGCTCCACGACGACATACAAGCCGTGATCCTGATCAAAGGATCCATCACAGACCCAATCCACGTCCGGACCGGGGTCAAGCAGTGCTGCATCATCGCTCCAACCCTCTTGGACACAATACTCCAGCTGGTACCTAACAAGTGATTTATAATGTTTTAGCATAATTTGGATGCTTTTGTTCTCTCCTCTGTTTATAAAGCCAAGGATCCCTTATAAGTTTGTCCTGCCACATTGAAATATTTGTGTAGGTACACCCCAAGATCTCTCTGTTCCAGCACCCCTTTTAAAATTGTACCATTTCATTTATATTGCCTCTCGTCATTCAGCCTACCAAAATGCATCACTGCTCTGCATTAAATTTTAACTGCCGTGTGTCTGCCCATTTCACCAGTCTGTGTCCTCATGATGTCTGTTCCGATCCTCCTCACTGTTTACTACATTTTCAAGTTTCGTGTCATTTGCAAACTTTGAAATGATGCCCTGTATAACTAAGTCCAGGTCATTACTATATATCAAAAAGGGCAGTCTCCTAATACTGACCCCCGAGGGTTACCACTGCACACTTCCCTCTAGTCTGAAAAACAACTGTTCACCACTACTGTTATATATGTAAACTTGTATTTACTCTGTACAGCCACCAGAGGGCTCATCCCCCGGAGTCCCAAGGGATCCCATAATCGCTTGGGAGCACAGGTATTTAAGGAGGCTTCATAGGTTGGAGAGGCACTCTGGAGACCTGCAATAAAAGACTACGGTCACACTTTACTTTGAGCTCACAGTGTTCAGTCTGACTCTTTCTCCATACACAACAACTGGCGACGAGGTACAGATAGCGAGCCCAAAGATGCAGAGAACAGTGGGCATCCTGAAGAAATTCTCGGAGGAAGATGATAGGGAAACCTTTGTGGAGCGACTCGACCAATATTTCGTGGCCAACAAGCTAGATGGGAAAGAGAGTGCTGCCAAACGATGGGCGATCCTCCTCACTGTCTGTGAGGCACCAATGTATAGCCTCATAAAGAATCTGCTCACTCCAGCAAAACTCACGGAGAAATCATGCGACGATTTGTGCACACTGGTCCGAGAGCATTTGACTCTGAAGGAAAGCGTCCTGATGGCGAGCTACCGGTTCTACACCTACAAAAGGTCTGAAGGCCAGGAAGTGGCGAGTTATGCCGCCGAGCTAAGACACCTTGCATGACATTGCGAATTTGAAGGACATTTGGAGCAGATGCTCAGAGATCTTTTCGTACTTGGCATTGGCCATGAAACGATACTTCGCAAACTTTTGACTGTCGAGACCCCAACCTTGAGTAAGGCCATAGCGATAGCCCAGGCATTCATTGCCACCAGTGACAATATGAAGCAAATCTCTCAGCACACAAGTGCTGCTACAAGTGCTGTGAACAAAGTGATGTTGTTTTCAAATCGTAACGTACAGGGCAGGTCACACATACCTGCAGCTACACGTCCGCAGATGTCTCAGAGTCCACCATCAAGGGTGATGAATGCAAGGCCATTAACATCTTGTTGGCGCTGCGGTGGTGACATCATTTCTATTCATGCTGATTCAAAGAGTATGTTTGCAAGGGCTGTGGAACAATGGGACACCTACAACGAGTGTGCAGGCAAGCTGCAAAGCCTGTTAAACCTGCAAACCACCATGTTGTAAAGGAGGACAGATCCACGGAGCCTCAGATCGAGGAGGCAGAGGTACATGGGGTGCACACATTCACCACGAATTGTCCCCCAATAATGCTGAATGTTGAACAAAATAGACTCCCGGTGTCAATGGAGCTGGACCAAGGCACGAGCCTGTCCATCATGGGCAAAAAGACTCTCGAAAGGTTGTGGTGCAACAAGGCCTCAAGGCCAGTCTTACCTCCAGTTTACATGAAACTAAGAACTTACACAAAATAACTGATTCCTGTAATCGGCAGTGCTACCGTAAAGGTCTCCTACGATGGAGCGGTGCACAAGCTACCACTCTGGGTCATAGCAGGCGATGATCCCACGCTGCTCGGCAGGAGCTGGCTGGGAAAGATACGCTGGAACTGGGATGATGTCCGAGTGCTAACGCCTGCTGACGACACTTCGTGTGGCCAGGTCTTAAACAAATTTCCTTCGCTGTTCAAACCAAGCATTTGGAAATTCCAAGCAGCAAAAGTGCAGATCCTCCCAAATTCCGGGGGCACGACCTATCCATCACAAGGCGAGAGCAATACCGTACATGATGAGAGAAAAGGTAGAGATCGAGCTCGACCGGCTGCAAAGAGAGGGTATCATTTCCCCGATCGAGTTCAACGAGTGGGCGAGTCCTATCGTTCCAGTCCTCAAGGGAGATGGCACCATCAGAATCTGTGGTGATTACAAAGTAACGATCATTTCTCCCTGCAGGACCAATACCCACTACCAAAGGCTGACGACCTCTTTGCAACGCTGGCAGCAGGAAAGATGTTTACGAAGCTGGATCTGACTTTAGCCGACATAACGCAGGAACTGGAGGAATCATCGAAGGCCCTCACCTGCATCAACACGCACAAAGGTCTTTTTGTTTATAACAGATGTCCGTTTGGAATCCGATTGGTGGCGGCGATATTCCAGAGAAACATGGAAAGCTTACTGAAGTCGGTCCCGCACACCGTGGTCTTCCAGTATGACATCTTAGTCACAGGTCAGAACACAGTCGAGCATCTGCAGAACTTGGAGGAGATTCTTAGTCAACTCAACTGCGTGGGGCTCAGGTTAAAATGCTCAAAGTGAGTTTTCCTGGCGCCTGAAGTGGCGTTCCTGGAAAGAAGGATTGTGGCGGACGGCATCAGGCCCACCAATGCGAAGACGGAGGTAATCGAGAACGCACCGAGGCCACAGAATGTGACGGAGCTGTGGTTGTTTCTGGGACTCCTGCACTGCTTTGGTAACTTCTTACCGGGTCTCAGCACACTGTTAGAACTACTGCATGTCTTACTACACAAAGGGGATGAATAGCTTTGGGGCAAAAGCCAAGAAAATACTTTCGTAAAAGCGAGAAGATTGTTATGCTCAAACAAATTGCTTGTTTTGTATGATCCATGTAAGCGTTTGGTACTAGCATGTGATGCGTCGTCATATGGCGTCGGGTGTGTATTGCTACAAGCGAATGATTTCAGGAAGCTGCAATTGGTTGCTTATGCATCCAGGAGTCTGTCTAAAGCTGAGAGAGGCTACAGCATGATTGAGAAAGAAGCATTAGCGTGTGTCTATGGGGGTAAAGAAAATGCATTAATACCTGTTTGGGCTAAAATTCGAATTGGAAACTGACCATAAGCCACTTATATCCCTGTCCTCCGAGAGTACAGAGATAAATACCAATGCATCGGCCCACATCCAGAGATGGGCGCTCACGTTGTCTGCATACAACTAAACCATCCGCCACAGGCCAGGCACAGAAATCTGCACCAATGCTCTCAGTAGGCTGCAATTGCCCACCACGGGAGTGGAAATGGTGCAGCCTGCAGATCTGGCCATGGTTATTGAAGCATTTGAGAGTGAGCAATTACCGGTTACAGTCTGGCAGATCAAAATCTGGACAAGCCAGGACCCCTTATTATCACTAGTCAAAAGCTGTGTGCTTCACGGGAGTTGGTCCAGTGTCCCAGTGGAAATGCAGGAAGAGATAAAGCCATTCCAGCGGCGCAAAGATGAAATGTCTATACAGGCAGACTGCCTTTTGTGGGGCAATCTAGTAGTGGTCCCCAAGAAGGGCAGAGACACCTTCATCAATGACCTCCACAGTACCCACCCAGGCATCGTAATGATGAAAGTGATCGCCAGATCTCACTTGTGGTGGCCCGGTATCGATGCAGACTTAGAGTCCAACGTTCACAGATGTAATACATGTTCGCAGTTGAGCAATGCACTAAGTTTACGGTTGTGGCCCTCCAAACCGTGGACTAGGGTACACGTCGACTATGCAGGCCCGTTCTTGGGTAAAATGTTCCTCGTGGTTGTAGACGCGTACTCCAAGTGGATTGAATGTGACATAATGTCGGCTAGCACGTCCGCTGCCACTACTGAAAGACTGCGGGCCATGTTTGCCACACACGGCCAATCCGATGTCCTGGTGAGTGACAACGGGCCATGTTTTACCAGTGCTGATTTCAAAGAATTCATGAGCCATAACGGGATCAAACATGTCACATCTGCCCCGTTTAAACCAGTGTCCAATGGTCAGGCAGAGAGAGCAGTGCAAACCATCAAGCAAGACTTGAAGAGGGTAACTGAAGGCTCACTGCAGACTCGCCTATCCTAAGTCCTGCTTAGCTACCGCATGAGACCCCACTCACTAAATGGGATCCCACTTGCTGACCTGCTCATGAAAAGAGCACTTAAGACAGACTCTCGTTAGTTCACCCTGATTTACATGAACAGGTAAAGAGCAGGCGGCTTCAACAAAGTGTATACCATGATAGCGCAAATGTCATGCAAGATTGAAATCAATGATCCTGTATTTGTATTAAATTATGGCCAATGTCCCAAGTGGCTTCCTGGCACTGTCGTGGCCAAAGAGGGGAGCAGGGTGTTTCGGGTCAAACTTTCAAATGGACTCTTTTACCAGAAACACTTGGACCAAATCAAACTCAGATTCACAGACTATCCTGAGCAACCCACATTGGACCCTAATTTTTTTGATCCTCAACCATACACATCAGTGGCAACCGGCACCACGGTTGGCCACGAAGCAGAACCCATCATCTACAGCAGCCCAGCAGGGCCCAACACACCAGGCAGCCCAGCAAGGCCAGCTGCACAGCAGTCCAGCGAGGGCCCAACAAATGATTCAACAACACCAGCTTTCACACCGAGACGATCAACCAGGGCAAGAAGGGCCCCAGAGCAACTCACATTGTAAATAGTTACACTCTTGACTTTAGGGGGGAGGGGGGAGTGTTGTTATATATGTAAACCTTTATTTACTCTGTACAGCCAACAGAGGGCTCAGCCCCGAGAGTCCCAAGGGATCCCATAATCCCTTGGGAGCACGGGTATTTAAGGAGGCTTCACAGGTTGGAGAGGCACTCTGGAGACCTGCAATAAAAGACTACGGTCACACTTTACTTTGAGCTCACAGTGTTCAGTCTGACTCTTTCTCCATACATAACAACTATTCTCTGGCATTGAATGAAGTGAGCTCGATACTGATTGATACTGGCGCAGATACGATGGGCCGAAATGGCCTCCTTCCATGCTATAAATTTCTATGATTGCATAAGAACATAAGAATTAGGAGCAGGAGTAGGCCATACGGCCCCTCGAGCCTGCTCCGCCATTTAATCGATCATGGCTGATCCGATCATGGACGCAGATCCACGTCCCTTCCTCCTCCCCATAACCCCTTATTCCCTTATCAGTTAAGAAACTCTCTATCTCTCTCTTAAATTTATTCAATGTCCCAGCATCCACAGTTCTCTGAGGCAGCGAATTCCACAGATTTACAACCCTCAGAGGAGAAATTCCTCCTCATCTCAGTTTTAAATGGGCGGCCCCTTATTCTAAGATTATGCCCTTTCGTTCTCGTCTCCCCCATCAGTGGAAACAACCTCTCTGCAGGCACCTTCTATGGTGCAACGGAGCCTTTGCTGTGCAACTGTTACAGACATCCGAGTGATGGATCAGTTGAATCAAATGTATTCATTGACAGTAGCAAAATGGGTACAGAATCCACTCAAACCACATTAGCTCTGTGCACTTTAATTTAATATGATCTGCAAAGCCTCCGAACATTTGGTTAATGATATGCAAAGTAGCTAAGGTATAACTGTAACAGCACTTCCACCCCCATGATGGAGATTTCAGTCTGGTTTGTACTCCTCATCTGTCTTAATCACAAATAGATTTCTCTTTAACCCATTTCACATAACAGCTTTCCTCGCTGCCGCCTTTGCCAGTCTGCCATTTGTAACCAGGATCTGCTCTTGTTTTCCAGCGTATCTCCCTTCCAGATCCAAGAACTGGCATCTCAGCAATTCTCTATCTTGTCGTGGCCCCATTTTCCTTAATTGGTCCACTGAATATTATTTCTTCCCTGTAATACATTGACCTGCTTGTTGTATCCTTCCAGCTCCAAGAGCTCCTGCAGAACGTTAGAAAAGTACAGAATGTCTGCTATTTAACGAGCAGCACATGGCTGGTGTTCATGAAGCGAGGGTCTGATGAAGCAAGATGAGTTTGGGTTGCTGCTTTAAATTGTCAGTGGTTGCATGAATAGAAACAACAAAACGATAAATGTGTCACTCATAAAATGTAAATGAAACGGACGTATGGAGATTAAAATGTATCCTAACTTCTAAAGGTGGTGTTATCAAACTTTACTTAGATTTTTAAGATATATTTTAATATCCATTTTAATTGATCGCAATTTTTTTTTAACCAGACTTCAAAAGAATCAAATGCATTAAAAAGAATTGCTGTCCTGATGATTTCTGCTGTGTGAACAGGAATACGTTTTTCAGATTATGTTGTGCCCAAAGTGCAAGAAGAGAACATGACTGAACTGGCTTGGCCTTTAAATAACACTTGAGTTTTAAATTGCATTTTGTTCTTCAAAAATGTAAGATTTTTGGATTTAGCGACGGACACATTGGGATAGAAATTGGTTAGCATTGTGCCCATGTTTCGGGCACAAAACGGGTGCAAAGCTCACCAATTTAGCAGTGGGACAGCCTGTTTTGAATCTGCATGGGTGTTGGTCCGACCGCTAAATTCGTGAGGCAACACCTCAAACAGGCAGCTTAAATATGTAAATTAGGGGTCTAACACTTGCTGAAAAGACCCCAGCATGAAATTTGTCGGCAATGAGCAGGGGACAGCTTACCTTCCTCAGGCGTACTCAGGCCTACCTTCCTCAGGGGTCCTCAGGCCTAACTTGCTCAGGTGTCCACAGGCCCAACTTCCTCAGGGATCCTCAGGTGTACCTTCCTCAGGGGTCCTCAGGCCGACCTTCCTCAGGCATACGTTCCTCAGACATCCTCAGGCCGACCTTCCTCAGGCATCCTCAGGCACCCTCAGGCCCACTGTTATATATGTAAACTTGCATTTACTATGTACAGCCACCAGACAGCTCATCCCCTGGAATCCCAAGGGATCCCATAATCCCTTGGGAGCACAGGTATTTAAGGAGGCTTCACAGGTTGGAGAGGCACTCTGGAGACCTGCAATAAAAGACTAAGGTCACACTTTAGTTTGAGCTCACAGTGTTCAGTCTGACTCTTTCTCCATACACAACAACTGGCGATGAGGTACAGATAGCGAGCCCAAAGATGCAGAGAACAGTGGGCATCCTGGAGAAATTCTCGGAGGCAGATGATTGGGAAACTTTTGTGGAGCAACTCGCCCAATACTTTGTGGCCAAAGAGCTGGATGGGGAAGAGAGCGCTACCAATCGAAGGGCGATCCTCCTCACCGTCTGTGGGGCACCCAACGTATGGCCTCATGAAGAATCTGCTCACTCCAACGAAACCCACGGAGAAATCATACGACGATTTTTGCACACTGGTCTGAGAGCATTTGAACCTGAAGGAAAGCGCTCTGATGGCGAGGTACCAGTTCTACACCTTCAAATGGTCTGAAGGCCAGGAAGCGGCGAGTTATGTCGCCGAGCTAAGACACCTTGCAGGACATTGCGAATTTGAAGGACATTTGAAGCACATGCTCAGAGACTTTTTCATACTTGGCATTGGCCACGAAACCATACTTTGCAAACTTTTGACTGTAGAGACCTCAACCTTGAGTAAGGCCATAGCGATAGCCCAGGCGTTCATTGCCACCGTGACAATATGAAGCAAATCTCTCAGCACACAAGTGCTGCTACAAGTACTGTGAACAAATTGATGTTGTTTTCGAATCGTAACATACAGGTCAGCTCACACATACCTGCAGCTACACGTCCGCAGATGTCTCAGAGTCCACCATCAAGGGTGATGAATGCAAGGCCATTAACACCTTGTTGGTGCTGCGGGGGTGATCATCATTTCCATTCATGCTGATTCAAAGAGTACGTTTGCAAGGGTTGTGGAACAATGGGTCATGTCCAATGAGTGTGTAGGCGAGCTGCAAACCACCATGTTGCAGAGGAGGACAGATCCACGGAGGATCACGATGAACCAGAGCCTCAGATCGAGGAAGCAGATGTACATGGGGTGCACACATTCACCATGAATTGTCCCCCGATAATGCTGAATGTTGAAGTAAATGGACTCCCGGTGTAAATGGAGCTGGACAGAGCATGAACCATTCCATCATGGGCAAAAAGACTTTCGAAATATTGTGTTGCAACAAGACTTCAAGGCCAGTCTTAACTCCAGTTTACATGAGACTAAGAACTTACACAAAATAACTGATTCCTGTAATCGGCAGTGCTACCGTAAAGGTCTCCTACGATGGAGCGGTGCACAAGCTACCACTCTGGGTGGTACCGGGCAATGGTTCCACGCTGCTCGGCAGGAGCTGGCGGGAAAAGATACGCTGGAACTGGGACAACATCCGAGCGCTATCGCCCACTGATGACACTTCGTGTGGCCAAGTCTTAAACAAATTTCCTTCGCTGTTTGAACCAGGCATCGGGAAATTCCAAGGAGCAAAAGTGCAGATCCATCTAATTCTGGGGGCACGACCCATCCATCACAAGGCGAGAGCAGTACCGTACATGATGAGAGAAAGGGTAGAGATCGAGCTCGACCGGCTGCAAGGAGAGGGCATCATTTCCCCAATTGAGTTCAACGAGTGGGCGAGTCCTATCATCGCAGTCCTCAAGGGAGACGGCACTATCAGAATCTGTGCCGATTAGAAAGTAACTATCAATCGTTTCTACCTGCAGGACCCACTACCCACTACCAAAGACCGACAACCTCTTTGCAACGCTGGCGGGAGGAGAGACATTCACGAAGCTGGATCTGACTTCAGCCTACATGACGCAGGAACTGGAGGAATCATCGAAGGCCCTCACCTGCATCAACACGCACAAAGGTCTTTTTGTTTATAACTGATGCCCGTTTGGAATCCGATCGGCGGTGGCGATAATCCAGAGAAACATGGAAAGCTTACTGAAGTCAGTCCCGCACACCATGGTCTTCCAGGATGACATCTTGGTCACAGGTCGGAACATAGTCAAGCATCTGCAGACCTGGAGGAGGTTCTTAGTCGACTCAACCACCTGGGGCTCAGGTTAAAACGCTCGAAGTGCGTTTTCCTGGTGCCTGAAGTGGAGTTCCTGGGAAGGAGGATTGTGGCGGACGGCATCAGGCCCACCAACGCGAAGATGGAGGCAATCGAGAACACACCGAGGCCACAGAACATGACAGAGCTGCGGTTGGTTCCAGTACTCCTGAACTACTTTGGTAACTTCTTACCGGGTCTTAGCACACTGTTAGAACCACTGCATGTTTTACTACGAAAAGGGGATGAATGGGTTTGGGGCAAAAGCCAAGAAAGTGCCTTTGTAAAAGTGAGAAAATTGTTATGCTCAAACAAATTGCTTGTGTTGTATGATCCATGTAAGCGTTTGGTACTAGCATGTGATGTGTTGTCATATGGCGTCGGTGTGTATTGCAACAAGCTAATGATTTTGGGAAACTGCAACCGGTTGCTTCTGCATCCAGGAGTCTGTCTAAGGTGAGAGTCAACAGCATGATTGAGAAAGAAGCATTAGCGTGTGTCTATGGGGTAAAGAGGGGAGCAGCATGTTTCAGGTCAATCTTTCAAATGAACTCATTCACCGGAAACACTTGGACCAAATCAAACTCAGATTCACGGACTATCCTGATCAACCCACATTGGACCCTAACTTTTTTGATTCCCCAACATACACACCAGTGGCAACCGGCACCACGGTTGACCACGAAGCAGAACCCATCATCCACAGCAGCCCAGCAGGGCCCAACACACTAGGCAGCCCAGCAAGGCCAGCTGCACAGCAGGCCAGCGAGGGCCCAACAAATGATTCAACAACACCAGCTTTTACACCGAAATGATCAACGAGGGCAAGAAGGGCCCCAGATCGACTCACATTACAAATAGTTACGCTATTGACTTTGGGGGGGAGTGTTGTTATATATGTATATTTATATTTACTCTGTACAGCCACCAGAGGACTCATCCCCTGGACTTCCAAGGGATTCCATATTCCCTTGGCAGCACAGGTATTTAAGGAGGCTTCACAGGTTGGAGAGGCACTCTGGAGACCTGCAATAAAAGACTAAAGTCACACTTTACCTTGAGCTCACAGTGTTCAGTCTGACACTTTCTCCATATATAACACCTACCTTCCTCAGGGGTCCTCAGGCTTATCTTCCTCAGGCATCTTCAGGCCTACCTTCCTCAAGGGCCCTCAGGCCTACCTTCCTCAGGGTCCTCCACAGCCGCCAACCAAAGGGAAGTGAAAATTATTTTTTTTTTTAATCATTTCTACAGGAGTCACAACCACGGTAGTCGGCCTGACATTGGTCTCTTCGCTTGTGTGAGCTGGCTGTGAAGGTACATCCAGTGTGGGCGGCTCTCGTCGAGTATACTGCTGATGGAAGTCGATCCTTGGGCATCTCGGTTTGCAAAGCATCTGAAAACAGGCCCAAGCCAAAATCTAGCCTGTTGATTAGTAGCATAAAAAAGTGTCTCACTATACTTGCAAGGAAAATAATTCATCACCGATGAACAAGAGCTAATTTTAACTTGGAGCAGGAATCAGATGTGCGGACGACCAAAGAGCAGGTGAACCTGAGTGTGAGGACCGGGAGCTTTTCACGCACGAGCTTGAGGAGCAGAAACCGACACTGGCATCCACTTGAAGCCAGTGGGAATTATGTCATTACTGCTGAGCGGGAGCCGAAACTGATTGGGGCGGGAGGGGTCATGTGGCCTGTGGAAACAACACGCTTAGTACGGTGTAACATAAGAACATAAGAAATAGGAGCAGGACTAGCCCATTTGGTCCCTCGAGCCTGATCCGCCATTCAATAAGGTCATGGCTGATCTGATCATGGACTCAACTCCACTTCCATGCCCGCTCCCCATAACCCATGACTCCCTTATCGCTCAAAGATCTGTCTATCTCCGCCTTAGATATATTCAATGACCCAGCCTCCACAGCTCTCTGGGGTAGAGAAATTCCAAGGATTCACGACTCTCTGAGAGAAGAAATTCCTCCTCCTTTCCATTTTAAATGGACAACCCCTTATTCTGAAACTATGCTCCCTCGTTCTTGATTTCCCTACGAGGGGAAACATCCTCTCTGCATCTACCCTGTCAGGCCCCCTCAGAATCTTATACGTTTCACTAAGATCACCTCTCGTTCTTTTAAACTCAATGAGTACAGGCCCAACCTGCTCAACCTTTCTTCATAAGACAACCCCTTCATCTCAGGAATCAACCTAGTGAACCTTCTCTGAACAGCTTACAGTGCAACTATATCCCTCCTTAAACACTGTACACAGTACTCCAGGTGTGGTCTCATCAATGCCCTGTACAGGTGTAGGGGAAGGGGAAGGCTGGGGCAGGGGAGGCCCAAGGTATCCTGTGGGGCCAGTACGCCTGCTTCTCCTGCCCCACTTACCTGGACCTGCTGTGGCCTGGACCCTGTCTGTCTCCAGCTTTTGCTGGTGGGCTGGAGATTGTGCAGGCCTTTGTCAGGCCCCCGGTTTGCATCCTGACGATTTCAATGGGACACAACATTGCCATTCAAATAAGGCCCCCGCTCCTCTGCGGCAGGCGGCCTTCCCGTCCCTGAAGTAAAGATGGCAGGTGGCTGGAACACATTGGGAACACGATGTCAGCCACCCAATGTCATTTTACTCCTAGTGGGAATGGTGTGAGCGGGGAAGAGTTAAAATCGGCCCTGCAGAATCATATGGCTAGATCCATTGCAAGAAGCAATACCTACATTCAAAAAGTAACCCATTACAAACTTTTTCATTGGAGCTACACCTGATATTTCAGTGGTTAGCATTTTCCCAATTGATCGGCGAGTTGATTGCGAGTCAATGTGATAGCTGTTGCCCTCTGTCTGAGCTGAATAGCTGTGTTGTGTAGTGTGAGCGATTGTGTAGCTTGAGTCCATGGAGGTTATTCGGTGAGCTGCCACTCCCAGCAGGCAGCAGCACTCACAAGCAATGGATCTTGTGAAATCGCAGATAGGCAGCCCATAATATAATATAATCGCAGGCTTCCACGTGTTTTCCTGAGGTGCGAGTCTCGTTTGCTCGCCAGGAGTGGTGGGTTGCAGGGGCGTCCCTTGATGCTTATTAATTACTGGTTAGGTCACATGATCTTTGCAGCATGACAATTGCAGGAAAAATGCAGGGAGCAGCGCCAGCCTTTTTTATACATGGCCTTTTTTGATCTTACAAAGGCCTTTGACACTGTCGACCGTGAGGGCTTATGGAGCATCCTCCTCTGTTTTGGGTGCCCCCAAAAGTTTGTGAACATCCTTCGCCTACTCCACGACAAAATACAGGCCGTGATCTTTACCAGCGGATCCGTTACAGACCCATTCCATGTCCGAACTGGGGTCGAACAGGGCTACGTCATTGCTCCAACCCTCTTCTCAAGCTTCCTCGTTGTCATGCTCCACCTCACAGTCAACAAGCTCGCCGCTGGAGTGGAACTAAACTACAGAACTAGTGGGAAGCTGTTTAACCTTCGCCGCTTCCAGGCCAGGTCCAAGATCACTCCAACCTCTGTCGTTGAACTGCAGTATGTGGACGACGCCTGCGTCTGCGCATATTCTGAGGCTGAACTTCAGGTCACATTGCCCTGGCCTGTAAGGGACTGGGCTTGCTTACAGGAGCTACTGTGAACTGCTGACAGAGCGTAAGGCTCCATTAAAACCTCAAATTACAACATAGTATGTACAGCACAGAAACAGGCCATTCAGCCCATCAGCTCCACGCCAGTGTTCAGGCTCCACACGAGTCTCCTCCCACCCGACTTCGTCTCACCCTCTCAACATATCTCTCTATTCCTTTCACCCTCATGTATCTAGGTTCCCCTTAAATGCGTCTATGCTATTCACCCAAACTATTCCTTGTAATAACGATTTCCACATTCTAACCTCTGTCGGGATAAAGAAGTTTCTCCTTGTTTCCTTATTGGAGTTAGAAATGATTGTTTTACATTCGCGGCCCCCGAGTTTTGGATCCCTCCACAAGTGGAAATATCTTCTCCTATCGAACCCCTTCATAATTTGAAAGACTTCTATTAGGTCACCCACCTCTCAGTCTACTCTTTCCCAGAGTGAGGAGCCCAGCCTGCTCAGTCCTTCAGTTGTATCCCAAGGTCACGATGTTTCCTCACCTACAGTGTTAAAATAAAAGTGTTGTTTTCTGGCAAAGTGGGGCTTGAGAACAGAATCATTGTCTCTCGCTGGGAACACGAATCGCTGGCCACTCGTGAAAAGCTGTAAGTGAAATTAATCGCCTCTGTTGTAGCCAGACAGAATGCCAACGTTATTTCATTAAACAAAATTCTGGGGCAGCACGCTGGTGTGGTTATTCCGCCGCCATTGTGTTACTTTGATCAAAGCACTCAGGGAGCACAATCCCTCGGAAATTTAACGATACGGATTTATGCCTTTGCTCAGTTTCATAAGGAGCTTTATTCCAGCCTGTCTCAAATACTGCTACTGAAATAAATCCGATGTGCTTTGGATTAGTCAAACAAAATAGACAAGCCTTTTCAAACCAGTTTATCACTTCCATATGTGATTGGAGTTAAAAAAAAAGCCCAGGTCCCAGTGCTCGATTGAGCTGGGCATCCAATTGTTCAAACAAGTCGCGACATTTGACCTTTGCAGCACAGAATGAATCAAAGGGGTCAAATTGGGCTGGCAATATAATAAGGACAGATAATGCCGACTGCCGGTAGATGTCATCAGCTCATTCACTGGATGCTATAGGCTGCAAGTTAGTGATGGTGAGGTTATTGAACGAATGCACAACAGTTTCGGACCAATGTATCCTTTGGGTATTTTAACAGACAAATGAATCAATTTATAATAAAGTGGTTATTGCATCTGTTAACATAGCAGTGTGAAAACTTTGATACCGGCCTGCTAATCATTTATACAGCACCACAGTCAGCAACAACCTAATAATGAACAGATAATCTGTTTTTAGTGATGTTGGTTGAGGGATAAATATTGGCCAGGACAACAAGGAAAACAGGTGATGTCGAAGGGAAGTCCTTGATAGCCTTGGTTTCTGGATGGAGAAGCCTTAATGCATAGTATGACAACAACAACAACAACTTGCATTTATATAGCGTCTTTGACATAGTACAACGCCCCAAGGTACTTCACAGGAGCGTTATCAAACAAAATCTGGCACCGAGCCACATAAGGAGATATTAGGACAGCTGACCGAAAACTTAGTCAACGAGGTAGAATTTAAGGAACGTCTTAAAGGAGGAAAGAGCGGTCGAGATGTTTAGGGAGGGAATTCCAGAGCTTCGGGCCTTGGCAACAGAAGGCACGGCCACCAATGGTGGGGCGAAGGAAATGGGGAATGCACAAGAGGCCAGAATTGGAGGAACGCAGAGAGCTCGGAGGGTTGTCGGGCTGGAGGAGGTTACTGGATAAGGAGAGGTGAGGCCATGGAGAGAATTGAACATGAGGATGAGAATTTTAAAAATCAAGACGTTGCTGGACTGGGAGCCAATGTAGGCCAATGAGCAGAGGGGTGATGGGTGATTGGGACTTAGTGCGAGTTAGGACACAGGCAGCAGAGTTTTAAATGAGCTAAAGTTTATGGAGAGCAGAAGGTGGGAGGCTGGCCAGCAGAGTGTTGGATTAGTCAAGTCCAAAGTTAATAAAGACATGGATGAAGATTTCAGTAGGCAATGAGCTGAGGCAGGGATGGAGATGAATGATATTTTACAGGTGGAAGTAGGCGGTCTTGCTCATGGAGAGGATATGGTCTCAGAAGTTCAGCTCTGGGTCAAATTGGATGGCAAGGTTGTAAACGGTCTGGTTTAACCTCAGACAATGGTCAGGAAGGGGGAATGGTGCATCGGGAATGGAGTTTGTGGTGGGGGCCAAAGACAGTGGCTTCGGTCTTCCCAATGTACAATTGGAGGAAATTTCTGCTCATTCAGTACTGGTTGTTGGACAAATAGTGTGACAAATCAAAGGCAGTAGAGGGGTCCAGAGATTTGGTTGTGAAGTAGATCTGGGTATCACCAGTGTACATGTGGAACCTGAAGTTTGTTAAGGAGCAGCATGTAAATGATAAGTAAAACAGTTGGGGTACTACAGAGGTAACAGTGTGGAAGCGGGAAGAGAAGCCATTGCTGGAGGGTCTTATGCAAGGTTTTGATACAACTCTACTAATCAATTATACAGCACCTTAATCAGGAAGAACGTCTTTCCTTATAAATAGTCTTTTTGCACTATCAAAAATTAAAACATCAGATTATTTGAACTAAGTGACTTTTGAATTAAGAATTAATCCTGTTAAATGTACATGGTAAAGAGGGAGATGCATCACGCATCCAGAGTTAATATTGCATGGGATTCACCTTGTGGCCTTGTGACCTTGTGATTTACGAGGTGATTTACACCTGCATCAACTATGCAAGGACTGTCACTCGAGATCTGGACTCTTCAAACACTTACAATGTGACACGCACTCCATCATCTATCGAGATGGATAGTTAGAAAAAAAAGAAAGACTTGTAGTTCTGTAGCGCCTTTCACAACCTCAGGATGTCCCAAAAATCCTTTATAGCCAATGAAGTACTTTTGACAATTGGTCACTTTTCTAATGTAGGAAGTGTGGCCTTCAATTTCTGCCCAGCAAGCTCCCACAAACCGCACTATATAAATCAACCTCATAGTTCCCCAACCCCTCACAGCCCACTTCTACCTCTTTCCCAAGATCCACAAACAGGACTGCCCCAGTAGACCCATTGTTTCAGCCTGTTCTTGCCCCACGGAACTGAATTCTTCCTATCTCGACTCTATTTTTTCTCCCCTTGTCCATTCTCTTCCTACCTACATCGGCGAATCTTCCAATGCCCTCCATCACTTTAAAAGTTTCCAGTTTCCTGACCCCAACCGTCTCCTTTTCACCATGGACATCCAATCCCTCTACACATCCATCCCCCACCAGGACGGCCTGAGGACGCTCTGCTTCTTCCTCGAGCAGAGGCCCAACCAGTCCCCATCCACCACCGCCCTCCTCTGCCTGGCTGAACTTGTTCTCACATTGAACAACATCTCCTTTAACTCCACTCACTTCCTCCAAATTAAAGGTGTTGCTATGGAACCTGCAAGGTTCCTAGCTATGACTGCCTTTTCGTGGGATGTGTGGAACATTCTTTGTTCCAGTCCTACTCGGGTCCTCTCCCTCACCTCTTTTACCGGTACATTGATGACTTTATCGGTGCCGTTTCCTGCTCGTGTCCTTAACTTGAAAATTTCATTCACTTTGCATCCAATTTCCACCCTTCCCTCGCCTTCACATGGTCCATCTCCGACTCTTCCCTTCCCTTCCTTGACTTCTCTGTCTCCATTTCTGGGGATAGGCAATCAACCAGTATCCACTATAAGCTCACTGACACCCACAGCTACCTGGACTACCCTTCCTCCCACCCCGCATCCATTCTCCCAGTTTCTCCATCTCTGTCGCATCTGCTCTGACAATGACGCCTTCCATACTAGTGCTTCCAATTGGTCTTCCTTTTTCCTCAGCCGAGGAATCCCCTCTGCCATGGTCGATATGGACCTCGACCGTGTCCGTTCTATTTCCTGCACTTTTGCTTTCACCCCTTCCTCTCCCTCTCAGAAGCACAACAGGGTTCCCCTTGTCCTCACCTTTCACCCTGTTCCCCTTGTCCTCACCTTTCACCCCACCAGCCTCCACATTCAACGTATCATCCTCTGCCATTTCTGCCACCTTCAGCATGAACCCACCTCCAAACGCATCTTCCCCTCCCCTCCCCTCTCAGCATTCTAAAGGGACCACTCACTCCGCGACACACTGCTCTACTCCGCAATCACCTCAGAAGCCCCTCCCCTACCCACGGCACCTTCCTGTGCAAGCACAGGAGATGCAACACCTGCCCTTTTACCTCCTCCTTTCCCACTGTCCAGGGCCCCAAACACTCCTTCCAGGTGAAACAGCGATTTACTTGTACTTCTTGCAATTTAGTATACTGTACTCGCTGCTCATGATGTGGTCTCCTCAATATGGAGAGACCAAATGCAGATTGGGTGACCACTTTGCAGAACATCTCTGTTCAGTCCGTAAGCGTGACCCTGAGCTTCCGGTTGCCTGTCACTTTAATTCCTCGCTTCACTCCCACTCTGACCTCTCCGTCCTCAGCCTCTTACACCATTCCAGTGAAGCTCAACGTAAGCTCAAGGAATAGCACCTCATCATTTGATTAGTCACTTTGGGCCCAAGTTTCGGGCCGCGCCTAGAACGGCGCAGCCCCGACCTGGACGCCCATTTTTCGCGCCACAAAGTGCGCCTAAAAAAAACTTCCAGATTCTCCGGCTCCCTGCAGGCCCTCTGGCCCTCGGCGCGGCGCAGCACGAGCTGTATGGGGCGGAGCTAGGTCCCTGAGCTGAAAACAGTGCCGGGACCTCTGCACATGCGCGCTACAGTGGGCACGCATGTGCAGTAGCTCCAGGCACCCAAACCTGTGGGAGGGGCCCGAAGCACGCAGCCCCTAGCCCTGGCTGAATGGCCTCACTGGGGCTGCGTGCATAAGGCTCATCCCACGCCCAGTTCCTGCTTCTTCCCAATCCGACTCGACTCCCGCTCCCCCGCCCCCGGACCGGACCCGACCGCGACACCGACCCGACTCCCGCTTCCCCCCCACCCCCGGACCGGACTGGACCAACCTCCCTCCCACCACCCCACCGACCCGACCCGTGCTCCCGACTCCCCCCCGCCCCTGGACCGGACCCGACCCAACCTGACCTCCCTCCCCCCGCCCCCGACACGAACAGACCCGAACCGACCTCCCTCCTCCCCACCCCCCTGACCCGACCTGTGCTCCAGACCGCCACCCCCCCACCCCCCCCCCGGACCAGCCCTGACCCGATCCGACCCGCGCTCCCCCCGACCCGACACGCGCTCCCGACTCTGGACCCGACCCGACCCAACGCCACCTAACTGTAAATCTGGTGCTGGTGACCTCCCCCCCCCGCCTTCTCCCCCACCCTTCTCCTTCCCAACCCCCTCTTTCCCCCCCTTCTCCTTTCCCCTTCTCCTTTCCCCTTCACCTTTCCCCTTCTCCTTTCCCCCCTTCTCCTCCTCCTCCTCCCCCCTTCCCTTTCTCCTCCTCTCCCCTTCCCCTTCTCCCCCCCTTCCCCTTCCCCTTCTCCCCCCTTCCCCTTCTTCCACCCCCTTCTCCCCCATTCTCTCCCCCCTCCCCCTTCTCCCCCTCCTTCCCCACCCCTCCCCCTCTGCCTCTCTCCCTCCCCTCCCCCTGCCCCCCCTCTCCCTCTACCCCCTCCTCCCCCTCCCCTCACTGTCAGAAATACAGACACTGATGGACAGAGAGTGAGAGACACACACAGACAGACAGACAGAGAGATAGAGACACACTGTGGGAGGGGCGGGGGGCATCCCAGCACGCTGTTGGAGAGCTCTCGGTGCTGCAGTCGGTAAGTAGACAATGTTTTATTTATTGACTTTTTTAAAAAATAATTATTTCTTATTAATTTTGATTGATTTATTGGTTGATTTATTGATGTTTTTATCATTTATTATTGATGGTGGCTCTTTATTTGTAAAACTGAAGTGTTTAATGTTTGTAAACTTCCCTTTAAACACTCCCCCCCCCATTCCCTACGCCTGATTTGTAACCTACGCCTGATTTTCTAAAGTGTAGACAAGGTTTTTTCGAACGTACAAAAATCTTCACTTACTCCATTCGAAGTTAGTTTGGAGTAAGTTTTCACTGCCGAAACTTTGAAAACAGGCGTAAGTGGCCGGACACGCCCCCTTTTGAAAAATAAATTCTGTTCCAAAGTGAAACTGTTCTAACTGACTCGAACTAGAGCAAACTAAATGTCGAGAATTTGAATTTCTAAGATACTCCGTTCTACACCAGTTGCTCCAAAAAATCAGGAGCAACTGAGGCCGAAACTTGGGCCGTTTATAGCCACCGAACTCAACATCGAGTTCCACATTTTCAGACCACAACCTCTGCCCCTATGTTTTCAGACCGCAGCTGTCGATGATTTTGCCATTATATTTACACCTCTGCTACCCCCATCTTTTGTTTCTTTACTTGTCCCATTAACATCTCCTTTTGCTTTGTACTGTCATAACTTTTGTTATTTAATCTCCTCTGCCTTCCACTCTACCACAAACCTTCCCTTTTGTTCTTTCCATCGCTCCCCCTCCCCCTGCCCCAGCACTTGCTTAAAATCTGTTATATCTCGAACTTTTTCCAATTCTGACCTGAAGCGTTAACTATGTTTCTCTCTCCACAGACGCTGCTGAGTAATTCCAGCATTTTTTTGTTTATATGTTATATTATACACTATAACAATCAAGTCTATTTTTCTTTCTCTCTCACCAGGCTCCACTCATATCTGTCTGATTGTAGCTGGAGCGTCTGGGCAATGGCTACCCTTTGCACTTCTGCCCTATCAACTCTGGAGTCTCCCAAGAATCCATCCATGACCCTCTCCTCTTCCTTATGAACATGTTGCTCATGGAAGCAGCGATTTACTTGTACTTCTTGCCATTTAGTATACTGTATTCGCTGCAAACGATGTGGTCTCCTCGACATTGGGGAGACCAAACGTTGTTTGGGTGACCACTTTGTGGAACATCTCTGTCATGTATCTTACATTATTATATATAACTGTATCCTAACATGCTATACATGACTGTAATAAGATATGACCTGTAACCACCAGCATACCTTACAACCGGGGGTGCCCTTGCAAGAGACAGGTATATAAGGACAGGTCTCAGGCAAGTGCAGCATTCCAGAGCTGTGAAATAAAAGGTGCAGGTCCAGAGTGACCTTGACTTCACTACATGCCTCGTGTGAATCTGTACTGAGGGGACAGGACTTTACAGTGGCGACGAGTTACGGGATTACAGAATCCACAGAATGGCAAACAATGGATCAGATGAAAAATACAATGCGGGAGACAATTGGGAGGACTTTATAGAAAGCCTCCAGCAAAGCTTTGTAACCAAAGACTGGTTAGGTGACGATACGGCAGACAAGAGAAGAGCCCATCTCTTGACCAGCTGTGGCTCGAAAACATACGCTTTAATGAAGGATCTGTTGGCACCTGAGAAACCAGCAAGCAAGTCGTTTGAAGAATTGAGCACACTGGTAAGAGACCACCTGAAGCCAGCGAGCAGCCTACACATGGCCAGACACAGGTTCTACAACTACAGATGCTGTGTGAGCCAGAGCATACCCGACTTCGTGGCGGAACTTCAGAGGTTGGCTAGTTTATGTGAGTTCTCCAATGAACTGAGGAGAGAAATGCTGAGGGACTTTTTCATTGAAGGAATAGGCTACGCAGGCATATTCAGAAAGCTCATAGAGACCAAGAACCTGACCTTAGAGGCAGCAGCACTGGTTGCACAGACATTCTTTGTAGGGGAAGAAGAAACGAGGTTGATTTACAATGCAGGTATGGCAACTAACGAAATAATGGAATAAGGAGTTCACAGCATTAGAAAAGCTGCTACCCCCACACACAGACAAAACCGGCAGAACAGGCTTTCGACAGCAAGCAGTGGCAATAGAAGCCATCAAGGGCCACAGGAACGGCCGTTCACACCTCATCAACCCACAATGCGAGCAATCAACTACAAACTGAGAGAAGCTCAAGAGAGATCAGCCAGACGCAGCTCATTCTTTGCAAGCAGTCTGTGCTGGAGGTGTGGGGGTGGGCAATCGTCAAGGGAATGTCGATTTCAGCAGGCTGTTTGCAGAAACTGTGAATATACAAGGCATTTGGCTTGCATGTGCAAAAAAACGGCAGCTTGGCTGGTATACGAATTGGATGGGTCAGAAAGCAGAAAGTTGGAGCAGAAGAAGGTGGGGACAGTACTCGGGATACCGATATACAGCGGGTCAACATGATCAATGGCCGCTCAACAGTTATAAAGCGATTTAAACATCTCTTTTCGCCAGGTGTGGGCACTTTCAAAGGGGTCAAAGTCAAAATCTACATCACACAAACTGGTCCATCACAAGGCCAGAGCTGTACCCTATGTGATGAGGGAAAAGATTGAACACAAACTAGACAGGCTTCTGCGGGAAGGCATTATATCACCTGTGGAATTTAGCGACTGGGCAAGTCCCATCGTCCCAGTCATGAAGCCTGATGGATCCGTACGAATCTGTGGGGACTACAAATCTACCATAAACAGAGTCTCCCTACAGGACCAGTACCCGCTGCCCAGAGCGGAGGACTTATTTGCCACATTGGCTGGAGGTAAACTGAGCCCCTGGCCCTGGCCTACCAAACCGTGGTCGCGGGTGCACATAGACTATGCGGGCCCATTCATGGGCAAAATGTTCCTCGTAGTTGTAGATGCATTTTCAAAGTGGATCGAATGCACCATTTTAAACACGAGCACAACCTCCACCACTGTGGAGAGCCTCGCAACCATGTTTGCAACGCATGGAATCCCTGACATATTCGTCAGTGACAATGGTCCGTGCTTCACCAGCGCAGAATTCCAAGACTTTATAATTGACCACGGCATAAATCACGTCAAGACGGCATCATTCAAGCCGGCCTCCAACGGCCAGGCAGAGAGAGCAGTGCAAATCATTAAACAAGGCATGCTTAAAATCCAAGATCCCATGCTGCAGGGTCGCCTGTCGCGACTGCTGTTGGCATACAGATCTCGTCCGCACTCACTGACTGGGATCCCCCCCGCGCAACTGTTGATGAAAAGGACTTTAAAAACAAGGCTCTCATTAATCCTCCCAGACATGCACAAAATCGTTGAGGCAAAATGCCGTAAGCTGACTGAGTACCATGACAGAAATACGAGGAGGAGATGGAATGAGATAGGGGACAAAGTGTTTGTACTAAACTATGGCAGGGGTCCCAAATGGCTTGCAGGGACAGTAACGGGCAAGGCAGGAAACAGGCGACTGGTAGTACAAATGGACAATGGCAAAACCTGCCGGAGGCATGTAGACCAAGTCAAAAGCAGATTTACCAACAGCACTGCGGAACCAGAGGCTGACTACAATTTGGAACTCGCACCACGCCTGGTGGACAGACAGAGGGAACAACCTGAGGAAAGGGCAATCCCAACACCATCCATGACTCTCTCCTCTTCCTTATGAACATGTTGCTCATTTACTTGTACTTCTTGCCATTTAGTATACTGTATTCGCTGCGCACAATGCGGTCTCCTCGACATTGGGGGGACCAAACGTTGTTTGGGTGACCACTTTGCAGAACATCTCTGTTCAGTCCGTAAGTGTGACCCTGAGCTTCCGGTCGCCTGTCATTTTAATTTTCCGCTCCACTCTCACTCTGACCTCTCCGTCCTTGCCCATAGGCATGTACACCGGTGATGCCCAGCTCTACCGCCCCACATTCTCTCAACCCCATCACTATCTTTATGCTCTTAACCTGCGCAGTGGAATATTTGAAATAATCACTCGACACCAGTTCTGTTTTCGAAAATTCAAGCAGTCTTTATTCGCACTGGTGAGGAGGTGATCTGCTGCGGGTCGAGCCAGGTCACTGTACAACGACAAGTAGTTTCAAACAACTTTTTATACATTTAATCATACATGTTCAGCCTCGTGCACGGTCCCTTGGCACAATTTGATTAGTCTGAAGCCCGCGTGCACAGTGGCTGATTGGTTACTTCCCTTCCGCATCCTATAATGTCACTCGCCTATGTTTTACGCTGAGCTCGCGTAACGTTAAGGTCATCATCATCATCATCTTCATCATCATCATAGGCTGCCCCTTGGAACCGAGGAAGACTTGCTTCCACTCTTAGAATGAGTCCTTAGGTTACTGAACCGTCCAATACAAGAACCACAGTTCCTGTCACAGTTGGGACAGACAGTCGTTGAGGGAAGGAGTGGGGTGACTGGTTTGATGCACGCTCTTTCCGCTGCCTGCGCTTGATTTCTGCATGCATTCGGCGATGAGACTCGAGGCTCTCAGCACCCTCCCGGATGCACTTCCTCCACTTAGAGCGGTCTTTGGCCAGGGACTCCCAGGTGTCGGTGGGATGTTGCACTTTATCAGGGAAGCTTTGAGGGTGTCCTTGTAATGTTTCCTCTGTCCGCCTTTGGCTCGCTTGCCGTGAAGGAGTTCTGAGTCGAGCGCTTGCTTTGGGAGTCTCGTGTCCGGCATGCAGACAATGTGGCCTGCACAGCAGAGCTGATCAAGTGTGATCAGTGCTTCAATGCTGGAGATATTGGCTTGGTCAAGGACGCTAATGTTGGTGCGTCTGTCCTCCCAGGGGATTTGTAGGATCTTGTGAAGGCATCATTGGTGGTATTTCTCTAGTGACTTGAGGTGTCTACTGCACATGATCCATGTCTCTGAGCCATACAGGAGGGTGGATATTACTACAGCCCTGTAGACCATGAACTTGGTGCTAGATTTGAGGGCCTGGTCTTCGATAGTTGCTACTATGACCCTTGCTCAGGCCAGATGGTATCCTGTGAACATTTCACTGCTGCCCCATTGTTCCGCTTTCCTGCCCTCCTAGGCCCCCATGGTTCAACCTCCAAGTCACACGCTTACATCCATTGGTCATTGCAAAATCAACATGCTATTCCTAACATTATCTCAACTGCCCGTTGTTATGTATGCAATAAAGGTTCAAACTGAGTACTGTTTAACTAAGCAAGGTGCAACCTTGCTTCTGCTTTATTTTGACTCACAAAATGGCTGGCCTTTTATACCAGAGCAGCACCCTGTGCATGCTGCTCAGTGGCCTCCAGCAATGATACCATCTGGTGGCTACAAACAGCATGCACGTACATGACAATACCCTCCTCTGAGATCTTATCACAGTCTTTCACAGATTGAGTCCGGTGCTTTATGCTCCCGGGTTGACCATCTGTTGTGGCTAGTGGCTGGATGATTGACTTGTTGGGGGTGGCAGTGGCCATGTCAGGAATTGTAAGTCCATTTTTATTGAACAAATCCGTGATGGAAATTCCGGGTTCACTGATGACCCTTGAGTCCACTGAAGGCTGCTGGTAGGTTGGTTGGTCGTCGACAGTTTCTTCGTCTGGCTGCTCTGGCTCGTCTGTGTGCCTCAGCTTTGTTTGATCCATGTGTTTCCTGCAAGTTTGCCCATTCTTGAGCTTAATAACAACTACTCCTTTGCCCTCCTTTGCCATGACTGTGCCAGCAATCCATTTGGGATCCTGAACATATACAGGATCATTAACAGAAATCTCACGTGACACAGTTGTGGGATTGTGGTACCCTTGTTAACTCTGTCTTCTGCGTTCAACATGATTACTTAAATCCGGGTGTACCAGAGATAACTTGGTCTTAAGACCTCTTTTCATCATGAGTTCAGCAGGCGACACCCCTATGAGTGTGTGGGGTCTTGTCCTGTAACTCAACAGTATGCAAGACAAGCGGGTCTGCAGTGACTGTTGGGTTCCTCGCCTCATGCTTTGCTTGATAATTTGTCCTGCACATTCTGCTTGCTCATTGGACACAGGCTTGAACGGTGCTGACCTTACGTGTTTTATGCTGTTAAGTTTTACAAACTCCTGAAACTCCTGACTGGTGAAGCACGACCCATTGTTGCTCACCACTATGTCAGGCAGACCATGTGTCGCAAACGTGACATTGAAATTCTCTATGGTTGCCGTGGATGTACTGGATGACATGATTATGCATTATATCCACTTTGAATAAGCATCCACCACCATTAAAAACATCTTGCCCAGGAAGGGACCTGCAAAATCTACACGGATCCTGGACCAAGGTTTGGATGGCCATGACCACAGACTCAGCGGCGATTCCACTGGTGCTTTGCTGAGCTGCATGCAGGTGTTGCACTGATGAATGCATGCTTCCAGCTCAGAATCAATTCCTGGCCACCATACGTGGGACCTGGCAATGGCCTTCTTCATCACTATACCCGGATGTGTGCTGTGTAACTCATGCATAAACTTCTCTCTCCCTTTCTTAGGCATTACAACTCGATTGCCCCACAATATGTAATCTGCTTGAATAGATAGTTCGTCCTTGTTATGTATTTAATCACTTGGCAACCTGTATCACACTAACACCAGAGGGCCTACCTGTTGGAGTCCCAAAGGATCCCAGCATCCCTTGGGAGCACTGTATATAAGCAGGCCACCAACTCTGGAGTCTTAGTAAAGGAGCTAAGGTCACACTTGCTCATTATACACAGTACTCAGTTTAATCCTTTATTATGAACACATCAATTGGCGACGAGGTAACGAACAACCGCGCGAAAATGCAAAGAACAGTTGGTATCCTGGAGAACTTCTCAGAAGGGGACGATTGGGAGGTCTTCGTGGAGAGACTCGACCAATACTTTGTGGTCAACGAGCTGGAAGGGGACGAGAACGCTGCCAAACAAAGGGCGATCCTCCCAACTGTCTGTGAGGCAACAACCTATGGCCTCATGAAGAATCTCCCAGCTCCGGTAAAACCTGTGGTGAATGACATAATCATAGGCAGATAATGTCAGCGCCCACCTTTGGATGCGGGATGAAGTGTTGGTATTGATAACTTTGCTCTCGGAAAACAATGAAATGAGCGGCTTGTGATCGGTCTCTAATTCGAACCTCAGACCGAATAGGTATTGATGCATCTTTTTAACACTGTACACATACGCTAAAGCTTCTTTTTCTACCATACTGTAGGCTCTTTTTAGACAAACATTTGGTTGCATACGCGAGAGGTTGAAGTTTCTCTGACTCATTGGCTTGTTGTAACACGCAACCAATTCCATATGACGATGCAGTACAGGGCAAAACTAAACATTTACATGGGTCATAATGTACCAGCAGTTTTTTCGAGCAAAGCAGATTGGTGGCTTTCTGGAAGGATCTGTCTTGCAATGCGCCCCACACCCAGTTGTTGCCTTTTCTCAATACCATGTGCAGTGGTTCAAGTCAGGTGCTCAATTTAGGTAGGAAGTTACCAAAGTAGTTGAGTAGACCCAGGAACGAACACAGCTCCGTCACGTTCTGTGGCTTGGGTGCATTCTTGATGGTTTTGGTTTTCACGTCAGTTGGTCTGATGCCATCAGCGGCGATTTTCCTCACGAGGAATTCGACCTCTGGTGCCGTGAAGATGCACTTTGGATGTTTAAGTCTGAGTCCCACTCTGTCCAAATGCAGTAGAACCTCTTACAGGTTGTTCAGATGTTCCTTGGAGTCACGACCGGTGATCAGGATGTCATCTTGAACATGACAGTTCTGGGAATGGACTTCAGTAGACTTTCCATATTCCTCTGGAATATTGCTGCAGCCGAGCGAATTCCAAACGGGCACCTGCGGTAAATAAACAGTCCTTTTTGTGTGTTAATGCACGTAAGTCTCTTCGACGTCTCGACCAACTCCTGCATCATATAGGGCGACATCAAGTCCAGTTTTGTGAATGACTTTCCTCCGGCTAGCATTGCAAACAAGTCATCAGCCTTCCGTAATGGGTACTATTCTTGTTTCAAAACCATGTTGATCGTAGCCTTGTAGTCTCCACAGCTTCTGACTGTGCCATCACTTTTCAGCACAGGAACAATGGGGCTGGCCCATTCATTAAATTTGACTGATGATATGATCCCTTCACGTTGGAGTCTGTCCAGTTCAATGTCGACCTTCTCCCTCATCATATATGGCACTGCCAGAACTTTATGATGGACAGGTCTTGCATCTGAGTCCACGTGAATCTGCACCTTGGCTCCCATGAAGTTGCTGATACCTGGTTCGAACAGCGAGGGGAACTTGCTCAATACTTGGGGACATGAATCTTCCTCCGATGACAATGCCTTTATGTCATTCCAGTTGCATCTGATTTTCTCCAACCAGCTCCTGCTGAGCAGTGTTGGACCATTGCCTGTAACAATCTACAGCGGTACTCCTGAACCGCACCGTTGTACGACACATTAATTTGTGTACTGCCAATCACCTTTATCGGTTCTTTGGTGTACGTGCACAGCTTGGCGTTAACAAGGCTCAGTCTTAATATCCCACAGCTTATTAAATGCCCTCTGGCTCATTATCGATTGACTTGCCCCTGTGTCCAGTTCCATCGATACCGGTATCCCGTTAAACTTCAAAATTGGTTTACTCTTGGTTATGAAAGAGTACAGTCCATACACTTCCTCCTCTGGCATCCTGGATCCGCGCTAGTCTGGCTCTCATCCTCCACGTGGTGTGTTGCAGCTCGCTTGCTCATCTGTGGACACTTGCGCTGGAGATGCCCCACTCTCAGACAGCCTTTGCAACTATATTGCTTAAATCGGCACTGCTGGTGCCGATGATTTCCCCCACAGTGCCAACATGGAGAAGTGGGATACATTCCCACTGGCAGGTTTCACGAATGGAGCCGGATAGGCCCTGCCATGTGCCGCTCTGTCGAACGCCGAATCAATCGCATTTACAGTACTTGCCGAGGTACGGTTCTTCACTGCTAGTCGCTTTAGACTCCTGTCCGTCATCATACACGATTGAGCAATCTGGATGGACCTTTTTAAATCCAACTCCTCCACCGCCAGAAGTTTGCGCAGGATCACCTCGTGGTTGATACCGATAACAAGGAAGTCCTACAGCATGTCTGCCAACACCATCCCGAACTTGCGTGGTCCCGCTAGACGTCTCAGACCGGCAACGAATTCTGCCGCGCTCTGACCCTCCGATCGAACATGTGTATAAAACCTGCATCTCGAGATGATGATGCCGTCGTCTGGATTAAAATGTTCCCGTACCAATGTATACAATTTCTCGTATGTTTTCTCTGTTGGATCACCAGGCATGAGTAGATTCTTTATCAGACCGTAGATCTTTGAACCGTACACAGTGAGGAAGACGGCCCGGCGCCGATCTGCATCTTCGACCCCCTTCATTTTGTTGGCCACGAAGTACTGGTTCAAACAGCTCACAAAGTCTGCCCAATCTTCTCCCTCCATGAATCGCTCTAAAAATCCAATCATGCTCATTGTGCAACAAAACGTTTTTGTTTTCTTGTCGCCAAATATTATGTATGCAATAAAGCTTCAAACTGAGTACTGTTTAACCAAGCAAGCTTTATTTTGGCCCAAAGTGTCTGGCTCACAAAATGGCTGGCCTTTTATACCAGAACAGCACCGTGTGCGTGCTGCTCAATGGCCTCCAACAATGACACCATCTGGTGGCTACAAACAGCATGTACATACATGACACCCATTAAGCCACCTAAAAAGCTGACCACTGCAAAAGCCTATTAGCTCATTTGAATTCCGAGACCCATTCTTAACCCTTTAATTATAGCAGAGCTTGAAAGCCCCACTTCAACCTGCTTGTCCAACATTCAATTGAATTAATCTTTATTTCCTCCACTTGTGTCAGCTGTGGCTCAGTGGATAGCACTCTCTGTGTCAGAAGGTTTTGGGTTCAAGTCAAACCAAATACTTTAATCCAGAGACTTGAGTGTGAAAATCCAGGATGACTGAGGGAGTGCAGCACTGTCGGAGGTGCCACCTTTCTTATGGGACGATAAACCATCTGTTCTTTCAGGTGGAAGTAAAAGATTCCACAGCACTATTTTGAAAAAGAGCAAAGGAGTTATCCCTAGTGACCTGGCCGATATTTACCCTTCAATCAACATCACTAAAAATACAGATTGCCTGGTCATTAGCACATTGATGTTTGTGGGATTTGCTGTGAGCAAATTGCCGGCTGCATTTCCTACATTACAACAGTAACTACACTTCAAAAGTACTTCATTGGCTGTAAAGCACTTTGGGATGTCCTGAGGTCGTGAAAGGCACTACATAAATGAAATTGTTTCTTATTTTATATTCATGTAAACACCAGGTAGACTGAAGTAATTTTCTTCAGCCCCTGCCACAAATTTTATCCCCTTCTCCAGGCAGTGTCTCAGGCTGAAGCAGAATCTTCACAGCCTCGCTATCCTATTCGCCCCCAAGCCCCGTACCTTTTCCATCATATCATCATCATCATCATCATCATAGGCAGTCCCTCGGAATCGAGAAAGACTTGCTTGCACTCTAAAATTGAGCCCTTAGGTGGCTGAATAGTCCAATGCAAGAACCACAGTCCCTGTCGCAGGTGGGAAGGCGTGGGTGTGACTGGTTTGCCGCACGCTCTTTCCGCTGTCTGCGCTTGGTTTCTGCATGCTCTCGGCGATGAGACTCGAGGTGCTTAGCGCCCTCCCGGATGCACTTCCTCCACTTAGGGCGGTCTTTGGTCAGAGACTCCCAGGTGTCAGTGGGGATGCTGCACGTTATCAAGGAGGCTTTGAGGGTGTCCTTATAACGTTTCATCTGCCCACCTTTGGCTCGTTTGCCATGAAGGAGTTCCAAGTACAGCACTTGCTTTGGGAGCCTCGTGTCCGGCATGCGAACGATGTGGCCCGCCCAGTGGAGTTGATCAAATGTGGTCAGTGCTTCAATGCTGGGGATGTTGGCCTGGTCGAGGATGCTAATGTTGGTGCGTCTGTCCTCCCAGGGGATTTGTAGGATCTTGCGGAGACATCGTTGGTGGTATTTCTACAGCGACTTGAGGTGTCTACTGTGCATGGTCCGTGTTTCTGAGCCATACAGGAGGGCTGGTATTACTACAGCCCTGTAGGCCATGAGCTTGGTGGTGGATTTAAGGGCCTGGTCTTCAAACACTCTTTTCCTCAGATGGCCGAAGGCTGCGCTGGTGCACTGGAGGCAGTGTTGAATCGCATCGTCAATGTCTGCCATCATAAGGACTACCAACTTTCACCTCATTAATTTTGCCCTCATACCTGCCTTACTCACTTCCAGGTGTCAATAGTCCAACGTTCTTCTGGCTAGTCTCCCTTTCTTCAACCTCTATAAACTCCAGCTTATCCAACATCCTGCTACACGTATTATATCCTGCACCAAGTCCCGCTTGCCCATCACACCCCTTTTTAACCGACTTATACTGTCCCCAGTCCCGCAACACTGCAAACTTAAATTGTTGCCCTTGTGTTTAAACCCTTGATTTGCTTCTCCCCTCCCTGTCTCTGTAGCCTCTTGTAGCTCTGAAATTTCTGTCTCCTCCTCAAACTCTCCATTGCTCTGACTCTGACCTCTTAAGGCCACCTAGCTCCTAGTTTCCTAGCTCCCTAAACCCTACTGCTTCTCTACCTCTGTCTGTGCAACCTCCTTATAACATGCTTCATTGACCAAGCCTTTAATCAAACCATCCAATTAATTTTCTTGATGCGCCTTAAACTGCTTTTCTATGTTAAAGGTGCAGTGTGCCACAGCAGCTTTCGGTCGCCTGAGGAAAAGAGTTTGAAGACCAAGATCTCAAATGCAGCACCAAGCTCATGGTCTACAAAGCAGTCGTGACTCCCACCCTTCTTTATGCTTCAGAGACATAGAGTATGACCTCAAAGCACTGGAGAAGTACCACCAACGCTGCCTCCGCAAAACCTGCAAATCCATTGGCAGGATAGTCATACCAATGTCAGTCTTCTCTCTCAGGCCAACATCTCCAGCATCGAAACACTGACCACGCTCGACCAGCTCCGATAGAAGGGCCACATTGTCCACATGCCCAATACTAGACACCCGGAGCAAGCACTCTACCGAGCTCCGACACGGCAAGGGGGCTCCAGGAGGGAAGAGAAAACACTTCAAGGACACCCTCAAAGCCTCCTTGAAAAAATGCAACATCCCCACCGACTCTTGGAAATCCCTGGCTCAAGACCGCCCAAAGTGGAAGAGGAGCAATCGTAAAGGCACCGTTCACTTTGACTCCCTTCGTCGGGAGCACGCAGTAGTCAAGTACAAACAGCAGAAGGAGATTTTGACAAACCAAGCACCCCACCCACCCACCCCAACCACCACCTTCCCCATCTGTGACAGAGACTGTAGGTCCCACATTGGACTTATCAGTCACCTGAGAACTCATGCTAGTGTGGAAGCAAGTCGTCCTCGCCTCCGAGGGAGTGCCTAAGAAGATGAAGAAGCTGTATGCAGAAACATTTGTTACACAGCGAGAGGTTATGATCGGGAACGCACTGCCTGAAAGGGCGGTGGAAGCAGATTCAATAGTAACATTCAAAGCTAAGCACAAAAGGATAACTACTTTCAAAGGAAAAAATTGCTGGGCTATGGGAAAAGAGCAAGGGATTGGAACTAATCTGATCGCTCTTTCCAATAGCTGGCACAGGCACGATGGACAGAATGACCTCCTTCTGTGCTGTGTGACTCTATGGGGCCGATTTTCATCAAGGCCGATGCCCGCCCAAGTGGCGAAATACCGGACGGTACTTTGGGCGGGATATTCATGGCCGAGGTCCCTCGAAGGTCGGCGGGCAGAAAATGGACGACGTAAGCCTCCAATCTGGGCGGCAGCAAGCGGGTGCTCTCATTCTCGGCGGCAGAGGTTCTTGCCACCCAAGTGCTGCCGAGGATGGAGTCGGGCCCACAGAGGGTTGAAGACCTGAAAAAAAAATCAACAGTAAAAATAAAAAAACTATTGGAAAACCTTCAGGAGACCCCTTGCAGGTAAGTCGCTGTGGACAATTAAAAAAAAAAAAATGTTCACTTACCTTTTTTTCAGGATCTTCAGACTCACCGTCGGGGACAGAGCAGCCTCTAGCCAGCGGTCCGCCCCCGTTCTGCCGCCGAGTCCCGCCGACTCCCGCCCGCAGGAATCTGGGAGCTCAGCGGGTGGGAGCTCAGTTGCGCCATTCGGCCATCCGCTGACGTCAGCGAGCGGTTCCCGGCGACTCTCCCCTCCCGCCCGCTCCAGGCCACCCCGAAAGTGGCACTGGGCGGATCTTCAAGAGGAATGTCGGTGGCAGTGGGCGGATCTTCAAGAGGAATGTCGGTGGCAGTGGGCGGCAGTCGGCGGCAGCAGGCCGTGAGGTGGTGAATTTCGTCCCCTATGAGTTGCAGGAGCAACAGCCAATTTGTCAAACCAAAGCTAAGCACTACAGGCAACAGGGAGTAACAGACCCAGCCCATTGAAACCTTGAGGGAGTGCAGCGAAGGTTCATCAGATTGATTCCCAGGATGACAGGACTGGCATATGAAGAAAGACTGGATCGACTAGGCTTATATTCACTGGAATTTAGAAGAATGAGAGGGGATCTCATAGAAACATATAAAATTCTGACAGGATTGGACAGGTTAGATGCAGAAAGAATGTTCCTGATGTTGGGGAAGTCCAGAACCAGGGATCACGGTCTAAGGATAAGGGGTAAGCTATTTAGGACCGAGATGAGGAGAAACTTCTTCACTCAGAGAATTGTGAACCTGTGGAATTCTCTACTACAGAAAGTTGTTGAGGCAGTTCATTAGATATATTCAAAAGGGAGTTGGATGTGGCCCTTACGGCTAAAGGGATCAAGGGGTATGGAGAGAAAGCAGGAATAGGGTACTGAAGTTGGATGATCAGCCATGATCATATTGAATGGTGGTGCAGGCTCGAAATGGCCTACTCCTGCACCTATTTTCTATGGGCCCAAGTTTCCACAAGAAAAAAAACGGGCGCCCCTCCGAGCTGGACGCCCATTTTTCGCGCCTAAAACGGCGCCTAAAAAAATCCTCGGTATTCTCCACCTACTTACAGGTCCTCTGGCACTCGGCGCAGCCAGCACGAGCTGTGGGGGGGGGCGGAGCCAGGTCCCTGCGCTGAAAACAGTGGCGGGACCTCTGCACATGCGCGCTACAGTCGGCACGCAAGTGCAGTAGCTCCAGGCGCCAAACTGTGTGGGAGGGGCCTGAAGCACGCAGCCCCTAGCCCTGGCCCAATGGCCTCACTGGGGCTGCGTGAATAAGGCTCCTCCCACGGCCAGCTCCTGCTCCCCGCCCCCGACAAGACCCGACACCCGCTCCCCCGCCGACCCGACCCGACCCGACACCCGCTCCCCCCCCCCGCCGACCAGACACCTGCTCCCCGCCCCCCCCTGCTGACCAGACCCGACCTGACACCCACTCCCCCCCCCGCCGACCACACACCCGCTCCCCCCCCCCACCGCCGACCAGACCCGACCCAACACCCGCTCCGCCCCCCCCCCGACCCGACACCCGCTCCCCCCCCGACTGACCCGGCCCGACCCGCGCTCCTGTTCCCCGGCCCGACCTGCCCCCCCACTGGAACCGACCTGACCTGACCTCTCCCTTCCCCACCCCGTCTCTCTCCTCTATCTATCTCTCTCTCTCTCTCTCTCTCTCTCTCTCTCTCTCTCTCCCTCCCGCCCTCCCCCCCCTCTCTCTCTCTCTCTCCCTCCCTCCCCCTCTCTCTCTCTCTCTCTCTCTCTCCCCCTCCCGCTCAGCGACACGAACGGCTTTCTCCCCCACCTCTCCCGCTCAGCGGCACGAACGGCTTTCTCCCCCACCTCTCCCGCTCAGCGGCACGAACGGCTGCAGAATTCTCCCTGGCTGAAGCACTTTCACACAGGTAGGAAGATGGTTTATTTAATCTTTTCTTGGCTTATAAATGTTTATTCAGGTTGGATTTATTTGTAGAAGTATAAATAAGGATTTATTGTCGAATTTAATGAGTTCCCCCCCCCTCCCCCCCACCTCGTTCTGGACGCCTAATTTGTAACCTGCGCCTGATTTTTTAATGTGTAGAACAGGTTTTTTCAGTTCTGCAAAAATCTTCACTGGCTCCATTCTACTTTAGTTTGGAGTACGTTTTCACTATGGAAACTTTCAAATCAGGCGTTAGTGGCCGGACACGCCCCCTTTTGAAGAAAAAATTCTGTTCTAAACTAGAACTGTTCGACCTGACTAGAACTGCAGAAAAAAAAATGTGGAGAATTGCGATTTCTAAAATAGTCCGTTCTCCACCAGTTGCTCCTAAAAATCAGGCGAGAATCATGTGGAAACTTGGGCCCTATGTTTCTATGTTTCTCTGCAGCAAGGGCAAGCACCAGATCAAGCTGCTTTTTATGAGTAACAAAGAGAACAAAGTCATCTGATGTTACCCATTCACTACTGAAATGTTTCTAATCTCAGATCGATCTTTATGTGTCGGTTTTGAGTATCAAAAGCTTGATTTTGGTTAAGATGGATAAGTTTAAAGGCTATATGCTTTTTGATAAGCAGAAAAATATTTGCACAGAACAGTTTAGAATGAATTCCAAGGACTTATACATAAATTACATAATTTTAAATCTTTTCAAAATTCCGGTAATAGGCCTTTATTACCAAGTATCAGCATAAAGCTAAAACACATCCTGGCCCTTTGGAGATGCAGAAAAGCTGCGTGATTTTCTCATCCTCGCTGTGGATAATCTCCAGGCTTTTGTTCAGCTTCTCTGTCCCCCATCACCACTGTACAGCCCGATCAATAAACTATTGATTGTAAAAACATTTTGCATTTTACTTCTCTGTGACAAAGCTCAGTAAAGCGCTAGTATTTCACCATAGAGGCTTAGAGGGAGAAACTCGGTAGTGCCCTGTTTGGGGTGTTAACATTTCAAATTTTGTAAATGTGGCGGCAGGTGCAAAGGATTCTGAACTTCTTCTAAATTGGGCTTTAGCGCCCCAGCAAGCAACGGGGCGGTACATCAAGCACGATCAAATTTCAGGTGACTTGCGTTCAGCAGTCATCCTTCAATCCTTCACACTGGCTCACTCCTGCTCTTAAAGGGGAGGGTCTATCAATCCGCAGATGCTCATTTTCACCATTCATGCAACTGAAGCCGACCTGAGACCAACTGAGGTCCCTCATGACTAGCGTTGCTCCCAATCCAAATCCAAGGAGGAGTGTTCGTCGGTTCACTGACATCGCATTGGAGACATTGGTGGGGGCAGTGGAATAAAAGAGGCAAGTGCTGTTCCTGGCGAGTGGAAGGAGGCCATTGCCCCAGGTCTTCAGGGCCATGTGGAGGGAGGTGGCAGAGGAGGTCTCGGCCAGTGGTGTCATGGAAGGCAGCCTCGCACAGTGCGGTGAAAAGTTCAATGATCTCAGCCGGGTGGCCAAGGTGAGTAAATGCTTCAACAAGTTATAAATATCAGCATCTGAACCTCTGCCTGTTCATACTGCACAAAGCACCACTGCCCCACCACTCACGCACCTACATCTGCAACCACTCAAACTCACATCCTCATCACATGCCTTGCCTACATTCACAGCTCTTTAATGAAGGCAGGCATATCTTCCAGACACATGGCTGGACTCTGACTCACATACATTCCTGTCTATTACAGGCTAAGGTGGTTCACAATAGGAGGGAGCCACACAGGACAGGCAGGGGCACAGTTCCAGCAGCTCTCAGGCCTGGAGGAGCGAGTGCTGCAACTCATTGGGCAGAAGGTGGTGGGCGCCGTAGCCGTCGGTGATGTCGATCCTGCTGGGGGCAACAGTGGTATCTTCATCCCCTCTCCTTCTCTCATCTCATTTCTCCCTCACACCAGAAGGCTTTATCACTTTCCAGCTCCTGTAGCTGTCTTCATCCCCTGCTCCACTTCTGCCCCATTGCCCTCACCTTAATGCGAGTCTTGTGCCTTTATGGTTTGTGGCATGGAATCTCAGACTGTTCTCACGCATAGTCTGACTGCTGCCATCATCGCTGGATCCACTACAGTCCACCGGGGATCTCATGGTGTCGCAACAGACCACCAATCTGTGCTCCAGCAGATTGGTGGGGATGCTGAGCTGCTGCCCCAGGGGGAGTGGCAGTGGGTCAGTGGAGCAGGAACCTGCTGCCCTCTCTCAGAATAACAGCATTCCTGGTACCACCACTTCCACTCCGCCATTGCACGTGTCACGGCCTGTCACCCAGCCAGCCCAGACTGCTGCCGCCCAGCCTGAGGTGGTGCAGTCTGCAGCCGGGCCTTCCAGGCCCAGAGCTGGTCGAGAGCATCCTGCAAGGCCATCTGTAGTCTCTGGCACCAACACTCAGCAGCCTTCCAGCAGCCCTGCTGCAGCCACTGGGGACACTACGTAGGAGCAGTGGATTAGGTAAAGGCAGTGTTATGAGGAGATATAGGGCTGAATTTTCGGCCTTTTGCAATTTCATCCGCTTTCGGGCGCCAATCGCGGCGAAATCGAAAATTTAGCGCTGGGTTAGCGTTAGCGTCAGAGCGCTCAACTTTCACCAAATGTAAGCTGATGAGGAGCATTGTCGCTAACTCCAGCGTTGCACAACAGAATTTGCGTGGCTGAGTCGAAAGTTTCGAGGCTAAAAAAAAATCGTTCGTTCTACGCACGCGGCAATTTTTTTCTTTATCCTGCGCTTCTGGTGTGCTGTCCGATTGCAAACGCTAATGCAGGGTGCAGCCTGTACACCCGGGGCTGAACCCAGCCATTTGATAATTGGATTTTGATCACGGAGGAGGAGGATTGTAGACAGCGTGCCAGGCGATTTAGCCAAGAGGCTAACAAAGCTCTCGTGAGGGCTGTGGAGAGAAGATGGCAGGAATTTTCTCCGAGGGGTAGATCTAGACCTCTGCCATCCATTTTTAATTGCATATGGAGGGAAATCGCTGAGGAGGTCTCTGCCTCAGACACAGTGGGGAGGAGTAGGAAGCAGTGCCGAAAAAAGTTCAATGATCTTTCGAGGGTTGTTAGAGTGAGTACAATTTTTATTAATGCAATCCTTCATTACTTCAATTATAAATCTGACACACTATTTGTTCTCAGCACTCTGTGGGTTGCCTTCTAAAATGCATGGCACATAGGTAGGCTTAGTTTGGCACCCTATTTTCCATGAATGATCTTGATACCTTATTAAGATTGTTTTCTGAGATCTTGTAAGATGTCTCCGCACTTCAATGTCCTCCTGATGAACCATGAGCAACTTCCAACGCCTGTAACAGAGAACTCTATTACATTCAGACAGTATGGATGTTCTTTGGTGGCTATATGTCTGTGCCACAAGAGCAGATGGATCCTCTGGTAACTATTCCCGTTTCAGCTCGAGGAACAGCACCTCATCTTTCGTTTAGGCACTTTAAAGCCTTTTGGACTCAACATCCAGTTTAACATTTTCAGAGCACAATCGCTGCCAATCTTTGGCTCCCTTCCTCGCCGCCCCTTCGCCCCCCCAGCCTTCCCCCCACCCCCACCACCAGCCCCACCGCCGCTCCGAGCCTGTTTCTTTTTCTCTCCTTGTCTCCAATGGCAGCTGGTCATTATCCCGCCATTCACTCCCGATCTTGACTAATGTTTTTCTAACACCTGGCATTACTATTTCAATTGATCCCATGATCCCTTTTGTCTCTCTAATCTCTCCTGTCTTCCATATGTTACAGACTTTCCCTTTTGTGCTTTCTTCCCCTCCCCCTTTCAGTGCTTGTTAAGAATGTGTTCTTTCCGAACATCACCCAAATGGTCAAAACAGCGGGTGGCGCTAAGTTTTAACACCGTTGTAAAACCATTGGCGAAAATTCCGCCCGGGCACAAAATCTTGTGTGCCTCGTTTCACGCCAAAAAAAATTGTTTTTGTGCTCGTCCAGCCGCTAAATGCGGTGCAAATGATCCAAAAATCTAAGATTTTACACAAGGGTGAACAGTCAATTTAAGTATTGTATATGTGGTTAATGTTTAATTGGAATGTTGCATATTTGGTACTGTCTCTCATTTTAGTTTTGGGGTTCTGCTTTGGTACAGGAAATTGATGTAATGATGGGGATATGCAGACCAACCATGAATTGCTGTGGAAGTTTTGGAACAGAATTCTGATCCTCATCTTCATCCTCCTCATCCTCATCCTCCTCCTCATCGTCCTCATCCTCGTCCTCGTCCTTGTCCTCGACATCCTCCTCCTCCTCCTCCTGCTCCTCCTCCTTCTCATCGTCTTCCTCCTCCTCCTCCTCCAGCTCCTTCTCCGCCCCCTCAGGTCGTGTGGCTATGCCTGGTAACAAAGGCTGCGCCCTCATGAAGGCCAGGTTGTGCAGCATGCAGCAGATGATGACGAAAAGGGACACCGCTCAGCCGAGTACTGGAGGACTCCCCCTGAGCAGTCAAGGCAGTGGAACCATTGTTTGATGGTCTGCTCAATGATGTTCCTGATGGAAGCATGGCTCTCATTATATGGGTGCTGGGTAGGAGTGTTTGGGTTGTGGAGGGGAGTCATGAGCCAGGTAGGGAGCAGATAGCCCTTGTCTCCGACCAGCCAGTAGCGAGCTTGATGTGGTGGCTGGAACAGAGCTGGCACACCGGCCTGGTGCAGGATGAAGGCATCGTGGCTGCTGCCAGGATAGTGGGCATTGACGGTGAGGATTCTGCGTGTGTGGTCGCACACCAGCTGTACATTCAGTGAGTGGCAGCCTTTGCGGATATGGATTACCTCAGGATTGTGATGCGGTGCCCACAAAGTGACGTGAGTGCAGTCAATGACACCCTGCACCATGGGTAAGCCCATTATCCTGGCAAAGCCACATGCAAGCTCGTGCTGCTTCTGTCTGGTGATGAAGTCCCTTCTCCTTCTGTAGAGAGCATCTGTGACCTCGCAGATGGAGCAATGCCCGGCAATCTGGGAGCTGCTGCAGATGTCTCCTCTTGCATACTGGAAGGATCCACTGGCATAGAAATTGAGCACGAAGGTGACATTGACTGCCGCTGAAAGAGATGGTCCACATCCTGATCTGAGGCCCCAAGTCTGGATGTAGCAGGTGGCAGAGCTGTGCTGAGCACGTTCATGTTGAACACAGCCCTCGAACACACTGTTCCTCAGTGATCTGCTGCCGGAAGGTAAGGATTCCTGTTGTGAGCCCTGTGGGGCATCCTACCTCTGGCCACATTTTGCAGTGTGATGCTGGAGCATGAGGCCCAGCACCAGCATAGCCCCCATAAACAACAACAACTTGTATTTATATAGCACCTTTAATGTTGTAAAATGTCCCAAGGTGCTTCACACGAGTATTATGAGATTTAAAAAATTTGACACTGAGCCGCATAAGAAGAAATTAGGGCAGGTGACCAAAAGCTTTGAGATAGGTTTTAAGGAGCGTCTTGAAGGTGGAAAGAGAGGTAGAGAGGCAGGGAGTTCCAGAGCTTGGCACCTAGGGAATAGAAGGCACAGCCACCGATGGTTGAGTGATCATAATCAGGGATGCTCAGGAGGACAGAATTAGAGGAATGCCGACATCTCGGAGGGTTGTGGGGTTGGAGGACATTACAGAGATAGGGAGGGGTGAGGCCATGGAGCTATTTGAAAACAAGGATCTCCAACGCACTCCTGGCTGGCCTTCCATTTTCTACCTTCTGCAAACTAGAGGTGATCCAAAACTCGGCTGTCCGTGTCCTAACTCACACCAAGTCCCGTTCACCCATCACCCCTGTGCTCGCTGACCTACATTGGCTCCCAGTCCAGCAACGCCTCGATTTTAAAATTCTCATCCTTGTTTTTAAATCCCTCCATCACTTCGCCCCTCCCTATCTCGGTAATATCCTCCAGCCCGGCAACCCTCCAAGATATCTGCACTCCTCCATTCCTGGCATCTTGAGCATCCCCGATTTTAATCGCTGCACCATTGGTGGCCGTGCCTTCAGCTTTCAAGACACTAAGCTTTAGAATTCCCTCCCCAGGCCTGTCCGCCTCTCTACATCTCTTTGCTCCTACTGACGTTCCTTAAAACCTACCTCTTTGACTAAGCTTTTGGTCATCTGCCCTAATAGTTCCTTAAGTGGTTCGGTGTCAAAATTTGTTTGATGACGCTCCTCTGAAGTGCCTTGGGGATGTTTTACTACGTAAAGGCGCCAAATAAATGCAAGATTTTGTTGTTGTTGTTAGCCAGATACTTGGCGCAGATACTAATGTGTTTTCCTCTCCGCTAAGGCGATCCACACTGGGACAGCCCGGTACCCACATCATGGGGTCGGTTTTTGACTTTTAGGCAACTGATAGGTCGGCCGGCCCTTCTGGTGGCGAAGAGGTCTCCGCCATTTTGAGGCCCCGGCCTGATTTAAATTTGACAGGCGAGCTGACAACATGCATCCCCCTGCAGCTCGGCTGGTTGAGGTCTTGAGATCTACGTTGCTGGGGGAGGGGTGTGGGGTTCATAATCGCAGAGGGCAGGGGTTCCAGGCCAGGAAAGGCCCAGATTATTGACATGGGCCCCGGAGGAGGAGGAGGCCAAAGCCTTCTGAAGAGGAGAGAAAATCGTAGGGAGTTGGGGAGGGGGGGAATAAACTCACCAGCAAAATGAGATTAATAAAGCAGTCGACCTCCGATGCGTTCGTTTTCATTCGGTATGTGAAGGTAGTGTCATTTAAAGATAAATCCAGAGCTGATGGCAACGTTATGCTTTTTTAATGGGTTGTTGGCACTTTTGTGATTTATGCTGATGTGATTTAGTCAAGCTTCCTCGGGAAACTATATAGCGTAAAGTGGCACTAACATTTGTTCAGTGGGATTCTAATGGGTAAAGGCTGCAGTTAATATACAAGTTAAAAATAGTGAGCGGCAGTATTAGTAACCCCTGGAGTTAAAACACAATGACAGAGGCACTAATAGGCAATGGTAAATGATCATGAGATTCATAGGCATAATTCTCGACTCTGTCTCCCACCCCCCTCCCCCATCGCCCCCAGCTCCGCAGGAAAGCAGCTGAGTGAGGCGAGTGCTACGAATGGAAAGTGGTCACTCATACAAAAAACTCACCAGAAGAAATGATTGACCCATCGTGGCTGACCTTACATAGAAATTACAGCACAGTATCAGGCCATTGGGCTCAACCGGTCTGTCCCGGTGGTTATTGACCACACGAGCCTCCTCCCAATCTATTTACTGCATCTTACCCTATCAACATATCCTTCTATTCATTTCTCCCTCATGAACCTATCCAGCTTCACCTTAAATGCATCTGTTATTCGCCTCAACCATTCCCTGTGGTAGTAAGTTCCACATTCTAACTACTCTCTGGGTAAAGAAGTTTCTTCTGAATTCCTTATTGGATTTATTATTAATTGGGATTAGACTGGATGACCTTTTGTTCGCCAGCATAGATACAGGTTCGACCTCCAAAATCCGGAGTTCTGGAATCCAGAATGTTCCGGAATCTGGACACCAGGCCGATCCGCGGCGGGCTCGTCCGGAAACCGGAAAATCCTCGGTGAACTGACTTCACCCCTGCCCGACTTCGTCACGACTTCACCCGCCACGACATCGCCGTGACCCCCCTCCCTCCCCTTTACCTCGGCTGCCCGACCCCACTCGGGCCAGACAAGGATCTCCTCCTCGGCGGCGGGCCCCGCCCGATCAAGTCCTCGGCGGCAGGCCCAGCTGGAACATTTCCACAGTGATGGGGCCCCACCCGGCGAACTGAACAGCTCATTGACAGGCACCCCCCCTCCCCCCCACCTGGGCTCGGGTGTTTCCGGATTCGTGACGTCAGAAAGATGTTCCAAAATCCAGCAAAACACAACATCCGGAATGGCCTCAGTCCCGAGGTTTCCAGATTCGGGACACTGCACCTGTATAATGATAAGTACTGTAGGGAATCGAATACGGCCAGGGTGATCTCCTGGACTAGTTTCAATTGCCTGGATGGGTCAGGGAGGAATTTTCCCAGATTTATTCTCCCTAAATTGGCCTGGGTTTTTATCTTGTTTTTGCCTCTTCCAGGAGATCACATGGCTCCGGTTGGGGTGGAGTGTAGAATGTTTCAGTATAATGGGTGTCGCAGTCAGGTGAGGCGGATTGGTTGGGCTGGGTGCTCTTTGCCTCTCCGTCATTGTTCATAGGTTTATATGTAACCTTCAGGGCTGCTGACCAAGGGCCATGTGGCTCTTTGTCGGCCGACGCGGACACAATGGGCCGAAATGGCCTCCTTCTGCCCTGTAAGTTTCTATGTTTCTATGTTTCTATTTGTGATGATCTTATATTGATGGCCTCTAGTTTAGAATGTTCCCAGAAGTGGAAAGATTTTTTCTACATCTACCCTATCAAACCCTTCCATAATTTTAAAGACCTCGATCAAGTCTCTTCTCAGCCTTCTTTTTTCTAGAGAAAATAGCCCCAGCCTGTTCAGCCATTCCTGATAGTTGTACCCTCTCAGTCCTGGAATAATCCTTACAAATCTTTTTTGATCTTGCTCCAATGCTTCTATATTCTTACTGTGATATGGAGACCAGACTGTGCACAGTACAGTCAGGGGAAGAAATTGCCCTCCGCCCGAAACAGGGCGAGCCTACCGTTATGTGCCATTCATTACCACCGCAGTGGATGCAGCGGTGATTAGCGCGAAATTCAGCGTCTTTGCGGTAAAAAGGAATGGAGCGGTATTGCTGGTGGGAATTGGGCTGTTTGCAGTGGTGTGGGGGCAGAGTGGCCTTAGCACCGCGGAATTCAGCCGCTGACCAATTGCTCACAACGAGGCAGCTGCTCCCTGGCCTTCTCAAAGGGGCAGGTTTTGCAGCTCGGCCCCGAGCACTGAGTTTGGTCTCTGGGGCTTGAGAGGAGATGGCTGATGCCAGACTTTTGCGGAGGGCCAACCACTTTAGCGATGTGGAGCTCGAAACCCTGCTGGAAGCTGTGGAGGGAAGGAGGCCCATTGTCAACCCTGATACAGGCCAACCCACTCGGAGTCAATGCCTGGAGAGAAATTGCTGAGGAAGTATCGGGGACCTCCATTCATCAGCACATCGCCACCCAATGCTGGAAAAGGCTCAACAATCTCATTCGAGTGATGAAAGAGAGTACATGTTTCCCCAACTCCTCACCTTCGATCTGCGAGCCTCTCCTTCATCTTCTCTTCTTTCTCAGCAACACTATATAGTCACTGAAGTACCTCATATACATGAGAACTGTATATATATGTCTGCATATTCACAATGGAGGCTCCCTTTCATGTGAGAGTGAAACCTGTTTGTAATGGACTCACACTTGCACTAATTGCCGAGGCCATGACACGAATACTCAGAAACGCTTCATTTGCTTTGCAGGCCAAGGTCTCGCACAACCGTTCCCAGCAACCGAGGACAGGTGGGGCGATGCTGAAACACAACATCTGACTGATCTAGAGGAGAGGGTGCAGCGGCTAGTGGGCATGCATGTTGACTTCCCTGTGACCACCGATCCAGCTGGGGGCAGCATGGGTCAGTGAAGGCCTTCGTCCAATGTCATCTCTCACTGAAAGTGCAATCGCCTACCTGCCAATCCTTATGCTTGTGATCAAGTTGCTTGCTGCATGGTGCAATGCACCACCTTACCCTGAGGGCCCCCCTTGTCCCATTTATGATTGTAGATGAGACCCCGAGTGTGAGCCACAGCGAGACGGACAACCTTGAGGCGACTGGCAGCCAGAGTCAGGAGGACACCCTTCAGGGCATGGCAGATCTTGCCGGTGTGTTCGATGAGGCTGAGGAAGAGGGGGACAGTGTTGACGTCACTGCTTCCTACACGCACCAGCTCAGATACTGGGACTATGCGGTTGGGTCAGTTAGATCTGGCAGAGGGGTCTGCACTGGGCGAAGCACCGGGACCTAGCAGGCTGCATCATTGGGAAGAGAAATGGGAACCTCGGGTGCCATCTCTCTGGAGGGGTGAGTGCGCACGTTAGTTCTGCTGAGGAGAACTCAGACAAGCCCATTGATATTGGGGCTTATGAACAAAGGGTGGAGGCCATGCAATCAGAGCTCTTGGCGGCAATGCAAGGGGGCCCGAGAGGCTGTCGGAGTGGTGAGGAGCGTGGAGGAGTCTGCCTCCTGCATTGTCGACACCTCTGCGCACACCATGGCGACCATAATTGCCAGTGTGCAGGCGATGATGGACTCCCAGAGTGACCGTATAGATCCAGCTGCGATAACGCATGTCATAGGTGATGTGGCAGCTGCCATTACAGCACAGGTGCAAGGGAACAAACGTCCGAGTGTTGCTTTCGATAGGATGGCTGCGGCCCTCGAAGCTCACAATGCTCTCATGCACTCTGGGCCACACAGCATCTTACTGCTGTCGTCTCTGGTGGCATCTTATGCAGTCTCAATTGGATGCCACACAAGCTCTGACTGGTGCCATCGTGGCTGGGTCAACCACGGTCCACCCCACTGACCTGTGCACCAGCAGATTGGTGGGCATGGTGCTGTGCTGCCCTGGAGGAGTGGCGTTGGCTCCTCAGACCAGGATACTGATGTGGGCTCTCTGATTCACACCTGAGACAAGACCTGTCAGTCCGCCATTGCTGCCAACCATGGCATCACCCCAGCCACTTCTGCTTGAAGGCGCAGAGGAAGATGAGACCCAGTCTGCAGCCAGTCCTTCCAGAGCCAGAGCTGGTCGAAGGCGTCCGAGAAGGATATCTGTAGCTTAAGAACATAAGAACATAAGAAATAGGAGCAGGAGTGAGCCCCTCGAGCCTGCTCCGCCATTCAATACAATCATGGCTGATCTGATCATGGACTCAGCATCACTTCCCTGCCCGCTCCCCATAACCCTTTATTCCCTATCTCTCAAAAATCTGTCTATTTCCGCCTTAAATATATTCAATGACCCAGCCTCTACAGCTCTCTGGGGCAGAGAATTCCTCAGATTTACAACCCTCTGAGAGAAGAAATTCCTCCTCATTTCAGTTTTAAATGGGCAGCCTCTTATTCTGCGACTAAGACCCCAATTTTCCCAAAGGAAAAAAAAGGCCTTAACTTACCTGGATGTCTGTTTCTTTTATGTCTCTCAGCGCTGAAAATAAAAAATCGTAGTTTCCTCACCATATGCGCATCCTCTGGTGCCGGCGCTACCCAATCCAACTCTGCAGGGCGGAGCCTCCAATGTGCAAAAAAAGACCCATCTGCACATGCGCAGTAGAAAGTATAAAAAAGCAGCACGTGTGGGGACCATTGAGAATCCATTGGTGGCAGAGGTATTTTTGCAGGTAGGAAATACAGCTTCTTTCACAAGGTGGCTGCAATGGAAGGGCTCAGAGAAGGCGAAAGGGCCATGGACGGAGAATGGGAAACCGTAAGGGTGAAGAGATTTTGCGTGGATGAGATTGAGTGCCTGGTAGACTTAACCGAGAGTACATGGAGAGTTCTTGAGAACAAGGGGAGCTTTGGAAAAAATAAGCTTAAACCGTCTGCACTCACAAAAGTTTGGGACCAGGTCACAGTCGAGTTTAATGGAATGTCCATGACCCCGAGAACCGGTGCGTAGCTGAAAAAGAAGTGGCAGGACCTCGGACAAGTAGTGACTGTAAGTAATACGTTAAACTTACATTTATTTGGGCTTTAAAATATATGTATATTTATGCGCTGCAATAAATCTGTAAATGTGATCCGTGTGCACGTGTGTGTGTGCATGTGTTTAGAAGGACTCTCTCTTAAAAAGTTCCATTTGCATCTTTGCAGAAGATGGTGCCACAGATCAACCGAGAACGGTCACAAACTGAAGGAGGTCCGCCAAGTAGGCTGCAACTAACAGCCGTGGAGCAGAGGATAGCGGCAATGATTAAATGCCCCAAGAGAAGACCAACAATCAATAAGAAGCTGGGCCTAGTTTTCTATTAGAGGGTAAGCCCTGAAAATTACACAATCTGGGTTGGCTAAATGTTACATCATGCATGTTCTTCCTACGCTTCTCCTTCCTCAATGCTGCTAACCAATCATCTATCTTTTGTTTCGCAGAGGTTGAGCATCAGGAGGAGACAGAAGGTGCACCTGAAGTTGAAGGAGAGAATGTTCAAGAAAACGCCACATCAGATATTCCAACTCAGGACAATGATGGGCCGCAAGAAGTCATAGATGACGAGATGGTCACCCTGAACTTGGAGGTGCTGAATCCCTCGAGGATTCCAAGCCCTTTCATGAGCGAATCGACCAACAGGACTTTTCTAGGTGTGACGTCTGAGGTTGCGGGTGTCACAGCAAGCCACACCTGCAAGACTTTGTAGGGAGGAGAACTCCAGACCTGATGCAGAAACATTGGACTCTGAGAACATAGGACATCCAGTGGGGATGAGCGAGGAGAACATCCAACAATCTTGATTGCTCCTGGAAGCCTTTGGTGGGTTAAGGGCAGAGTTGTGGGACGGTCATTACAGGTTGAAAGACTTTCAGGACGGTTGAATGAAGGAGTATCAGCAATAGGTGGGCTCACCTAGGGTGTCCTTAATGCAAGGAGCGCTTTCCACCCTTCACCAAATTCAAGGGTTGATCCTGAGGACGAGGTTGACTACGACGAGGAACCTGGGCATTCTACTATGACACATTTTGTCTCTGTCCCTGTTGTAGCCCAGCATCAAGAAACGCCGTGCCGGAAAAGAAACAGATTACACCTGGGGGTAAGGGGGGCAAGGAAGCAGGAGTCTGCAACTACGGGCACGCGGAGGGGTAGCGGCATCTAGCGGGGCAGGGTGGCGCACAGTGCTAAGGAAGAGGATAGATGTCTTGTTTATTTTTTGGTTGATTTCGTTGATTGCTGTTTGTAAAGTTTGCCACGGTTCTGAATAAAGTTTTTAAAGTTTTGAAGATTTAAACATAAGTAAAGTCACTCGAATTACAACTGTGCTGTACAAATGTTTAATAAACATTTTAATTTTGGACTTTTAACCTGACTCCTGCACTTCAATTTTTAATGCTGCACTAATAAATATTACAGGATAACCGGACTGAAAATGTAAAATGGCCTCACCCCTTGCAACGTATTGGTTGAAATAATACAGGGGCTGGTTCCAGTACTAAGGTGTTTATGGATCCTGCCTTGTTCTGGGTCACTGATGCATGCAACGAAGTACTATGGTGCATATATCAGTGACCCTCACCCAGTCTGGATCCATGAACAACTTAGTTTTATTGCCCACCTAAGCACTCCAACACTCCGAAACTCCATTAAAACATACATGATTTGTGGTGGGAATAGTTAGTAAACATAAGGTTATGTCCATCTAAGCACTTCAACACTCCTTTGAAATATAAAAAATTTGTGGTGGTAACATTTAATATAAATTATGAGCTAAAATTTCCCCAAAAGCCTGCCAGCACCTGATTGCTGCCCAAAAAAACGCTAAGGCTGTGAAGGTTATCGCCGGTGAAAACTTCCCCAAAATTTTTTTTTAAATCCGCCCAGCGAAAAATATGGGCCTTGCACGCCCAATCTGGGCGGAAATGTGCAATTTCGGCTAGATTGGGCGGTGACTAAAGAAAATGGGCGAAAAATGTAAAAATCTATAAAAATCTATACCGAGGCTGCGGGTTGGGCCTAATACCAATAAAAGAATAAAAATAATTGTTTAAAAAACCGAACTAAAATATCCAAAAAACATTCCAAGACATTTTTTAATTAAATCATCCCAACAGATTTTGAAAATAAATAGTAAAAAAAACAATCACTTACCTTTTTCTTGCAGACCTACTCACCTCCCGCCCAGCTCCGCTGATCCTCATGGACGGTTTAAAAAAAATGTTATACTTACCTATGGATCCCCGCTCAGCCAAAAATGGCGCCAGGGCGATCTGTGGACGGAGCACGCCGGTGGTCGGCTCCGCAGCGGGATTTCGAAACCGCCGGTGTGCCTCAGCTGGGGAATTTTTCGCCGACCCGGTTCTTGCCCGAAACGGCCAATACCGCCGAGAAACTAATCCCACCACAAATCTTTTAGGTTTTTATGGAGTGAGGGAGTGCAAATTCTAGCCCTATATATTTTCCACTTAATCACTACAACACTACACAAAAACCTAAAAGATTTGTGGTGGGATTTGTTTTTTTTCAATGTAATATTCCACCTGTAATAGAGATCACTGCTGCTTTCCTTTGAGCCTGGAGTGTCTTGCACTGTCCTTTGTGTGCTGTATGAGCCTAGTTGCCTACGGCGAGATGTTGGCCGCAGGCTCGGTGCTGAGTGGCACCCTTGATGGTAGGTGGTCCGAGGCTTGGTTAGGGGCAGGCATTGGGAGGGACAGTGGCCCACTGGGGTTCAGAGTGGGAGGTCAGGGGGGTCACAGCCTTGGTACTCACCACATGCTGGAGGAGGAGAGGAGGCCAGATCTCCAATGGGGAAGGAGAGCTCCAGTTGTCGCTGAAGGAGGAGGGGAGGCCAGCGATAGGCAGTGAGTACGGTGCACTGGGATGGAGGAAGGAAAAGTAAATTGTTGTCCATCTCAGAAAGAGTGATTGAGGTCCTGGATAGTGGTGTGAGAATTGGTGAATAGGGAGATGTTGCATCTCCTGCGCTTGAATGGAAAGGTGCTGGGAAAGGAGAGCATGGATAGAAGATTGGCTAACAAACAGAAAACAGAGAGTCGGGATAAATGGTTCATTCTCTGGTTGGCAATCAGTAATGAGTGGGGTGCCGCAGGGATCAGTGCTGGGACCCCAACTATTTACAATCTATATTAACGACTTGTAAGAAGGGACTGAGTGTACCGTAGCCAAGTTTGCTGATGATACAAAGATGGGAGGAAAAGCAATGTGTGAGGAGGACATAAAAAATCTGCAAAAGGACATAGACAGGCTAAGTGAGTGGGCAAAAATTTGGCAGATGAAGTATAATGTTGGAAAGTGTGAGGTCATTCACTTTGGCAGAAAAAAATCAAAGAGCAAGTTATTATTCAAATGGAGAAAGATTGCAAAGTGCTGCAGTACAGCGGGGCCTGGGGGGTACGTGTGCATGAAACACAGAAGGATAGTATGCAGGTACCGCAAGTGATCAGGAAGACCAATGGAATCTCGGCCTTTATTGCAAAGGGGATGGGATATAAAAGCAGGGAAGTCTTGTTACAGCTGTACAGGGTATTGGTGAGGCCACACCTGGAATACTGCATGCAGTTTTGGTTTCCATATTTACAAAGGGATGTGCTTGCTTTGGAGGCAGTTCAGAGAAGGTTCACTAGGTTGATTCTGGGGATGAGGGGGTTGGCTTATGAGGAAAGGTTGAGTAGGTTGGGCCTCTAATCATTGGAATTCAGAAGAATGAGAGGTGGTCTTATCGAAACATATAAGATTATGAGGGGGTTTAACAAGCTGGATGCAGAGAGGATGTTTCCACTGATAGGGGAGACTAGAACTAGAGGGCATGATCTTAGAATAAGGGGCCGCCCATTTAGAACTAAGATGAGGAGAAATTTCTTCTCTGAGGGTTGTGAATCTGTGAAATTCGCTGTGGAAGCTGGGACATTGAATAAATTTACGACAGAAATAGACAGTTTCTTAACCGATAAGGGAATAAGGGGTTATGGGGAGCAGGCAGGGAAGTGGAGCTGAGTCCATGATCAGATCAGCCATGATCATATTGAATGGCGGAGCAGGCTCGAGGGGCCGTATGGCCTACACCTGCTACTATTTCTTATGTTCTTATGTTCTTCGGCCTGGGCTAGCAGCAGGCCGCGTGGGAGTAGGACCTTGGGCCTGGGCTAGCAGTGGGTCGCGTGGGAGTAGGACCTTGAGCCTGGGCTAGCAGTGAGCCGCGTGGGAGTGGGACCTTGGGCCTGGGCTAGCAGTGAGCAGTGTGGGAGGGGGACCTTGGGCCTGGGCTAGCAGTGAGCAGTGTGGGAGGGGGACCTTGGGCCTGGGCTAGCAGTGGGCCGCGTGGGAGTAGGACCTTGGGCCTGGGCTAGCAGTGAGCCGTGTGGGAGGGGGACCTTGGGCCTGGGCTAGCAGTGAGCCACGTGGGAGTGGGACCTTGGGCCTGGACTAGCAGTGAACAGTGTGGGAGGGGGACCTTGGGCCTGGGCTAGCAGTGAGCAGTGTGGGAGGGGGACCTGGGGCCTGGGCTAGCAGTGAGAACCGTGGGAGGGGGACCTTGGGCCTGGGCTAGTAGTGAGCCGCATGGGAGGGGGACCTTGGGCCTGGGCGAGCAGTGAGCAGTGTGGGAGGGGGACCTTGGGCCTGGGCTAGCAGTGAGCAGTGTGGGAGGGGGACCTGGGGCCTGGGCTAGCAGTGAGAACTGTGGGAGGGGGACCTTGGGCCTGGGCGAGCAGTGAGCAGTGTGGGAGGGGGACCTTGGGCCTGGGCTAGCAGTGAGCAGTGTGGGAGGGGGACCTGGGGCCTGGGCTAGCAGTGAGAACTGTGGGAGGGGGACCTTGGGCCTGGGCTAGCAGTGAGCAGTGTGGGAGGGGGACCTTGGGCCTAGGCTAGCAGTGGGCACCGTGGGAGGGGGACCTTGGGTCTGGGCTAGCAGTGGGCTGTGTGGGAGGGGGACCTTGGGTCTGGGCTAGCAGCGGCTGCATTTGACATCCAGGAGAGTGGGGAGAAGGCAACAATGCATCCCAGAAGAAGAAGAGGCTTGGTATGCTGATTATAAATTTTTGCAACTTTTTAATGTTTTCCTTGAACTATTTGGATTATTTTGGGTCGTGAGGACATCGATGGAAAAAGTAAGGAGTTTTTTTTTTGCTATCATTGTTTTTCATCGCAGGAACATCAGTATGGGTAAGTTTTTATTTATTTTATATTTATACCTGTTTATAGTTTAACTTTGGTGTTTAACTTACCTTAAAGTTTAATTGTAAGCTAAATGGAAGTCTCTTCGGCCGGGGATAGGAGCGGGCCAACCCGGATTCTCTAACTGCAGGTAAGGGTTTTCCCTACGGTGTTTCTAGGGTCTCTGCACCGGTTTTAAAAATGTTGTTGGTGGGGAAAGTTTGCCTTATGTAAATAAATGGCGTGGAACCTTTGTTTATAAGTAAACCAGCGCCAGAATGTTTGGCGCCAAACATTCTGGCACTGGTAGTAGACACCGGCACCCCGACACTGGGGAATCTTTGGACTGAGCTTCAGCGCCAAAAAATTCACTGGTCTCCAAAAAACCGATGCCTCGTGAGGGGCGAAATTGGGGCTTAGATCTCCTAGTTTTAGTTTCCCCTATGAGTGGAAATATCCTTTCTGCATCCACCTTGTTGAGCCCCCTCATTATCTTAGATGTTTCAATCAGATCACCTCTCATTCTTCTGAACTTCAATGTGTTTAGGCCCAACCTCCTCAACCTATTTTCATAAGTCAACCCCCTCATCACCAGAATCAACCTAGTGAACCTTCTCTGAACAGCCTCCAATGCGAGTATGTCCTTTCTTAAATACGGAGACCAAAACTGTAGACAGTACTCCAGGTGTGGCCTCACCAATACCCTGTACAGTTGTAGCAGGACTTCCCTACTTTTATACTCTATCCCCCTTGCAATAAAGGCCAACATTCCATTTGCCATCCTGATTACTTGCTGTACCTGCATACTAACCTTTTGTGTTTCATTTACAAGGACCCCCAGGTCCCTCTTTACTGCAGCACTTTGCAATTTTTCTCCATTTAAATTATAATTTGCTTTTCTATTTTTACTGCCAAAGTGGATAACCTCACACTTTCCCACATTATCCTCCATCTCCTTCTACACCTGAAACACAGCAGCCCTCCCAGAGCCATGAAGCAACTACAGGCGAGACACTGCGACATAGTGCAAGAGGAGGCAAAAGACTGATAATTAATCATGTGTATGTATAGGTCTCTCATTTAACTGTGGGGAATTCTGTGTGAGAGGGCTCGTAGGTTTGCCCATGCAGTTGCATAGATGAAGGCCCATTAGCTTATCGGACACATGCAGCAATGAGAAAGCTTTGTGCTTCCCTTGCAGGATCACCATGGCGACGACGACTCCTGCGTGGCTGGCCACATGCATCTTGGTCCTGCTCGTCCTCATGCTCCGCCTCCTCCTCCTCCTGCTGCACCTCATGCGCTTTGTGTTCCTGCGCCTCCTCCTCCTCCTCCTCAGCTGGCACTGCTGCCTCGTCCTCCAATAGCTGCGCCCTCATGATGGCCAGGTTGTGGAGCATGCAGTATACAATGACGAATATGGAGACTCGCTCAGGCGATTACTGCAGCACACCCCCTGAGCGATCCAGGCAACGGAACCTCTGTTTCAAGATTCGATGGTGTGCTCGATGATGGACCTGGTGGCCCAATGACTGTACGCATGCTGTGCAGCAGTCCTGGAGTTGCGAAGGGGAGTCAGCAGCCAAGTGCACAGTGGGTAGCCCTTATCTCCGAGGAGCCAGCAGCGATCTTGATTCGGCCCCGTAAAGACGCCTGGCACAGTATGAAAGAATCGTGGCTGCTGCCAGGATACCGGGCATCAACGGCCATGATTTTATGGCTGTGGTTGCACACCAGCTGCACATTGAGGGAGAGGTATCCCTTGCGGCTTCGGAACATCTCGGGAGTGTTTTGGGGTGCCCTCAGTGCGACATGGGTGCAGTGAATGACCCCCGAACCCTGGGGAAGCCTGCACTGTGCAGGAATCCAGTCTGCTGCTCCAACTGATTCTCCCTGCTCATCAGGAAGGAGATGAGTCGCTCCTCCTCTTATAGAGAGCATCTGTGACCTCACGTATGGATGTATGAATGGCAAACTGCGAGATGTTGGAGATGTCTGCTGTTGCAGCTTGGAAGGATCCAGTGGCATAAAAGTTGAGGGCAATTGTAACCTTGGATGCAACGTTCAGGGCTGTCCTCATCCGTGTTTGCGGCTGTAAGTCTGGCTGCAGGAGATTGCAGAGTTCCATGACGACGTCCTTGTGGAATCGCAGTCTATGGAGACACGGGTCATCAGATAGGTCCCAGTACGAGAACTGCTGTGGGTAGACCCTTTGCCAATAGTGCCTTCTGTCACTACGTCTGTGCAAGCGTCTCCTCTCTCAGCTGTGCCATTGGCTCTCCCTCCTGATCTAGTTGATCGTATGCCCCTGCAGGCTGCTGCTGGCCTGCTGGCCCAGCATCTGGTGCGGGGAGTCCACGTACCTTATCCTCCTCTTGACGGCACTCCATTGCTAAGGCCCTTCCTGTTGCAGCTCTCGGCTGACCTCTCTCACCATCTCCCTGACCCTCTCCATGCTGGGCCACCATGATTGCTGCCCACTGCCTCTGCAGCCCTTGGACCCGATGCCACCTCCCTGGCACATCCAATATGCAGGAGGCGTTGGCCTGCCAGCACTGTCCCCCTTTCCACCCCCCGCCCCAAGCCCAGCCTCCTCAATCACGGCTCACTGTTGTGGAGTTGGAAGAGCCTGGAGCAGTGCCAATCAAGCGTGCTGTCAGCAAGGCTACTCGCAATGCTTTCAATAGTCAGAGAAAAAGTCTGCTAAGCCCAAGACACCTTTAAACACTGCTGGGGGTCTTCAGCAAGCACTGTGTACCGACACAAAAACCCAACGTCCGCACCGCCAGGCGGCCACAGGACTTTTTCAGCTGAATGTGGCTTCCGGGGCGAGTCCTCACAGGGCCCGCTCGGATGATGCACTTAAGGAGGCTTCGGCAACAGCGGGGCGGAGGTGGGCGGGGATCGGGACGGATTTGCTCACCGCCGGAAAAACACATGAGGGCAATTGCGCGAACGATGGCCATTGCGCAGAAACTCGGTGGCTATTCCTCTCCGAGCTCGGGCCGCTGAATTACGCCGGCCAGAGGTCTTAATGAAAGGGGCAATTTCTGCCTCTAGATATTCGCATGCTCTTCTGGCCAGCCTCACATCTCCCACCCTCTGTAAACATGCACCCATCCCAAACTCTGCTACTCATATCCTAAATCTCAACAAGTCCTGCTCACCCATCCCCTTGTGCTCGCTCACCTACATTGGCTCCTAGTCCAGCAATGCCTCTATTTCAAAATTCTCATCCTAGTTTACAAACCCCTCCATGGACTCGCTCCTCCCTATCTCCATTATTTCCACCAGCCCTACAACGCTCCGAAATATCTGCGCTCCTCCAATTCTGGCCACTTGCTCATCCTCGATTTCCATCGCTCCACCATTGGCGGCCGTGCCTTCAGCTGCCTCAGCCCTAAACTCTGGAATTTCCTCCCTTAAATTCTCCGCTTCTCTAACTCTCTCTCCTCTAAAAACCCTCCTTGAAACTGACCTCTTTGGCCAAGCTTTTGGTCACTTCTCCTAATATATTCTTCAGTGGCTCAGTGTCCAATTTTGTTTGCTAATGCTCCAGTGAAGTGCTTTGGGATGATTTACTACGTTAAAGGTGCTATATAAATGCAAGTTATTGTTATTACCCAGTTCATGACTCTGATTGTTATCCGGCTGGATGAGCTTGCATGTGTATTCTGGGTGAGGACTTCATATCTGAGTTGCCCATCAACATGCTCTGCTGAGGCATGCGTGCGAAGAATGGGTATATGGATGAGGAACTAATGTCTCTGCATCAGTCACCGCCTTCTGGGAAGGAGGAAGGCGAGCCAGTGGAGGCGACGTTCAGGTTGGTCGCTGTATGGGCACGGTATTGGTGTTGCTCCTCATGCCTACGCCTAACACGGCAGTCGGGAGACCCAAACCACCTTCAGGCTTGGGCTACATTAGCATTATCTTGGTGAACTACGGGCTCCAAATGGGCAGCTCGCCGGTTTTGTCAGAAGGTAAATCGGCCCATTACTTTTCATAGCTGGTCAGTAGGTAAGGCCTGTTGGAGGGGAGATGGCGGATGCCAGGTTGGAGAAAATGGGCGGCAGTGGGGCAGAAGATTTTTGTGAGATTCGGAAAAACAGTCCTGCTCCTCCTGGTTCCACAAAACCTTCAAAATAACCTAAAAAGTTACCTTTTGGGCGAGGCCTGCAGTGGTCCCTTTAAGGATGGCTGGAGAAATGGGACTGCTATGCAGCATACATGCTCACCCATTTCTCCTTGAAAGAAAGACTTGGATTTATATAGCGCCTTTCACAACCTCAGGACATCCAAAGCACTTTACAACCAATGAAGTACTTTTGGAGTGTAGTCATTGTTGTAATGTAGGAAATGCAGCAGTCAATTTTTGCGCAGCAAGCTCCCACAAATACTAATATGATAATGACCAGATAATCTGTTTTTGTTATGTTGATTGAGGAATAAATATTGGCCTGGATAACTCTCCTGCTCTTCTTTGAAATAGTGCCATGGGATCTTTTACGTCCACCTGAGAGAGCAGATGGGGCCTCGGTTTAACGTCTCATCAGAAATACGGCACCTCTGACAGTGCAGCACTCCCTCATGGAATGTTAGCCTAGATTTACGTGCTCAAGTCCGTGAAGTGGGACTTGATCCCACAACCTTCTGACTCATGGGCGAGAGTGCTACCCACTGAGCCACTGAGTTTCAATAAGGGTCTTAGAACAGGCGTAGGACCTGTTTGTGCTGGCTGCCCATTTATAGGCTTGCTTGAAAGTTGCTTCAGGCAGGCAAACTGGCACACAGAGTTCTCGGTGACCTTCGACTGCCGGCCGGCCATTTTGCAGGCGAGAATTAGGCAGCCAACAGTTGACCGTTTCCCGTAGTGTCACAGGACCATTTTAGTCATGATGTAGAAATGTGCGACATTTGCCAAGATCCAATAGATTCTGGGCTTAATCCTTGGCTTGTTAATATCTGGGTGTACCTCCTGCCTCTAAACTGTAGTCAAAATACTGATACTTGTAACAAATCACACAGCACAGCTTCCAGGACATCTTTAACATTGCTACATTTCTGAGCCAGAGAATTGCTCTTGGCCAGCAGAAGAGCCAACTACATTTAAATGATCACATTCTGTACTTCGCTGGTGCTTTGTATTTTCTCTCATTTTGTTAACAATGTGTCGTTAAGATTTTCTGTAATAGGCAGTGATGGTCTGTAATAGGCAGTGATGGTCCGTGATAGTCCGTGATGGTCCATGATGGGCTGTGATGGTCCGTGATGGGCAGTGATAGTCCGTGATGATCCGTGATAGTCGATGATGGTCCGTGATGGTCTGTGATGGGCAGTGATGGTCCGTGATGGTCCGTGATGGTCTGTGATGGGCAGTGATGGGCAGTGATCACCTTCTGTAATGGAAAATGGTACTTGTATCACATCCCAAAAAGCACTTAAATTTTAATGCAATGTTTACCAAGTTGAAACTGTTCAGTATCAAGAAAGATATTCTGTATTTGTTACATTCTGCCCTTTACCACCATCAACAACATCTGTCATAATCACTGTAGGAGCAGCATTGCACGAGTTGAATTACTGTTGGTGTTAAGATGCAGATCAGAATATTAAGTATTAACTCACGTCAGCATTTTTTATATAATATGATGTAATACACAGATTTAATAATGTAAATTCAGTGTTAGTAATGTATCGTTCGATGTTTCTGTATATAAATCAAACCAGATCCCATCATCCTTTTTTGTTTATCACAATTGGAAATAATTCTCCTTTATTTCCCATTTGGGAGCTGTGACTCAATGTGAAAAAAGAGAGAGTACGTTTTTATAGTGCCTTGTCACATCCCAAAGTTCTTCACATCCAATCGAATGCTTTTGAAGTGGAGTCACTGTTGCTTTCTGGACAAATACAGCAGCCCGGTTGCACACAGCAAATGAGAAGGGTGGCCAGCAAGTCAGCTTTTGAAGGTGTGGAGGTTTGGACAGGATAACACCCTAGATTTTTAAATATATCCACCAAAGAAGGTAGATAGAGCTTCAGTTTAACGTTTCACCTGAAAGACAGAGGTTGCTCCCTCAGTAATGCACTGAAGTCTTGGATTGGGGCTTGAACCCACACGCTTGTGTCTCAGAGGTAAGAGCAATGCCAGCAGAGCCAAACCGACTCATTCTACCAAACAGGAGGCACAGCGAGAGTGGGACCAGCGACCGAGAGTGGCGGGGATAAAAGGAGCGGGGGTTGAGAGAGAGAGAGAGAGCAGGATCGAGAGCGGAACCTGCGACTGAGAGCAGCGAGGATAAAAGGAGTGGGAACAGAGAGAGAGAGAAGAGCGGGACCAGAGACTGAGAGCGACAAGGATAAAAGGAGCAGGAGCGGAGAGATAGACAGCAAGGATAACCAAGAATGTTGTCACAGGACACATGGTAGGTGATTGGTTGGTGAGTATTTTTGCTTTTTATGCTGGCTCAGTATTTACAATAAGAGCTGGGAAACTATAACTATTACTTTATTGAATCAATAACTTAAACTAGATAAACTAATTATTTAATAAAACTAAAAATATCGAGTGAATAAAAACCTTAAATCGTTCAATATATACGATTAGATCGGGCTGGCAGCACGGGGGGTGTGTCACAACTGCAGCATGTGGGAGTTGGTGGAGAGTAGTGAGATCCCAAGCAACCTCACCTGCAGTAAGTGTCTGCAACTCGAGGAACTTCGGCTCTGAATTGTTGAACTGGAGCCCGAGGAACAGACATTCTGATGCATTAGGGACCAGTGTCCTGTTGAATCGAATAACTAGGGCTGTAGATAGGGCTTTAAACTAAAAAGTGGGGGGAGGTTTCAGGTGAGGGGAAATTTATAAATCTAAAGAGAAAAGTCAAGGCCATAGAGCAGTGTAGCGATTTGGGGTAAAAATGAGCAGAGTGTGACAGGAAAGGAAAGGGAGTTTAACGGTAAAAGTGCATCAGTGAATAAGACCAAATCAAGGAAAAATGATAAAAAGTTCAAATGAAAGGCCCTTTATCCGAATGCACGAAGCATTCGTAACAAGATGCACAGATGAATACCACAAATAGAGATGTGGTTGCGTGTGATCAAGGTTAGGAATTAAATATTCCAGGGTACTTGACGTTTTGAAAAGACAGTCAAAATGGAAAAGGAGTGGGTATCCCTGATGATACAGGGTGACATAAGGACAAGTGTGAGGAAGGATCTTGGCTCGGAAGATCAGGAAGTAGAATCAGTCTGGGTAGAGATAAGGAATGACAAGGGGCAGAAAACACGGGTGGGAGAAGTCTAACAGCAGCTATATCATTGGACAGGACATTATTCAATAAATAATGGGAGCTTGTAACAAAGGTAATGCAACAATCAAGGGGTCTTCAATCTGCATATATTTTGGACAAAACAAATTGGCAAAAGTAGTTTGTAGGACGCGTTCATGGAATGCATTCGAGATAGTTTTCTCGAACAATATGTTGTGGAACCAACCAGGGAACAGGCTACTTTAGATCTTATTCTATGTAATAAGGCAGGGTTAATTAGTAATCCCATAGTAAGAGATCTTCTGGGGAAGAGTGGTCATAATATGATAGAATTTCATATTGAGTTCAAGAGTGATGTGCTTAAAATTAGAGTGTTAAACTTCAATAAAGCCAGTAAGTAGGTATAAGGGGCGAGTTGGCTAAGGTAGAGTTGGAAATTAGATAAAAAGGTATAATGGTATATAAGCAATGGCAAACATTTAAATAAATATTTCATAACTTTCAATGAATATACATTGCATTTAGAAATAAAAACGCCACGGGAAAAGTAGTCTGTGGCTAATTAAGGGGCTTATGGATAGTGTTAGATTAAATGAAGAGGCTTATAATTTTGCCAATAATACACCTAAAGATTGAGAGAGCTTTAGAAACCAGCAATGGATGACCAAATAATTGATACAGATGGAGAAAATAAATCATGTGAATAAACTAGCAAGAAATCTAAAAACAGATTGTAAGAGCTTCTAAATGTATATACAGAAGGAAGAGAGTAGCAAAAGTAAGCATGGGTCTCTTAGAGGCTGAGACAGGAGAAATTATAATGGGGAATACAGAAATGGCAGAGATGTTAAACAAATATTTTGTATCTGCCATCACAAAAAACATACCAGAAATAGGAGGGAACCAAGGGGCTCGTGAGAGTGAGGAACTTAAAGTAATTAATATGAGTAAAGAAAAGGTGCTGTGAAATTAATGGGACTAAAAGTCAACAAATCCCTGGACCCGACGGCCTACATCCAAGGGTTCTAAAAGATGTGGCTGCAGAGATAGTGGATGTGATCTTCCAAAATTCCCGTGATTCTGGCACAGTCCCAGTGGATTGGAAGGTACCCTGCTATTCAAGAAAAAAATGAAGAGAAAAAAACAGAGAACTGCAGGCCAGTTAGCCTGTCACCAGCAGTTGGGAAAATGCTGGAAGACCTTATTGAGGAAGTGGCAACAGGGCACTTAGAAAATCAAATATGATTAGCCAGCGATTTATGGAAGGGAAATCGTGTTTGCAAGATCTATTCGTCCGGAATTTTCCGGGGTGTCAGTGGGCGAGATTGGTAGTGGGTCGAGTGGGAAAGTGTTTTTTTTTTAACAGCGGGTCGGGAACTGGCTGTAAACCCAGCACAACGTGCCTTTTCCAATGTCAGGTCAGCATCCACATGCAGCTGAGCATAAGAACATAAGAACATAAGAACATAAGAAATAGGAGCAGGAGTAGGCCATACGGCCTCTCGAGCCTGCTCCGCCATTTAATACGATCATGGCTGATCTGATCATTGACTCAGGTCCACTACCCTGCCAGCTCCCCATAACCACTTATTCCTTTATCGGTTAAGAAACTTTCTATTTCTATCTTAAACTTATTCAATGTCCCAGATTCCACAGCTCTCTGAGGCAGCGAATTCCACAGATTTACAACCCTCAAGAGAAGAAATTTCTCCTCATCTCAGTTTTAAATGGACGGCCCCTTGAACACAGCTAGGAGTCTCCTTCATCCTCCGACAAGGAGTCTCCACTGCTGTCCCTGCCTCCAACATCTGCTGTTGCTCACTTGTGCTGTGTGAGACACAAGGTGACACGATTTATCTCATGAGGGACCCATTGAGGTGCGGGTCTCTGCGCTGGTGCTGGGTGCACGTCTATCTGATGCCGCTCCGCCCTCAGAGCCTGGAGGCTCCTCTGAGGAATCGTCTTCCTCTTGGGTCTCAAAAGTGTGGGGACCGGGGGGTGCGGGGGGTGAGCTCTTGATGGACTTGTGGGAGAGTCCAGTCCTGAACTCCAGGGGTGGAAGATGCCTGTATGTGGATTTTGTTAAGGTGTGGTGACCATTGCACATCAGCCACCACATGGACTCGGCAGAGCTAGGCCTTTATCCGTGGCAAGGGTTAACCAAGACGACTGGAGACTTGCTCTGCTGTACGGACCTAGTGCGCACACATATCGCAGTGTACGGGGCCCCTGGGCTCTCGGCTCTTCTGGGCCCCATACCCTCATTTTCCACATCTCTGCCACGACCTTCCCGCTCCTCCGCTGTGCCTGGGCCCCCCCCCGATGTTCCTGCCCAAGCTCTAACCTGGGCCTTGATGACGTCATCCAGTTGCCCACCTCAAAGCCGTCGCACACTTGGGACGACTCGCGCTGGAAGCTGCAGTGGCATGCTCCGGCTCTTTATCCTCCCGACCTGCAGTGATACAGGCGAGTGATGAACGCTGTGTAGCTGAAAGGAAACTGATTCTGTCACCAGGTTGTGGTGCTGCGCCCCTTTCTCCATCCCCCACATCCGTCTGCTCCCCTGCTCCTGAGATCTCCAGGGCATTCTCCTCTGCAATCGTTAATGTGACCAATTGTGGAGGGCCTCTTCCTGTTCTTTGTCTCGCTCTGTTATTGTGGGCTCGCTTCTGCCCCCCAACCAAGCCTCGGGCCACCTACCATCAATGGCACTACTCGGCGCCGAGCCTGCAGCCAACACCTTACCGTAGGCGATTAGGCTTATACAGCAGGGCCTGGTCGCCAGTCGTCTTGGACCCCCTTGCCACTGGATCAAGCAAGACCTTGCTCAGTTAAGCCCGTGCGGTTGCTGGTCTGCAGCGGCCACCCCACGTTAAAAGAACTCACGCTCAGGCATCTTCCACTTCGTTAATATGAAGATCGGAATCTAGAACGTCAGGACCCTCATGGACAATTCCAACAGCAACAGGCCGGAACGCCGCACCACCATAGTTGCCTGGGAATTTAGACATTTTGACATCGACATCGCCGCCCTAAGTGAGACCCGGCAGGCAGGGGAAGGCCAGCTCAAGGAACAAGGTGGAGGTTATACCTTTTTCTGGAAAGGAAAACCAGAGGAAGAACGTCGCCTTCATGGAGTCGGCTTTGCCGTCAAAAATGAGGTGGTCAACTGCCTCAAAGACTCCCCCTGCGGGGTTAACGAACGCCTCATGACTCTTCGTCTTACCCTATCCCGGAACCAATGCGCCACAGTCATCAGTGCATAAGCCCCAACACTCGATGCAATGGATGAGGCAAAAGAGGGTTTTTATTCCAACCTTGAGACATCCCTGTTCCGCGTCCCCACAGGTGACAAATTGATCCTCCTAGGTGACTTTAATGCCAGGGCCGGCAAAGACACAGCCCTCTGGGGAGGCGTGATTGGCAGAGAGGGGGTAAGGAAAGCCAACTCCAACAGTATCCTACTCCTGACAAAAGTCTAGAACATGAACTCCTCATCACCAACACCCTGTTCCGCCAGAGGGACAAATACAAGACATCGTGGCAAATGCTGGGGCACTTAAAGACCCAGCTAAGAGAGCCCAATACAGCCAGCACCTCACAGCCAATCTGGTGTGCCTTGATAACCCTGAGATGCTCAATGCCCATAGTGCTGCGTCTGCCCTCCAAACCTCTATAACCAGTGCCTGTGAAGAGACACTTGGTCACTCAATCAGAAAACACTAGGACTGGTTTGATGAGAATGATCAGGAGATCCAAGAACTATTAGATCGCAAGCAGAAAGCATTTCTGAGCCTCAAGCAACAACCCAACTCGGGAGCAGCAAAGCAACATTACAGACGGCTCAAGGCTGAGGTCCAACAAAAAACCCGGGATCTAAAGCACAGGTGGTGGATGGAGAAAGCACAGGAGATACAACAACTGGCTGACAGCCACGATATGTGTGGATTCTTCATTGCAGTCAAGATCACCTACGGTCCAAACTCCCAAGGCCCCACTCCTGGCCAGGAACAGGGAAACACTCATCAAGGACACCGAGGCTGTCAGGGCCCGCTGGAAGAAGCACTTCGAAGATCTCCTCTGTTGTATATCTGTAACACATGCACTCCCATGTTCCGCCATCAGGGAGTGCATCCCCTGAAGTCCCAAGGGATCCCAGCATCCCTTGGGAGTACTATATATAAGCCAGCCCCAAAGGCCTGTTCCTCACTCTGGAGTGTCTTAATAAAGATTGAGGTAACTGTTACTTTAACCTCCCTGTGTGCAGTCACATCTGTGTTAGGAACACAATAACTTGTGACGAGTATACGAATCCAACACAAAGATACAGCAAACTGTGGGCATCCTGGAGAAGTTCTTGGAGGGTGAGGACTGGGAAACCTATGTCGAACGGCTAGACCAGTACTTTATAGCCAACGAACTGGACGGTTAAGGAAGCGCTGCGGTTAAGGAAGCGCTGCAAAAAGGAGAGCAGTCCTCCTCACGGTCTGTGGGGCACCGACCTACAGCCTCATGAAGAATCTTCTGGCTCCGGTGAAACCCACAGTTAAGTCGTATGAGGAGCTTTGTACACTGGTTCGGTAGCATCTTAACCCAAGGGAGAGCGTGCTGATGGCGAAGTATCAGTACGACACGTGCCAGCGTTCTGAAGGTCAGGTAATGGCGAGCTACGTCACTGAGCTAAGGCGACTTGCAGGACAATGTGAGTTTGATGGCGACCTGGAGCAAATGCTCAGAGACTTTTTTGTACTGGGCATTGGCCACGAGACCATCCTACGAAAACTTTTGACTGTAGAGACACCGACCCTCAGTAAGGTCATTGCGATAGCACAGGCGTTTATGTCCACCAGTGATAACACCAAACAAATCTCTCAGCACACAAGTGCTAGCAATGTTCATAAATTAACTGGAACTGAGTTTGCGAGCAGAAATGTACAGGGCAGAAACCACGAGTCTGCAACAGCCAACAGGCTTCAGGTGACCCAGATGACTCAGAGTCCACAACAAAGGATGAATGCAAGGCAATTCACACCTTGTTGGCATTGTGGAGGCTTCAATTAAGCCTATTCATGCCGCTTCAAAGGGTATGTTTGCAAGAGCTGTGGAACAATGGGGCACCTCCAACGAGCTTGCAGATGAGCTGCAAGCTCTGCAAAACTTGCTAACCTCCACGCGGCAGAGGAAGATCGGTCCATGGTGGATCAAAGCAATTTCGAGCCTCAGAAAGAGGAGACAGATGCTGAAGTACATGGGGTGCACAAATTTTTGACGAAATGTCCACCTATAATGCTAAATGAAAAATTGAATGCCTTACCCGTAGCCATGGAACTGGACACTGGCGCGAGTCAATCCATCATGAGTAAAAAGATGTTTGAGAGACTGTGGTGCAACAAGGCACTCAGACCAGCCCTGAGCCCCATCCACACGAAACTGAGAAAGTACACCAAAGAGCTTATCACCGTCCTGGGCAGCACAATGGTCAAGGTCACCTATGAGGAAACGGTGCACAAACTGCCACTCTGGATTGTCCCGGGCGATGGCTCCACACTGCTTGGAAGGAGCTGGCTGGGCAAAATCCGCTGGAACTGGGATGACATCCGAGCGCTATCACATGTTGAGGAGGCCTCATGTACCCAGGTTCTTAACAAATTTCCTTCCCTTTTTGAGCCAGGCATTGGAAATTTTTCCGGGGCGAAGGTGCGGATCCACTTGGTCCCAGAGGCACGACCCATTCACCAAAAGGCTCGCGCGGTACCTCACATGATGAGGGAGAGAATGGAAATCGAGCTGGACAGGCTGCAATGTGAGGGCATCATCTCCCCAGTGAAATTCAGCGAATGGGCCAGCCCGATTGTTCCAGTACTCAAAAGTGATGGCACGGTCAGGATTTGCGGCGATTATAAAGTAACTATTAATCGTTTCTCGCTGCAGGACCAATACCCGCTACCTAAGGCAGACGACCTATTTGCGAAGCTGGCAGGAGGCAAGACCTTCACCAAGCTCAACCTGACTTCGGCCTACATGACGCAGGAGCTGGAGGAGTCTTCGAAGGGCCTCACCTGCATCAATACGCACAAGGGACTGTTCATCTACAACAGATGCCCGTTTGGAATTCGGTCGGCTGCAGCGATCTTCCAGAGAAACATGGAGAGCCTACTCAAGTCAGTACCACGCATGGTGGTTTTTCAGGATGACATATTGGTCACAGGTCGGGTCACCACCGAGCACCTACAAAACCTGGAGGAGGTCCTCCAGCGACTGGATTGCGTAGGGCTGTGGCTGAAGAGGTCGAAATGCGTCTTCACGGCAACAGAAGTAGAGTTTCTGGGGAAAAAGATCACGGCAGATAGCATTTGGCCCACAGACGCCAAGACAGAAGCTATCAGGAACGCGCCCAGGCCACAGAATGTCACGGAGCTGCGATCGTTCCTCGGACACCTCAACTATTTTGGTAACTTCCTACCAGGTTTAAGCACCCTTTTAGAGCCCCTACATGTGTTACTGCGTAAAGGTGAGAACTGGGTATGGGGAAAAAAACAAGTAATTATTTTTGAGAAAGCCAGAAACATTTTATGCTCCAACAAGCTGCTTGTATTGGATAACCCGTGTAAAACACTTATGCTGGCATGTGATGCATCGTCGTACGGAGTTGGGTGTGCATTACAACAAGCTAACGTTGTGGGGAAGTTGTAACCTGTTGCCTATGCCTCCAGGAGCTTGTCTAAGGCCGAGAAGGCCTACAGCATGATTGAGAAAGAGGCATTAGCGTATGTGTTCGGGGTGAAGAAAATGCATCAGTACCTGTTTGGCCTCAAATTTGTGCTGGAAACAGATCACATGTCCCTCATATCCCTGTTTGCTGAAAACAAGGGGTTAAATACTAATGCCTCAGCCCGCATACAAAGGTGGGCACTCACACTATCAGAGTATAACTATACCATCCGCCACAGGCCAGGCACCGAGAACTGTGCGGATGCTCTCAGTCGGCTACCATTACCCACCACGGGGTTGGAAATGGCGCAGCCTGCAAACTTGTTGATGGTGACGCAGCACAGCATGGAAGCGTTTGAAAACGATAAATCACCTGTCATGGCTCGCCAGCTTAGGCCTTGGACCAGCCAAGATCCTCTGCTGTCCCTAGTTAAAAACTGTGTACTGTATGGGAGCTGGGCCAGCATCCCCGTTGAAATGCAAGAGCTAATCAAGCCATTCCAGCAGCGAAAGGACGAGCTGTCCATTCAGGCAGACTGCCTGTTGTGGGGTAACCGCGTAGTGCTACCCAAAAAGAGCAGGGAGACATTCATCTCGGATCTCCACAGCACACACCCGGGTATAGTAATGATGAAACCGATAGCCAGATCCCATGTGTGGTGGCCCGGTATCGACTCTGACTTCGAGTCCTGTGTACGGCAATGCAGCATGTGTGCTTAGTTGAGCAACACGCCCAGAGAGGCAGCACTAAGTTTGTGGTCCTGGCCCTCCAGACCATGGTCAAGGAGCCATGTCGACTATGCGGGCCCGTTTCTCTGTAAAATGTTCCTGGTGGTGGTGGATGCTTTTTCAAAATGGATTGAATGTGAAATAATGTCGGGAAGCACCACCACCGCCACCATTGAAAGCCTGAGGGCCATGTTTGCCAATCATGGCCTGCCTGACATACTGGTCAGTGACAACGGGCCATGTTTCACCAGTGCCGAATTTAAAGAATTCATGACCCGCAATGGGATCAAACATGTCACCTCGGCCCCATTTAAACCAGCCTCCAATGGGCAGGCAGAGCGGGCAGTACAAACAATCAAACAGAGCCTTAAACAAGTCACAGAAGGCTCATTCCAAACCCGCCTGTCCCGAGTACTGCTCAGCTACCGCACGAGACCCCACTCACTCACAGAGGTGCCCCTGGCTGAGCTACTCATGAAAAGGACACTTAAAACCAGACTCTCGCTGGTTCACCCCAACCTGCATGATCGGGTAGAGAGCAGGCAGCAGCAACAAAATGTAAACGATGGTCGTACCACTGTGTCACGGGAAATTGATCTGAATGACCCTGTGTATGTGCTAAACTATGGACATGGCCCCAAGTGGATCGCGGGCATGGTGGTAGCTAAAGAAGGGAGTAGGGTGTTTGTAGTCAAACTAGACAATGGACAAATTTGCAGAAGGCATCTGGACCAAACAAGGCTGTGGTTCACAGACTGCCCTGAACAACCCACAGCAGACACCACCTTTTTCGAGCCCACAACACACACCCAAAGGATACAATGACACCACCCTGGACCAGGAAATCGAACCCATCACGCCCAACAGCCCAGCAAGGCCAGGGTCACCCAGCAGCCCTGAAGGGCCAACAACATGCCAGCACAGCGAGGGCACAGCCAACAGACCAGAACAGACATTTGTACCGAGGCGATCCACCAGGGAAAGAAAGGCTCCCGACCGCCTCACCTTGTAAATAGTTTTCACTTTGACTTTGAGGGGGAGTGATGTTGTGTATCTGTAAAGCATGCACTCCCATGTTCCGCCACCAGGGAGCGCATCCCCTGAAGTCCCAAGGGATCCCAGCATCCTATATAAGCCGGTCCCTAAGGCCTGTTCCTCACTCTGGAGTGTCTTAATAAAGACTGAGGTCACTGTTACTTTAACCTCCCTGTGTGCAGTCTCATCTGTGTTAGGAACACAACATTCTCATTCGAGACTCTGCCTTTGACTCGAGTGTTCTCGACTCCATCCCGCAGCATGCGACCCGCCACCACCTCAGTGAAACCCCAATATTGCACGAGATAGGCAAAGCCATAAAACAGCTCAAGAATAACAAGGCTATGGGTGCGGATGGAATCCCTGTTGAGGCGCTAAAGTATGGCGGAGAGGCACTGTTGGCGCAGATACATGACCTCGTCTCTCGCACCTGGAGGGAGGAGAGCATGCAGGATATCTCAGAGATGCAATGATCGTGACCATCTTTAAAAAAAGAGACAAGTCTGACTGCGGCAACTCCAGTGGAATCTCCCTGCTATCAGCCACTGGTGAAAGTTGTCGCTAAATTTCTCCTCAACTCAACCGTCTTCTCCCTGTGGCCGAGGAGCTCCTCCCGGAATCACAGTGTGGATTTCGTCCTCTATGGGACACAATGGACATGATCTTTACAGCGCGACAGCTGCAGGAAAAATGCAGGGCCCTTATACATGGTCTTTTCCGATCTTACAAAGGCCTTTGACACTGTCAACCGTGAGGGTCTATGGAGCATCCTCCTCCGTTTGTCAACATCCTTCGCCTGCTCCATGACAACATGAAGGCCGTGATCCTTACCAATGGATCCATTACAGACCCAATACACGTACGGACCGGGGTCAAACAGGGCTGCGTCATCGCTCCAACCCTCTTCTCAATCTTCCTCTCTGCCATGCTCCACTTCACAGTCAACAAGCTCCCCGCTGGAGTGGAACTAAACTACACAAACAGTGGGAAGCTGTTTAACCTATGCCGCCTCCAGGCCAGGTCCAAGATCACCCCGACCTCTGTTGTTGATCTACAGTAGGCGGACGACGCCTGCGTCTGTGCACATTCTGAGGCTGAACTCCAGGATAGTCGATGTATTGACCGAGGCATAAGAAAGCATGGGCATTACGCTTAACATCCACAAGACAAAGGTCCTCTACCAGCCTGTCCTCGCCGCATAGCACTGCCCCCAGTCATCAAGATCCACGGTGCAGCCCTCGACAACGTGGACCATTTCCTATATCTCGGGAGCTTCTTATCAACAAAAGAAGACATTGATGTGGAGATTCAACATCGCCTCCAGTGCACCAATGCAGCCTTCGGCCGTCTGAGGAAAAGAATGTTCAAAGACCAGGCCCTCAAATCTACCACCTCATGGTCTACAGGACTGTAGCAATACCCGCCCTCCTGTATGGCTCAGAGGCATGGACGATGTACAGAAGACACCTCAAGTCGCTGGAGATGTATCTCTGCAAGATCCTGCAAATCCTCTGGGAGGACAGGCGCACCAACATTCATGTCCTCGTCCAGGCTAACATCCCCAGCATTGAAGCACTGACCACACTCGATCAGCTTCACTCGGCAGGCCACATAGTTCGCATGCCAGACGCAAGACTCCCTAAGCAAATGCTCTATGCGGAGCTCCTTCACGGCAAACGAGCCAAAGGTAGACAGCGGAAATGTTACAAGGACACCCTCAAAGCCTCCTTGATAAAGTGCGACATCACCACTGACACCTGGAAGTCCCTGGCCGAAGACTGCCCTCGGTCGAGAAAGTGCATCCGGGAAGGCGTTGAGCTCTTCGAATCTCAACGCCGAGAGCGTGAAGAGGTCAAGCGCAGGCAGCGGAAGGAACATGCAGCAAACCAGTCCCACCCTCTCCTTCCCCCTACGAATATCTGTCCCATCTGTGACAGGGTCTGTGGCTCTCGTATTGGACTGTTCAGCCACCAAAGAACTCACATAAGGAATGGAAACAAGTCTTCCTCGATTCCGAGGGACTGCCAATGATGATGATGATGGGCTTTCTTCCCCTGCAAGTAGGGAAAGAAGAGAAGGTTGAGTGAGAGTGATGGGATGAGTGTAAGAACTAGGAGAGCTACATGTGTAGAGGGTGACTATGAGGGAGTGGGGTGGCAATAACAAGTGGCCTCCCGGTGTGTTGTTAGTTGGTATAATCGCACTAGGACGAGGGTGATTCAGAGGGATGGGTGGATATGCAAGGGATGTTGGTGTGAATAAGAATGTGCAGGAGTAGGGTTGGGAAGGCAGAGTGATGGGGATGCGATGAGAGTTACAGCAGAGTGTGGCTTTGTACTCACCTTTTCTGATCTCAGAAGATCATTGAAATGTTTTCAGCACCCAGGTCACTACAAAACCAGTGGGAACCTGTTCAACCTTCGCCGTCTCTGGGCCAGGTCCAAGACCATCCCATCCTTTGTTGTCGAGCTACAGTATGCGGACAATGCCTGCATCTGCGCACATACAGAGGCCGTGATCCTCACCAACAGATCCATCACAGACCCAACCTACATCCGGACCGGGGTCAAGAAGGGCTGCGTTATTGCCCCAACCCTTTTTTCAATCTTCCTCGCTGCCATGCTCCACCTCATAGTCAACACGTTCCCCGCTGGAGTGGAACTAAACTACAGAACGGGTGGGAAGCTAGTTAACCTTCACCGCCTCCAGGCCAGGTCCAAGATCACCCCAACCTCTGTCATCGAGCTACAGTATGCGGACGACGCCTGCGTCTGTGCACACACAGAGGTTGAACTCCAGGACATAGTCGACGTATTTACTGAGGCGTATGAAAGCATGGGCCTTACGCTGAACATCTGTAAGACAAAGGTCCTCCACCAGCCTGTCTTTGTCGCACAGCACTGCCCCCAAGTCATCAAGATCCACGGCGCAGAACAACTTCCCTTATCTCCTATCAACAAGAGCAGACATTGACGACGAGATCCAACACCGCCTCCAGTGTGCCAGTGCAGCCTTCGGCCGCCTGTGGAAAAGAATGTTTGAAGACCAAACCCTCAAAACTGTCACTAAGTTCATGGTCTACAGGGCTGTAGTAATACCCGTCCTCCTGTATGGCTCAGAAACATGGACCATGTACAGTGGACACCGCAAGTCACTGGAGAAATACCACCAACGATGTCTCCGCAAGATCCTACAAATCCCCTGGGAGGACAGACGCACTAACCAGGCCAACATCCCCAGCATTGAATCACTGACCACACTTGATCAGCTCCGCTGGGCAGACCACATTGTTCGCATGCCAGACACGAGACTCCCAAAGCAAGCGCTCTACCCGGAACTCCTTCACGGCAAACGAGCCAAAGGTGGGCAGAGGAAACGTTTCAAGGACACCTTCAAAGCCTCCCTGATAAAGTGCAATATCCCCACTGACACCTGGGAGTCCCTGGCTAAAGACCACCCTAAGTGGAGGAAGTGCATCCGGGAGGGCGCTGAGCACCTCGAGTATCATTGCCGGGAGCATGCAGAAATCAAGTGCAGGCGGCTATTCCAATGCACTCCTGGCTGGCCTCCCACATTCTACCCTACATAAACCAGAGATGATCCAAGACTTGGCTCGCCTCAGTAAGCAACGCCTCACTTTCAAAATTCTCATCCTTATTTTAACAACCCTCCATGGCCTCCCCCCTCCCTATCTCTGTAATCTCCTCCAGCCCCACAAAGCCCCGAGATGTCTGCGCTCCTCAATTCTGGCCTCTTGAGCATACCTGATTATAATCGCTCAACCATTGGTGGCCGTGCCTTCTGTTGCCTGGGCCCCAAGCTCTGGAACTCCCTCCCTAAACCTCTCCTCCTCTCCACCTCTCTTTCCTCCTTCAAGACACTCCCTAAAACCTACTTATTTGACCAAGCATTTGGTCACCTGCTCTAATTTCAACTTATTCGGCTCGGTGTCAAATTTGTTATCTCATAATACGCCTGAGAAGCGCCTTGGGTGTTTAACTATGTTAAAGGCGCTATATAAATGCAAGTTGTTGTTGTTGTAACAAGGCCCATTAGGGGAAAGCCTTCTTTTGCAGTGGGATGAAGACGGCAGCGGCCTTGTGGCCTGCCACGGACCCGGCCATGGACCCCGAAACCATCGGACCCGCTCAGATTGGGAAAATCATGGCCAAACAGTCTGCAAAGGGATTTAGACAGGTTACGGTGATTGGGCAAGAAGCTGGCAGAAGGACTATAATGTGGGGAAATGTGAGACTATTCACTTTGGTAGAAAGAATAGAAAAAAACAGAATCTTTTTTAAATGGTGAGGAACTATGAAATGTTGGTGTTCAGAGAGGTTTCGGTGTCCTTGTACAGGTAACACAGAGAGTTATGGCAAGCTGTTAGGAAGGCAGATGGTATGTTGGCCTTTATTGCAAGGGAATTAGAGTACAAGAGTAAGGAAATCTTGCTACAGTTGTAAAGGGCTTTGTTGAGACCATACCTGGAGTGTTGTACACTGTTTTGGTCTCCAAAACTAAGGATGGATAGATTTGCCTTATAGACGGTGCATCGAAGGTTCACCAGCTTAAGTCCTGTGATGAGAGGGATTTCCTCTGAGGAGAGATTGTGTAGAATGGGCCTATACTCTCTGGAATTTAGAATAATGAGAGGTGATCTCATTGAAACATATTAGATGCTGAGAGGACTTGACAGGGTAGATGGAGAGTCGAGAGCTAGGGGGCACAGTCTCAGGATAAGGGGTTGACCTGAGATGAGGAGAAATTTCTTCACTCAGAGGGTGGTGAATCTTTGGAATTCTCTCCCCAGAGGGCTGTGGGTGCTCAGTCGTTGAATATATTCAAGGCTGAGAATGATAGATTTTTGGAATCTAGGGGAATCAAGGGACATGGGGATTGGGCAGGAAAGTGGAGTTGAGGTCGAAGATCAGCCACGATCTTAGTGAATGGCGGAGCAGGCTCAAGGAGACATGTGGCTGACTCCTGCTCCTATTTCCTATGCTCTTACGTATTGCGATGATAGTTGATGTTGTGTCTGTTGGAGTTGTGATTAGTTAGGAACATGTTTCCGGGGCAGTTTATTCTGTGGCGAGACCTTTTGACCAGAATTTCTCTGTGCACTTTTACCCATGTTTACTGGCAGCTGCCTTGGGTTTGTTTATTTGTTTATGTTTCTTCTGTTTCAGTGGCCAGGGCCTGCCGAGGTTTCATCAGGTGGGACGTTCCTGTCCCCCGACACATTTGGTTTAAAATCTTCGTCTTCAAGTCACTCCATAACCTCACCACATTGTTTTCCCACAAACCCCTCTGGATTTACATGTTGTCCTAATTCCTTTGGTTTTCCACCTTTTTGCTTTTGTGCATCGCTTTCTCTGTTTGTTGCCCATTGATGACAGAGCCCCCAGGCCCCCATGGGTATTAAGATCATGGCTCCTTTTGATGGATATTAATGACCTGGACTTGGGTGCACAGGGAATCATTTCAAAGTTTCCAGATTACACAAAGCTTGGAAATATACAGTATCATACTTCAGCAGGGCACAGACAGACTGGTGAAATAGGCGGTAACGGGAGGGTGTGCGCGGCAATGATGTCACTTTCTCCGGGCGCAGGAGATCAGGGTGCAATGCCATAACGCCGCCACTAAACTCCCACCCAATATGGCGGGCATCGATATCAGCGCCGGGGGTGCTAACAGGAGGAGAAAATGCACCCAATTTCTGGCCCTTAATCTCTATTCATGAAGCCCAGTATTCCTTATTATATTTTTAACCACTTTCTCAACTTGCCCTGCCACCTTCAACGATTTGTGCACACATACCCCTCAGGTCTCTCTGTTCATGCACCCCCTTTAGAATTGTACCTTTTAGTTTATATTTCCTCTCCTCATTCTTTTTACCAAAATGTATCACTTTGCACTTTTCTGCATTAAATTTCGTCTGGCAGGGTAGTTTCCAGTTGCCCCGACAACACTAATGGAAACCTTCAGTAAATACCCGGCAAACAGAAATGAGAAAGTGGTAACAAATGGAGAAGATACTGACTGGGGAGGGCATTGTGAGAATCCTGGGACATCTCCATCTTTATACACTCTTACTGATTTAATCGATTCAATTATTAACTGAAGCTCAAAGATTTCATTATATTATTGCTGTCCTTTTACTTGTAAACTCTGTTGTAATATGCCCTGGTAGACTCGGTAAATTGTATAATGGAAGAGACTGAGTGCTGGGCTTTGTTTGGAAGCATTCCTCGCTGAACAAAACAGACAGCGTGTCAGTGGGAACAGAACGAGCAAGGCCATTTGTGGCTGCCGCTGTGTTGGAATGTTAGGATATCTGCAGTGAATTAGAGAATTAGAAACATCATCATCATAGGCAGTCCCTCGGAATCAAGGAAGACTTGCTTCCACTCTAAAAATGAGTCCCTAGATGGCTGAACAGTCCAATATAAGAACCACAGTCCCTGTCACAGGTGGGATAGACAGTGGTTGAAGGAAAGGGTGGGTGGGACTGGTTTGCCGCACGCTCTTTCCGCTGCCTGCGCTTGATTTCTGCATGCTCTCGGCGACGAGATTCGAAGTGTTCAGTGCACTTCCTCCACTTAGGGTGGTCTTTGGCCAGGGTCTCCCAGGTGTCAGTGGGGATGTTGCACTTTATCAGGGAGGCTTTGAGAGTGTCCTTGTAACGTTTCCTCTGCCCACCTTTGGCTTGTTTGCAGTGAAGGAGTTCCGAGCGCTTGCTTTGGGAGTCTCGTGTCTGGCATGCGAACGATGTGGCCCGCCCAGCAGAGCTGATTAAGTGTGGTCAGTGCTTCAATGCTGGGGATGTTGGCCTGGTCGAGGACGCTAAGGTGTGTCTGTCCTCCCAGGGGATTTGTGGTAAAACAGCAAGGACACCATTTGGGGTGGAGTTGTCTCAAGAGGCGCAAACAGGGCACATTGTCCCTTTCACCCGAAGGCGCGTGGCGGTAGGCAGCACCTTGTGAGGAATTTCCTCAGAGATTTTGTCAGTAGCGCCGTGCCCCACAGTTAGCGCCCCGAGCCGGTGCGCAACAGGCGATGACTTCATCGCCGTGTGTGCCAACCCCTTTGAAGGCTACTGTCACTGCACCCTGCTCCCTGGGGATGGTCATAGGCCCCATTGAAAGTGTGGCCACTGACAGAGGTGGAAAAGGAAAAGAGTTTGTGTACAATTATTGGTTTCAGTGAAGGAATCAAAGGTGGAGGTGAAAATTAAACTCTGTGGGTGCGGGGGGGCGGGGGTGGATATCGGTGCCTTGCACCTCCCATTAGCGCTCCCAAAGACAAACGACTTTTCACCTGGGTGCGTATGCCGCTACCGACTCCTGTGAAATTGCGCGGGAATTTAGCAGCATCGGTAACCCGTAGCCCCCTGGTCCGCTGCGCCTGCAGTGCCGACATCATCACCGCATGCAGCAGCTTGTGTTCACCCCGGAGCGAAGATTTGGTCATGCCTCCTGAAGCTGCCGTGGGCGATAACAGCGACAGCGTCACCGGGGGGCCATACCGGGCTGTCAGCCGCTTATTGGCGATAATTAAAGGGGAGGTGGGGAAGGGGAAATAATGGCCGACTTCGCAGTCGCAGTCTTCTTGTTGGTCGATTACGGAGTTCGGGCCGCGATCTTGCAGCCCTACACGCCGCTTGTGTGCCAGAATGCTGTCACGGCACCCTGCGCCCTGGTGGTCCAGCAATGGCCCCGTTTCCCGTCCACAGTGTTGGCAGCTTGGCCCCTCCCCTCCCTGCCTATGTGCCAGCGTCACATGTCCCACCAAACAGTGCTGCAAACTTCGCATGGCTTTGCGCCCCGCTCTCGCCCCCGAGAGGAAGCACAGACATCTCACACATTGTTCCTCGCTGAGGTTCAGGTCGGAGAATTGCTCCCTGACCACCGTGGGTGGATATTGTCCCCTGCTGAGAGCCCTTCTTCCCCTTCTCCTCCTCCCTCTTCCAGCAGCTTGTCCTGCTCTGCGTGGCCTCTGCTCATTCTCCCGGTCAGGGTGGATTCCAAGAGGAAGGCCAATTTCTCGCTCAAAGTGTTGAGCGATATGGGGATAGAAATTCAGCGCCGCCCGAAAGGGGTCGCACCTACCGCTGTTGATGTGTTTTCACCGCCATGGTGGATGAGGTGACCTCGTGTGTGAAATTCAGCTCTTTGTCATTTTTTCTGGAGTGAACCGTGTCAGTCATAATGGGGACGGAAGTGGTGGTTACGGGGTCTCCATTACTGTCAGTCATCAGCCTGGCGCTATAGGGAGGGACGAACTTAATACAATCACAATCACTACCCTACATATCGATTGGTCAAATCAAATCGCACGGGGTAGCCTGGAGGAGGAATTCATCGAATGTATACGGGATTGTTTCTTAGAACAGTATGTTACAGAACGTACAAGGGAGCAAGCTATCTTAGATCTGGTCCTGTGTAATGAGACAGGAATAATAAACGATTTCCGAGTAAAAGATCCTCTCGGAATGAGTGATCACAGTATGGTTGAATTTGTAATACAGATTGAGGGTGAGGAAGTAGTGTCTCAAACGAGCGTACTATGCTTAAACAAAGAGGATTACAGTGGGATGAGGGCAGAGTTAGCTAAAATAGACTTGGAACACAGACTAAATGGTGGCACAATTGAGGAACTGTGGAGGACTTTTAAGGAGCTCTTTCATAGTGCTCAACAAAAATATATTCCAGTGAAAAAGAAGGGCGGTAAGAGAAGGGATAACCAGCTGTGGATAACCAAGGAAATAAACGAGAGTATCAAATTAAAAACCAATGCGAATAAGGTGGCCAAGGTTAGTGGGAAACTAGAAGATTGGGAAAATTTTAAACGACAGCAAAGAATGACTAAGAAAGCAATAAAGAAAGGAAAGATAGATAACGAAAGTAAACTTGCGCAAAACATAAAAACAGATAGTAAAAGCTTTTACCGATATATAAAATGGAAGAGAGTGACTAAAGTAAATGTTGGTCCCTTCGAAGATGAAAAGGGGGATTTAATAATGGGAAATGTGGAAATGGCTGAGATGTTAAACAATTATTTTGCTTCGGTCTTCACAGTGGAAGACACAAAAACCATGCCAAAAATTGCTGGTCACGGGAATGTGGACAGGAAGGACCTCGACACAATCACTATCACGAGGGAGGGAGAGCTGGACAGGCTAATGGGACTCAAGGTAGACAAGTCCCCTGGTCCTGATGAAATGCATCCCAGGGTATTAAAAGAGATGGCGGAAGTTATAGCAGATGCATTCGTTATAATCTACCAAAATTCTCTGGACTCTGGGGAGGTACCAGCGGATTGGAAAGCAGCTAATGTAACACCTCTGTTTAAAAAAAAGGGGGCAGACAAAAGGCAGGTAACTATAGGCCGGTTAGTTTAACATCTGTAGTGGGGAAAAAACTTGAAGCTATCATTAAGGAAGAAATAGCGGGACATCTAGATAGGAATAGTGCAATCAAGCAGACGCAACATGGATTCATGAAGGGAAAATCATGTTTAACTAATTGACTGGAATTCTTTGAGGATATAACAAGCATGGTGGATAGAGGTGTACCGATGGATGTGGTGTATTTAGATTTCCAAAAGGCATTCGATAAGGTGCCACACAAAAAGTTACTGCAGAAGATAAAGGTACGCGGAGTCAGAGGAAATGTATTAACATGGATCGAGAATTGGCTGGCTAACAGAAAGCAGAGAGTCGGGATAAATAGGTCCTTTTCGGGTTGGAAATCGGTGGTTAGTGGTGTGCCACAGGGATCGGTGCTGGGACCACAACTGTTTACAATATACATAGATTACCTGGAAGAGGGGACAGAGTGTAGTGTAACAAAATTTGCAGATGACACAAAGATTAGTGGGAAAGCGGGTTGTGTAGAGAATACAGAGAGGCTTCAAAGAGATTTAGATAGGTTAAGCGAATGGGCTAAGGTTTGACAGATGGAATACAATGTCGGAAAATGTGAGGTCATCCACCTTGGAAAAAAAAACAGAAAAAGGGAATATTATTTGAATGGAGAGAAATTACAACATGCTGCAGTGCAGATGGACCTGGGGGTCCTTGTGCATGAAACTCTTTTGAGTCCTTGTGCATGAATCCCAAAAAGTTAGTTTGCAGGCACAGCAGGTAATCAGGAAGGCGAATGGAATGTTGGCCTTCATTGCGGGAGGGATGGAGTACAAAAGCAGGGAGGTCCTGCTGCAACTGTACAGGGTATTGGTGAGGCCTCACCTGGAGTACTATGTGCAGTTTTGGTCACCTTACTTAAGAAAGGATATACTAGCCTTGGAGGGGGTACAGAGACGATTCACTAGGCTGATTCCGGAGATGAGGGGGTTACCTCATGATGATAGATTGAGTAGACTGGGTCTTTACTCGTTGGAGTTCCAAAGGATGAGGGGTGATCTTATAGAAACATTTAAAATAATGAAAGGGATAGACAAGATAGAGGCAGAGAGGTTGTTTCCACTGGTCGGGGAGACTAGAACTAGTGGGCACAGCCTCAAAATACAGGGGAGCCAATTTAAAACCGAGTTGAGATGGAATTTCTTCTCCCAGAGGGTTATGAATCTGTAGAATTCTCTGTCCAAGGAAGTAGTTGAGGCTAGCTCATTGAATGTATTCAAATCACAGATAGATAGATTTTTAACCAATAAGGGAATTAAGGGTTATGGGGAGCGGGGGTAAGTGGAGTGAGTCCACGGCCAGATCTGCCATGATCCTTTTCAATGGCGGAGCAGGCTCGAGGGGCTAGATGGCCTATCCTGTTCCTAATTCTTATGTTCTTATGTTCTTATGATATTTTGGTGGTATCCCGAATATAGGTCACAAGGCGTGACTTCCATGCCTGGCACAGGAACTCCCGCCTCATGACTGTCTGCATTGACCCCCTTTTAGTACACAATTATGGAGACTGAAGAAAGACTTAACTTTCTATTGTATTGGGATAGGGTTCGGCCATCAGTGCCCTTGGGAGTAAGTGGGTGGAGCAGGCCGACAGCCCATTGTAGAACCCGAAAACTGGGTGGGCTCTATATTGGAGGGGTGACCCATATTATCAAATTACCACCCAGGGGCTGAAGGCCAAAATTGACCCCATACTCCCCAATGCAGTGGATATTGGAAATAAAATTTTACCGAAAAAAATCGATTAATCATCACCTTTTTAAAAAAAGAACAGGATGAATATCTGGCTATTAAGATGATTGAATGTCATACGAACAGAAGAAATAGGAGCATGAGTAGACCATACGGCCTCTCGAGCCTGCTCCGCCATTCAGTAAGATCATGGCTGATCCGATCATGGACTCAGGTCCACTTCCCTGCTCGCTCCCCATAACCCCTTAATCCCTTATTGTTTAAGAAACTGTCTATTTCTGTCTTAAATTTATTCAATGTCCCAGCTTCCACAGCTCTCTAAGGGAGTGAATTCCACAGATTTACAACCCGCTGAGAGAAGAAATTCCTCCTCATCTCAGTTTTAAATGGCGGCCCCTTATTCTAAGATCATGCCCTCTAGTTCCAGTCTCCCACATCAGTGGAAACATTCTCTCTGCATCCACCTTGTCAAGCCCACTCATAATCTTATACGTTTCGATAAGATCACCTCTCATTGTTCTGAATTTCAATGAATTTGATGATTAAATATGATTTGGAACATGGCCGTTTCTGAGCTGCTGGAACCGTGGAGGTGTCATGCCCGGAAATGCAAGTTGTGAAGAGTGAATGATGTAGGATCTAAGTTCAGTTGGATATTCGGGTAGTTTGATGGATTTGCCTTTGAGAGAGGGGAGGCACAGAATGTTGCTCCTAGAAATATTAAATGGGTTGGGTAGAGTCCAAGTAGAACAGATCATTTTGGCTACAAATTGTGTTGGGATTGATACACTACTATCCCTGTGTATAATGACTGAAGCCATTGTCTGAGACACCTCCCTTTATTCTACCGTTGGAAAATGTACTTCTTTTGGCAAAGACTTCTGGCACTTGGAAGAAGGCAAATGATTACAAGAGACGAAATGTTGCGGGCAAGCACTGTCCCTTCATGTCTGACTTTGTTCAAATTGATTCCAGCCCAAAATGCTGAAAGTCTCCTCAGGTCCCCTGTGTGAAGTCAGCTTAGGAAATGACAGTCTATTATCTGCTGGATGTGAATCACAGAGCAGACTGGTTTGGGAAATTTACAATGGCCCAGAAATCCCGGTTTCTTCTTCCCACGGGCGTTTGACTGGATTCTACAAAAGGATACCCATGTACCTGTTCCTGGTGCTCCCATGCGAGTTCCCGGCCCTGAGGCTTCCTCTGACTGCGCGTCGCAGCGTGTGCATGTCAGGATGTGCGCAGGCCTGGAGCTGGAGTCACATGGCTCTGGGAAGCCAAACAAGGTAAAGTATGTTCTCATTTGGGTGATGTTGGGGGGGATGACTCATCAGGGGAGGGTAGCAGCAGCCAAGCTCATGGCACCATGGGTGGCTCTGCTCCACAGGAGGGCAGGAAAAAGAGTGGGAGAGCGATAGTGATAGGGGATTCTATTGTAAGGGGAATAGATAGACGTTTCTGCGGCCGCAATCGAGACTCCAGGATGGTGTATTGCCTCCCTGGTGCAAGGGTCAAGGATGTCTCGGAGCGGCTGCAGGACATTTTGGAGGGGGAGGGGGAGGTTGTCGTGGTGCATATAGGTACCAACGATATCGGTAAAAAATGGGATGAGCTCCTACAAGCTGAATTTAGGGAGCGAGGAGTTAAATTAAAATGTAGGACCTCAAAGGTAGTAATGTCAGGATTGCTACCAGTGACACATGCTAGTCAGAGTAGGAATTGCAGGATAGCTAAGATGAATATGTGGCTTGATGAGTGGTGCAGGAGGGAGGGATTCAAATTCCTGGGACATTGGAACCGGTTCTGGGGAGGTGGGACCAGTACAAACCGGACGGTCTGCACCTGGGCAGGACCGGAACTAATGTCCTAGGGGGAGTGTTTGCTAGTGCTGTTGGGGAGGGATGAACCTAATATGGCAGGGGGGTGGGAACCTATGCAGGGAGACAGAGGGAAGTAGAATAGGGCCAGAAGCAAAAGATAGAAAGAAGAAAAGTAAAAGTGGAGGGCAGGGAAACCCAAGGCAAACATCAAAAAGGGCCACATTACAGCAACATTCTAAAAGGGCAAAGTGTGTTAAAAAGACAAGCCTGAAGGCTCTGTGCCTCAATGCGAGGAGTATTCGTAATAAGGTGGACGAATTAACAGCACAGGCAGCTATTAACGAATATGATATAATTGGCATCACGGAGACATGGCTCCAGGGTGACCAAGGCTGGGAACTCAACATCCAGGGGTATTCAACATTCAGGAAGGATAGACAGAAAGGAAAAGGAGGTGGGGTAGCGTTGCTGGTTAAAGAGGAAATTAACGCAATAGTAAGGAAGGACATTAGCTTGGATGATGTGGAATCTGTATGCGTAGAGCTGCGGAATACCAAAGGGCAGAAAACGGGAGTTGTGGGAGTTGTGTACAGACCACCAAACAGCAGTAGTGAGTTTGGGGACAGCATCAAACAAGAAATTAGGGAATCGTTCAATAAAAGTTCGGCAGTTATCATGGGCGACTTTAATCTACATATAGATTGGGCTAACCAACTGTTAGCAATACAGTGGAGGAGGATTTCCTGGAGTGTATTAGGGATGATTTTCAAGACCAATATGTCGAGGGACCAATGAAAGGGCTGGCCATCCTCGACTGGGTGATGTGTAATGAGAAAGGACTAATGAGCAATCTTGTTGTGCGAGGCTGCTTGCGGAAGAGTGACCATAATATGCTAGAATTCCTTATTAAGATGCAGAATGACACAGTTAATTCAGAGAATAGGGTCCTCAACTTAAGGAAAGGGCACTTCGATGGTATGAGACGTGAATTGGCTAGAATAGATTGGCGAATGATACTTAAAGGGTTGACGGTGGATAGACAATGACAAACATTTAAAGATCACATGGATGAACTTCAACAATTGTACATCCTAGTCTGGAGTAAAAATAAAACGCAGAAGGTGGCTCAATCGTAGACAACAAGGAAAATTAAAGATAGTGTTAAATCCAAGGAAGAGGCATATAAATTGGCCAGAAAAAGCAGCAAACCTGAGGACTGGGAGAAATTTAGAATTCAGCAGAGGAGGACAAAGGGTTTAATTAGGAGGGGGATAATAGAATATGAGAGGAAGCTTGCCGGGAACATAAAAACTGACTGCAAAAGCTTCTATAGATATGTGAAGAGAAAAAGATTAGTGAAGACAAATGTAGGTCAGAATCAGGTGAATTTATAATGGGGAACAAAGAAATGGCAGACCAATTGAACAAATACTTTGGTTCTGTCTTCACGAAGGAAGACACAAATAATCTTCCGGAAATACCATGGGACCGAGGGTCTAGCGAGAAGGAGGAACTGAAGGAAATCCTTATTAGTCAGGAAATTGTGTTAAGGAAATTAATGGGATTGAAGGCCGATAAATCCCTGGGGCCTGATAGTCTGCATCCCAGAGTACTTAAGGAAGTGGCCCTAGAAATAGTGAATGCATTGGTGATCATTTTCCAACAGTCAATCGAATCTGGATCAGTTCCTATGGACTGGAGAGTAGCTAATGTAACACCACTTTTTAAAGAAGGAGGGAGAGAGAAAACGGGTAATTATAGACCGGTTAGCCTGACATCAGTAGTGGGGAAAATGTTGGGATCAATTCTTAAAGATGAAATAGCAACGCATTTGGAAAGCAGTGACAGGATCGGTCCAAATCAGCATGGATTTATGAAAGGAAAATCATGCTTCACAAATCTTCTGGAATTTTTTGAGGATGTAACTAATAGAGTGGACAAGGAAGAACCAGTGAATGTGTTGTGTTTGGACTTGAAAAAGCCTTTTGACAAGGTCCCACACAAGAGATTGGTGTGCAAAATTAAAGCACATGGTATTGGGGGTAACGTACTGAGGTGGATAGAGAACTGGTTTGCAGACAGGAAGCAGAGAGTCGGGATAAACGGGTCCTTTTCAGAATGGCGGACAGTGACTAGTGGGGTGCCGCAGGGCTCAGTGCTGGGACCCCAGCTATTTACATTATACATCAATGATTTAGATGAATGAATTGAGTGTAATATCTCCAAGTTTGCAGATGACACTAAACTGGGTGGCGGTGTGAGCTGTGAGGAGGATGCTAATAGCCTGCAAGTTGAATTGGACAGGTTAGGTCAGTGGGCAAAGACATGGCAGATGCAGTATAATGTGGATAAATGTGAGCTTATCCACGTTGGGGGCAAAAACACGACGGCAGAATACTATCTGAATGGCGGCAGATTAGGAAAAGGGGAGGTGCAATGAGACCTGGGTGTCATGGTACATCAGTCATTGAAAGTTGGCATGCAGGTACAGCAGGTGGTGAAGAAGGCAAATGGCCTGTTGGCCTTCATAGCTAGGGGATTTGAGTATAGGAGCAGGGAGGTCTTACTGCAGTTGTACTTGGTGAGGCCTCACCTGGAATATTGTGTTCAGTTTTGGTCTCCTAATCTGAGGAAGGACGTTCTTGCTACTGAGGGAGTGCTGCGAAGGTTCACCAGACTGATTCCCGGGATGTCAGGACTGACATATGAGGAGAGACTGGATCGACTGTGCCTGTATTCACTGGAGTTTAGAAGGATGAGAGGGGATCTCATAGGAACATAAAATTCTGATAGGACTGGATAGGTTCGATGCAGGAAGAATGTTCCCGATGTTGTGGAAGTCCAGAACCAGGGGGTCACAGTCTAAGTATAAGTGGTAAGCCATTTAGGACTGAGATGAGGAGAAACTTCTTCACTCAGAGAGTCATTAACCTGTGGAATCCCCTGCCGAAGAGAGTTGTTGATGCCAGTTGATTGGATATATTCAAGAGGGAGTTAGATATGGCCCTTACGGCTAAGGGGATCAAGGTTTATGGAGAGAAAACAGGAAAGGGGTACTGAGGGAATAATCAGCCATGATCTTATTGAATGGTGGTGCAGGCTCGAAGGGCCGAATGGCCTACTCCTGCACCTATTTTCCTATGTTTCTCTTCATAATAATGGGACCTCCATAATTTGGAATTCCCATTATTATGAATGAGAACCATCCCCCCAAAATACACAAAACATTCATAAAAAATAGAAAAAATACACTACATATTTAACAATCATTTAAATTAAAGTTATTTACGTATTACAGGTTGAATCTCCCTTATCCGACACCCTCGGGACCTGGCCTGTGCCAAATAAGGGATTTTGCCAGATAAAGGGAGGTCAGCCCGAGGGGTGTGGGAGGGGAGGCAGCCTGAGGTCGGGGAATGGGGGAGGAGGTCAGTGCCCCGGGTGGGCCTGAAGTGTCAGCATGCCACAAAGTCGGGGTGGAGGTCGGCCGTGTTTTGCGCATGCGTCCCCCGGCCACTAGAATCATGCCGGACGAGGGGCGGTGCCAGATAAGGGAGATCCAACCTGCATTAAAAAAAAATTACAATTTAAAAAAAATTATTAATTCTGCTTTAAAATAAATTTAGTGGGCGGGGTTTTAAAAAATAAAATGTGTTTTTTTAATTTTATTTTTTATGTTTTAAGTGTATTTTAAAACTCTTACGCTTATAAAAGTAAGCTGTGTGCCTGCTTTTATCAGGCGCAAGAGTTTTCAGGACATTCGCTGGGCAAGATATCGGTAAATCCCGCAATCTTACCCATGCGAATGTCCTGAATGCTGAGATACGGAGGAACTGTCAAACTCCAGCTTGACAGATTCGAAAAGCCCGTTTTCAGCGCATGCGCATTGTGCACTGAAAACCGGCTTCTGCGATGCCTTCCCGGGTCTGTACACACTCCGTACGGTCCCGGGAGGCTGGAATATCAGGACCGTTACATAATTGATTACACTTCAAAAAATACTTCATCGGCTTTGGGACGTCCTGAAAGGCACTATATAAGGGCATATTTGTTTGTTCTTTCTCACAATATGCTCCTTCTAACTGTCAGCTTTGTTTGGCTGGTTGGCTCTTGTTTCCGAGTCAAATGGTTGTCCGTCCAAAACACAATGGAGTGAATTTCCTTGCTGTTTTTAGCATATTCGCTGTGTATAAACAGGTAAGATCATGTTTTGTGGCAGGAGAATCTGGCAATAGCTGTGCCTGCCCATTGTCCACCAGGAGCTTGCTTCCCTCCCTGTGATATGCCCGCTGATTCCCGAATGCCCCATTTCAATGTGTGCTAATGAGGTCTTATTGGGCCACAGCTCCAAGTTTCCTGGTGTTACACTCTGATTGCACGCAGGGAGATTTATAGGGCACATCTGCTGTCAGCATGGGCTGAGATGGGGAGAGTTTCTCAGCCTATTGTTGTCATTCTGCCGACATACTCCTGGACTTGTCTCTGACTGCTTCTGACAGGGTCAGACCACTGGGAGATTGACATTAACCTGAATGAGGAGGTGGAGAAGGAGCAGCTGAGGATGGAACAAAGGAGAGTCAGGAGCAATGAAGGAGGCTGCACCTCACCAGATATTACATCCATAGAATACAGAGGAGGCACCGACCTTGCTGAGGAGCTGTATATACGAAGAGCATGCATCACCAACGATCTCCTAGGCCAATTGTTGTTGTGTTTATCTATATCATCATCACAGGCAGTCCCTCGGAATCGAGGAAGACTTGCTTCCACTCTTAGAATGAGTCCTTATGTGACTGAACAGTCCAATACAAGAACCACAATCCCTGTCACAGATGGGACAGACAGTCGTTGAAGGAAAGGGTAGGTGGGACTGGTTTGCTGCACGCTCTTTCCGCTACCTGCGCTTGATTTCTGCATGCTCTCGGCGATGAGTCACGAGGTGCTCAGCGCCCTCCCGGATGCACTTCCTCCACTTAGGGCAGTCTCTGGCCAGGGACTCCCAGGTGTCATGTTAATGTTGCACTTTATCAGGGAGGCTTTGAGGGTGTCCTTGGAACGTTTCCACTGCCCACCTTTGGCTCATTTGTCATGAAGGAATCCGAGTAGAACGCTTGCTTTGGGAGTCTCGTGTCTGGCACGCGAACTATGTGGCCTGCCCAGCGGAGCTGATCGAGTGTGGTCAGTGCTTCAATTCTGGGGATGTTGGCCTGGTCAAGGACGCTAATGTTGGTGCGTCTGTCCTCCCAGGGGATTTGTAGGATCCTGCGGAGACATTGTTGGTGATATTTCTCCAGCAGCTTGAAGTGTCTACTGTACATGGTCCATCTCTCTGAGCCATACAAGAGGGCGGGTATTACTACAGCCCTGTTGACCATGAGCTTGGTGGCAGTTTTGATGGCCTGGTCTTCAGGGCCTGGTTATCGATATAACAACACTTCAAATAGCAATTCAGTGAATGTTTTAGAATTCCTGAGGATGTGATAAGTGTTATGTAAATATAGGTTCTTTTTTTCCCAGAACATCTTTAAAACTGAAACTTGCATTACCAAGCAGTATAAGTTGCTTTAATGCAATTGTTATCCTATTGATAATGGTCATGTCTTATGAACAGATTAGAATGACTGAACATAAGACCATAAGAATTAGGAGCAGGAACAGATCATTCAGCCCTTCGAGCCTGCTCTGCCATTTAATAAGATCATGGCTAATTTGCTATCTCAACACCATTATCCCCATATCCCTTGATTCCATTAATATACAAAAATCTATCGATCCCAGCCTTGAATATACTCAAAGACTAAGCCTCCACAGCCCTCTTGTGAAGAGACTGATGTCATCTATCTTACATTATTATATATAACTGTATCCCAACATGCTATACATGACATAGAAACATAGAAACATAGAAAATAGGTGCAGGAGTAGGCCATTCGGCCCTTCTAGCCTGCACCGCCATTCAATGAGTTCATGGCTGAACATTCAACTTCAGTACCCCATTCCTGCTTTCTCGCCATACCCCTTGATCCCCCTAGTAGTAAGGACCTCATCTAACTCCTTTTTGAATATATTTAGTGAATTGGCCTCAACAACTTTCTGTGGTAGAGAATTCCACAGGTTCACCACTCTCTGGGTGAAGAAGTTCCTCCGCATCTCGGTCCTAAATGGCTTACCCCTTATCCTTAGACTGTGACCTCTGGTTCTGGACTTCCCCAACATTGGGAACATTCTTCCTGCATCTAACCTGTCTAACCCCGTCAGAATTTTAAATGTTTCTATGAGGTCCCCTCTCATTCTTCTGAACTCCAGTGAATACAAGCCCAGTTGATCCAGTCTTTCTTGATAGGTCAGTCCCGCCATCCCGGGAATCAGTCTGGTGAACCTTCGCTGCACTCCCTCAATAGCAAGAATGTCCTTCCTCAAGTTAGGAGACCAAAACTGTAATAAGATATGACCTGTAACCACCAGCATACCTTACCACCAGGGGTGCACTTGCAAGAGACAGGTATATAAGGACAGGTCTCAGGCAAGTGCAGCATTCCAGAGCTGTGAAATAAAGGTGCAGGTCCAGAGTGACTTTGACTTCACTACATGCCTCGTGTGAATCTGTACTGAGGGGACAGGACTTTACAGTGGCGACGAGGATGGGATTACAGAATCCACAGAATGGCGAACAACGGATCAGATGAAAAGTACAATGCGGGAGACAATTGGGAGAACTTTATACAAAGGCTCCAGCAAAGCTTTGTAAGGCAGACAAGAGAAGAGCCCATCTCTTGACCAGCTGTGGCTCGAAAACATATGCTTCAATGAAGGATCTGTTGGCACCCGAGATACCAGCAAGCCAGTCGTTTGAAGAATTGAGCACACTGGTAAGAGACCACCTGAAGCCAGCGAGCATCCTACACATGGCCAGACACAGGTTCTACAACTACAGACGCTGTGTGAGCCAGAGCATACCCGACTTCGTGGCGGAACTTCGGAGGTTGGCTAGTTTATGTGAGTTCTCCGATGAACTGAGGAGAGAAATGCTGAGAGACTTTCATTGAAGGAATATGCCACGCAGGCATATTCCAAAAGCTCATGGAGACCAAGAACCTGACCTTAGAGGCAGCAGCACTGGTTGCACAGACATTCTTGGTAGGGGAAGAAGAAACGAGGTTGATTTACAATGCAGGTACGACAACTAACGAAATATCGGAACAAGAAGTTCACAGCACTAAACAAGCTGCTACCCCCACACACAGACAAAATCAGGAGAACAGGCTCTCGACAGCAGGCAGAAGCCATCAAGGGCCACAGGAACGGCCGTTCATACCACATCAACCCACAATGCGAGCAATCAACTACAAACTGAGAGAAGCTCAAGAGAGATCAGCCAGACGCAGCTCATTCTTTGGGAACACAATTTGAACAATGGAGGTCTGTGCTGGAGGTGTGGGGGTGGGCACTCATCAAGGGGATGTCGATTTCAGAAGGCTGTTTGCAGAAATTGTGAATATACAGGGCATTTGGCCCGCATGTGCAAAAAAACGGCAACTCGACTGGTATACGAATCGGATGGGTTGGAAAGCGGACCAGAAGATGGTGGGGACAGTACCCGGGACACCGATGTACAGCGGGTCAACACGATCAATGGCCGCTGCTCCTACAACAGGATGCCTCCTATAATGATGAGGGTCCTACTCAACGGGATATCTGTCAACATGGAGCTGGATACGGGAGCGAGTCAAACTTTTATGGGCACTCATCAATTTGAACAACTGTGGCCGCATAAAAGAGACAGACCAAAACTCACAAGGATCGACACCAAACTAAGGACCTATACCAAAGAAATCGTACCAGTCCTCGGCAGCGCCATGCTCTCTGTCACACACAAAGGGACAGTGAACCGACTTCCCCTGTGGATTGTCCACGGAGACCCCCAGCACTGCTGGGGAGAAGCTGGTTGGCAAAACTAAACTGGAAATGGGATGATATCTATGCCATGTCATTAGAGGAAAGGACCTCCTGCTCAACAGTTATAAAGCGATTTGAACATCTCTTTCAGCCAGGTGTGGGCACTTTCAAAGGGGCCAAAGTCAAAATCTACATCACACAGGATGCTAGACTGGTCCATCACAAGGCCAGAGCTGTACCCTATGTGATGAGGGAAAAGATTTAACACGAACGGGACAGGCTTCTGCGGGAAGGCATTATATCACCTGTGGAATTTAGCGACTGGGCAAGTCCCATCGTCCCAGTCATGAAGCCTGATGGATCCGTACGAATCTGTGGGGACTACAAATCTACAGAGTCTCCCTACAGGACCAGTACCCGCTGCCCAAAGCGGAGGACTTATTTGCCACATTGGCTGGAGGTAAACTTTTCTCAAAATTAGACCTCACATCTGCGTATATGACGCAAGAATTGACCGAGGAATCCAAGCTGCTCACCACCATCAACACACATCGAAGCCTTTTCATGCACAATCGATGTCCAGTCGGCATCAGGTCAGCAGCTGCCATATTTCAGCGCAACATGGAGAGTCTGCTCAAGTCCATCCCGGGGACGGTTGTATTTCAAGACGACATACTTATCACGGGCAGGGGCACCGACTCCCATCTCCGTAATTTGGAGGAAGTACTAAAGCGGTTGGATCGGGTAGGCCTACGAGTCAAGAAATCCAAGTGCCTGTTTCTCACACCCGAGGTTGAATTTTTGGGCAGAAGGATTGCCGCTGATGGAATCCGCCGAACAGAGTCCAAAACAGAAGCAATTCGCCTGGCACCCAGGCCCCGGAATGTCTCAGAACTGCACGCCTTTCTCGGGCTACTCAATTACTTTGGGAACTTTATGCAGAACTTAAGCATGCTGCTGGAGCCTCTCCACGTGCTACTCAGGAAGTGGTGTGATTGGTTTTGGGGGGAGGCCCAGGAACGCGCCTTCAATAAGGCACGCAACCTTCTGTGTTCCAATAGTGTTTTGACTTTCTTTGACCCAGGTAAAAAGCTAGTTCTCACATGCAATGCGTCAGCAAATGGGGTCGGTTGCGTTTTGCAACACCTCAATCATGCGGGCAAATTACAACCCATAGCTTATGCCTTCAGGTCACTTTCGCGGGCAGAGCGCGGGTACGGAATGGTAGAGAAGGAGGCGCTCGCGTGCGTGTACGGTGTCAAAAAGATGCACCAATATCTTTTCGGGGCCAAGTTCGTGTTAGAAACTGACCACAAGCCCCTCACGTGCCTCCTATTTGAGAGCAAGGCAATAAACGCCAACGCCTCGGCGCGAATTCAATGGTGGGCACTCATGCTGGCGTCCTACGACTATACCATAAGGCACAGACCAGGCACAGACAACTGTGCCGCCGCGCTCAGCAGGCTACCCCTGGCGACCACGGAAGGGTCTGACGAACAGGACTGTGAGATAGTCATGGCAATCAATGCGTTTGAGTCCACAGGTTCGCCCATGATGGCTCGCCAAATCAGAGCCTGGATGGCCAGCGACCCCACGTTATCCTTAGTAAAAAGATGTGTCCTAACCGGTGACTGGGCAGAGGCTCGCGATGCCTGCCCCGAGGAATTAAAACCCTTTCACGGGTGCATGCATGAGCTACCACTACAAGCAGACAGCCTAATGTGGGGCAGCCGAGTAATCCTGCCTCTGCGAGGCAAAGAGGCATTTGTCCGGGAGTTCCTCCGCGAGCACCCAGAGATCGTTCTCATGAAGGCCATAGCCAGATCCCACGTCTGGTGGCCTGGTGTTGACGCGGACTTGGAGCTCTGCATCCGAAGGTGCACCATTTGTGCCCAACTCAGCAATGCCTCCATGGAGGCTCCACTGAGCCCCTGGCCCTGGCCTACCAAACCGTGGTCGCGGGTGCACATAGACTATGCGGGCCCATTCATGGGCAAAATGTTCCTTGTAGTTGTAGATGCATTTTCAAAGTGGATCGTATGCACCATTTTAAACTCGAGCACAACTTCCACCACTGTGGAGAGCCTTGCACCATGTTTGCAACGCACGGAATCCCTGACATATTGGTCAATGACAATGGTCCATGCTTCACCAGCGCAGAATTCCAAGATTTTATAATTGACCACGGCATAAATCACGTCAAGACGGCACCGTTCAAGCCGGCCTCCAACGGCCAGGCAGAGAGAGCAGTGCAAATCATTAAACAAGGCATGCTTAAAATCCAAGGTCCCACGCTGCAGGGTCGCCTGTCGCGACTGCTGCTGGCATACAGATCTCGTCCACAGTCACTGACTGGGATCCCCCCCGCGCAACTGTTGATGAAAAGGACTTTAAAAACAAGGCTCTCATTAATCCTCCCAGACATGCATGAAATCATTGAGGCAAAGCGCCGTAAGCTGACTGAGTACCATGACAGAAATTCGAGGGGGAGATGGAATGAGATAGGGGACAAAGTGTTTGTACTAAACTATGGCAGGGGTCCCAAATGGCTTGCAGGGACAGTAATGGGCAAGGAAGGAAACAGGCTAATGCTAATACAAATGGACAATGGCAAAACCTGCTGGAGGCATGTAGACCAAGTCAAAAGCAGATTTACCAACAACACTGTGGAACCAGAGGCAGACTACAATGTGGAACTCGCACCACACCTGGTGGACAGACAGAGGGAACAACCTGAGGAAAGGGCAATCCTAACAGACAGCCCAGGCGAGTCAACAACAATCACACCAATCGAAACAGACAGCCCAGGTGAGATACCAGCAAGCACACCCAAAGAAAAACAGACACCAAGGCAAACAACTGAACCACAACTCAGACGCTCCACGCGAGAGCGTAGACCACCTGAGAGACTGAACCTATAAAGACAATAAGTCCTTGGGGGAGGGTGATGTCATGTATCTTGCATTATTATATATAACTGTATCCTAACATGCTACACATGACTGTAATAAGATATGACCTGTAACCACCAGCAAGAGACAGGTATATAAGGACAGGTCTCAGGCAAGTGCAGCATTCCAGAGCTGTGAAATAAAGGTGCAGGTCCAGAGTGACCTTGACTTCACGACATGCCTCGTGTGAATCTGTACTGAGGGGACAGGACTTTACAGCTACCAAAGATTCACCACCCTCTGAGTGAAGAAGTTTATCCTGATCTCGGTCCGAAATGGCTGACCCCTTATCCTGTGACCCCTGGTTTGAGATTCCCCAGTCTAGACTGGAACAAAAGCCAAATACTGCGGATGCTGCAAATCTGAAATTAAAACAGAAAATACTGGAAATACTCAGCAGGTCAGGTAGCATCTGTGGCGAGAGAAACAGAGTTAATGTTTCAGGTTGAAGACCCTCCGTCAGAACTGGAAAAAGTTACAGCTGTAACAAGTTTTAAGCAAGCGCAGAGGCTGTGAATGCAGGGGAGGAAAGAACAAATGGGAAGGTCTGTGGTAGGGTCGAACGCAGGAGAGATTAAATGACAAATGGGATGATGGTTCAAGGCAAAAGGAGATAGTAATGGAACAAGTAAAGAAACAAAAGGTGGGACTAGAGGAGGTGTAAATGGGAATTTCAGAATCAGCAACAGCTGCTGTCCGAAAAAAATGGGAGCAGCGATTATAATCTGAAATCGTTGATCTCGATGTTGAGTCTGGAAGGCTGTAAAGTGCCTTGTCGAAAGATGAGATGCTGTTCCTCGAGTTTACGTTGAGCTTCATTGGAACAGCGTAGGAGGCCGAGGACGGAGAGATCGCAGTGGAACTGGAGCGGAGAATTAAAATGACGGGTGGATCCAAAAATAAAACTGTCTACTTTGGAATATGTAAAGATATGGCATTGGTGTGGCGAGCTTTCATTCATTTCTATTCATTACTTCTCTGGGCAAGCAGCATAATAATCTTTGAGCGGGATGCAAGAATCTCTTTGTGATTGGATCAATGGTCCACAAGAACAACACAAACAACAACCAGCATTTCTACGGCGCCTTCAACGTAAAACAATTCCAAGATGCTTCACGGAGGCAGAATCAGACAAAAATGGATGCCGAGCCAAAGGAGGAGATGGGGTGACCCGGAACTTGGGCAAAGGAGTGGGTTTTAAGGAGGATCTTAAAGGAGGAGAGGAAAGTTCAAGGCTTAAGGAGAGAATTCCAGAGCGTGGGGTCGAAGCAATTTTCGGCCCAGCCGCCAGGAAGAGAGGGGAGGCGCACAAGAGGCCAAAGTCAGGGGAACGGAGCTGTCCAGGGGGATTGAGGTCATGAAGGGATTTAAACTGTCAGTGTTGGAAAACCAGGAGCCAAAGTATGTCAGTAAGGACCGGACTGATGGACGAGTGAGACTCAATATGGGCTCAGTTACCGTGGCAGAATTTGGGATGTGCTGAAGTTTACATACAACAACAACTGGTATTTATACCATGGAGCATGGGAAGCCGACTAGGAGCGCATTGCAATAGTCGAGTCTATAGGTGGCAGAGTCTTAGATAGTCAACTGGAAAACGCTGTAATCCCTTTAAGAATTACACTATCCTGGATTAGACCCACTGCCCACATACAAACAGGCAGCTCTGGAAATTCTAAAACAAGTGACCGAGATGGCTCGATATGGCCTCCTGATTCCACAGATAACTGTTTGACTTTGGCTTTCCACTGTTTGTTGTGTTATAGAAAACAGGAATGGAATTATAGGCACTCCCTGTTACTGAAACGCTTGCAAAAAATCCTACAAATCCACGAGGAGGTCAGACGCACCAACATTAGTGTCCTCGACCATAGAAACATAGAAACATAGAAAATAGGTGCAGGAGTAGACCATTTCGCCCTTCGAGCCTGCACCACCATTCAATAAGATCATGGCTGATATTCCCTTAGTACCCCATTCCTGCTTTCTCTCCATACCCCTTGATCCCCTGAGCCATAAGGGCCATATCTAACTCGCTCTTGAAGATATCCAATGAACTGGCATCAACAACTCTCTGCGGCAGGGAATTCCACAGGTTAACAACTCTCTGAGTAAAGAAGTTTCTCCTCATCTCAGTCCTAAATGGCGTTCCCCTTATCCTAAGACTGTGTCCCCTGGTTCTGGTCTTTCCCAACATCGGGAACATTCTAACCGCATCTAACCTGTCCCGTCCCGTCAGAATCTTATGTGTTTCTATGAGATCCCCTCTCATCATTCTAAACTCCAACGTATAAAGGCCCAGTTGATCCAGTCTCTCCTCACATGTCATTCCAGCCATCCCGGGAATCAGTCTGGTGAACCTTCGCTGCACTCCCTCAATAGCAAGAACGTCCTTCCTCAGATTAGGAGACCAAAACTGAACACAATATTCCAGGTGAGGCTTCACCAAGGCCCTGTACAACTGCAGCAAGACCTCCCTGCTCCTATACTCAAAACCCCTAGCTATGAAGGCCAACATACCATTTGCCTTCTTCACCACCTGCTGTACCTGTATGCCAACTTTCAATGACTGATGAACCATGACACCTAGCTCTCGTTGCATCTCCCCTTTTCCTAAACTGCCGCCATTCAGATAATATTCTGTCTTCGCGTTTTCGCCCCCAAAGTGGATAACCTCACATTTATCCACATTATACTGCATCTGCTATGCAGTTGCTCACTCACCTAACCTGTCTAAGTCACCCTGCAGCGTCTTAGCGTCCTCCTCACAGCTCACACTGCCACCCAGTTTAGTGTCATCTGCAAACTTGGAGATATTACACTCAATTCCTTCATCTAAATCATTGATGTACATTGTAAAGAGCTGGGGTCCCAGCACTGAGCCCTGCGGCACTCCACTAGTCACTGCCTGCCATTCTGAAAAGGACCCGTTTATCCCGACTCTCTAGTTCCTGTCTGCCAGTCAGTTCTCTATCCACATCAGTGCATTACCCCAAATACCATGTGCTTTGATTTTGCACACCAAACTCTTGTGTGGGACCTTGTCAAAAGCCTTTTGAAAGTCCAAATACACCACATCCACTGGTTCTCCCTTGTCTACTCTACTAGTTACATCCTCAAAAAATTCCAGAAGATTTGTCAAGCATGATTTCCCCTTCATAAATCCATGCTATCGTGTCACTACTTTCCAAATGCGTTGCTGTTTCATCCTTACTAATTGATTACAACATTTTCCCCACTACTCATATCAGGCTAACCAGTCTATAATTACCCGCTTTCTCTCTCCCTCTCTTTTTTAAAAGTGATGTTACATTAGCTACCCTCCAGTCCATAGGAACTGATCCAGAGTTGATAGACTGTTGGAAAATGATCACCAATACATCAACTATTTCTAGGGGCACTTATTTAAGTACTTTGGGATGCAGACTATCAGGCCCTGGGGATTTATCGGCCTTCAATCCCATCAATTTCCCGAACACAATTTCCCGCCTAATAAGAATATCCTTCAGTTCCTCCTTCTCACTAGACCCTCGATCCCCTAGTACTTCCAGAAGGTTATTTGTGTTTTCCTTCGTGAAGACATAACCAAAGTATTTGTTCAATTGGTCTGCCATTTCTTTGTTCTTCATTATAAATTCATCTGAATCTGACGTTTGTCTTCACTAATCTTTTTCTCTTCACATATCTATAGAAGCTTTTGCAGTCAGTTTTTATGTTCCCAGCAAGCTTCTTCTCGTACTGTATTTTCCTCCTCTTAATTAAACCCTTTGTCCTCCTCTGCTGAATTCTAAATTTCTCCCAGTCCTCAGGTTTGCTGCTTTTTCTGGCCAATTTATATGCCTCTTCCTTGGATTTAACACTATCTTTAATTTCCCTTGTTAGCCACGGTTGAGCCACCTTCCCCATTTTATTTTTACTCCAGACAGGGATACAGAATTGCTGAAGTTCATCCATGTGATCTTTAAATGTTTTCCATTGCCTATCCACCGTCAACCCTTTAAGTATTATTTGCCAGTCTATTCTCGCCAATTCACGCCTCAAACCATCGAAGTTACCTTTCCTTAAGTTCAGGATCTTAATTTCTGAATTAACTGTTTCACTCTGTATCTTAATGAAGAATTCTACCATGTTATGGTCACTCTTCCCCAAGGAGCCTCGCACAACAAGATTGCTAATTAATCCTTTCCCATTGCACATCACCCAGTCTAGGATGGCCAGCTCCCTCGTTCGTTCCTCGACATATTGGTTGAGAAAACCATCCTTAATACACTGCAGGAAATCCTCCTCCACTGCATTGCTACCAGTTTGGTTAGCCCAATCAATATTTAGATTATAGTCACCCATGATAACTGCTGTACCTTTATTGCATGCATCCCTAATTTCTTGTTTGATGCTGTCCCCAACCTCACTACTACTGTTTGGTGGTCTGTACACAACTCCCACTAGCATTTTCTGCCCTTTGGTATTCCGTAGCTCCACCCGTACTGATTCCACGTCATCCAAGCTAATGTCCTTTCTTACTATTGCTTTAGTTTCCTCTTTAACCAGCAATGCCACCCCGCTTCCTTTTCCTTTCTGTCTATCCTTCCTAAATGTCGAATACCCCTGGATGTTGAGTTCCCAGGCCAACATCCCAGCATCGCAGCACTGACCACAATTGATCAGCTCCGCTGGGCAGGTCACATCGTTCGCATTCCAGACTCGAGACTCCCAAAGCAAGCGCTCTACTCGGAACTCCTCCACGGCAAATGAGCCAAAGGTGGGCAGAGGAAACGTTGCAGGGACACTCTCAAAGCCTCCCTGATAAAGTACAACATCCCCATTGACACCTGGAAATCCCTGGCCAAAGACCGCCCTAAGTGGAAGAAGTGAATCCGGGATGGAGCTGAGCACCTCGAGTCTCATCGCCGAAAGCATGCAAAAAGGTAACAGAAAGAGTGTGCGGCAAACCAGTCCCACCCACCCTTTCCCTCAATGACTATCTGTCCCACCTGTGACAGGGACTGTGGTTCTCGTATTGGACTGTTCAGCCACCTAAAGACTCATTTTAAGAGCGGAAGCAAGTCTTCCTCGATTCCTATGATGATGATGATGTACTGAGTATGAAGATTCGTCGACAAGATGGTTCATAACTAAATCTAATAACCACAGTGATTAACCTCATTTAAATATGAGAAATATCCCACCATAGCATGCAATCCACATTATTACATTGTTATGTCCTGCGTTCATTCATGCTCTTGATCAGTAAACGCTGTCTGGTACCCACCCTTTGTGTAGCATCCTCTTGTTTATGCCAGATGTGTAGCCTGTATGTTGATACTCAATTTCTGGGAGATGAATTCCCAAATCTACACGTTTTTAATCTCCAAAATTGTGAGATGTACCATGCAATGCGTCAATAATGAAAGCTGTTAAGCTGGCCTCCATTACTGCAGTTATCAATCAAGAGCAGATCACAGCACCTTTCAAATGCCCCTCTAGTTAATGCTCTGTCTCATTTTCTTTCTCAGTGCCTTTTCCACTATCCATTTTCTCTTTCCTTATTTTTCCTGTCTTTTTCCTTTGTTCCCTGAAATGAGCTTTCGACCACATATCCGCAGATTAACTGAGACCACTTCCGTAACATCGCCCGTCTCCGCCCATGCATCAGCTCATCTTCAGCTGAAGCCCTCATCCACGCCTTTGTTACCTCGAGACTTGATTATTCCAATGCACTCATGGCTGGCCTCCCACATTCTACCCTACCAAAACTCGGCTGCCCATGTCCTAACTTGTACTAAGTCCTGCTCACCCATCACCCCTGCGCTTGCTAACCTACATTGGCTTCCAGTTAAGCAACGCCTTGATTTCAACATTCTCATCATTACTTTAAAATCCGTCCATGGCCTCGCCCCTCTCAATTTCTGTAATTTCCTGCAGCCCGACAACCCCCGAGATGTCTGTGCTTCTCTAATTCTGCCCTCCTGAGCATCCCTGATTATAATCGCTCAACCATTGGTGGCCGTGCCTTCAGCTGCTGGACCCCAAGCTCTGGAACTCCCTCCCTAAGCCTCTCTGTCTCTCTACCTCTCTTTCCTCCTTCAAGATGCTCCTTAAAACATACCTCTTTGATCAAGCTTTTGGTCACCTGTGCTAATTTCTACTTATGCGGCTCAGTGTCAAATTTTTATCGCGTAACACTCCTGTGAAATGCCTTGGGATGCTTCACTGCATTAAAGGTGCTATATAAATACAAGTTGTTGTTATATATCTCCCTGCCTCTCTGCCCCAATCACCTGGCTGTACCTTACTGAACATGAGATAGGATAGTTTGAAGCAGAATTATTTCCTGTCGTTGAGTGATCAGATCAAAGCTCTGCAGTCTTGCCGCATGCAGTTGTGAATGATGAAAGCAAAACTCTTCAACTAATGGCAGGAGGAGGCTCCATGAATATCGCCATCCTCAACGATGGTGGAGCCCAGCACATGAATGCAAAAGACAAAGCTGAAGTGCCAGGTAGATGATCAACCTCAGCCGCCTGAAGTCCCCACCATCACAGATGCCAGTCTTCAGCCAATTCGATTCACTCCACGTGATAACAAGAAAAAGATGACTGCACTGGGTATAGCAAAGGATATGGATCCCAACAGCAGCCCAGCTGTAATGCTGAAGACTTGTGCTCCAGAACTTGCTGTGTGTCTAGCCAAGTTGTCCAAATACAGCTACAACACTGGCATCCACCAGACAGACTGAAAAAGTAAGTCATGTCAACAAAAAGCAGGACAAATCCAATGTGGCCAATTCTCAATTCCCCATCAGTCTATTCTCTGTGATATATTCTTTACAACATCATAAACACACTACTCACCAAGCTAGCCCTACAGGAACTTGTCAGTACCCTTTTATTTTATTTACATCAGCAGTTGCATTACCACAGAAGTCTACTAAGTGGAGCAGTAGTCCACTAGGGGGAGCTCAATATTACATTCTCAATCATCAGCAAAGTGATGGAAGGTGTCAACAGTGCTATCAAGCGGCACTTATTCACCAATAACCTGCTCACCAATGCTCAGTTTGGTTGGGTTTCGCCAGGACCACCCGGCTCCATTATAGCCTTGACCCAAACATGGACAAAAGAGCTGAGGTGACTGCCCTTGACATCAAGGCAGCATTTGAATGAGTGTGGCACCAAGGAGCCCTAGTAAAATTGAAGTTAATGAGAATCAAGGGGAAACTCTCCATTGGCTGGAGTCATACCTGGGAATCCCCGGCCCAAGACCGCTCAAAGTGGAGAAGAAACATCCAGGAAGGCGCCAAACACCTCAAGGCCCTTCGCCGGGAGCAAGCGGAAGCCAAGTGTAAACAGCGGAAAGAGCGCACGACGACCCAAGCACCCCACCCACTCATCCCTTCAACCAACGACCCTTCAAACACCATCTTCCCCACCTGTGACAGAGACTGTAGGTCCCGTATTGGTCTCATCAGTCACCTGAGAACTCATCTTTAGTGTGGAAGCAAGTCATCTCCGACTCCGAGGGACTGCCTAAGAAGAAGACCTAGCACAAAGGAAGATGGTTGTGGTTGTTGGAGGCCAATCATCTCAGCCCCAGGACATCGCTGCAGAAGTTCCTCAGGGCAGTGTCTTAGGCCCAACCATCTTCAGCTGCTTCATCAATGACCTTCCCTCCATCATAAGCCAGATATTGGGGTGTTCGCTGATGAGTGTAGTGTTCCGTTCCATTCTTCGTTTCTCAAATAATGAAGCAGTCCATCCCCGCTTGCAGCAAGACATGAACAATATCCAGGATTGTGTTGATAAGTTGCAAGTAATATTCACGCCACACAAGTGCCAAGCAATGGCCACTGCCTCTTGACCTTCAGTGGCGTTACCATCATCAAAATCCCCCACCATCAACATCCTGGGGATCACCATTGACTAAAAATTTAACTGGACCAACCACATAAATACTGTGGCTACAAGAGCCGGTCAGAGGTTGGGTATTCCACAGCGAGTGACTCACCTCCTGACGCCCCAAAGCCTAACCACCACCTACAAGGCACAAGTCCAACAACACTCAAGAATTAATCCGTTTGATTCATTCCCTCCAATACTGGTGCACCGTGGCTGCAGTGTGTACCATCTACAAGATGCACTGCAGTAAATCGCCAAGGCTTCGTCGACAGCACCTCCCAAACCCGCGACCTCTCCAACCTAGAAGGGCGGGAGAAGCATAGGATCACCTCCAACTTAAAGTTGCCCTCCAAGTCACGCACGATCCTGACTTGGAAATATATCGTCATTCCTTCATTATCGCTGGGTCAAAATCCTGGAACTCCAGCACTATGGGAGTACCTTCACCACAAGGGCTGCTGCGGGTTCAAGAAGGCGGCTCACCACCATCTTCTATGGGGCATTTTGGGATGGGCAATAAATGCTGGCCTTGCCAGCAACGCCCACATCCCATGAATAAATAAATAATTAAAAAAGGATGAGGAACCATAGATTAAATGTGAGAGATTTAGAACAGAAAGCAGGAGAGTCATCTTGACACAAAGCAGTGTGAGGCTGTGTGATTCACTTCATGGTCACTGGTTAGGACATGAAACTATGTCAACATTCAAGATTAGATTGGATAGGTGGATGAAGGAAAGGGGTCGAAGGGATATGAGAACTGGGTGGATAAATGTGATTCGAACTAATTGCTGACATGGAGGGTAAACACTGACATGGACTAGTTGGGCCGAATGGCCTGTTTCTATGTTGGAACTTCTGTGTACATTACTTTCTGCTTTCCAGAACATCTCAAACAACAAGGTTACACATGACCGATTGCTTCACAGCACTGTATCTGGAAGCAGTTTCTGCACAATAAATCAATTATGTTGCCTGAATTTTCTAAAGTAACCAAAATTAGCTGCTAAACTGATCAGTTTTCAGTCAAGCACATTATGTATTCTCTCTCGCTCCTACAGACTCCATCATCTGTCACACCTTGTCACTCTTGATTATCTAACCCTGACATGTATGCTTGCAGTCACAGCCCAAACCTCTGCCTGCAGGTGAGGGAAATCCTTCCTGAAGGGCATTAAGCAACGTTGCAATCTAATTGTTATCTTATTGGCGCATGATTGATGGGACACTGCATCTACATGGCACTACAGATAGAATAGCACAAACAATTTAATTACATTTTCATATAAATTATAAAAGATTTATCACCATGTGAACAAAAAAAGACTTGTGATTTTCCTCCCTTAATAGCTTTTGTTCCAAAACAGCTTCCATCCTCAACATACCTTCCAAAACCATATAATAACAACAACAACTTGTATTTATATAGCACCTTTAATGTAATAAAATATCCCAAGGCACTTAACCGGGTTGTTATAAGACAAAACAAATAAATTTGACACCGAGTCACGTAAGTTTGGTCAAAGAGTTAGGTTTTAAAGAGCACCTTAAAGGAGGAAAGAGAGGTAGAGAGGTAGACAGGTTTAGGGAGGGAGTTCCAGAGCTTAGGGCCCAGGCAGCTTAAGGCACGGCCACTAATGGTTGAGCGATTATAATCAGGTATGCTCAAGAATGTAGAATTTGAGGAGTGCAGATATCTCAAGGAGTTGTGAGGCTGAAGGAGATTACAGAGATAGGGAGGGGCAAGGCCATGGAGGGACTTGTAAACAAGGATGAGAATTTTGAAATCGAGGCATTGCTTAACCGGTAACCACAGGGGTGATGGGTGAGTGGGACTTGGTCCAAGTTAGGACACGGGCTGCCGAGTTTTGGATGACCTCAATTTTACATAGAGTAGAATGTGAGAGGCCAGCATTGGAGTCAAGTCTAGAGGTAACAAAGGCATGAATGAGGGTTTCAGCAGCAGTTGAGCTGAGTCAGGGGTGGAGACGGGCAATGTTACAGAGGTGGAAATAGACGGTTTTAGTTATGTCGCGGATATGTAGCCGGAAGCTCATTTCATGGTCAAATATGATGCCTAAGTTGCGAATAGTCTGATTCAGCCTCAGACAGATGCTAGGGAGAGGGATGGAGTCGGTGGCTAGGGAATGCAGTTTGTGGGGGTCTTCCCGATAAGAGAAAAACTTGCATTTATATAGCACCTTTCACGACCTCACACACAAACCACAATAGTAAGGAATTCTTTCAGTTCGAGAACAGTGAGTGAAGAAGTGAGAGCGAGACATCAGGGTCGAAACTGATTAGCATAATGTAACTAATATACTAAATGATTACTTCCTCCAAGTATTCATTAAGAAAGCCAAGAGCAACATAAACTCCTTAAATTGCGATAACTTACGTAGAATTGACATAGTTGAGAAGGAAGACGCCCTGGACCGGCTAAAGGAGCTCAAAACAATAACTCCCCATTGACAGATGTTATTTAGCCCAAAGTACTAAAGGAAACAGGGGAGGAGATTAATGACGTACTGATAGAGAAAATTGATCAAACGCTGGAAATGTTGGTAAATTGGAAACAGTCTAACTTGGTATTCATTTTCAAAAATAGAGACAAAACAGACACAGGCAGCTACAGATCCATTGGTCTGACCACCATTCTCTGTAACACAATGGGACTGATTATTAGGAGTAAACAGCAGGATAAATCTAACCTACTCACCTATTGCGCTCCACCCAAACACCAGTAAAGTGATGGAAGGAGGCATCAAAATGCCATCTTGTGGCATATACCCACCAATAACCTGCTCATCAATGCTTGACCAATTACCTCCGGACTTCATCACAGCCTTGTTCCTGACACAGATTTTACAGCTGAATGCCAGAGGAGTGGTGAAAGTAGTGGCCAACGATGGCAGTAACCACAACAGCCACCCAACCAAACAACCCACCAACCAGCCAGATAAACAAATCCTCAACCAAACCAAAACAACAGCCATCCTTAAGTGTCGACCTTGGCTTAGCGATAAGACTTTCACCTCTGAGACCGCAACATGTGACTCCATAGGGCCCGTTGTTTGGGCATCTGCGTCTCGTGTACACACAATTCTGGTGCAGGCTGCACTAGATGGCATCTTGGGCAGGCCGTTAGCCCGGGCACAGGGAACGTGCAGCGGATGTATGCTGAGCAAGCAGATCATGATGCCAATCACGGGCAACGCTGACTTGATGCTGGCACTACCATTCTCAAGCTCAACATGCCAGCTAAAGCCCTCTCTTAAACACACACAGCTGAGCACAATTTCAGCAGCAGGAAGGAACCCCCACCAGCGCTACTTAAAGGGATCATCAGCAAGTTGCAGGTTAGTAGCTGATTGATTTATTTTGGCTCTTGCTGCATTTGTAGATGTGTTTGGTGGTTTCCATAGTTATTTCAGGAGACTAAAATCTACAGGGAGTGGTGTGGCAGGTGCTGAAGGACTTTGTCCTGACTTCAAGGATTCTGCAAAGACCATTTTCTCCCAGACTTGGTTTCATGTATGTACATTCTGTTTGTAGCCACCAGATGGCGTCATTGTTGGAAGCCACTGAGCAGCACGCACATGGTGCTGCTCTGGTATAAAAGGCCAGCCATTTTGCGAGTCAGGCACTTTGGGCCGCAATAAAGGTTGTACTTTGCTTAGTTAAACAGTACTCAGTTTGAACCTTTATTGCATACATAACACTTGAGTGCAGTAGAAGGCATTCCACTCGGTCTACAGCACAACCGGGAGAATGAGCAGAGACGATGCAGAGCAGGACAAGCTGCTGGAAGAGGGAGGAGGAGAGGGAAAAGGCCTCTCAGCAGGAGGCCATATCCACCCAGGGTGGTCAGGGAGCAATTCTCCGACCTGAACCTCGGCGAGGAACAATATGTGAGACGTCTGCGCTTCACCAGGGATGCCCACACTGAAACCTGCCACCTGCTGCAGCCACAGCACCAACCTCAGAGCAGGGCAAGTACCGCATTACCAGAGGTTGTGAAGGTCACGGTGACCAGGAACATTTATGTGTTGGGCTCCTTCCAGGCTGGAGCAGGAGATATTTGCAACTGAGGCTTTGTATTCCGAGAGGGCTGAATACATTTCCTACTCTCTGGCCAGAAAGCAGCTGGCAGAGAGAGCACACAGCTCCTCGAGGATTGTAGGCTTCCCCTTGGTGCAGGGCCGTTAACTGCACATTGTGGGTGCCACATCTCAACTCTCAGATGTGCTGCAACCGAAAGGGATTCCACTCCCTCAATGTTCAGCTGGGCTGTGATCATATTCAGCGAATGCCCGATATCCTGGCCAGAGTCGTGCGGCAGTCCGCTGTGCCATCTGCATTTGAGCCACCACGACAAAGCAAAAAGTGGATAGTGGGAGACATGGCTCAGGACTCCGATGCGCACTCCAAGCATATGTGGGCAGCAATCATACAATGAAAGCCATGCAGCCGCTTGCAATATCATCAGCATACAATTGGTGTGCGGAAACAATGCTTCCGCTACCTGGACCCCCCTGGAGGAGCCCTGCAGTACTCGGCCGAGCAGATATCGAGATTCGTGGTGGTATTCTGCATGCTGCACAACCTCGCACAGCCCTTGTGCTAGCTATATGGCAACCAGCTGAGGAGCAGGAGGAGGAGAAAGAGGAATAGGAGAGGAGGAGGCAACCCAGACAGTCTCTTCTGGCCGGGTTCTCCATGACCGAATCATCTGGCTGCAATACCAATAAACACAACACCAATTCCCCATTCACCAACAGTTCCACACCTCACTGTCCCTCTGTCATTGACCATCATAGCATCTGCTTGGCCACAACATAAAAATAAAAGCCAACACAAAATACTCATGTAATATTGCACACAAACAAAAACGAATCACTCTTGTGCATTCCCTTTGCCTGTCCTAGTGTTCCTCCGCAGTGCTACCCCAGAGGCTGCAGCATGGCTGGTGGAAGGCTGCTGACTTTCAGAAGGGGAGGAGACTGCAGATAGCCTTGGAAGACTACCTCGAGCAGCTCTGGGCCAAAAGGCCCGGCTTCGGACTGCAACATCTCGGCATGGGCAGCAGCAGTCTGGGCTGGCTGGCTGACAGATAAGGGCACTGGTGGAGTGGTTGGGTTGAGAGAATGAATGCTGTTGCCCTGAGAGAGGAAAACAAGTTGGTGCTCCATGGAGCCACTGCCAATCCCCCGGGGCTTCACCTCAGCAGTCCGAGTCATCTGTTAGATGACAGATTTTTGGAATGCTATCACACCCTTTGAACACTGGTAAGTGCAGCCATGATGGCAGCAGTCTGAGCTCACGTGGCAGCAAACTAAGCATCTACTGGAGCACCGATACTTTGGGCAGCTTGTGCTTGTGCTGCAATAGAGCTGACATCGGCCATCAGATTCTGCACCCGGATTGGCTCCACGAGTGTGCTGATGGAGTTAGCCATCAATTCCATGATAGAAAGGATGGATTCCAAACTCTGTGCAAAGCCCTGTGCAAGGTTGGTGCTGGACTCCTCCATGCTCATTGACTTTGCACGCAGGCCTTCTGGCAGGCATGCTGATGCATCATCATAGGTAGTCCCTCGAAACGAGGATGACTTGCTTCCATATCAAAAGTTCACAGGTGTTTCAATGAAGGGTCTAATATTGAACTAAATCTTGAAGGGTGGATTTTTTGTGTGGATTTTTTTAATGTGTGGTGGCCGTTGCACACCAGCCACCACACGGGCTTGACAGAGCTAGGTCTTGGTCCAGTGGCAAGAATTAACCAAGACAACTGGAGACCAGCTCTGCTGCACAGACCTCATCATCATAGGCAGTCCCTCTGAATCGAGGAAGACTTGCTTCCACTCTTAGCATGAGTTCTTAGGTGGATGTACAGTCCAATACCAGAACCACTGACTCTATCACAGGTGGGACAGATAGTCATTGAGGGAAGGTGTGGGTGGGACTGTGCTTGATTTCTTCATGCTCTCGGCGATGAGACTCGAGGAACTCAGCGCCCTCCCGAATGCAGTTCCTCCACTTAGGGCGGTCTTTGGCCATGGACTCCCAGGTGTCAGTGGGGATGTTGCGCTTTATCAGGGAGGCTTTGAGGGTGTCCTTGTAATGTTTCCGCTGCCCACCTTTGGCTCATTTGCCGTGAAGGAGTTCTGAGTAGAGCGCTGGCTTTGGGAGTCTCGTGTCTGGCATGTGAACTATGTGGTCTGCTCAACGGAGCTGATCAAGTGTGGTCAGTGCTTCAATGCTGGGGCTGTTGGCCAGGTCGAGGACACTAACGTTGGTGCGTCTATCCTCCCAGGGGATTTGTAGGATCTTGCGGAGACATCGTTGGTGGTATTTCTCCAGCGACTTGAGGTGTCTACTGTACATAGTCCATCTCTCCGAGCCATACAGGAGGGCAGGTATCTACAGCCCTATAGACCATGAGATTGGTGACACTCTTTTCCTTAGGCGGCCTCAGGCTGCACTGACGCATTGGAGGCGGTGTTGGATCTCGTAGTCAATGCCGGCTCTTGTTGATAGGATGCTCCTGAGATAAGGGAAGTGGTCCACATTGTCCAGGGCCGCGCCGTGGATCTTGATGATTGGGGAGGCAGTGCTGTGTGGTGAGGACAGGCTGGTGGAGGACCTTCGTCTTACGGATATTTAGCGTAAGGCCCATACTTTCGTACGCCTCAGTAAATACATCGACTATGTCCTGGAGTTCAGCCTCTGTGTGTGCGCAGATGCAGGCGTCGTCCGCGTACTACAGCTCGACGACAGAGGTTGAGGTAGTCTTGGATCTGGCCTGGTGACGGCGAAGGTTGAACAGGTTCCCACAGGTTCTGTAGTTTAATTCCACTCCAGTGGGGAGCTTGTTGACTGTGAGGTGGAGCATGGCAGTGAAGAAGATTGAGAAGAAGATTGTGGCGATAACACAGCCCTGCTTGGCCTCAGTCCGGACATGGATTGGGTCTGTGATGGACCCATTGGTAAGGATCACAGCTTGCATGTCGTCATGGAGCAGGCAGAGGATGGTGACGTACTTTTGGGAGCATCCGAAGCGGAGGAGGACGCTCCATCGACCCTCGCGGTTGACAGTGTCAAAGGTCTTTGTAAGGTTGAAGAAGCACGGACCTAGTATGCACACATATCGTAGTGTGTACTGGCCCGTGCTGCCCCTGGGCCCTCGCCTCTTCTGGGCCCCGAACTCACTCCTCTCCTGGGCCCTGATCACATACAAACAGCAAAGTTTTGGTTGAGCTCAAGTTAGTGGCGGGAAGAAGCTAGGAGGCTGGTGTGGAAAGGATTAGAATAGTGGAGTCTGGAGATAACAAGAGCATGAATGAGAGTTTCAGCAGCAGATGGACTGAGGCAGGAGTGGAGATGTTATGGAGGTAGAAGTAGGTTTGTGACAGAGAGGATATGGGGTCAGGTGCTCAGCTCAGGCTTAAATAGGGCACTGAGATTGTGAGCAGTCTGATTTAGCCTCAGCCGTTGTTCAACTGAGTATGGAACCAAGGACCCCCAGAAAAACTGAGGTCAATGAGGCAAAGGGAAAACCCTCCAGTGGCTGGAGACATACCGCATGCAAAGGAAGATGGTTGTTAGAGACCAATTATCAGAGCCACAAGACATCACTGCAGGAGTTCCTCAGGAAAGGATTCCAAGCTCATCCATTTCCAGCTGTTTCATTAATGACCATCCCTGGATCAGAACGTCAGAAATAGGGCGGTTTGCTGATGATTTCAGTGTTCAGCTTCACTTGCAACTTTCTAATAACGAAGTAGCCCATACAACAGGCCCTGGACAGTATCCAGGTAGGGTTGACAAGCGACAAGTAATATTCGCACTAAATAATGACCATCTCAAAGAAGAGAAATTACCCCATCTTCCCCAGATTGTTGATGACACGACCATCACTGAGTTTCCCACCATCAATATCTTGGAGCAGTGAGGGGGACACCATTGACCAGAAGCTTAACTGGACCAACAATATCAATACCATGGATGTAAGAGGGATTGATGCTGGTTACTCTGCAATGAGCGGCTCACCTCATGACTCATCTCAGAGCCTCTCTACTATCTACAGCTCAAGTCAGAAGTGTGATGGAATCATCATCACTTGCCTGGATGGGTGCAGGCAGAATTACACTCCAGACGCTTGATACCAATCCAGGACAGAGCAGATTGCTCGATTAATGTCCCTGCCAATGAACCCAGCCTCCACCTCAGGCACACTGAGGCTGCAGCATGTATGATCTACAGCATGCACCGCAGCAACTCACCAAGGTAACTTCGGCTGCACTTCCCTCCCTCGCCACCTCTACCACCAAGAATAACAAGAGCAGCAATGTTATGGAATCAACATTCTCTCCATATTGTCCTCCAAAGCGTGCCATCTTGATTTCGGCATTTCTCACTATTCCATCATTGTCACTGGGTCAGTACCCCTGAAGTCACTACCTAACACCATTGTGGGAGCACCATCAGCACAAGTATTGTCCTTCATTGACTGCGAAGCACTTTGAGATGTCCTGAGGCTGGAAAACGCATTATAGAAATGCAAGTTCTTTCTCTCTTCTGCATCACCTTTGCCATCCATTGTTTTTTCACATCTTTAGCCCCGCACACTATTTGGAAAGGTTTTTTGTCTCCACATGCAGTTATTTACCTTTAAGAGGCCATTTCTCTTTGAATCCCACCATTTTACCTGAAAGTCACCACATCCCTTTCCATCCCAGCTGCAGCCATTTAAAGGAAGCTTTCACACCTGATATCTCTTCCACATTCCCCAATTTGGAAAGCTCCAAGTGTGAGGTGCAATGTAAGCCGAGAGTTTGCTGTGCATTTGAAATGTGAGCTGAAAGCACTGGATATTTTCCTAACTTGTCCTACACCCTGAACCCGGGAAGAGAAAACGTATCCACTCATAGAAAGTCCCTCGACATCGAGGAAGACTTGCTTCCACTCTAAAAGTCAGTTCTCCGGTGACTGAACAGTCCAATACGGGAATTACAGTCTCTGTCACAGGTGGGACAGACAGTCATTAAAGGAAAGGGTGGGTGGGACTGGTTTGCCGCATGCTCCTTCCGCTGCCTGCGCTTGATTTCTGAATGCTCTCGGCGACGAGACTCGAGGTGCTCAGCGCCCTCCCGGATGCACTTCCTCCACTTAGGGCGGTCTTTAGCCAGGGACTCCCAGGTGTCGGTGGGGATGTTGCATTTTGTCAAGGAGGCTTTGAGGGTGTCCTTGTAATGTTTCCACTGCCCACCTTTGGCTCGTTTGTCATGAAGGAGTTGCGAGTAGAGTTCTTGTTTTGGGAGTCTTGTGTCGGGCATGCGAACAATGTGGCCTGCCCAACGGAGCTGGTCGAGTGTGGTCAGTGCTTCGATGCTGGGGATGTTAACCTGATCGAGGACGCTAACGTTGGTGCGTCTGTCCTCCCAGGGGATTTGCAGGTTCTTGCGGAGACATCATTGGTGGAATTTCTCCAGCGATTTGCTAGATTAGTTGCTACAATACGACTACTAATCGAAGCTCTACGTCACTGGACTAGAATTCCCGCAGATGCTCTTTGATTGCCTGCCTTAACTTTGGCATAAACCCCAAAGAAATAGTGCAAATGGTTTTCGGCGACCTTCTGCCGGAGATCAGAATGGTCCATCCAAACCCTCTCTGTTGCAATTGCAGCCCGTCTGGTGGGTTGGAATGCAAGTTTCTTCAATGGGAACCAGCGCTGAACCAAAATGAGCAACGATGTTTACAATTGAAGCTGACACTCTCAGCTGGTTTTCCCCACCGTGTTATCTCGGTGCTGCCAGTAGCTCATTCGAAACAAATTAGTTGCTGCTGGCATTAACATAACAATCAGCAAATTTTGGCTTCTGTCTCGTACATTGTTCCTTTTCACATATTGTCAGCTTCTGCTCACCCTTTCCCAAGAACAACTGTTGCTGAGACGTGGGAACAAATATATCTGTGGGATGGTTTGGAATTCCATCAGCTTCCAATTGACAGAGGCGGCAAGCTGGTTATTTTAGACGGGCTGTGATAGCAACATGCGGGGCAGAGGGGCGATTTACGACTTCCACTGGGAACCGACATAATGGCTGAATCAGTTCCTCCCAGATGGAGCCGGGAGACTTAAACCATTCTAGGTTTCAGGCTTCATCTCAGCATTGCTGGCAAGATGCGGGCGTCAAACGGGTGCCCTGCTGCCGTTAGCTGGCATGTCCCTGGCCCAAGACCGCCCTAAGTGGAGGAAGAGCATCCGGGAGGGCGCTGAGCACCTCGAGTCTCGTCATCGAGAGCATGCAGAAAACAAGCGCAGGCAGCGGAAAGGACATGCGTCAAACCAGACTCCCCACCCACCCTTTCCTTCAATGCCTGTCTGTCCCACGACAGAGACTGTCATTCCCATATTGGACTGTTCAGTTGAGAACTCACTTTTAGAGTTGGAAGCAAGTCTTCCTCGATTTCGAGGGACTACCTATGATGATAGCAGGTCAGCCCGCATGGGAGGGGGGGAGACGGTCACGGAAGGTGTCGGACAATGGACTGCAGTCTCCTGAAACATTAATCCTGCCTTCCTCCTCCTTAGATGCTGCCTGAGCATTTCTGGCATTGACTGTGAATAAATAACAGCCACGCACAAAGGCTCATGAAGGCCTGAGTGCCAGATGAACGAAAATAACTACAAAGTGGGCCTTCAAAAGGACTATTGCACTTACATTTAAAATCTGTTGACCTTTCAAATGTGTTTTGGCTTGCAGGTCCATCTGATATCTCCATCCCATCAAGTATTGAAACGTATAAGATTCTGAGGGGGCTCGACAGGGTAGATGCAGAGAGGATGTTTCCCCTCGTGGGGGAATCTAGAACTAGGGAGCATAGTTTCAGAATAAGGGGTCGCCCATTTAAGACGGGAGTGAAGAGGAATTTCTTCTCTCAGAGGGTCGTGAAACTTTGGAATTCTCTGCCCCTGAGAGCTGTGGAGGCTGGGTCATTGAATATATTTAAGGTGGATATAGACAGATTTTTGAAGGACAAGGGAGTCAAGGGTTATGGGGAGTGGGCAGGGAAGTGGAGTTGAGGCCAAATCAGATCAGCCATGATCTTATTGAATGGCGGAGCAGACTCGAGGGGCCATATGGCCTACTCCTGCTCCTATTTCTTATGTTCTTATTTTGATGGACGTGCTGGGGTTGTGGGGTCCAGCAAGCCCATGGGCCAGAAAACAATGTGTTATCCTTTTCCGCTCCCTTTAATACACAGTAATGAATATCTGGCCTGCTTGAGATCAGGACCTAGAACCATAGACAGATTACTGAAGGAGTTCCAGACCTCTGCCATCCTGCTATTGCCCCAAATCAGATGCTAAGATGAAAACCAGCCTCATTGTCCCCAGCATTTGGCCTCTTTCATGGCTGCTGGCATTGAGGTGATGTTGCACGAGATGAGGTCGTGGCTAGCCCCAGGGTTGCTCACTCTAGTTTGCCGTATTCCTGGAGATTTGATCATGTGATATTTGATCACATGACATTCGATCACATGACACCGTTCATGTGATGATTCGTCATGAGATCTGATCACATGACATTTCCCCACTGTTTTCAAATGTTACTGCATTGACCTTAGTTGAGTGTTTCAGTAGCATCAATCCCTGAATAAAATATTTGATTTTTTGTTTTATAGTAGATGACTAATATAATTTATAAATCAAAGAAAGAACACAAAAGAATAGACAGACTTAAGGGTAAATAATGTTTAAATAAAAACTACTTCAGTGATGTTGCCATGAGAAACACCAAGTAAATTCCACTGATTCAACCAAATCATTATCAATATAAATAACTTCTAACTACAGGTTTCATACAATTTTATGACATTTTACAATAAACAGCAAGTTATAAAAACAATAAATACAATTTTATAACATTTTGCAATACAATATAAAGCAAGTTATTAAAAATAATAAATAAACAAAAAGGCAAACTGACTGACTCCCACACATCACCGCTGAAGCCCAGCTTCAGGGAAGTGAGGCTCAGTCCTCAGAGAGGAGCACCAAAGCTGACTAATTCCTGGAACGCAACACAATGGCCTGGAATTTGCAGTCAGTGGGGAAGCGACGGCGATTGCAGTTGACCTTGAAGAAAGCTGCAACATAGATCTCGTCATCTCGGTGGTGCAAGCTTTAGCTTTCTTGATTGTAGCACTATCAAAAGGATTTCTGTAGCGCAGAGCAGCTAATCAGCCAATCACATTGAAGAATTCTCATGGACAACAAACCAGGAAATAAAAGGTAGTTGTTATTATTCATTTTGAAAATCATTTCTAGAGCGTGAAATAAAGATTGGGAGCCACACATGGAGTTAAAGTAGAAGCATATCATCAACAAACATTAAAAAAAACTTTAATTTTTTTTATTATTTCCAAAAATCTAGTTATTTCTATCATGATGGAGAAATTTAACATTCCCCAATTACAAAATTAGTTTTTCAGGACCAGTCCATAAGCTGTTAGAACCCCAGTTACACTTCTTTCGACAAGGCTTAACATTTTATAGGGTATTTAACAGTGATGTTCGAATGGAAAAGGGGACCTTTTTGTCAGTTCAAGTGATTTCACTGATTGCCGGCTCTGGGGAATTGCACAATGCAGCCAATGGTGGAGCAGAGAATGATTGACCACAACTTCAGGATTTCCACATTTCTCTAAACTGCACTAAATCCTGAAGTTACAGTTAGTTTTAGAGTGGTAATGGTGGCAAACGCTGACAGTTTTGCCATCATTACCGCTGCAAAATCCGGCTTATAAGACAATAGTGCAAATCACAGGCTGACATGAACTCACCCTCCCTCCCCAGTTTATGTTTCTATCCCCTGCCTACTCCCAGCTTGAATTTCTCTCTCCGTCCCCAGTTTATTTATTTCTCCCTTCCTTTCCCAATGTTCTTCTCTCTCCCTCCATCTCCCAGTTTGTGTTTCTCTCTCTTCCTCCCAGTTGCTCAGGACTCAGGAGTTTCCAGGAGATTTTAATTGGCCCTGATGCCATCATTATCACAAGGAAGCAATGTTTTTGAACAACAGAGAGACAGCGCGAATTAGCTGCAAACCAGGGCAGCTGGGGTATCACTGCCAGCTGCAATGTTCGGGAGACCACTCGCCCATTCAGGTAGACTCTCACCTTAACTGGGAGGGTTGTGCACACCAGCTAGCCCTGCAGTCTTACGGGTAAGTGCTTAAGACTGTTTAGAGTCGTTTCTGCCACCCCATCCCCTGCCCAACCCCCACCCCCCCCACTGGCCAACCCTCCCCAGCCCAAACCCACCCACCCAAACTTCCACCCCCCCCCAATCCCACTCACCCCAACCCCCACTGACACATTCATGAGCCTTAGTGCCTGTTGCTGTTTTTCACTAAATACCCCACTGACTCCTTCTTTGCGTTGGACTCAACAAATACTGTTGGGCCTTGTTGGGATTGGGCTCCTCCAGCATCTTTCACTCCCAGTTGGGATTGGGCTTCACCAGCACTGCTCAGCCACTGCTGGGATCGAGTTCTGCAAGTATTTCAGTGACACTAATCATGTACGAACTTTCACAGTGAATGTCGGCAGGCTATTGTGGGGACATTACAGCCAAGACCCATACCTTTCCAATACTGCAAAAATTACTGCATAATGATCAGGATTAGGATCATGGCTGATTTCTCCATAACTCAGGGGTGCCAGGGCTACCTGTATCACTCCAACTGCACCCCCAGGTGGGATCAGCTAACTCAGCACATGATAAAGATTTGTGTCAGATGGTCCTAGTCCTTATGGCTTAGTTGATCATTGTTCTAGTTATGCTGAGCCATAAAGAGAGTCTTGTCAGCCTTGGCTCAGTGCTAACAATCTCGCCTCTGAGTCACAAGGTTGTGGATTCAAGTCCCACTTCACACACTTCAGCACAAAATCTGAGGGAGCCCGGCAGTGACGGAGGTGCCATATTTCAGATGAGACTTTAAACTGAGACCCCGTCTGCCCTCTCAAGTGGACATAAAATATCACATGACACTATTTCATAGAAGAGCAGAAGAGTTCTTTCCGATGTCCAGGCCAATATTTCTCTCTTCACTCTAAGGCAATCTCTCGGAGTGGAGGATGACTTATCCTTATGGCCAATATTTATACTTCAACTAATATCACTAAAACTGATTATTTGTTCATTTTCATGTTGCTCTTTGAGGGAGCTTGCTGTGTGCAAATTGTCTGCCACGTTTCCTACATTATAACAGTGGCTACACTTCTAAAGTATTTCATTGGCTGTAAAGCACTTTGGGACATCCTATATCCAATGGATGTCGCTATATGAATGCAAGTCTTGCTTCAAATTTTCTAAAATAACTTTGTTTTGGCTTGCTTTAGGAGTGAATGTCCTTGAAGTTTCAATGTAACCACACCTATTTAATTCCAGTCTTAAAGCTATCTCTCCATTCTGCTGTAGAAGCTAAGAATGGTCAACTTCAACTCTCTGATACATTTAAAGAAGGAACACAGCAGAAGGGTAGTCGGGACTTAATGATCTAAAAGTAGGCCATTGCCCTAGTTTGCGTGCTACAAACATCAAACTGCAAAATGTATTATTCATCGCTAGTGCTTTTAATGATGTGTTAAGGTTTATGGAAAAAGAACCTTCATTAAAATGTCATAGAATATAGATCACACCTAGAGATACTGCTTGCTGCAGGGACATTTGCATAAAATTCCTCTACTCATAATGCATGAGTTCGGAGTTGAAGAAAGCTTCATGGAGGTTTCTCTCATCCTGATTTAGTCATTGTTTTGTGAAAACTGAAGTGTTCTTTGACCCACATAGATTGTTTAAAAATAGAACTTAAGAGAAAGAAAACTTACAAAGCATCCCTTTGACATTCTTAAATAATCTCCAAGACCTCTGCACTCCCCACCACCACACACCATCCCTTACAGGGATGCACATTACCTTCCTTATTAATAGTCCACCGCACTTATCATTTACAAATGATAGAAACAATTATGTATCAATTTTCAGTTTTACATCACAACAAAATGGAGTGTTGTTCTTAAAGTTGGTCGTTTAACCCTGATTGCTGTCATCGACGGCCACTGAGTGGTGCTTATTTTATATTCAGGGAGTCATATGAAAGTTAAACTGCAACGTGCAACAATGTACGCTTTCTCTCAGACGTTTATTCATTGGCAATTGAAACTGAAGTTCACAAATCAAATGAGGACTTGTGACATGCCAACTCTGCTTAACCAACCTCTGCATGATCTCTGTATGATCATTAATGCAAGTTCAGAAATATCAATTAACTCTCCAGTTTATCACTTTCCTCCCATAACGTCAAGCTTAACCTGCTTCTGTGAACAATGATGTTGAACCTGCCTTTCATTTTCCATCGCAAAGCTCCTCGTAAATACCAGTAGAAATGAGAAAAGTAAAAGATGTTAGGAAGGATGAAGATTAAAGAAGAGTGGTGTAGAAAGCAGAATGAGACGGACAAGGAAAAGAACATTAAATGCGTGACCTTTTTATACAGTTTATCTGCTTGCCTGTACCCCAGGGTTTTCAGATGGGCTGAGAGAAGTAGACGCACAATTTTCTTCGAATAATCACTTATGGTTGACCTGTAAGGACAAATATCACAGCTAGCTTACCTCAGGTTAAAATAATCTGTCCAATGACAGAAGTTGCAGTTATTTCCCATAAATGTTCAGAAAGATGTTAGACCCCATAATCCTTTCTCCCTCAGAGAATTACATAGAATGTATAGCACAGAAACATGCCGTACAGCACCACAGGTCTTAGCCATGTTTATGCTACACACCCGCCTCCTTCCACCCATCTTCATTTAAACTCTATCACCATGTCTTTCTATTCCTTTCTTCCTCACGTGTTAACTAGCTTCACCTTTAATGCATCTCTGCTATTTACCTGAACTAATACCTGTGGTACAAAGTTTCACATTCTGACCCTCTCTTGATAAAGAAGTTTCTCCAGAATTCCCGACAGGATTTATTAGTCGCTATCTTATATTTATTGCCCCTAGCTCTGGTCTCCCCCGCAAGTAGAAGCATGTTCTCTATGTCTGCCCTCTCAAACCCTTTCATCATTATAAAGACCTCTATCAAGTCATCCCTCAGCCTTCTCTTTTCTAGCAAAAAGAATCTGTGCCTGTTCAATCTTTCCTGATAGTTACAATCTCTAGTACAATTGCAGCGTCCCGAATCCGGAACCCTCGGGACCGAGGCTGCTCTGGATTGTGCATTTTGCTGGATTTTGGAACGTCTTTCTGATGTCAAGAATTCGGAAACACCCGAGCCCAGGTTTGGGCATTTCCGGATTTCAGAACGTCAGAAAGGAGGGCAGGTTGGGCAGGAAGGTGCGCCTCCATGAGCTGTTCGGGTCGCCCGGTGGGGCCCCGTGGCCGTGGAAGTGTTCAGGCGGGGGTCTCGCCACTGTGGAGTTGTTCGGGCGGGCCCCGCCGCCGAGATGTTTGCGTGGGGCCCCGCCGCTGTGGAGGAGTTTCTTTTCTGGCCTGAGGTAAGTGGGGCCAGGCAGCCGAGGTAACAGGGAGGGAGGGGGACTGGGGCGAAGTCGGAGTGGGCGAAGTCGGAGCGGGCGAAGTCAGAGTGGACGAAGTCGGAGTGGGAGAAGTCGGAACGGGCGAAGTCGGAGCGGGCGAAGTCGGAGCGGGCGAAGTCAGAGTGGGCGAAGTCGGAGTGGGAGAAGTCGGAACGGGCGAAGTCAGAGCGGGCGAAGTCGGAGCGGGCGAAGTCGGAACGGGCGAAGTCGGAGCGGGCGAAGTCGGAGCGGGCGAAGTCGGAACGGGCGAAGTCGGAGCGGGCGAAGTCGGAGCGGGCGAAGTCAGAGCGGGCGAAGTCGGAACGGGCGAAGTCAGAGCGGGCGAAGTCAGAGCGGGCGAAGTCGGAGAGGGCGAAGTCGGAGTGGGCGAAGTCAGAGCGGGCGAAGTCAGAGCGGGCGAAGTCAGAGCGGGCGAAGTCGGAGAGGGCGAAGTCGGAGTGGGCGAAGTCAGAGTGGGCGAAGTCGGAACGGGCGAAGTCAGAGTGGGCGAAGTCAGAGCGGGCGAAGTCGGAGTGGGCGAAGTCAGAACGGGCGAAGTCAGAACGGGCGAAGTCAGAACGGGCGAAGTCGGAGCGGGCGAAGTCGGAGCGGGCGAAGTCAGAGAGGGCGAAGTCGGAGCGGGCGAAGTCAGAGTGGGCGAAGTCGGGCCGGGGCGAAGTCAGAGCGGGCGAAGTCGGAGCGGGCGAAGTCGGAGAGGGCGAAGTCGGAGTGGGCGAAGTCGGAGTGGGCGAAGTCAGAGCGGGCGAAGTCGGAGTGGGCGAAGTCGGAGTGGGCGAAGTCAGAGCGGGCGAAGTCGGAGCGGGCGAAGTCAGAACGGGCGAAGTCGGAGCGGGCGAAGTCAGAACGGGCGAAGTCGGAGCGGGCGAAGTCGGAGAGGGCGAAGTCAGAGTGGGCAAAGTCGGAGCGGGCGAAGTCGGAGTGGGCGAAGTCAGAGTGGGCAAAGTCGGAGCGGGCGAAGTCGGAGCGGGCGAAGTCGGAGTGGGCGAAGTCGGAGCGGGCGAAGTCGGAGAGGGCGAAGTCGGGCCGGGGCGAAGTCGGAGTGGGCGAAGTCGGGCCGGGGCGAAGTCAGAGTGGGCGAAGTCAGAGTGGGCAAAGTCGGAGCGGGCGAAGTCGGAGCGGGCGAAGTCGGAGCGGGCGAAGTCGGAGTGGGCGAAGTCGGAGCGGGCGAAGTCGGAGCGGGCGAAGTCGGAGTGGGCGAAGTCGGAGCGGGCGAAGTCGGAGTGGGCGAAGTCGGAGCGGGCGAAGTCGGAGAGGGCGAAGTCGGAGTGGGCGAAGTCGGAGTGGGCAAAGTCGGAGCGGGCGAAGTCGGAGCGGGCGAAGTCGGAGCGGGCGAAGTCGGAGTGGGCGAAGTCGGAGCGGGCGAAGTCGGAGAGGGCGAAGTCGGAGTGGGCGAAGTCGGAGTGGGCGAAGTCGGAGCGGGCGAAGTCAGAGTGGGCGAAGTCAGAGTGGGCGAAGTCAGAGTGGGCGAAGTCGGAGTGGGCGAAGTCAGAGTGGGCGAAGTCAGAGTGGGCGAAGTCGGAGCGGGCGAAGTCGGGCCGGGGCGAAGTCGGAGCGGGCGAAGTCGGAGTGGGCGAAGTCGGAGTGGGCGAAGTCGGAGTGGGCGAAGTCGGAGTGGGCGAAGTCAGAGTGGGCGAAGTCGGGCCGGGGCGAAGTCGGAGCGGGCGAAGTCAGAGCGGGCGAAGTCGGAGCGGGCGAAGTCGGAGTGGGCGAAGTCAGAGTGGGCGAAGTCGGGCCTTGGGGGAAGTCGGAGCGGGCGAAGTCGGGCCGGGGCGAAGTCGGAGCGGGCGAAGTCGGAGTGGGCGAAGTCGGAGTGGGCGAAGTCGGAGTGGGCGAAGTCGGAGTGGGCGAAGTCGGAGTGGGCGAAGTCGGAGTGGGCGAAGTCGGGCCGGGGCGAAGTCGGAGTGGGCAAAGTCGGAGTGGGCGAAGTCGGAGTGGGCGAAGTCGGAGTGGGCGAAGTCGGGCCGGGGCGAAGTCGGAGTGGGCGAAGTCGGAGTGGGCGAAGTCGGAGTGGGCGAAGTCGGGCCGGGGCGAAGTCGGAGTGGGCGAAGTCGGAGTGGGCGAAGTCAGAGCGGGCGAAGTCGGAGTGGGCGAAGTCGGAGTGGGCGAAGTCAGAGCGGGCGAAGTCGGAGTGGGCGAAGTCGGAGTGGGCGAAGTCAGAGTGGGCGAAGTCGGAGTGGGCGAAGTCAGAGCGGGCGAAGTCAGAGTGGGCGAAGTCGGAGTGGGCGAAGTCAGAGCGGGCGAAGTCAGAGTGGGCGAAGTCGGAGTGGGCGAAGTCGGAGTGGGCGAAGTCGGAGTGGGCGAAGTCAGAGCGGGCGAAGTCGGAGTGGGCAAAGTCAGAGCGGGCGAAGTCAGAGTGGGCGAAGTCGGAGCGGGCGAAGTCAGAGTGGGCGAAGTTGGAGTGGGCGAAGTCAGAGTGGGCGAAGTCGGAGTTGGCGAAGTCATAGCGGGCGAAGTCGGAGTTGGCGAAGTCGGAGTGGGCGATGTCGGAGTGGGCGAAGTCATAGCGGGCGAAGTCGGAGTTGGCAAAGTCGGAGTGGGCGATGTCGGAGTTGGCGAAGTCAGAGTGGGTGAAGTCAGAGCGGGCAAAGTCAGAGTGGGCGAAGTCAGAGCGGGCGAAGTCAGGCCGGGGCGAAGTCGGAGCGGGCGAAGTCAGAGCGGGCGAAGTCAGGCCGGGGCGAAGTCGGAGCGGGCGAAGTCAGAGCGGGCGAAGTCGTGGTGGGCGAAGTCGTGGTGGGCGAAGTCAGAGTGGGCGAAGTCGGAGTGGGCGAAGTCGTGGTGGGCGAAGTCGTGGTGGGCGAAGTCAGAGCGGGCGAAGTCGGGCCGGGGCGAAGTCGGAGTGGGCGAAGTCGGAGTGGGCGAAGTCGGAGTGGGCGAAGTCGGGCCGGGGCGAAGTCGGAGCGGGCGAAGTCGGAGTGGGCGAAGTCGGAGTGGGCGAAGTCGGGCCGGGGCAAAGTCGGAGCGGGCGAAGTCGGAGTGGGCGAAGTCGGGCCGGGGCGAAGTCGGAGTGGGCGAAGTCGGAGTGGGCGAAGTCGGAGCGGGCAAAGTCGGAGTGGGCGAAGTCGGAGTGGGCGAAGTCAGAGTGGGCGAAGTCGGAGCGGGCGAAGTCGGGCCGGGGCGAAGTCGGAGCGGGCGAAGTCGGGCCGGGGCGAAGTCGGAGTGGGCAAAGTCGGGCCGGGGCGAAGTCGGAGAGGGCAAAGTCGGAGTGGGCGAAGCCGGAGTGGGCAAAGTCGGAGCGGGCGAAGTCGGAGAGGGCGAAGCCGGAGTGGGCGAAGCCGGAGTGGGCAAAGTCGGAGTGGGCGAAGTCGGAGTGGGCGAAGTCGGAGAGGGCGAAGTCGGAGAGGGCGAAGCCGGAGTGGGCGAAGTCGGAGCGGGCGAAGTCGGGCCGGGGCGAAGTCGGAGCGGGCGAAGTCGGGCCGGGGCGAAGTCGGAGTGGGCAAAGTCGGGCCGGGGCGAAGTCGGAGAGGGCAAAGTCGGAGTGGGCGAAGCCGGAGTGGGCAAAGTCGGAGCGGGCGAAGTCGGAGAGGGCGAAGCCGGAGTGGGCGAAGCCGGAGTGGGCAAAGTCGGAGTGGGCGAAGTCGGAGTGGGCGAAGTCGGAGAGGGCGAAGTCGGAGAGGGCGAAGCCGGAGTGGGCGAAGTCGGAGCGGGCGAAGTCGGAGAGGGCGAAGCCGGAGTGGGCGAAGTCGGGCCGGGGCGAAGTCGGAGTGGGGCAAAGTCAGAGCGGGCGAAGTCAGAGCGGGCGAAGTCGGAGTGGGTGAAGTCAGGCCGGGGTGAAGTCGGAGGCAGGGGAAGTCCGGATATCGGAACATTTTCCGGTTTCTGAACGACCCTGCCACGGATCGGACTGGTGTCCGGATTCCAGAACATTATGGATTCCGGAGCTCCGGATTTTGGAGGTCGAACCTCTATTATCTTTGTCATACTTTTTGCTCCCTCTCCAGTGCCCCATCTCCTTTTTTGTAAGATGGAGACCAGAACTGTGTACAGTACTCCAAGTGGGGTCTAAACAAGATTCTATACAAGTTTAACGTAACTGTAATAAGAATCAGGTGGACGGAATAATGGATGGGAGATCTGCCCAACCAGGTCACAGTCCAGGTGGTGACGATGACAATTCCCCCACTTCATGTACAGACCTCCAGCCACAGGATTGTTGCTGCCACCTGCTACCAGCCTTAGCTACGCACCGCTCAGCATTTGCCTTGCCAATGTCTGTCATGGCATGATACAAAGATAGGTGGAAATCAAATTGTGAGGAGGACGCAAAGAATCTGCAAAGGGGTATAGATAGACATAGTGAGTGCGCAAAAATTGGGCAGATGGAGTATAATGTGGGAAAATGTGAGGTTATCCACTGTGGTAGGAAAAATAAAAAAACAAATTATTATTTAAATGGAGAGAGATTACAAAATGCTGCAGTACAGCGTGATCTGGAGGTCGTTGTATATGAAACAGAAAAAGTAGGCATGCACGTACAGCAAGTAATTAGAAAGGCAAATGGAATATTGGCCTTTATTGCAAAGCGAATGGAGTATAAAAGTAGGGAAGTCCTGCTAGAATTGTGCAGGTTATTGTGCACACCATGTGCTCGACTCCAGAGCATTGCTGGAGGAAGAGAAGCCCGGTCGTCGATGCATGAAGGGAGGCCCGGAGGGAAATATCCGTAAGACAAAGGTCCTCCATCAACCTGACCCCACCACACAGCACTGCCCCCCAGTCATCAAGATCCATGGCACGGGCCCTGGACAACATAGACCACTTTCCATACTTCAGGAGCCTATTATCAGCAACGGCAGAAATCGACGACAAGTTTCAACACCGCCTCCAATGCGCCAGCACAACCTTCGGCAGCCTAAGGAAGAGAGTGTTCGAAGATCAGGCCCTCAAATCTGCCACCAAGCTCATGGTCTATAGGGTTGCAGTGATACCCTCCCTCCTGTATGGTCAGAGGTGTGGACCATGTACAGTGGACACCTCAAGAAAATTATCACCAACGATGTCTCCACAAGATCCTGCAAATCCCCTGGGAGGACTAATGCACCAACGTTAGCGTCCTCGATCAGGCCATCATCCCCAGCATCAAAGCACTGACCATACTCGACCAGCTCTGTTGGGCAGGCCACATTGTTTGGATGCCTGATACAAGACTCCCAATGCAAACGCTCAACTCGGAACTCCTACATGGCAAGCGAGCCCCAAGTAGGTAGAGGAAACATTTCAAGGACACCCTCAAAGCCTCCTTGATGAAATGCAACATCCCCGGCAACACCTGGGAGTCCCTGGCCAAAGAGCACCCTAAGTGGAGGAAGTGCATTAGGGAGGGTGCTGAGCACCTCGAGTCGCATTGCCGAGAGCATGCAGAAAACAAGCGTAGGCAGCGGAAGGAGCGTGCGGCAAACCAGTTCCACCCACCCTTTCCTTCAACACTTGTGACAGAGACTGTAACTCCCGTATTGGACTGGTGAGTCACCTAAAAGCTCACTTTTAAAGTGGAAGCAAGTGGCTATCTAGGGAAATCAGGGATAGTATTAAAGCCAAGGAAGTGGCATACAAATTGGCCAGAAATAGCAGCGAACCTGGGGACTGGGAGAAATTTAGAACTCAGCAGAGGAGGACAAAGGGTTTGATTAGGACAGGGAAAATGGAGTACGAGAAGAAGCTTGCAGGGAACATTAAGGCGGATTGCAAAAGTTTCTATAGGTATGTAAAGAGAAAAAGGTTGGTGAAGACAAACGTAGGTCCCCTGCAGTCAGAATCAGGGGAAGTCATAACGGGGAACAAAGAAATGGCGGATCAATTGAACAAGTACTTTGGTTCGGTATTCACTAAGGAGGATACAAACAACCTTCCGGATATAAAAGGGGTCAGAGGGTCTAGTAAGGAAGAGGAACTGAGGGAAATCTTTATTAGTCGGGAAATTGTGTTGGGGAAATTGATGGGATTGAAGGCCGATAAATCCCCAGGGCCTGATGGCCTGCATCCTAGAGTACTTAAGGAGGTGGCCTTGGAAATAGCGGATGCATTGACAGTCATTTTCCAACATTCCATTGACTCTGGATCAGTTCCTATGGAGTGGAGGGTAGCCAATGTAACCCCACTTTTTAAAAAAGGAGGGAGAGAGAAAACAGGCAATTATAGACCGGTCAGCCTGACCTCAGTAGTGGGTAAAATGATGGAATCAATTATTAAGGATGTCATAGCAGTGCATCTGGAAAATGGTGACATGATAGGTCGAAGTCAGCATGGATTTGTGAAAGGGAAATCATGCTTGACAAATCTTCTGGAATTTTTTGAGGATGTTTCCAGTAAAGTGGACAAAGGAGAACCAGTTGATGTGGTATATTTGGACTTTCAGAAGGCTTTCGACAAGGTCCCACACAAGAGATTAATGTGCAAAGTTAAAGCACATGGGATTGGGGGTAGTGTGCTGACGTGGATTGAGAACTGGTTGTCAGACAGGAAGCAAAGAGTAGGAGTAAACGGGTACTTTTCAGAATGGCAGGCAGTGACTAGTGGAGTGCCGCAAGGTTCTGTGCTGGGGCCCCAGCTGTTTACATTGTACATTAATGATTTAGACGAGGGGATTAAATGCAGTATCTCCAAATTTGCGGATTATACTAAGTTGGGTGGCAGTGTGAGCTGCGAGGAGGATGCTATTAGGCTGCAGAGTGACTTGGATAGGTTAGGTGAGTGGGCAAATGCATGGCAGATGAAGTATAATGTGGATAAATGTGAGGTTATCCACTTTGGTGGTAAAAACAGAGAGACAGACTATTATCTGAATGGTGACAGATTAGGAAAAGGGAAGGTGCAACGAGACCTGGGTGTCATGGTACATCAGTCATTGAAGGTTGGCATGCAGGTACAGCAGGCGGTTAAGAAAGCAAATGGCATGTTGGCCTTCATAGCGAGGGGATTTGAATACAGGGGCAGGGAGGTGTTGCTACAGTTGTACAGGGCCTTGGTGAGGCCACACCTGGAGTATTGTGTACAGTTTTGGTCTCCTAACTTGAGGAAGGACATTCTTGCTATTGAGGGAGTGCAGCGAAGGTTCACCAGACTGATTCCCGGGATGGCGGGACTGACCTATCAAGAAAGATTGGATCAATTGGGCTTGTATTCACTGGAGTTCAGAAGAATGAGAGGGGACCTCATAGAAACGTTTAAAATTCTGACGGGTTTAGACAGGTTAGATGCAGAAAGAATGTTCCCAATGTTGGGGAGGTCCAGAACCAGGGGTCACAGTCTGAGGATAAGGGGTAAGCCATTTAGGACCGAGATGAGGAGAAACTTCTTCACCCAGAGAGTGGTGAACCTGTGGAATTCTCTACCACAGAAAGTAGTTGAGGCCAATTCACTAAATATATTCAAAAGGGAGTTAGATGAAGTCCTTACTACTCGGGGGATCAAGGGTTATGGCGAGAAAGCAGGAAGGGGGTACTGAAGTTTCATGTTCAGCCATGAACTCATTGAATGGCGGTGCAGGCTAGAAGGGCTGAATGGCCTGCTCCTGCACCTATTTTCTATGTTTCTATGTTTCTATGTTTTTCCTCAATTTCGAGGGACTGCCTATGATGATGACAGAGCATTGGTAAGATCACACTTGGAGTACTGCGTACAGTTTTGGTCTCCTTATTTAAGGAGGGATATAATTGCATTGGAGGCAGTTCAGAGAATGTTCACGAGGTTGATTCCTGAGATGAAGGGGTTGTCATATGAAGAAAGGTTGAGCAGGTTGGGCCTACACTCATTGGAGTTTAGAAGACTGGGAGATGATCTTATTGACACATATAAGATTCTGAGGGGGCTTGACAGGGTAGATGCAGAGAGGATGTTTCCCCTCGTGAGGGAATCTAGAACTAGGAGGCACAGTTTAAGAATAAGGTGTCTCCCATTTAAATTGGAAATGAGGAGGAATTTCTTCTCTCAGAGGGTCCTGAATCTATAGAATTTTCTACCCCAGAGAGCTGTGGAGGCTGGGTTATTGAATATATTTAAGGTGGAGATAGACAGATTTTTGAACAACAAGGGAGTGAAGGGTTATGGGGAGCGGGCAGGGAAGTGGAGTTGAGGACAGGATCAGATCGACTGTGATCTTATTGAATGGCGGAGCAGGCTCGACGGGCCAAATGGCCTACTCCTGCTCCTAATTCTTATGTTCTAATGTTCTAATTGAATGGCGGAACAGGCCCAAGGGGCTGAATGATCTATTCCTCTTCCTTTATTCCTAACTTCACTTTATGTTGAACCTGGTTCAAAGACAGGATCACAAAGTACTCCAAGTGTGGCCTAACCAAGGTGTACGGAGACCAGAACTGTCCCAGTGTGGTCTAACAAGTATTAAACATAACCCATTGCTGCGAATGTGTCAATTGTTGATTGACAGCTGTACTTGTGGTTCTGTCTTAACAATCCTATGGCCCTCCCCATAATATACTAACCCCATTAACAACATGCTGTGCCTAATTAGCACTCTCTCTACTATCATCCCTCCGGCTCCTACCAACAATATATTCAAATGTTCCATAATTCTAACATTACTCCTTAAAGAAGGTGCAACTAATTTTTTTCCTTAATCAAGTTCTGTGTCTCAGCTTCAATATCTCCCTCCTCGGTCCTTGCCCTTTGGAGAGTGTAGGGTGCTTCTGAACAGTCTTCTTCATTAACAGTAGACCAAACATGTACTTTCCGGGTGTGAATGTAACCTGAGGTTCATCCCAGTGCCTAGACTTGTGTGAAGGTGGCTGCACAATATACAAATAGTTTGAGGAGCTATGTGATCTTTCTGAGAAGCCTTGCGAGAGTTCTGTAAGGTTACAGATCATTTCTCTTGTTCCGATGTGGAAGTTTGGGGTTGCAAGATGGGAGGAGTTGTGCTGGGACTTCCCAGGCTGTATTGTTGATGCTGTACCATATGGGGTACTAGGGAAATCAGCAGGGCTAGGGGCACAAAATCAGGGGAGTGGGACTGATTGAATAGCTCTGAAAGAGCTGGAACAGGCATGATGGGCCAAATTGCCTCCTCCTGTGCTATAATTCTTATGCTACGATGCTACACTGTTACGATGTTATGAATCTATGGGCCCAATTTTGCCGAAAGCCGTTTTTTGGCATATTGCCAGAGTTACGCCTCTTTTTCTAGGCCAGAACGACTCCAAAAATAAATGTGCCAAGTTTCCCTGCTCTATTTTTCAAAATTGGTGCCGCGCAGCCTGTTCTGTAGCCTCGGGGGGGTGGAGCCTAATGTCTGCGCTGCAAAAAAAAGGACATTTTTGACGAAATTCCTATAAGCGCGCATGCGCAGTACAGCTCCCGGTCTGCAATCGGCCATTTTTAAAGAGCTAGTTGTGTATGTGAGAACTCTGAGTGCTTTGTAAGAACTTTAATTATCACTGGAAAAATTGGAGTTGCAATACAAGAAGCAAATTAGCGCAAGGACCAAAAATTTCTTACAAGATGAAGTAGGGGTATTAGTTACTGTGATTGAGGCCAGATGGACACCAGCAGAGGTCGAATAAAAATTCTACTAAAAGAAATGAAGAAACACTGGAACCAACTTGCAGAAGATGGTGACCATTCCGAGGTCAGGACCTTGGTCAAGTAGTTAGTGTAAGTAATATTTTCATTTTTCAATTGTAAATGTGACCAGCTGTATATGTCCCACCCATCAGAAAGACACCCTCTCTAAAAAGTTATATTTTCACCTTTGCAGAGGAAAGTGGCACACACCAAATGAGAAAGAACTCGAACAGGAGGAGGCCCAGCAAATCTGCACCCTCTGACACCCTTGGAAGGCAGGGTCGCAGGTTTGATGGGTCCTGCCTGGAGAAGAGCGACCACCACTGCACAAGCTGGGCCCACACTTCAAATCAGCCTGCTGCCTGCTCTCTGTGAGCCTACTCATGTCACCCACCCTGCCCCCTCCTCTGCTGCTAACCATTTGTCTGCTCTGTTATATTTTGCAGCACTTGAGGCCAACCCTGATGTTGCAGAAAAAGATTCATATGAGGACGAATCTGAAGAGGAGAACATCTTCCAATCCCACCTTCCAGAAAAAGAGCATGGGGGTGAGTGGAAGGGGGATGGGATGGATGAATCCCCCACTGATGTACTCACTTTGGAGGAAGTGCAGGTGCCGCCCATTGAGTTGCCAGCCCATTCCCTAAGTAGTGGTTTGAGTGTTGTTGGGACATTCTATGGTTTCCCACCGTCCCAGGCTGCAGGTCCCAGTGGGATGCAGCGAGCCACACTCAGGGTGAGGAGGGGAAGGAGAGCTCGACTGCACTCTCCTGAGGTGCAGGATATAACAGATGTGATTCAGGTGATGGCAATGAGTGCGGAGAACATTGACCTTACCCGATCACGCCTGGACACCATCAGTGGGGTGGCTGATGAGGTATTGGGACTGGCGGGAAAATCAACAACACTTTCACAAGAAATGCAAATGCTGTCTGGGAACATGAGGGAGGGCGTATTGCAGGTAGTTGACACATTGTTGCTCAACATGAGGGAGGGAATGTTGCAGGTAGCTGAGACACTGTCAGGGCACATGAGAGAGGGAATGTCGGAGTTAGCCTCTGCAATAAGGGAACACACCCAGACACCACGGCCATTGAAAGAATCAACTGCCACTCCCACTTCAATCCCCAGACCAGCCTTCGAAGAGGCCCAAGCCAGGCTTTCCATATTACCACCTGCCCCCGTCCCCATCAAGACATGTGCATTACCCGAGATGTTCGAAAGAATAAGCTTGGTACCAACCCGAGAAACGCTGCACCACTGCCTGCGGGCAGAGATAGAGTCACCAAGACCAAGCGCAGCGGGCGGTCTTAGAATAATGTGGAGCAGAGATGGGTGCAGCCTTTCTTTGCTGCTGTTGTTGTTGATGATGTTGTTGTTGTTATTATTATTGTTGTTACTGTTCGCAAATTAAATGTTTTTTGTAAGTTATGTAAATTTACAAGTTTAAAAGTTAATAAGTGATCTTAAAGTTTTTAAGTGATTTTAGAGTTTGTAAGTGATCTTAAAGTTTGTAAGTGATCTTAAGTCAAAACTTTAAAGTTTGATACCAGAATATGTTTATTAAAGTTAAATTATGTATGAACAACTATTGTTAAACATTTGAATAAAATATATTTTAAATAATATCTGAATCATTTACATTATTTGTTCCATTATTAACACAACTTTTGGAACTCAAGAAGAATCAATTCTGTTATTTGTTCGATTATTAACACAACTTTTGAAGTTATCAAAAATAATTTCCATTATTTGTTCCATTAACACAACACAACATTACGGAACAGGTCCAAACAGTAAACATGCTCCATGTGGAATAGTTGTCGCTGAGCCTTCAGGCAGAAAAACATTCACGGATGAGCTGCTGGCACAAGGCTCGAGCAATTGTTAAAGGGGCACGATGGCCCGCACGATGGCCCGCCCTCCTCCACCGTCGTGCTCCGGGTTCAGGTAGTTGCATGGCTTCCTCTCAAAAAGAGATGGCAGTACCGCCCAACAAAATAGCGGCTTACGCCGTCAATCTGGGCGGCAGCGGGCGGGAGCTCTTGATCTCAGCGGCAAATGTGATCCTCGCCAAAGTGCTGCCGAGGATTGAGTCGGGCCCAGGGAGGGGGAAACACTGAAAAAGAAAAATCTTCACAAAAAAACCCACCAGAATACCTTCAGGGGACCCCATACAGATAAAACGCTGAAAGAAAATGTTTTAAAAACGATCACTAACCTTTTTTTGCAGGTCTTCTTACTGACCGTCAGGGTTAGACCTGCCTCCACGCGGCGGTCCTTTCCCCCTGCTGCCGCCAACTCCCGCCCGCACCAATACGGCAGCTCGGCGGACGGGAGGTCACTTACACGACTTGGCCACCAGAGGCCGTCAGCGGGCGTCAGCGGGCAGTTCCCAGCAGTATTCCCCGGGAGGTAGCGAAGCGGAGAGGTTTAGGCAGGGAGTTCCAGAGCTTGGGGCCCAGGCAACAGAAGGCACGGCCACCGATGGTTGAACGATTATAATCAGGGATGCTCGAGGGCAGAATTAGAGGAGCGCAGACATCCCGGGGGTTGTGGGGCTGGATGAGATTGCAGAGGTAGGGAGGAGCGAGGCCATGGAGGGATTTGAAAATAACACAATCAAAAGCTGCTGTGTATTAATATTGTGTAATCACCAGATGCAACCTGGAGGAACCTGTCACCGAGGGGAGAGCGGCTACAAAACTCAGTGGCAGCCGACGACAGTGAGCGGTAAGGCCACCAATTTCAGGCCCTTAGATCAATAGATTTTTGTTGTTAAGTGTATCAAGGGATATGGAGCAAAGACAGGTAAATGGAGTTGAGATACAGATCAGTTATGGTCCAATTGAATGGCGGAACAGGCTTGAGGAGCTGAATGGCCTTCTCCTGCTCCTACCTACCTCACCATTTGGAAATGTGGGGCCAGGATTTCCATTCTTGTTTACACAGGCGTGGACTGTTTGGGCCGAAGGGCCTGTTTCTGTGCAGTATATCCTATGGTAAGCAGTATTAAATGTTGACATAAAAAGGTTGACCAAAAATCATAACAAGAAGAAGCTGGACAGGAAATGAATGATTACACAATAGTAATACACAGCAGCTTTCAATTGTGTTATTTTCAAATCCCTCTATGGCCTCGCCCCTCCCTATCTCTATAATCTCCTCCAGCCCCACAACCCCCCGAGATGTCTGCGCTCCTTTAATTCTGCCCTCTTGACCATCCCTGATTATAATCACTCAACCATCGGTGGCCGTGCCTTCAGCTGCCTGGGCCCTAAGCTCTGGAACTCCCTCCCTAAACTTCTCCGCCTCTCTACCTCTCTTTCCTCCTTCAAGACGCTCCTTAAAACCTACCTCTGTGACGAAGCTTTTGGTCACCTGCGCTAATTTCTACTTATATGGCTTGGTGACAAATTTTTATCTCATAATACTCCTGTGATGCGCCTTGGGACGTTTCACTACATTAAAGGTGCTATATAAATACAAGTTGTTGTTGTTGCGTGAAAGTAAGAAAAATGGTCAGATGTAGGGACTTTTTGTCAGAATGCCGAGGAAGGAGAGGGGGCTTTGCCAATCACCAGTCCCAATGAGGAGCTATCCCACCAGCCATATACATTCAGAAATTGCAAGCACTGTGCCTTTGATTCTCTAGCATTGACGGAAGTTCCTGTACAGAATGGCTGCCATTTTCCTGATATGTTCGAGCAGTCGTGAGGTCTCCACTGGTAGGACAGATTCATTAAACCAGCCCATTCAAGTCGGGGTCCAGAGTGGGATTGCGAGAAACTGGAAGAGAGGGAATTAGAAAAAGAGGGAGAGTGAAAAATGAGAAAGAGGAAGAGAAGGGATGGGAGAAACAAGGAGAGAGGAAATGAGGGAGTTCGGGAATGGGAACAGAAAATAAATCAGGAGAGCTAGAATAAGAGAAAGGAGGACAGAGGACATGAAAATCTTCGTGATTTTCTTTACTCAGATTCGGATTTGTTTCACCATCGTTTTCTATATTTATTACCTCCCAGCAGGTAAGTAGCTTTATTATTTGACAGCAGTCTCTGGCTGGAATGATCAATCTCGAAAACCTCAAGCATCAGGAAAGGAAATGATAAACTGATCAAGAGCTGTGAGTTTTAAATATACACACCACTGATTGACAGTCTAACTAGAACTGCAAGCAAGCTGTGCCAGACATTCTGAAATCTTTGACGTGCTTTATTTCCAAGTATTTATTTGAAATTTGAATTGCTCTTTCCCATTCCTCTTCATCATTCCATTGCCCTCCAATTCTCCTTTCTCCCTACATTTCTCCTTTCCCTCTTCCTTTCTCATGCTCCCTCATCTTAACAATCCTTTATTATTCCCTGTATCCCTGCATTTCTTTCATTCCCTCTATCACGGTCTTTCATTCCCTGTCACATTCCTTCTCTCCCTCTCTCTCAGTCCCTTTCCAGTTTCTTTTGTTCCTCTCTCCTCGTTTCATTTCTTCTTTCCCCCTTTTATTTCTTCCAGTCCCTTTACTCATGTCCTCTGTCCTCCTTTCTCTTATTCTATCTCTCATTTCTTTTCTATTCCCTCTCCCCAGCTCCGTCATTTCCTCTCTCCTTGTTTCTCCCATCCCTTCTCTTCCTCGTTCTCATTTTTCACTCTCCCTCTTTTCCTAATTCCCTCTCTTCCATTTTCTCGCAGTCCCACTCTGCCTCTTATTCCATTCTTTGCCTTGTTTTCTCATAGAATGGCACGGAAACAAGTGACTTGGCCCAAGCAGCCCGTGCTGGAGCAGCTCGGAGCAATTTCCCAAACTTTGTCTTTTGTTCTTCCGCAGATTTTACAGTGGGACTCTGGGATTGACTTTTGGCCCATTTTCAGGTGGGAAGAAGGAACTGGAGCACAGAAAATTGATACTCAGCACTTACTGTCCCATTCCCACTGTTGCCTGGTCTCTCGCCAACTTGTTGGGGTCATTAAAATGGGCAGCTCAGGTACCCAATCTAAACAGGCAGGCCTCATCCACCCATTCAAGTGGGGGTCCTCTGATGTCAATAGGACCCCAGTGCAATTTTCAGAATCTTGCATTGAGGGGGTTGACCAACAGTCCTTAAACGGCCGCTCAACAATAGGTAAGCATTCCATAGTTCAACTACCCTTTTGGTAAGAAAGTTCCCCCTAATTTCTCTTCTCAATGCTAACTTAGAATCATAGAATTATAATATAGTACAGCATAGAAGGAGGCGATTTGGCCCATTGAGTCTGCGCCAGCTAATTTGAAGAGCAATCGATGCTCTCTCCCCATATCCCAGCAATTGTTTCTCCTTCAAATATTTATCAAATTCCCCTTTGAATGCTACTATTAAATCTGTACCATCACCCTATCAGGCAGTGCATTCCAAATCCAAACCACTCGTTATGTAAAAAGGTTTTTCCTCATGTCGCCTCTGTTTATTTTTGCCAATTACCTTGCTCATTTAACTGGTGTCCCTTGGGATGGAGTCCTTCTCCATCGAGAAGAATAACCTCAGATACTTCAAAGTCTTTCCCATAACAAATTCCTTGCCTCTTTCCTGAGCATCCATGCGGGATGATGCAGTCACATGATGTGATGCCAAACGGTTTGTCTCCCACACTGAGCCACAAAGCCATGTTGGAAGATATTAATTCTATTGCTTCACAATGAATCATAATGCATGAACGTTGAAATAGTCATTTCACATGGCAAATTGTGCCATAAATTACAGAAAAGATTATGATCCAAATATATGCGGCCTTCTGACGCAGTCCTGTCATAATGAGTGCAGTGGAAGGCCTGATACATAGGCCGGAACCTAAATACGTGTTGTTATTTTCCAGGGTGCCTTGTTTGGTATGGAAACTCTGTACATCCCACATTAGAGAGGGTGGGGTCTCCCAGTGTGGGAGTGTCTTTGACCCCTTCCTATCACAGGCCTGGTGCTCAAGTGGCGGCCAGTACAGCCGACAGCAAGTGGCCAGCTACTAACTGGATGGAAGTGGAGCCTTCCTTAGAGAGCTGTAGCTGAACTCCGTGTGATTTACTGATGGTTGGTATTGTTATACAACTCTCCACAGCAACATGAAGGGGATAGGTTGGAGACCAAATGTAGGTTTCCTTGGGGGAGGCCCAGCACACATCTAGGGAGCCTGAGGCTAGATTTCTAGGTGGCTTGGAGTAGGCAGGTCCTGTGGTACGGATGCCCGCCAAACCCATACTAATAAGCTGCTGTGATCCATGATGTTGCTTACTCTGGCATGGTGAACACTGGAGGGCACTGGTGGTGCGATTTTTGCTTAAGTGCTGGGATCAGGGCCCGTGGAACTTTGGCCCATATGTGACCTGGACTCATCCAGCGCTGGGCAAATTTAACTCCAATATTCACCAGAAGTAAAGAGTTTTGTGTGGAACCGTGAGAGCAGATTTTCTGAATTTGCGTTTCCTTACCAGGTGGGAATGCCTCTGGGGAATTGCGTTGTGCGCCCCAATGGCATGGAGAATTAGGCCGGAGCAGTGGAGATTTCCCGTGTGCAATCCTGGAGAGTGGGGCTTAGTACCATGAGAAAATTTAGTTAAATAACGTGTATTTATACTGCACCTCTCGTATAGTGTAAGACTTTTTCCTGCGGATTTCAGACAGCAATAAGAGCACTGAGACATATCAAAGATTTGATTATCCCCAATACAAAGGACTTGATTTTTCCAATATAATGGACTTTATTAAAAGTTTCAAAAGACTATGGGGCCAAACTTGGAGCACTCACCGCCCACTGCCGCCCAATTTTCTGTGCGGTCTCCCCTCCGAGCGAGTTTGGTGGAGGCCTCCCGCTGACATTCACTAGTGCGCAACTGACGCAAGTGTCCTCCCGCCCGTCGAGCTGCCAGTTTACTCAAGGCGGGAGTCCGCGGCAGCAGGGGGAAGGACATCCGCGTGGAGGCAGGTCTAACCTCAACGGTAAGTGTGAAGACCTGCAAAAAAAGGTAGTAAACGTCTTTTATTTATTCTTTGGTGGATGGGGTCCTCTGAAGGTTTTCCAGTCTTTTGTTTTTTACTTTTTTGAAATGTTTAATTTTATATGTTCCTCCCTCCCTGGGCCCGGCTCAATCCTCGGCGGCACTTTGGCGAGGATTGCATTTGCCGCCAAGATTGGGAGCTCCCGCCCGCTGCCGCCCAGATTCACGGCGTAAGTTGATTTTTTGCCGCCGGGCGGTCTTTCCAGGACTTTTCCAGGAAACCCCCGCCCATAGCACCGTCAAGTATCTTAGCAGTCCGTTGGGCGGCACTTAGGAGGAACTTAGCTTCCACCACGTTCGGGGCCTATAACTTCCCTAGTTCAAAGATTTAAAATTCCTTCCTCACAAAAAACATGCTCCCGAGTTAACTGGTTTACATACAATCCTTCCGGAGTGATCAATTCGAGTTGGTAGTTGGCTCCGAGAGTTTGACTGGCTGGGTCAAAAACATGCCCCCTTGATTCCTTCTTAAAGCTCAAGTGAGAACAGTTCTTTGTTCTGTTCATATATATTGCACAGCATGCCTGCTTCTTGTGATATCCTGGTGGCCAGTTTCTGATTGGCCAGAGATAACTTATTCCTTTTCCTGATTGGTCAATTCCGATGTTATGAAGCATGCGTTCTGCCCGATCCGAGCTGATCGTCCATGTTGAATTCCCATTCCCGGTGTCCCCTTCCTTCAGCCTGAAGTACAGATGTTTTTTCCTCTTCTCCCACAAGCCTTCATAGGAAACAGGGATAGGATTCAAAGGAGGAGATGGGAAAGACGAAAGGGGAATACATGTTGAATGCATGGTCAAAGAGATCGGCTTTAAAGAGGTTTTTGAGGAAGGGAAAGAGGTAGAAGGGCAAGACGAGTGTTAGAAATGAGATCCAGAAAGCAGGAATACAACTGGCCTCCACCGATGGTGTGGATGAGGGAGGGGTAGCCATATCCCACTTCCTAAGGAGGGGTAGGTGTGGTCTGGAGAAAGCATTTGGAGAAGATTATGCAGGTATTATGGGATGAGATTGTTGCACCCATAGTGATGATGACAACAACAACAACAACATATTGCATTTATTTAGCACTTTTAACGTAGTAAAATGTCCCAAAGTACTTCACAGGAGTGTTAACAGACAAAATTTGACACCGAGCCATGAAATATTTGGATAAGCGATCAAAAACATTGTCGAAGAGGTAGGTTTTAAGGAGCATCGTAAAGGAGCAGAGAGAGGCAGAGTTGTATGAAGGGAGTTGTATGTAGGATCTAGGCAGCTGAACGCATGGCCGCCAATGGTGGGACAAAAGCATTTTGGGATGCGCAAGCAGCCAGAATTGGAGGAATGCAGAGTTGTTGGAGGAATGCAGGGCTGGAGGAGGTTACAGAAATAGGGAGGGGCGTGGTCATGGAGAGAAAACAAAAAATGGGAATTTTAAAATCAAGGCATCGCTAGATTGGGAGCCAATGCAGGTCAGCAACACGGGGGTGATGGGTGAACGGGACTTGAAGCATTCTCACAGTGTTGTCTACATTAGAGCAAGATGCACTTAGTTAATCATTTCATTTTCCAGCTTCAGACAGCCCAGCTCCACAAATTGAATCTAGACCTAATTAATAATTGCATCACAGCACAGAAATACAGACTATTTTTTGCTGTGAAATTTTAAGCTACATTAAGAATATGATCGACCTTTAATCCTTACAGAAGTAAACCAATGACTGCTGTTTCCAGCACACAAAATCTTGTCAGAACATTTATATTGAGCCATCACTTGTCATCGCAGGGCATCTAATGTCGTTAGTTAGACTTTCCCGGGCACGTTTGGGTGCTTTAATGTTATGCAGTGCGTTTTGCTGCGAGTGTGAGATTATGATGGTGCAGTGAGAGAAACTGGGCATCTGGTACCTGAGTGAACTGGGCAAGTAACAGGGCATCTCCCGAAGGATTTTAAAATTAACAGCATCATCATCATAGGCAGTCCCTCATATCGAGGATGACTTGCTTCCATGCCAAAAAAGGATGAGTTCACAGGTGTTTCAATGAAAGACGTAATATTCCAGGTCCCAAACTATATCCTGAAGGGTGGAAGATGCCTGTGCGTGGATATTTTTAACGTGTGGTGGCCGTTGTATGCCAGCCACCACACGGGCTTGACAGAGCTAGGTCTTGGTCCAGTGGCAAGGGTTAACCAAGACAACTGGAGACCAGCTCTGTTGCACGGACCGAGTGCGCGCACATATCGCAGTGTGGGCTGGCCCATGCTGCCCCTGGGTCCCTGGCCTCGAACTCACCCCTCTCCTGGGCCCCGATCACGTCCCTCTCCAACCTCTCACCGCTCCTGCTGTATCTGCCCACGCTCCAATCATCGACCTGGACCTTGATGACATTACTCTTCGCTGTCGTCGCCCTCCTGCACCAGCTCGTGCTGTTCCCTGAAGTGGCTTCCATGCTGCTCCCAGGCCACTGCACCTCTGCTCCTTTTATAGCCCCAACCTACCGCTGGTATTCTCATACAGGTCGGGGCATCCACGTAGTACAAGGACTGAGAAGGCTGCATAAATTAGAAGGGCAAAATTGGGCTCGGTAGCATCCGTTGTTTTGGGTACTATGAGATCCCTTAAGGTTCCAAATTGGGTCCGTGACCCACGCTCACAATTCTGATGCAAAGTGCGGCGGAAGCCATATTGGTAAAGGGGATAGTGTGTCCACCAAGCATCCACCGGCAGCATGGAGAGCAGACAAACCATGACGCTAATTTGACGCCAGCGCTAACATTTTGGAGCTCCACGCTCCAGACTGTGCCCTCTCTTAACCTCGTTCAGCTGAACACGCGTTCAATGACAGGAAGGCCCCCCCAGCAGCACTATTTAACAGGATCATCAACTGCTTACAGATTAGATACTGGATTATTTCTTTTGGCTGCTGTTGCGATTTTACGCATTTTGGATGTTTTTCCAGTCTTGTTAAGTTTCAGCAGTCTAAGGCAGGGGTTCTCAACCGGGGTCCATGGCCTAGGGATCCATGAGAGGGTTTCCGCCATAAATAACTTCCGGGATTTAAAGAAAAATACACCACCGCCATGTAAAGGCAGGATCGAGCTGAGCAAACTCGGCTCCAGCCCCGACTCGGAACTCTGTTTCCACCCCGTGCCTCCGTGCGATGACGATGGCAGCTGCTGCTGAGCCCAGATCCCAATGCGTTCAGAAGAGAGCGAGATGGTGGGCACCAGTCGCCGGGCGCAGATCCCCCAGCTCCAGCTCCCCACTCTCCTCTCGCTGGGCCCCGCTGTGTATACGGGGCGGACTGACCCACTGGCCATACACCGACAGTACAAGCGACAGAGGGCCCCCGGAACCACCTGTGTTTCCAAACCATCTAGACCCACAATCAAAAGCATCCGACTGTACCCATAAACTATTCTGCGCAATATCGGAAACTCCCGGCTAGCCAATAGATTTTAGCGCGAGTGTTGCCTTACACTGTCGTATAGTTACAAGGGTGCTGGCTGCCCTTTGGTGTCTAACACCATTCAGTCTTCACCCGAATTGGAGGAAGAGCATCTGGGAGGGCGCTGAGCACCTCGAGTCTCATCGTCGAGAGCATGCAAAAACCAAGCGCAGGCAGCAGAAAATGCGTGCGACAAACCTGTCCCACCCACCCTTTCCCTCAACGACTATCGGTCCCACCTGTGACAGGGACTGTGGCTCTCGTATTGGACTGTTCAGCCACCTAAGGACTCATTTTTAAGAGTGGAAGCAAGTCTTCCTCGATTCCGAGGGATTGCCTATGATAATGATGATGTGAGCTTTGAGTGTTAGCGGCCATGCTCTGCCATGGAGGGCATCACAGGCAAACCTGATTGTTCACACTCAATGTTGGCCTCCAGCTAGGATTTCAATCCTCCAGGATTGCCCTGGAGTCACCAATAAACCATTCATCGGGACACATGGGTGACAAATCACACGGGCCTCAAACAATTGTGTTTTTTTTCATTTTCATTGTACACTTTTATTTGTTAGTTATGAAAATATTGGAGAAGTGGGGAAAAAGGATGTTTCACTGACAATCAAGTAGAGAACTGGGACCGGCTGATGTGCTGGGAAGAGTTGGTGAGGGAGTCGGGAGGCTAGGGAATAGAGAGAGACTGGGGGGTCAGATGATTGGAGGGAAAGAGCGAGGGGGATGGGCATGGGAACCAGTATTTCCTGCAGGGCCCGGATAGCAGCAGCAGTAACATGGTGAGTGGGAACGGCGCTGAGAAAATTTTTATGCAGTGAAAATACTTGTCTTGTGTTACAGGGGGTCCGTGGGATTTTTAGAACATGGGACGGGGGCCTCAGAAACAAAAAGATTGAGAACCCCTGATCTACATGAGTACGCTGGCTAGTGCTGAAGTACTTTTTTGGTTGACTTAAAGTCTTGTGCACAAATCAATCGCTTCCAGACATGGGTGGCCTAGTAGGCCTTCCTCTTGGCATTGAGCATGGCTGGGAGAATGAGCAGAGGCCAAGCAGAGCAGGACAAGCTGCTAGCAGAGGGAGGAGGAGGAGGGGGAGAAGGGACCTCAGCAGGACACTATATACGCCTCACAGCGTTGGAGAAATACCACCAACGACGTCTCCGCAAGATCCTGCAAATTCCCTGGGAGGACAGTCGCACCAACGTTAGTGTCCTCGATCAGGCCAACATCCCCAGCATCGAAGCACTGACCACACTCGACCAGCTCTGTTGGCGAGCCACATAGTTCACATGCCTGACACAAGACTCCCAAAGCAAGCGCTGTACTCGGAACTCCTACAGGACAAGCGATCCCCAGGTGGGCAAAGGAAACGTTTCAAGGACACCCTCAAAGCCTCCCTGATAAAATGCAACATCCCCACTGACACCTGGGAGACCCTGGCCAAAGACCACCCGAAGTGGAGGAAGTGCATCCGGAAGGGCGCTGAGCACTCGAGTCTCGTCGCCGAGAGTGTGCAGAAAGCAAGCACAGGCAGCGGAAGGAGCATGCGGCAAACCAGACTCCCCACCCACCCTTTTCCTCAACAACTGTCTGTCCCACCTGGGACAGAGACTGTAATTCCCGTATTGGACAGTTCAGTCACCTGAAAACTCACTTTTGGAGTGGAAGCAAGTCTCCCTCGATTCCGAGGGACTGCCTATGATGATGCTGATATACAACGAGGGTCTTTAGGGAGCAGATCTATTGGAGAACAGATTGCAGGAGTGCTCTGACACCCTGGAAGCACTTTTACACCCTGGTTACAGAGCCATGATGTCAGCCTCAGCCTCAGCAATGGCCCTTCCCAAAATAGCCAGTACAATCTCCTCCATGGGGGTTTGAAGATGCAGGCACACCTCTCCCCCTCCAGTTAGGTCCTGCTGCCTCCACCTTCTCCTGCAAGAGAGAGGGAAGTGTGTCGGTGAGTGTCAAGCAAGCTATTTTTTTTTATTTGTTCATTTACAGGATGTGGACAGAGCTGGCAATGCCAGAATTTAATGCCTATTTTTTCCCTTGAGAAGGTGGTGGTGAGACACCTTCCTGTACCACTGCAGTCCTCATGGTGAAGGTACTCCCACAGTGCTGTTAGGGAAGGAGTTCCAGGATTTTGCCCCAGTGACGATGAAGGAACACAATATATTTCCAAGTCAGGATGGTGTGTCACTTGGAGAGGGACTTGGAGGTTCCCATGCACCTGCTGCCCTTGTCCTTCTAAGTGGTAGAGGTTGCATTTTTGGGTGGTGTTGTTGAAGAAGCCTTGGTGAGTTGCTGCAGTGCATCTTGTCGATGGTACACACTGCAGCCACTTTGCGCTGGAGGTGGAGGGAATGAATGTTTAAGGTGGTGGATGGGGTGCCAGTCAAGTGGGCTGCTTTGTCCTGGATGGTGTTGAGCTTCTTGAGTGCTGTTGGAGCTGCACTCATCCAGCCAAGTGGAGAGTATTCCATCACACTCCTGACTTGTGCCTTGCAGATGGTGGAAAGGCTTTGGGGAGTTATGAGCTGAGTCACTCGCTGCAAAATACCCAGCCTCTGACCTGCTCTTGTAGCCACAGTATTTACGTGCTGATCCAGTTAAGTTCGGGTGATGTGGCCATCATGGTTGAATAGCTGGCAGTGTGTGAAAGCTGTGAGATGAGGCTTACAACAGTGCTAAGTGTGTGAGGATGAGGTGAAGCATATGAATGTTAGGTATGAGTCCTGATTGTTGGAGGTTGTTGATAGGAGGGTTGTTGATGGGGTGTGGTGAATTGAGCAGGGCTGAGGCTCGTCGTGTAATTGGCAGTATATGGCATTTGAAGCTGCATTCACTGATTTTGATCACTGGTGTGAGATCAATATACTTCTTCTGGCACTGCATGGGGCTATACTCCTGGCCTTGACCTCCATGGTGATCTTATCAACCTGTGTGTAGGCAGTCTGCTGCTTTCCACCTCCTCCAACAAGACCTCCAGTGCAGCGTCCGAAAACCTGGGTACCCGCTCTCTCCCATGGTTAGCCAGTCTTCCCTCTTCCCCAGTTCAGATTCACTTGTAGAACCTGCTTTTGCGACAATGCACCTCCCCTTTAAGTAGTGCAGGCTAGCTTTAAGAAGTGCAAATTACTAACGTCCATTATCGGGGCAGACCAATTTAACCCTTGGTGAATTCACTGTCCAATCAGGTACAGAAAGAGAAAGAAAGATTGGAATAAGAGGGAGAAAAAAAGGACAGTAAGTAAAACAAAATTACATTTAAAATTTGACATTTAAAAAATCTTCGGCAATTAAAATCTGAAGGAATGAGACCCGACACTTGTAATATTTCTTTTTAGTACCGGAGAGGTTAACTGGAAGTAATTAAGACTTATTACATCTTTAACAGGGGACTTTGACTGAAATGGACAAGACTTTACTTTTGTGGCGAGTTTATCTTGTATCTATTGCAGGAAGAAAGCAACTTCATGTCAATCAATGCTCTTGAATGACGAGATTCTATTTTTGCAATGCTAACTGCGGAGCAGCACATTTCACATAGCAACTTTTGGATATTCACAGTTAACCATGCAACTGCCCCTCGCCTGAATTTACAGTACCATTTGAACTGAATGGCAAGCGCCTAACCAATCTCCTATCCAGATTAATACTTTGCCCTCAATACCATGAACATTAATTTTAGCTAAGTCCCTCATGTGGAACCTTATTGAATCAACGACAGAGGTTGGGACAGAAAAACTTGCATCATCGCACATTCACAAACTGAACTCTAAGTCACCGTCAACATCTTCACTGAGGCGTACGAAAGCATGGTCCTTACACTAAACATCCGTAAGACAAAGGTCCTCCACTAACCTGACCCCATCACACAGCACTACCCTCCCGCAGTCATCAAGATCCATGGCGCGGCCCTGGACAACGTGGACCATTTTCCATACCTCGAGAGCCTATTATCAGCAGTCATCGATGACGAGGTTCAACACCTGCCTCCAGTGCGCCAGCGTAGCCTTTGGTTGCCTGAGGAAAAGAGTGCTCGAAGATCAGGCCCTCAAATCTGCCACCAAGCTCATGGTCTACAAGGCTGTAGTGACACCTGGGAATCCCTGGCCAAAGACCGCCCTAAGTGGAGCAAGTGCATCCGGGAGGGAGCTGAGCACCTTGAGTCTCATCGCCGAGAGCATGCAGAAATCGAGCGCAAGCAGCGGAAGGAACATGTGGCAAACCAGTCCCATCCACCCTTTCCTTCAACAACTGTCTGTCTCACCTGTGACAGAGACTGTAATTTCTCATTTTGGACTGTTCAGTTACCTAAGAACTCATTTTTAGAGTTGTTATGTATGCAATAACTGTTAGACTGAGTACTGTTTAACTCCAAGAGGTATGACCTTGGCTCTGCTTTATTGAGAACCAAAGTGACTAATATATAAAATGGCTGGCCTTTTATGCTTGGGCTGCACACGCGTCCGTGCAGCCCAATGGCCTCCAACAGTGACGCCACCTAGCGGCTAATGATCCCATACATGACAAGAGTGGAAGCAAGTCTTCCTCGATTTCGAGGGACTGCCTATGATGATGATGATGATATTGAATACCTTCTGGAAGTCCATATCAACTACATCCATTTGGCATTCCCCTGTCTATTGCTTTAGTTACTTCCTCAAACAATTCAATTAGGTTCGTTAGATATGCCCTACCCTTAATCTCTCTGCAATCAGCTCACATTTCTCCACGTGCTCACTCACTGTATCCTTCATTATGGATTACAATAACTTCACAAAACAGATTTTAGACCAACAGATCAATAATTTCCCAGTTTCTGTCTCTCACTTTCTTAGATATTGGAGTTACATTTGCAATTTTTCAATTGAATTGGACAATTCCTTAATCGAGGGCGTTTTGGAAAATTATGGCTAAAGAATCTACAACTTCCTCATCTACTTCCTTTAAAACCAGGTTTTGCCTGGGGATTTGACGGTGACCTGGGCTTTGCTCTCCCTGGTTGACCATTGGAGGGTCACTTCTAGCTTGGGTGGGTTGGTAGTGAGATTTGTTGCCAGTGAAGGTCCCTGTGGTTTCTGTGATTACTCCATTCCGCCCCTCCCGCCCCACCCCCACACAGAGATCATGCTAATGGCTCGTTACATGTAAGTTGCATTCAAGTTCATCACATGGGTTTTACATTTACATCTTGGTACATTTGTTGGGTGGATTACAGTTGTGTTTCTTTTTGTGTGGTACATTTACATGATCAGTACAGGTATATCAGTACAGGTACACAAGGACAGTCTAGTTCCAGCACGGCCGGATGAGATCCGGGTCGTCTGGTGGCGGTGCAGCGCCCCCATGCTCGTGGGTCTGTGGGCGAGGTGAGCTCATTTTGCTCGAATTGCCGGAGCTCAGGGCGCTTGCCGTTACTCCTAGTGTTGGGCAGGCCCAAAGACAGCTGATGTGTTTCTGACCTCCCTGTCCTTTTCGTTTGCACAGTGTCGCTGCTGCTCCCTGGGAAGCGGTCTGAGCGAGTGAGCGTTTCGTCTAAGCGACGGTGGGGCTGCCTCGTCTTGTCTAGTAGTTGGCAGGGGACTGCTGACTCACTTTCCTTGAGGGCACCGTTGTGAGCACTTTCTAGTTTGGGATCCTGGCTGGTCCAGGTCCCGTTCGGAGGAGCTGTTGCGGGTGACTCTTCGCTGTTGGGCATTGCTGTAGCGGCGAGTGGGTTTGTGGGCTGTGCCTTCCCCACCCGGGTGGTGGGTGACGGTAGCCGGCTGTGAGCATAGGCGCAGTTTCTGGCCCGTGGCGGTTCATGCTATTGGCTGCCTGCAATGTTAAACCGATCTGAGGCAGGTTATCGCTACCGGTGCTCTCCGGGGATCATTTACTTTGCGGCTTGTCTACTTCTGTCAGCTGCGGGGACACTTTATGATACATCGGTCTGGTCCCGGGGATGCAGGCTACAGCATTGGGTAGCCCGCTGGACCTGTATACGACCGGTAGGTGTTTGCCCGCTACATTGGCTGATTGCAATTTGCACCCGACATCGCTCAACAACATTTTGCTTGTTATAGCTGGACTTTTACATTGGTTACCAATTTCAAGCAGTTCATTCAAAAATAGTGGGTTGCTGGCCTCCTTTAAAATGGCCTTACTACTTTTACTCCAATCATCTTCCTTGCATGGAACCACGTATCCATTAGTGCTGTACCTCATGGTTTGGACGCCATCTTTTCCCTGTCCATGATGTCGACTGCCGTGATCTTCTTTCCCAGGGATTCTGCCACTGAAGCTGGGAAGGTGCCCTCAGATCCAATCTTCCTCCCCAGAAGTCCTGCCACTGAAACTGTGAAGGTGCATTCGGGTTGTCTCGGCCAGATCATCGCCACGCAATCGTGATGAGCGGTCTGTGCCTCGGGGGCTGTGCGGATCTGCTCTCCGGTGCCTGGTCCAACCGAAGGTGGGGGCTAGCTCTGCCTCTGAGCACGGGGGAAGTCGATCGCTGGAGGGATGAAGTCTTCTCAGTTCCAATGAATCTTCCCCAGCCATCTTCTTCCAAGTAGCATTCATCACCTGAAACAATCCACAATGGTAAATTGTGCACCGCGCCATCATGGGATACACTTACATCCGCACTACCAACAACTGATATCAGTTCCTTGGTGTACGTGCGCAGCTTTGCCTGAACCGGGACCAGCTTGGGTCATTCAGCTTGATCATTCCATAGCCTCTCAAAAGCTTCCTGGCTCATTACTGACTGACTCACCCCCGTGTCCACTTCCATGAAGACTGGAATGCCATTTATCTCGATTTCCATTATCATTGGAGGACAATCTATGGTGCAGGTATATACTCCGTACATTTCGTCCTGGGACTGAGCTGCCTCTCTAGCCATCTCTTCGTAATCCGCACTGGATTCACAGCCAGCTGCTGACTCCTCTTCCACATGATGAGTCACAGCTCTTTTGCACATTCGCTGGAGGTGACCCTTTATGCTGCAACCTTTACACATATAGTCACTGAACCGACACCGATAAGCCCTGTGATTAACTCCACACCGCCAGCATGGTGCTACTTGACTTACGTTTGCACCCCTCGGCGGACTCTGAGTTAAAGGACTTGGGGGCCTCTACGCTCTGCCCTGGGCAGATTCATGTTCAACAGTTCTGCCTGTGAAAGGCGCCATTCTATTTACAGTACTTGCCGGGTTTGAGTCCGGAGAGTGAGTCATCATCTGCTTGGAGCTGCAGCTTGAGGTCATGAACGCCTGGCTGATGCTGATGGCCTTCTGCAGAGTGACGGTGGTTTCGGCAGACAGTAGCCTGTGAAGAAGGGCCTCATGACCGATGCCAATTACGAAGACGTCTCACAACACATTGGCAAGGGATGCACTGAATTCACATGGTCCTGCCAGCCTCCTGAGGTCGGCAGCGTACTTGGCGATTTCCTGGCCCTCGGGGCAGTGGTGTGTATAAAATCGATGCCTGGCCGTGAGGATGCTCTCCTTCGGTTTGAGTTGGTCCCGAATTAGCACTTTCAGCTCCTCATATGACTTGATCGTTGTTTTCTCTGGTGCAAGCAAGTCCCTGACGAGGCCATAGACCGCGGGCCCACAACTGGTCCACAGGATAGCTCTGCGCTTATCTGCCAGCGTGGCTGGATCATCGGCGAGCAGATCATTTGCTACGAAATATTGGTCGAGCCGCTCCATAAAGGCTTCCCACTCTTCACCCTCTGAGAACTTTTCTAATGCACCAACGTTAGTCATTTCTGCATGAAAGTTCGTAATCTTGTCACCAGTTGTTATGTCTTTAATACTTTTATGAATGACTCCACGAGGCCTAGTTTTGTGCTTGAGCTGTTGTGACCTTAGTCCCATTTATTCTAACTCCAGAGTGAGCAGAAACATGGTGGGCAGCCTTTTATACTGAGCCCTGCACACCTATGCAGGTGACCCTCAGGTCTCCCACTGCAGTGCCTTCTGGTGGCACACCTTATGTGACTATACAGTTAGCATACATGGTCTATATACATGACAAAAACATTGTTCTTGTCCGATACGCAGTACACTTGGATTTTTCGCGCGTCCACATGCATGGTATTTGAGCTGTCCGTGCGGTACCCACCGACAAATGGGAGTCCCTGGCCAAAGACTGCCTGAAGTGGAGTATGTGCATCCGGGAGGGCACTGAGCACCTCGAGTCTCGTCGCTGAGAGCATGCAGAAACCAAGCGCAGACAGCAGAAAGAACGTGCGGCAAACCAGTCCCATTCACCCTTCCCTCAACGACTGTTTGTCCCACCTGTGACAGAGACTGTGGCTCTCTTATTGGATTGTACAGCCACCTAAGAACTCATGTTAAGAGTGGAAGCCAGTCTTCCATGATTCCGATGGACTGCCTATGACGATGACATTCAAGATTTCTGATTGCCCGCACACGCTCGCAGCTCAGAGGAAACATTGCTCATTACTCATTACTTGAAATTCCCTTCCTAATGCTCTCCACCTCTCTCTGATCCTTAAAAACCTAAATTTCAACCAAGCATCCCATCCTTTATTAAAACAAGAATCCCTTTCTTCATTTTACTTTTCTTTCTGTGTAGTGCTGGGGACAAGTTTTCTTGTTAAGGGAAACACAGAGATGTAAGTGATGACTAAAAATAAATTGGATTCACCACGGAAAAAATTTGACTTTAAATGTAACAAACCAATATTCTTGTCTGCAAAAACAATTTGAAACACTACAAAATGAATCAATACATTAAACATGAAAGTATGAACTATATATTCATAGTGAGTTACATAAATAATAAAACTGTGGAAGTCAGATTCTAGAAAGTCTATTTCTTATTTTGCCCATTTACCTATTTCACACATGAAAGAAAGCTTACATTTCTATGACACTTTCTCACATCTACCTGAAACATCCCTCGGCACTTTGCATTCACATTTACTGATATTGGGGGGAAAATTGAGGTCGAAGGTTTCCTTCGGAGGAACGCCTCTGACCTGAATTTTTTTAACGAAAATACCTGGTGGTCACGGAGGAACCTTCGATTGTAGTCGGACCCTTCATTCGATGCACAGCATACGGGGAGCTGACTTCCCCATGCGTTTGGAAATGCTGGAGTCACGTGGGCCTGGACCACCAATCACGAGGGAGTATTCTTATTGATAAAAATGGGAACTCTGTTTGATCGAGATCCCATTACTATCAACGAGAAAACCCCTAAAACACCCAAACACACCATAATTGCCCTGAAATTCTGATGTCCCGGGTCCGTACAAAGTTCCTACAGACCCAGGAAGGCATTGGAAAAGCCGATATTCAGCTCGCAATGCGCATGAACTGAAAACCGGCTTTTCCGATCTGTCAAGTTTCTGGCTTGACAGATCTCGCGCATATCGGGAGCGAGGACACTTGCAGGGCAAGATTTCCAATATTTACACATCTTGCCCAGCAAATGTCCTCAAAAACCTTGCGACTGAAAAAGCAGGCATATAGTCTACTTTTACAGGCTCAAGTGTTTAAAAATACTTAAAAATATTTTAAAATAAAGTTATAAAACTCATTTTATTGTTAAAAACCCTCCACACAACGGTAAGTTTATTTTAAGGCATAATTAAAAAAACTTTTTTCAAAAGTCGGGAAAATATTTTTTTATATAAGGACTTTAATTTATGAATCTTAAATATGGTGTGTGTTTTTCTATTTTTTATTAGTGTTTTGTGTGTTTGGGTGAGTTCTCATTCATAATAATGGGAACTCCAACTTCCGGAGTTCCCATTATTAGGAATGAGAAAATACTGTACCTTGATTGGCTGCCCAGAGCCATGTGACTGCAGCTCCAGGCCTGCGCACGTCCCGACGTGCACGTGCTGCGATGTGTAGGAGTGAAGGCCTCAGGAACGGAAGTTCGAGCGGGCGCAGCAGCAACAGGTTTTTAACTTTTTCAGTTGTTTGCCCGTGGGAAGATCTCGATCGGAATTTCAGCCCCAATAAATTAAAAAAACACTTCACATATTTAAAATTAATTGAAATTAAATGTAATTAAATGTTTTAGAAAAAATATTTTTTTTTTGGAATTTTTTTGAATGTGTTTCAATAGGGTTAAATATAAACTTATCTTAATGGACAGAGTTTTTAACAGAAAAATGCATTATTAAAATACATTTTTATATGTTTTAAAAATCTTACGCTAGCAAAAATTAGCTATGCGCCTGCTTTCATCAGGTGTAAGAGTTTAAAGGACATTCGCTGGGCAAGAGACGGGCAAATAGCCCAATCTCTCCCGCATGAATGTCCTTCTCCTGGGGATACGGAAGATTTGTCAAGAGAAATCTTGACAGATCGGAAAAGACAGTTTTTGGTGCATGCACATCGCGCTCAGAAAACTGGCTTTTGTGAGGCCTCGCTGGGTCCGAGCACACTTTGAACCCACCCGGCGAGGCCGGAATTTTCAGCCCATTATGTGGATAAAGTCTGATGAGCTTCAGTAGGAATACGTTTTGTATTTTGTTCTTGAGGTGTAAGTGACACTGGCAAGGGCACATTTATTACCCCCTCGTGACACACCCCGAGTTACCCTGAGAAGGTGATGCCTCTAACTTGAACCACCCAGCCATTGGGCCCAAATTTGGCCAGGAGTTGCTCCGTTTTTTTTGGAGCAACTTGATTTTTCTGGAGTATCTTAAAAATCCCCATTCTGCACATTTAATTTGTGCCAGTGTAGGTGAGTTAGTTAGGAATTTTTTTAGTTTTGTTTTCTTTTTAAAAGGGGGCGTTACCAGCCACCTACATCTCTTTGGCCATTTAAGCCAGTTTGGAAGTTAATAAATAGTTGCTCCAAACAAGTGGCCATTTGTGGCCCGCACAGAAAACCCTTGCGGTGAGTTAAGAGATCAGCGCAGGTAGCCTCCAAATGACAGTGTTATGATAGGAATGCTAGTTTTTTTTTAAATCTCAAGCAGCGAGACTGGACAGGGTGTAGGTGCTATCAGCCTGATTAAACTGAGTATGGGGTTTTTACCGGAATAAAAATGATCTTGTAATGAAGGCTGAAGTATAGGGGCCACTTAAGCAAGGGGAGGGTTTTCTTTGTAAATAATAGATCAAGATCACCAACGCTCTCGCCTAATTGATTTGTGTGCAGCATCACACCACATTGGAGTTTGACTTCTGCAGCACTAAAGAATTGCCCTGACTAGGTTTAGAAATTTAAAATGTTAGACTTAACAAAAAAAGCATGTCAAAATATAAACTTAAATTTTGGTGTTCAGCATTGTGTAGTGTGACTCTGATAATTAGTAATATTTTAGAATTCTATGCAGTAGTGGGTGAGCTGTAAGATACTGCATATCGGGAATTTTTAGTAAAGATAGCTAGACATTTAAGTTCTGGAAAATCTTTGAAGATTCTTTCTCCCCCACCCCCGATCAAAACTCTTCCCCCCACCCCCCGATCAAAACTTTTGCCCCCACCAACCTGTTTCTTGTAGCCCTCAGCGGGGAAGCCACTCGGACCGGGATAGGAGCGGGACATGTTGGGTCCCACGCTGCAGGCACCATCATCATCATCATGGGAGGAGCTACTGCACATGTGCGAATGCTGTACTGCGCATGCGGACAGCTGCCGGCACTATTTTAGGCGCAGGGCTGTAGCTCCACCCTCCACTCCATGAGAAATGCCGTGCCAGGACACAGCAGAGCAGACAGAATTGTTAGTAAGTTTTTTGGCACTGTTTTGAGTGCACAAAGTCAGCGCATCTCAGGAGAATGCACCGGAAAAAGGGGTTTGGGGAATTTGGGCCCATTATCCCTTCACGTTTCATCGCACTACCATCACTGACTCCCTGAAGCTTAACTAGAGCAGCGATACAAACACTGAGTAGGGCCAAAGCTGTGTTCTCTGTGATGAGTGTCTCGCCACCAAGCCCCTCAAAGTCTCTCCATCATCTACAAAGCTCCAGTCAGGAGTGTGCTGGAATCGCCATCACCACTCGCTCAACAAGCTTGACAACATCCAGGACAGAACAAATTGCTTGAATGGTGGCCCTGTCACCAGGCTCAATCTTCATCCCCCTCCATCATCAGTGTACTGTGCATGGTCTACAGGATGCACTGCAGCAACTCACTAAACTTACTTTGACAGGGCCTCACTCTTCTGCAATCTCTGCCACCAAGAAGGACAGGAGCAGTAATGTCATAAAGACAATATCGCCTCGAAATCCACCTCCAAATCACACACCATCCTGGCTTGACCATGTATCGCTGATCCTCCATCGTTGCTGGGTCAGAACACCCAGCCTAACACCATCAACATCACAGGTACTGCAGCTATTCATGGATAATGCCCCGTCCTATTTTCTGCCAACTAGAGATAAGCAATCAATGAGATCCTGCCAGTGTCACACACATCCCAAGAACAGATATATTTAAATATATATAAAATATCTGAGTTGAAATACGCCCTGACATTTTCCTTAGAGTCGCCTTCAGCTGTTCTGGTAAACTGTGTGACAAAAATATACTTTTGTTTGTCTGGGTCTTGGTGGCTTTCCCATTAAATCCAATCATAATATGCAAGGAGTTTCAACCAGTCGCATTTAAAGAAAAAAACAACTTCTTGTCTGAGAGACATTTGGTTAGGATGTTACTGAAAAATCACTCAGTGTTCAAAAGCTAGGATAGATAGTCTTAAAACCTAGAGACGCAACTAGATGGATCTTGCAGTATTTTCCAATGTACTCAACACCGTGCATATAGCTGAATCTACATTGTACATGATCCATAGTGTAATTCATTTCTGACCTTTGGCATTTGCTCCCTATATTCAGGGGGTCGGGGTGGGGGCAGGGTGGTGGAGGTGGCTGTGGTGGGTCAGAGTAAAAGGCAGAGCTGGTTCACTGTGGCTGACGTGTTCCTCTTCATAGAACTGGTCCTACCTATAAATATTCACACAAGAAATGGCCAGCTATAGAGTCTGATCCCTGGGTGGACTTCATCACATCTACCCAGTTTCCATACGTTCCTCATCCAGGCCAGGCTTTGTTTGATGAACTGGCGCTTCTTCAACTGCTCCTCTTCAGAGCCTGAGGACACTGATGGAGAGGGCCCTATACTGGAGATAAAAGAACAAGAGATTCGATTCGCCTCTGCTGCTTTATGCATAAACTGAAAGACTATCACAATAAAAACTTTTGACTATCCATCCAAGATGATTGCATTGAACTTTCAAAAGCAACTAGATGTGACCCGAGGACATTTACACATGGGTTAATGCACTTGAATGTATATTACTGCAATGTACGTTGTACAACATGTAATGATAACAGCCGAGAATGTAATATCTGACTGTAATGTAGCATGAGTTTAGTTCAGTAACAGACCACTCACCATTGTCTGAATTCAGAGCACGTTTGTGCCACAGGGTGGAATATCACAGTCATCCTTTGCTCTGCCCATAATGATATTTTACCCTGAGCATGTTGATGTGTTGCACAGTAACATTATAACAAGGAATTTCTCTGGGTAGATACACTGTATGTCATTAGTGTGGTTTTGATAGTCCTCTTGTTGCACAAACAACTTTGGAAAGTTTATGAACTTCTATTTATCTAGTATTTCCCAGTCCAGTGGATGAGCTGAGAGGTGAGCATTAATTTACATTACGTTACTCACAGGCTGATAGTTTGTGTTTCGCTGGATGTCACCTTCCCTTCTTCACTGGCGGTGTGGGTTGATGTTGGTGCCGATTACATGAGTTATGCCAGATAGCTGAGGTGCTATTTCTCAGTTATTGTAACTAGGCCTTGATGGCAGGAGAGGGTCATGGGAGTGGGGTTAAAATTTTAAAATGAGGAAATTACCCCGAAATGCCGCGTGCGAGCTGGTTGCCGACTTTGACGGTGGTGCTTTTTGTGTTGTGCGAATGTTCTGCCCTCGAGAGCAAGTGGGAGCCTGATTTAAATTGAATAGTTGCCAGGCATGTTTCCCAGGGCTCGGGAAACCCGACAGTGAAAGGGAAACAGGAGGAGCTGTTGGCTCCACGAGGCAATTGTCTTTTACAACACTCCTTGGGGGTCAGGAGGAACAGAAGTGCTTCCCAAGGCCCCCTAAAGGAAGTCTTTGGCCTCCCCTTTGTCGATTGCGGCCTCTCTTTCCCCCTCCAGTGATCGCCGACCTCTACCATCCCCGCTCCCCCTCCCCCCCCAGCCAAGCCTTGACCTCTCACGCTCTCCCCATCCCGATTGCCGGTCCCCCGGGTCCCCGGCAGCAGCCTACCACCAATAGTTTTCTTGCCCGGCAAAAGCCAGTCTGTTAATTTGGCCGGCTGCCGGGCGGGAAATGGAGGCACAAAATGCTAATGAGGTCCTGCCATTACCCGTACCCTGTATTACCCCTGCTACACGTTTCCCTCACCCTCCCCGCCTCCCCATAATTATCGGGGCTCTGATTTGTGATTAGCTGCTGCTCTTTTCAGCTGGTAAATATTCCATTCGGTGCATGAATTCATTGGGTGGGTTTTATTATTAAAATAACAACTTACATTTATTGACAGCCGAGGCTCCATCTGGTTAGGTCCCAAACTCTGATATTCCCTCCCTAAATATACCCCTCTAAAGTAGTAAAATGTTCCAAGGTGCTTCACAGGAATCGCAAGGAAAATGGCGGCTGAGCCAACAAAGGAGAGCGTGGGAATGTTGACAAAAGCTTGGGTTGAGAGGAGGGTTTTGGAGGAGGACAGGGAGGGAGAGAGGTGGAGAGATTTAGGAGGGAATTCCAGAGCGTTGGGGCCTAAACATGGCTGTCAATGATGAGGTGTTGAGTTTAAGGAGGGTTTCAAGGGAGTGGTGCCAAGGTGGCTGAAGGCACAGCTGCCAATGGTGGACAAAATTGGCACAGGGATATGAACAACTGCGCAGTGTCACTGAAGAGTTTGGAAGGGCGGGGTTATAGGGTTTGATTAGGAAAAAAGACTTGGATTTATGTAGCGCTTTTCACGAACACCGGACATCTCAAAGTTCTTTCCAGCCAATGAAGTACTTTTTGGAGTGCAGTCTATGTTGTAATGTGGGAATCCAGTCATCCTCTTCATTGCCGCCACCCTCCTGCACCAGCTCGTGCTGCTCCCTGGAGTGGAATGCTCCTTTTAAGACCCCGACCTGCCGCAGATGTTCCCTCGCAGGTCGGGGCTGCCACGTAGCCTCTACTGGCTCTGATGCTGTTTGATCCTGCAAAAGTTGGTCCAGCTGGCATCACCAAGGTCTAGGTCAGTGATTGGAGCGTGGGCAGTAACAGCAGGAGCGGTGAGGTCGGGGTGAAGGTGCGGCGAGAGATTGCAGAGCGACGTGATCGGGGCCCAGGAGAGGCATGAGTTAGGGGCCCAGAAGAGGCGAGGGCCGAGGGGCAGCACTGGCCAGTCCACACTGCGATATGTGAGGACCAGGTCCGTGCAGCAGAGCTGGTCTCCAGTTGTCCTGGTTAACCCTTGCCACTGGACCAAGGCCTAGCTCTGTCAAGCCCGTGTGGTGGCTGGTGTGCAATGGCCACCACACGTTAAAAAAATCCACGCACAGGCATCTTCCACCCTTCAAGATGCAGTTCGGGATCTGGAATATTAGGTCCTTCATTGAAACACCTGTGAACTGATCGAACTCATCCCTTTTTGGCGTGGAAGCAAGTCATCCTCGATTTGAGGGACAGCCAAAGTAGAAGAAGAAGAAGAATGTGGGAAACACGGCAGTCAATTAGTGCACAAGCAAGCTCCCACAAACAGCAATGTGCTAATGACCAGATAATCTGTTTTTTGTTATGCTAATTGAGGGATAAATATTGGCCAGGACTCCGGGTATAACTTCCCTGCACTTCTACGAAATAGTGTCATGGGATCTTTTACATCCACCTGAGAGAGCAGACAGGGCCTGGGTTTAATATCTCATCAGAAAGACGGCACCTCCGACAGTGCAGCACTCCCTCAGCACTGCATTGGAGTGTCAGCCTAGATTTTTGTGCTCAAGTTCCTGGAGTGGGTCTTGAGCCCACAACCTTCAGACTGATACAAACATAAGAACTAGGAGCAGGAGAAGGCCATACAGCCCCTCGAGCCTGCTCTGCCATTTAATAAGATCATGGGTGATTTGATCATGGACTCAACTCCACTTCCCTTCCTGCTCCCCATAATCCTTTATTCCCTTATCGTTCAAAAAATCTGTCTATCTCCACCTTAAATATATTCAATGACCCAGCCTCCACAGCTCTCTGGGGCAGAGAATTCCACAGATTTACAACCCTCTGAGTGAAGAAATTACTCCTCATCTCAGTTTTAAATGGGCAGCCCCTTATTCTGAGACTATGTTCCCTCATTTTAGTTTCCCCTTTGAGTGGAAATATCCTCTCTGCATCCACCTTGTCGAGTCCCCTCATTATCTTATATGTTCCGATAAGATCACCTCTCATTCTTCTGAACTCTAATGAGTAGAGGCCCAACCTACTCAACCTATCTTCATAAGTCAACCCCCTCATCTCCAGAATCAACCTAGTGAACCTTCTCTGAACAGCCTCCAATGCAAGTATATCCTTTCTTAAATACGGAGACCAAAACTGTACGCAGTACTCCAGGTGTGGCCTCACCAATACCCTGTACAGTTGTAGCAGGACTTCTCTGCTTTTATACTCTATACCGCTTGCAATAAAGGCCAACATTCCATTTGCCTCCTGATTACTTGCTGTACCTGCATACTAACCTTTTGTGTTTCATGCACAAGGAACCGCAGGTCCTGCTGTACTGCAGCACTTTGCAATTTTTCTCCATTTAAATTATAATTTGCTTTTCTATTCTGAGAGGCGAGAGTGCTGCCCACTGTGCCATGGCTGACACTCCAGGAAGGTTTGATTGGATGTAGAAAGGAGCACGATCGTGGAGATATTTAACCACAGGGATAAGAATTTTGCATTTGAGTGACTGGGAGCCAATACTTATGTTCGGGAGCATGATTGAAGTCAGCTTTTTTGGAAGTTTCTCAGTTTGTATTTTCAATGACAAAAAGTGGAAGAAAACCAAGGGCACATGACTGGACTGATTTTTGATTGGTTAAACTCAAAATGAGAAGCGATGAAACATGCCTCCCTGTGGGAGGACTAGACCAAAGTGGGACGGCCTTGTTATGAAAGGTCGGAAGTAACTGCCAGCAATCTCTGGAAGCAGTGAAACTCGAATGCCGATGCAATCTCACTATGATGGAAGTGACCTATCCATTCATCCACAAGGAGAAGCAGGCAGGAGTTATTCTTTCTGGCGAGTGACCTCCTCCTCATTAATCATTTTAAGTATCTCATTATGAAGTGTCAGATGTCAGCCAGGGTGTGAGAGTTGCAGGTTGTGCAGGGTGAGGAGTGAGCTGTTCCGCCAGCTCTACTGCTCAGCACAATCGCTCATCGTTCCCCCGAAGGCTTTCAAATCCGGAGAAGGAGTGAAATTTGGTGTTCCGTCCTTTTTTAATAAAAGGAACTAGATTGAGAATGAGTGGCGTTATTTGGAGAGAATCAGCAGCAGAACCATTGCATTATGTGATCTTTGACACGCTGCACTAAAGTCGCTTTAAACTTCCCAAGTGTTTGCACACAGTTGCATAGAGATTTAGTTTTGAAAGAAAGAAAGACTTGTGTTTATATAGCGCCTTTCACGACCACCAGACATCTCAAAGCACTTTACAGCCAATGAAGTATTTTTGGAGTGTAGTCACTGTTGTAATGTGGGAAACGCAGCAGTGAATTTGCACACAGCAAGCTCCCACAAACAGCAATGTGATAATGACCAGATAACCTGTTTTTGTTAGGTTAATTGAGGGATAAATATTGGCCAGGACACCAGGGATAACTCCCCTGCTCTTCTTCAAAATAGTGCAATGGGATCTTTTACATCCACTTCAGAGAGCAGACGGGGGCCTTGGTTTAACTTTTCATCTGAAAGACGGCATCTCTGACAGTGCAGCACTCCCTCAGCAGTGCACTGGAGTGTCAGCCAAGATTTTTTGCTCAAGTCTCTAGAGTGGGACTCGAACCTACAACCTACTGACTCAGAGACGAGTGTGCTATCCATTGACTGCAGTGATATCAATGATGACCAATGTTGAGTCTAAGTTGAGCATGTGCAAGAAAGTTAAAGTTACCGCGTGCATCAAAGAAAAGTTAGAAGGATCATTGACGATGGCCCATGTCTTCTGCAGAATTTTACACTCTCACCCACTCAGGGACCTCTCCTTTGGACAGCACTGTCATATAATTTAGATTGCCAACTCCCTGGCATCAAAAACACAAGTTCTAAATTTGTGGATGGCACCAAATTGGCAGGGTTAGTCAATACTGAGGAGGACTGCAACAAATTACAGGAGGACATTAATAAACTTGCAGAATTGGCAAATGAAGTTCAACACAGACAAATGAGGTATTACATTTTGGTGGGGAGAATAGGGAGGGCATTTATTACTTGGAGGGTGCGAGTCTAGGTGGGGTAGAGGAACAAAGGGATCTCGGATACAAATACATAAATCACTGAAAGTTACGACACAGGTTAGCAAGACCGTAAAAAATGAAAAGCATCACTAGGGCTTATTTATAGAGGGATAGGGCTAGATTTTCCACTTTTGTGCTTATCGTCCAAAAATGGGCATTATTTCCGGTGTGGGCGGTAAAAAAGGGTTTTCAGATCTCCGGCTTCTCGCCCATTCTCAAACCACCTAGTCTCCATTTTTATAAATGGGCGTTACCGTGAGCGATATGAAATGGGTCTAGCGTTAAATCTCGCTGACCTTCTGCCGTAAAGTGTTTCCATCCTTAGCAATGGCATGGCAACGCACGATTTCCATGATTCAGGAGGTCAAGGGTCATCATGACATGTGCAGAAGAGGAGACAGAGAGAGAGGGAGCTGAGAGGGACTGAAGGCGTGAGTGGCTGTGGTATGTGCTTATTTAGCTGTTGTGGGAGGCGTGAGGGAGATTCACCAGCAGCAAAAAGCCTACTAAGCATCAAGAACATAGTTGGGACTGAGTTTTTGTCCAACAAATAAGATATAACATGGAAGGGATGGTGGAGGCTCTGGAGCTGGTAGCCAGGAACACTGGTGGCAGAGGGCTCCCAGTGGTCCCGGAGCGTGGCACTGCACCCCAAGGTGCCACACCCCGATTGCCAACTACACATGAGAGCCAGCAGCAACATCTTGCTTCTGGCTCAGAGCACGTCCCCACCTTGGGAACGTTCTCTCCCGTATCCGTCCAAGCAGCGTTTCGGGCTTCACATCCCCTGCCCCCCCCCATCAATGAAGCATCGCTTGAGGAGTCCCTCGGCCAGGTGGCTTGGAGTCAGGAGGGGAAGGGGAAGAGGTAAAGGTGGGGAGGAGAAGTGGGGGGGCGGGGGGAGGAGAGGGTTGGTTTTTGCAGAAATACTGATGATTTCAGACAAATGTTCACTTTAAATGTTTTTTATTAAACAAAACCTTGCAGCACATTGGCTCAGATAGTTGCACCATTACACGCTGATGATTCCTTAATATTAAAGAGTATAATGACACTTAACTTCAATGAACTTAAACTTTAACTGTCACCAAGGTGATGCCCACCATTGATGTATCACCTGCACATCCAGCAGTGTGTCACTCTTGTAAATAACACCAACGTTCTTTCAGGCAAAGCGATCATTGATGAGTTCCTGACGTAAGGCTCTTGCAGTTATCATGCTACCACGGGTCCTTTCATGTGGTCTACAGGGGGGCGGGGGCATGGCTTCAGCATCAGCCTGATTGTCTGGGCCGATGTCAGCGTCCGCCTCCTCATCCTCCTCTTCCTCTCTCTGGTGAAGTGGACTGTCAGACTCATCAGGCAACTCTTGTCCCCTCCTGATAGCCAAGTTGTGCAGCATGGAACATATCACCACAAATTGAGGTACCTGCTCAGGGTGGTATTGGAGCTCGCTTCCTGAGTGGTCCAGGCATCTAAAGCGCTGCTTAAGCACTCCAATGGTTTTCTCCATGGTATTGCGAGTTGCTCTGTGGCTCTCATTGTATCACCTCTCGACTTCAGTGTGGGTGTCACGCAGGGGTGTCATCATCCAGGTGCCGAGGCCATATCCTTTGTCACCTAGCATCTAGCATTGACCTTGTGGCTGATTGTTAAACAAGTCAGATACAGTGCTCTCACGCAGGATGTGAGCATCATGGATGTGGCCCGGAAATTGAGCATTCACTGCCATTATAATTTGCTGGCATGTCTTACATTGGGCACATAATGCTGTGGAGTGTACCTTCAGTGATCTCGAGTCTGCTGCATGTAATTGGTCACCACGAGAGGGTGAGAAAGGACAGGCCCCATTGCAGTAGCTCTCTGTTTTCCATCGATTGATCACAAACAATGAATATCCCGACGAAGACACCTATTCAATTCCAATCAGTCACAGTATGGTCAAGATGTTTGTACAGATGTTCACATCAACTCCAACAACCTCCAGAGTACATCCGAATTCCCCGAGGTTGAAGCACAGCAGCCTTTTAAAGGATGGGACATGTGATGTAGAACATGGCGTCCATAACGCTGTGATTAGTGCCGGTTAGTTCCACTTTTTCTGGGTGGGTTTTTGGGCGAGCGATATTGTGGCCGATATTTGTGCGAGGTGGTGAAAGTGACGCTGGGCGATCTCACGGCCGCTAGTTTTGATAAATATGCTCTTTACGAGGAAAAAAAGTGGGTGGGCGGTATTGTTGAATCTCGGCGTTAAATCAGTGCGGAAATTAGCACTGGGCGATATTATGGGCGTTGATTTCGTCCATTCTGAAGATTCCGCCCAAAAAACGTGGGCAGACGGTAATATTTTTTCCCAGCGTTAAGCACATGGGGAAAGTAAAGCTCGCCGATAAGTTTCCGAAAAATAGGCGCCAGTTTCCATTTTGTGGCTAAATGGGCAAAATCTGGGCGTTATACGTCATTTCAGCGGTAAAATGAGCGTTAAGTGGGCATTAAGCAGACAAAAAAAGTGGAGGCTCTAGCCCATAGAATTGAAAAGTTGGAAAGTTATGCTAAACCTGTATCGAACCTTGGTTAGGCTACAATTTTGAGTACTGCGTACAGTTCTGGTCGCCATATGATAAAAAGGATATAGAGGCACTGGAGAGGGTGCAGGGAAGATTTACAAGGATGATACCAGAAATGGGAAGGTATATATATCAGGCAAGGATGAACAGGCTGGGTCCCTTTTCTCTTGAAAAAAGAATGCTGAGGGGTGACCTAATCGAGGTCTTTAAAATTATGAAAGGTTTTGATAGAGTGGATACAGAGAGAATGTTTCCACTTGTGGGAAGAGCATAACTAGAAGCCATCAATATAAGATGGTCACCAAGAAATCCAATAGGAAATTCAGAAGAAACTTTTTTATCCAGAGAGTGGTGAGAATGTGAGGCTAGACAAGCATATGAGGGAGAAGGGAATAGAGGGTTATGCTGATAGAGTTAGATGAGGAAAGACGGGAGGAGGCTCGAGTAGAGCATAAATGCCGGCATGGACTGGTTGGGCCGCATGGCCTGTTTCTGTGCCATATATCCTATGTACTCCTATGTAATCTGTCTTTACCATTGGTTCAATCGTGGTTGCTACCCCTCTGAGCAAAATATCACTCTTTGTGTCGGTGAGCTGATGTTGTGAATTGACTACTGAGACATGAGACACTAATGCTCCGTGACGTTGCCTTTACTGATACTGACAGTCTCTTGAGAATTGCATTTATTTCTGGTGCGATATGAAAGGCCAAGTTTCTGGCACTAACCCTGATCGAAATGAGTTTCAGAAAATTGTCCAGTAGAAAACAGATCCTTCTGAACTTGTTGCCATCTAATCTTACAACTTGAAGAGCGCCTCTCAGTCATACAATGCCAGCCCAAGGCAGTGGGAACAAAATCTCAAGTCAGGTGTGAGAGTTCAGGAGGATTGAGTGAAGACTTGTGTGGATAGCTGGGGTGTGAGAAGGTTTACGGGACAGTGGAGAGGGAAGTAGAGGGGCAGAGGGGATTCGGGGGAGGGAGTTTCAGAGATCAGGGCAAAGCCATCCCACAGCTCTGCTCCAAATGGGTGGGATGACAAAAAGACCAAAGTCCGAAGATTGCGGGGTGCTGGAGCAAAGCTAAGTGTAGAGAAGTCAGCAGAGGTGGTGTGGGGTGAGACCATGAGGGGTTGAAAATGAGGACAAGGGTTTGAAATTGGAAATTGGGGACAGGGAGCCAGGGCAGGTCCACGAGGACAGGAGTGATGAGTGAGTGCAGTTTAGTGCGGGCAAGGATACAGGCAGCTGAAGCTTGCTCTGGTTGGAGTTTATTCAAGAAAGACTTGCATAATATAGAACTTTTCAAAACTTGAAAACATCCCAAACCTCTTTACAGCCACTGCATAGTCACTGTTGTAAAGTAACACTGTATTAAGCATGGACGAGCAAGGAGAGCATTGGAATAACTGAGTCTAGAGTGACAAAAGCAAATTAAGACTTTCTTTTCCAAAAGTGAAAGATATACCCTGTAGTTTTCAGAAACACATTCACAGTCTGTATATCTGAAGATTCTATCTGTCCTTTCTCTGCAGTTCAGTTGGTGTGTAGACGAAATCTGATTGAAGGCGCTGTGACACAGAGCCTTCAGTTCCAAGGTATCGCTGAGCTTCTTACAGACACCTGACCCTAAAACATCTGCGACTTTAACTGATGAGATGACCAGGAGCCACAGGGGCCGAAATTGCCCCTTTGCGCAAGGGCCATCAGAGCTTCCAGCCAGCGCTAACGGGGCGATAGGTGGTTTCAGCCTGGGGGCAGATGGCGAAAGTGACTCGGCCGGAATTGCCCCCAGGATGCTGCGGTGAAAACAGCTTTGTGCCGTGCCCCGTAGTTGACACCCCGGGCAGCGGCCTTATTGCCCGGCACCAACCCCTTTGCTCTCTGCGGGGGAGGGGAGGGCCTAGCACCGCGGCCGCTATCTTAATTTAATTGTCGGCCGACTCTGGAGTCGCCCCGTCAACAGCGGTTGTTGGCTCGGCCGGGCTGCCAACAAGCAGCCTGGTGCCCCCTGGCACCCCTCCCCGGTGGCCCAGTAGGTGCCACGGAGCCGGCCCTGGGCTTCGCAGCTTCCCTTCCATTTAAAGGAGGGGGAAGCACGTAGTGACGTGTCACAGCGACGCAGCACATACAGGTCTCGCCGACTTGGTCAGTTCGCCGCTGACTCACAGCGCCACCCTCCCGCCTCCCTCCCGCGCCAGCATAATTTGTGTAACCTAATATGGCCAATTCCCGAGCTCCTTCGTTGCTGGCACCGGGCGATAAAAGATCTGGTCATTCAAATGATGCCCCAAACCCAGCGTGGGGCAATGTCACCCCACAATCTTTATATGTCAGATATTTAAGTGTCGGGTTCACTCATTTTTTCTAAATATTAGTGATCTCAAATGTGTTTTTGTTAAACCAGCCTATCTGTCCTGCCTCACTGTACAGCTTTAGACAGCCTCTTTCAGCACAACACCATCGAAGTTAAAACTGGACCACTTATTCCCCTGTTGGTTTCGTTGATAACTATGTGGTCACCAGCATACCAGAAGTTCCCAGGTTTAATTCCCAGGCCCTTCTTGTCCAGTGCAACAGTCAATATCCTACTTATAAACCTCAGTTCCCTCGGCTAACACATAACATTTGTTCATGCATCTTTTTATTGCAGTTTTTATCAAGTTTAAAATAAACAGGCTAATCATTGCACTATGCAAGTTAATAGCATATAAATATGCGAGCATTAAGCAGAGTGCTGAGCCTCCGTATTCACTGTTTTTCTTATCTAATTATGGATTGGACAAGCTAATATACATTTTTAATAAGGACTTCACACAACGTTCTCTTCAAATAAATTCTTTGTCACAGAGAGCTAGCCTCATACAGATGAAATATTCAACCTCTGAAATCCCTAACGACCCAATATATGTCACTTTAATTAATCATTGCACAGACCAGAGAGAAACGCAGACATAATCCACTGTGTGTCTGATTCCAGTAAACTTTTTGTTTGTGAATTGAAATGAAAATTTGCCCAGAATCTTGTCGTTTGTTGAGCAGATGCTCGTTGCTAACGCTGGGTGTGGAATTGGTTGACTGTATTTATTTTCAGTTTGAATGATACTTATGTCTCACTTACTGTATATGTGTTTCATATTATTCTGTTAGCTTTAATACATGTTCTCCTTTTCTCTAATTCCAGGCATTTAAATTATGAAAAAATGTTAAGAGAGTTGGCAATCGGGAAGAGGAAACTTTGACGGGGCCTAGTTGAAGTTTTTAAGATTATGGGGATGAAATTGCCCCTTTTTATCGCCCCGTTAGCGCCTCCGGCCATGCACTTTTTGCCCGGGGGAGGGGTGCACTACCGCCTCCCAGGAAATTGCCCAGGAGTTTTGCGAAGGTGCTGCCATGACAGCGCCCCGAGCCATGTGCAGCGACCCCTCATGGCCCTGCGCCAACCCCAATACCACTCTGCAGGTCGCGAGACTGACCGACATCCGCTTTCGGGGCTGTGATAAAAGGGAGAGGGCCGCCAGCGCCCCGGGCCGCCATCTTTATTTGTCAACTAGAGCGCCAGGCTGCAGGCCAAATCCAGGCTGCCCTGGTGGCCCAATAGAGGCCATCAATGGCAGTGCAGCGTGTTCAGCGCCCCTTGCTTTAATCGAAGTGAAGGAGCGTTGAAACGTGTCAGCACTAAGTGGAGCTTCCGCGGAGCGCTGAACGTTTTCCCCAGGACCGGACCCCAAAGGAAGTGGAGTGCAGGAGATTGCGCACCGTTTCCTGTGAGGGACGGTAAACCCAATTCCATGTCGGGGGCGGGACTTCCACACCAGGCATTAAAGGTCCCGGCCCCGGCAGGTTACCACTGCCAACCTGGGCGCGGGGCAATTTCGCCCTCAATAAGCAGATTTAACAAAATTGGTGCTGTCAAATTCTTCTCTGTGGTGAAGGATTCCAATCTCAGGGCACACCAATTAAAAGTAAGGAAGTCAGGATGAAAGAAAGGAAGTTCAGGAGGTCGACAAATTGTTTTACCATGAAGATCATTGAAGCAGAGTATATGTGGGTATGAGACAATTCGATGTGTTTCGAGAGACGGCGGATTTACTCAGAAGATGGCGGAGTGGGGGGGGAGGGGGGAACAGTGGGGGGGGAGGGGAATGCTTTATGAAAGCATTTCCAGACTTTTACCATCCATAGAAATTTTTGCTCTTGTTCTATGTCCTTCATCTTAAATCTATTCTGTTCCTCCAAGCTTGGTTGCCTTGGCTATACATTGTAACCAGGATGTTCAATTGGCCCCCTTCAAGCATTCCCACCCGCTACAGCCCCTCTTGAGTTAGTTTCTAGGAGCTACATAAGAGTTGTTAGTTTTGGTACCCTTCACCCCTGAAGGAAATGCCCGATCTATGCTCAGCACCTCTCAATGGGCTCAACTTTCCCCGGTCATTTGAGACCTTTTTTTGGCACGCAACGTTTCTTTTGGCATATTCATTTTTTTCAAAGTTTTCTCCCTGCGATCTGCGCCGGCGTAACTGACTTAGTTACGGGTTTTCTAGGCTGGTTTTTTCAATAGTTTGCAGTTTGGCCAATATTGTTTTCTCTAAGGTTGGCGTATCTGGCCACTCCCGAAAAACCTTCTGGTGAGTTAAAAAAACCAGCGCACATTCACAAATCTGCACTGAAACACGCCATTGTTTATAAATCAAAGATTTTGGAGGGAATCAAGAACACTGTCAAAATCAATAATAAAGTTCAACTTTTTTTTACCTGTCAACGTAGAAGTATAAATTTGTTGGATTTCAGAAGTTCTCTCATTTTTTAACTCACTCACATCACCGAAAGTCTTGAAGCAGGGCTAGAGGGTCATAGGTTTGGCCAGCAGAATCGGCCACGCGCCCGGACACAGCGGCTCGGGGTTCGGCTACAAAATAAGCCGTGGGAGGGGGAGGGGGAGAGAGAAAGAGTGAGGTGCCGATCGGAAGGCTTGGAGCCTGGGGAGGGGGAGGGAGAGAGAGAAGTCACAAGGTCTTTGGGTGTGGTCCATCCATAGAGACCTGGAGAGATACAACTGTGAACCTGTGCTATCTGCTTCCTGCCATTTTATGCTTCTTGCAAAGGTGAAATTTAACTATGAGGGCAATACTAACAATGCTATACCTTGTGCGAGCCTTCTGCATCATGGTGCTACGTAGGAGACAATTGATTCAATGTCATCGCATCAGGAACATCAGAGCCCATAGGGTGCTGGCTAAGAGCCCTTACCCACCTCGTGTATATCAATGCAAACCGTCAGAAGGCTGCGTTTCCGCAAATAAGTTGTAAGAAGATCTGTGAGTTGGTCAAAGCAGACCTGCAACCTAGAAGCATCAGGAGGACTGCTTTGTCAGCTGAAGTGAAGGTTACAGCTGCACTTTCATTCTATGCCTCCAGATCATTTCAAGCTACAACTGGGGATGTGTGTGCCATCTCTCAACGTGCAACACATATCTGCATTCGCCAGGTCACCGTTGCACTGTACGCACATAGAAATTACCTCATAAAGTTCCCCGTGACTGCCCAAGCAATCTATGCTGTGGGCTTCTCCAGGATTGCTGGCTTCCCGAAGGTACAGGGCTGCATTGATTGTACCCACATCGCCTTGCGAGCACCTTTGAAGGATTCCGAGATGTATAGGAACAGAAAAGGTTTCTACTCCATTAATGTGCAGCTTGTGTATGACGACATGCATCATATCATATCAGTTGATGTAAGATACCCTGGTAGCACCCATGATGCGTTCATCCTACGTGACAGCGTTACTTCTGCCATGTTTCAGCAGCAGCCAGAAGGGCAGAGCTGGCTACTGCGAGACAAAGAGTACGGCCTCGCCACCTGGCTCATGACTCCCCTACGCGTAACCCAGATGGAAGCTGACTGTCAATACAACATGTCGCACATTGCGATGCGCAGCATCATTGAGAGGACCATTGGCATATTGAAACAGCGTTTCCGATGGGTCCTTTTCAGGTTGGAAATCGGTGGTTAGTGGTGTGCCACAGGGATCGGTGCTGGGACCATAACTGTTTACAATATACATAGATGACCTGGAAGAGGGGACAGAGTGTAGTGTAACAAAATTTGCAGATGACAGAAAGATTAGTGGGAAAGCGGGTTGTGTCGAGGACACAGAGGGGCTGCAAAGAGATTTAGATAGGTTAAGCGAATGGGCTCAGGTTTGGCAGATGGAATACAATGTAGGAAAATGTAAGGTCATCCACCTTGGAAAAAAAAAACAGTAAAAGGGAATATTATTTGAATGGGGAGAAATTACAACATGCTGCGGTGCAGAGGGACCTGGGGGTCCTTGTGCATGAATCGCAAAAAGTTAGTTTGCAGGTGCAGCAGGTAATCAGGAAGGTGAATGGAATGTTGGCCTTCATTGCGAGAGGGATGGAGTACAAAAGCAGGGAGGTCCTGCTGCAACTGTATAGGGTATTGGTGAGGCCGCACCTGGAGTACTGCGTGCAGTTTTGGTCACCTTACTTAAAGAAGGATATACAAGCTTTGGAGGAGGTACAGAGACGATTCACTAGGCTGATTCCGGAGATGAGGGGGTTACCTTATGATGATAGATTGAGTAGACTGGGTCTTCACTCGTTGGAGTTCAGAAGGATGAGGAGTAACCTTATAGAAACATTTAAAATAATGAAAGGGAGCCAATTTAAAACTGAGTTGAGAAGGAATTTCTTCTCCCAGAGGGTTGTGAATCTGTGGAATTCTCTGCCCAAGGAAACGGTTGAGGCTAGCTCATTGAATGTATTCAAATCACAGATAGATAGATTTTTAACCAACAGGGGAATTAAGGGTTATTGGGAGCAGGCGGGTAAGTGGAGCTGAGTCCACGGCCAGATCAGCCCATGATCTTGTTGAGTGGCGGAGCAGGCTCGAGGGGCTAGATGGCCTACTCCTATTCCTAATTCTTATTTTCTTATGTTCTTATGATGCCTGAGGTTGTCAGTCAGTTGTGTGCTGTATGCTGCATAACTTAGCCATCATGAGGCAGCAGCAGTTGGTAGCGGAAAACCCACCTGCAGTGAGAGTAGCTGATGATGATGATGTGGAAGATGCAGGTGATGAGCAGCAGGAGGAGGAGGAGGACGAGGACGATGAGGATGAGGAAGCCATGCAAGTGCCTGAGGCCGGGGCACGACATCGTGCTCCTTTAACAATTGCTCGAGCCTTGCACCAACAGCTCATCCGTGAACGATTTACTGCCTGAGGTCTCAGTGACATCTATTCCACATGAACATGTTTACTGTTTGGAGCTGTTCCGTAATGTTGTGTTTTGTTAATGGAACATGATTCAGTTTCAATGTAAAATATATTTTATTCAAAAGTTTACAATGTACTTAACTTTAATAAAATTATTCTTGTATCAAACTTTACCTTAATATCACTCTTTACGATCCAATGCTCTCACACAGCACTCCTTCTCTCATGCATACAACTGGCTCTAAAAATGGTCGATTGCCAACTCCGAGCTATACTGAGCATGCGCATCCATTGGAACGGTCAAAACTGTAATTTTTTTTTCCTCGCATGCGCAGAAGGTGTGGCTTCATTTTTCGGCGCAGACAGCAGACTCCAGCACCCGAGGCGACTGGACACGCTGCGCGGCACCAAATTCGAATCAGACCACGGGGAAATTTTGGCAAAATATTTCTGCCGCATTTCTGGCCTAAAACAACAGGCGTAACTCTGACAGTACGCCAGAAACTGGGCTTGGGGAAAATTGAGCCCAATGTTAGGTTTACAGACATCAACACACCGAGTATCAGATGTAACCTGCTGTTGTGTGTGCTGGAAGATCAATGGGGAAGCATCATACAGGTTGGTCATTAAAAACTTTTCCTTCAAATTCATTGGGGGAGAAATTAGTTTAGGGTGCTATCTTTTTAAATTTTGAAAATTTTGCGCCGGGCGCAAAGGATTCTGAAGTTCATCTAAATTGGGCTTCAGCACCCCAGGAAAGAAGGGGGTGGTAAATCAATCGCTATTGACCTCAGTGGGGTGCTAGAGGGAGGTAACACCAGAATGTTACCGAATTTCAGGATTCAGCAATCATCCTTCAGTCCCTCACACTGGCTCACTCGCTTTCCTGCAACACAAGTTGACTTGAGACTAACTAAAAGTCCTCATGGCTATGACTGCTCCCAATCCAAATGCAAAGGAGAGAGCTCGTCGGTTTAATGATGCCGCATTGGAGGTATTGGTGGGGGCAGAGGAACAAAGGAGCGAAACGCTGCTCCTGGCAAGTGGAAGGGGGCCATTCAGTGTCATGTAGAGGGAAGTGGCACAGGAAGTCTCGGCCAGTGGTGTCATGGAACAGTGCGGTAAAAAGTTCAATGACCTTAGTCGGTTGGTCAAGGTGAGTACATGTTTCAAGAGGTCCCACATACCCACATACTGAAGCCATCTATGCACACTGCGCAAAGCAGTACTCCCCCACCACTCCCCACAAAACATCTGCAACTACTTAAACTCACATCCTCATGTCACACTTTGCCTACATTCACAGCTATTCAACGATGGCAGGAAACTCGCCCAGACACACAGCTGCACTCTGACTCACACATAGTCCTTTCTTTCGTAGGTCCAGATGGCTCACAATCGGAGGGAGCAGAGGACAGGCGGGAGTGATGCCCAGCTCCAGCAGCTCTCAGACCTGGAAGAGCGAGTGCTGCAGCTCATTGGGCAGCAGGTGGTGGGCACCGTGGCCGTCAGCAACGTCGAGCCTGCTGGGAGCAAACAACAGTATCTTCATTCCCTCTCCTTCTCTCATCCCACTTCCCCCTCATACCAGAAGGCTTTAACACTTTCCAGCTCCTGAAACTGTCTGCATTCCTACCTCCATTCCTGCCCCCCTGCCCTCACCTTAACACAACTCTGGTGCCTTTATGCTTTCAGATAATCAGCCAGCAGATGGCCAGCCTGCTGAGCCTCCCACTGAGAGTGAGGCAGGCGAAGAGGAGGAGGTCCCAAGCACCGCGTCACTGCATCTCTCACCCGCAAGCCCCAGCTCAGAGACTGGCACTATGCATATGTTAGAGAGAGCTTGAGTAGAGGGGTCTGCATTGGGTGACGAGCGGGCTGCAGCAAGGCTAGGGGGAAAGGGTAGCTTGGGGGCCAACTCCCTGGAGGACGAGTCCACGTGTGAGTTCTGCTGCACCGGACTCAGATGAGGACCTTGACGGGGCTGCATTCACAACAAGGGTGATGGCCATGCACCCCAAGATGACCAGTGCAGTGGCAAGTGTGCCCGAGAGCCTCTCGGCAATGGTAAGGAGTGTGGAGGAGTCCGCCTCCAACATTGCACAGAGCTCTGTGCACAACATCATTGCCAATCTGCAGGCGATGGTGGACTCCCAGAGAGACCATGTGGATCCAGAACTCATGATGCATGTCATGAGCGATGTGGCAGCCTCCATTGCAGCACAGGTGGAAGCAATGCCTTAGTGCTGTAATTCAGACAATGGTTGGTGGCTTGAAAGCTCAGACTGCTCTCGTGCAGTTTCAACTCGATGCCAAGCGAGCTCTGACTGCTGCCATCATTGCTGGGTCCACCACAGTCCAGGGATCTTACAGAGTCGCAACAGGCCACCAGTCTGTGCTGCAGCAGATTGGTAGGGATGCCGAGGTGCTGCCCTGGGCGAGTGGCAGTGGGTCAGTGGAGCAGGAACCTGCTGTCCTCTATCAGGAGAACTGCATTCCTGATCCCACAACTGCCACTCCGCCATTGCAGTTGTCGCTGCCTGTCACCCAGCCAGCCCAGACTGCTGCCACACCCAGCCTGAGGTGGTGCAGTCTGCAGCCGGGCCTTCCAGGCCCAGAGCTGGTCGAGGGCATCCTGCAAGGCCACCTGTACTCTCTGGCCCTGACACACAGCAGCCTTCCACCAGCCCTGCTGCAGCCACTTGGGAAACACTACACAGGAGCAATAGATTAGGAAAAGGCAGTGTTAAGAGGGGATATAAGGTTTTGCACGAGAGTGGAGCACATGTATATATATGTGGTTAATGTTTTCTGCTAAAAATTTACTTGGAAATTTTCATGTTTTGTGCTGTCTCTCTTTTCAGCTCCTTCTCCTCCTCCTCCCCCTCCTCCTCCTCCTCCCCCTCCCCCTCCTGCTCCTCCTCCTCCTCCTCCCTCCTCCTCTCTCTCCCTCCCTCCTCCTCCCCCTCCCTCCCCCTCCCTCCTCCTCCTTCCCCCTCCCCCCTCCTCCTCCCCAGGCTGTGCAGCATGTAGCACACGATGACAAAAAGGGACCCTCGCTCAGCCGAGTACTGAAGGATTCCTCGCGAGCGGTCAAGGCAACGGAACCTTTGTTTGAGTACTCCGATGGTCTGCTCAATGATGTTCCTGGTGGCTCTCATTGTGTGTGCTGGGCAGTAGTGTTGGTGTTGCGGCGGGGAGTTATGATCAGGTGGAGAGCAGATAGACCTTGTCTTCGAGCAGCCAGCCAGTACCGACCTTGATGTGGTGACTGGAACTGAGCTGGCACACTGGTCTGGCGCAGGATGAATGCATCATGGCTGCTGTCAGGCTAGCGGGCATTGACATAAGAACATGAGAATTAGGAGAGGAGTAAGCCATTCCGCCCCTCGCGCATGCTCCGCCATTCAATAAGATCATGGCTAATCTTCTACCTCAACTTCACTTTCCTGCACAATCCCCATTTCCCTTGATTGCCTTAATATTCAAAATCTATCAATTTCTGTCTTGAATATACTCAAAGGCTGAGCCTTGAGAGCCTTCTGCCATAGATAATTCCAAAGGTTCACCACCCTTTGAGTGAAGAAGTTTCTTCTCATCTCAGTCCTAAATGGCCGACCCCTTATTCTGAGACTGTGACCCCTGGGTCTAGTTTCCCCAGCCAGGGGAAACATCCTCCCTGCATCTGCCCTGTCAAGCCCTGTAAGAATTTTGTATGTTTCATTGAGATTACCTCACATTCTTCTAAACTCTAGATAATATAGGCCTAGTCTGCTCAATCTCTCCTCATAGGACAATCCCCCCATCCTAGGAATCAGTCTGGTGAACCTTCGTTGCACTCCCTCTATGGCAAGTATATCCTTCCTCAGGTAAGGGGACCAAAACTGTGCACAATACTCCAGGTGTGGTCTCACCAGGCCCCTATATAATTGCAATAAGATATCTTTACTCTTATTCTCAAATCCTGTTGTAATAAAGGCCAACATACCATTTGCTTTCTTAATTGCTTTGCTGTACCTGCATGTTAACTTTAGTGATTCATGTACAAGTACACCCAGGTCCCTCTGAACACCAACATTTCCCAATCTCTCACCATTTAAGAAATACTCTGCTTTTCTATTTTTCCCACCAAAGTTGATAACTTCACATTTCTCCACATTATATTCCATTTGCCATGTTTTTACCCACTCACTTACCCTGTCTATATTCCCTTGAAGCCTCTTTGCATCCTCCTCACAACTTACATTCCCACCTAGCTTTGTATCATCAGCAAACTTGGATATATTACGTTTAGTCCCCTCATCCAAATTATTGATATAGATTGTGAATAGCTGGGGCCCAAGCATCGATCCTTGTGGCACCCCACAAGTTACAGCCTGCCAACCCGAAAATGACCCGTTTATTCCTACTCTCTGTTTCCTGTCCATTAATCAACTCTCAATATCCTCAATCCCATGAGCCATAATTTTGTTTAATAACCTCTTGTGTGGCACTTTATTGAATGCCTTCTGAAAATCCAAATACACCACATCCATTGGTTTCCCCTTATCTATTCTACTAGTTACAACCTCAAAAAACTGTAACAGATTTGTCAAACATGATTTCCCTTTCATAAATCCGTGTTGACTTTGTCCAATCCTATTATTATTTTTTAAGTGCCCTGTTACCACATCCTTAATAATCGATTCTAGCATTTTCCCTACTACTGATGTCAGGCTAACTGGTCGTTTGTTCCCTGTTTTCTCTCTCCCTCCTTTCTTAAATAATGGGGTTACTTTTGCTACCTTCGAAAGCATAGTTCTAGAATCTATGGAGTATTGGACGATGACAACCAATGCATTCACTATCTCTATAGCCACCTCTTTCACAATCTTAGGATGTAGGCCATCGGGTCCAGGGGATTTATTAGCTTTCAATCCCATTAGTTTCCCCAGTACTATTTTTTTACTAACACTAATTTCTTTCAGTTCCTCATTCTCGCTAAACCCTTGGTTCTCCACTATTTCCAGGAAGTTTTTTGTGTCTTCTTCTCTGAAGACAGACACAAAATATTTGTTTAATTTCACTGCCATTTCCTTATTCCCCATTATAATTTCTTCTGTCTCAGCCTGTAAGGGACCCACATTTACTTTTGCTAATCTTTTCCTTTCTACATACCTATAGCAGCTTTTACAGTCTGTTTATATGGCTCTCCCTAGTTTATTGTCGAAGATCAGCCATGATCTGTAAGAAACACAAGAGCCAATTAGCGCCAATTAATGTTCCCTAAACACAATAAGATAATGACCAGATAATTGAATAACAACTTGCATTTATATAGCTACTTTAATGTAATTAAAAAATCCCAAGGCACTTCACAGGAGCTTTATCAAATAAACTTTGACACCGAGTCACATAAGGAGATATTAGGACAGATGATCAAAAGGTAGATTTTAATGAGTGTCTTAAAGGAGGAGAGAGAGAGGTAGCGAGGCAGAGAGGTTTATGGAGGGAATTCCAGAGCTTATGGCCTAGGGAGCTGAAAGGTCAGCTTCCAATGGTGGAATGATTAAAATTAAGGTTGCTCAAGAGGTCGGAATTTGAGGAGTGCAGACATCTGGAAGGCTTGTAGGGCTGTAGAAGATTACAGAGATAGGGAGAGGTGAGGCCATGGAGGGATTTGAAAACAAGGATGAAAATTCTAAAATTCATTGCTGATCCGGGAGCCAATGTAAGTCAGCGAGCACAGGGGTGATGGGTGAACAGGACTTAGTGCACGTTAGGACTCGGGCAGCAGAGTTTTGGCTAAGGTCAAATATTAAAGAATAAATATTGGCCAGGACACAAGGGAGAACTGCCCTGCTCTTCTTCAAAATAGTGTCGTGGGATCTATTACATCCATGTGAGAGGGCCGACAGGGCCTCAGTTTAAGGCATCGACTGAAAGACAGCACCTCCAAAAGTACAGCACTCCCTCAGTACTGCACTGGAATGTCAGCGTGGATTATGGGCTCAAATCCTTGGAGTGGGGCTTAAACCCACAACCTTCTGACTCAGAGGTGGGAAGCTACCTACTGAGCCACAGCTGACACCTTCTGCCTGACTCAGGTGCTCACACTGCACTATCCAGGGTAGATTTTAACTTCAAGCAGGCAGCCGGCCAGTGGAATATAAACATAAGAAGTACGAGCAGGAGTCAGCCATTCAGCCCTTCGAGCCTGCTTCTCCATTCAATAAGATCATGGCCAATCTTCTCGCTCAACTCCACCTGCCTGCACTATCCCCATATCCCTTGGTTCCCTTAGTATCCAAAAATCTCATAGAATCTATCTATCTATCTCTGTCTTGAATATACTTAACGACTGAGCATCCATAACCCTCTGGGGTAGAGAATTCCAAAGATTTGTAACCATTTGAGTAAAGATATTTCTCCCCATCTTGGTCCTCTTGACCGACCCTTTATTCTGACACTGTGACTGCTAGTTGTAGACTCCCCAGCCAGGTAAACATCCTCCCAGCATCTACCCTGTCAAGCTCTGTAAGAATTTTACATGTTTCGATGAGATCACCTCTGATTATTCAAAATTCTAGGGAATATAGGCCTAGTTTCCTCAATCATTCCACATAGGACAATCCCCCCCATCTCAGGAATCAGTCTGGTTAACCTTCGTTGCACTCTCTCGAAGACAAGTATATCCTTCCTCAGGTAAGGAAATCAAAACTATACACAGTACTCCAGATGTGGTCTCTCTAATAACTTTCAGTGATTCATGCACGAGGACACCCAGGGCCCTTTAAATACCAACATTTCCCAATCTCTCACCATTTAAAAGATATTCAGCTTTTCTATTTTTCCTACCAAAGTGAATTCCCTCACATTTCCGCACATTGGCCTTGAAATTCCAGCCTCCCCGGGTCCGTATGGCGTGTGTATGGACCCGGGAAGGCATCGTAAAAGCTGGTTTTCAGCGCACAATGCGCATGCGCTGAAAGCCGAGTTTTCCGATCTGTCAGCGAAGAGGGCGACAAATTTTCCGAATGCGCTGCAGAACTATGAATTCTCGTGCAAGATTCGACAGGTTGGACAGGTACTGCCCAGAATCTAGGCACGAAAGTGCTACGACAGATGAAATCAGGCGTGCAGCCTACATTCTGTGTGTGGAGCTTCAGCAGGAAGAAGCAAAACGAGGTAATTGAGATACATTTACAACCGGACATTTTTCTTTCAGTTTTTAAAACCTTTTAGTAAAAGACTCATCTAATTTCCAAGTTTTCAAAAAATATTCCTCTCCACACAAATGTAAAATTAAATGAAGGTCCTTTAATTAGATGGAGGAATGGGCTATCGTTTGAATTTGCGTGAACAACTCGAAAGTTTAAGAAAACTTGTTGGTAACTTGTTGGCTGTTGGTAACTCTGAGAGAAGCAAAATATGAGTTGAATATGGGTTAACACTCTGTCCTGAAAAGGGAAGGATTATTTGGTTGACAGTGATGAACTAACTTTAGAAAGTTCTCTGTTAAAATTAAGGGCTTTTTAATAAGAACAGTAACTGCAATAATTTCAAGCAGGTTTCATTAGAGGACGCCATGATTTCATTCTCGATAGTTTGTAAGAATGAGAGGTAATGTAGAATTTTAATGTTTTCAACCTGAAAATGACTATTTTAAAATGATTTTTCTCATAATTACTGCTGTTTAAAATAATTAGCCCATAATATTTGAATGTTATAAAGAGTCTAAAAAATTATTTTAGGGCATGATGTTTATCAGGCGGGTGTGATGAGTGGCGATCAGATACCGATGGTCTCGCTGCACCATCCAATGTGAATTTGTGCCGACTAACTTTAAAAATTAGTTCTACAAGTCTTTCCTTCTTTCCTTCTGTGTGTACAGCATCTATCTACAAAGGAAGCCTGTGAGGGAGAAACATGCCTGCTTATGATATTATCATAAATATCTGTGACATTCTGGCGCAGAGAAACATATGCCGCAGGGAACAACTAAGATTGGTGAACCGTGAACGCCGCCTCATCAGAAGGAATTACGACCCACCACAGAGAGTGTACAGGGAGAGGCTGTCTTTTGAAATGATGTCGGAGGAGTTATGTGTGTGGAGGCTGCGCTTCAGCTAAGAGTCAATCAGGCGACTGTGTGACATATTGAAAGACTACCTTCAAACATGCTCAACGACCCGCACTGCTTTGTCCGTGTCCATGAAGGTAACCACCGCATTGAACTTATATGAATCAGGGTCATTTCAGACAGGCACCAGTGACGTTTCAAACATAAGCCAGTTTGCTGCGAGGTCCTGCATTCACCAATTAATGGACGCCATATTCCGTAGGGGCAATGAGTTCATACGTTTTGACTTGTCCGTTCCGCAGAAAAGGACGAGTGCCCTTGCTTTTTATAGAATTGCTGGCTTCCCAAAAGTGATTGCGGCCATCAATGGAACTCACATTGCATTGAAGGCACCGATTGGTAATGCTGTGAGATTTATCAACAGGAAGGGGTATCATTCATTAAATGTAATGATCGCCTGTGATGCGCAACTCGGTATCCTAAGTATGAATACAGGTCACTGTGGATGTAGTCATGATTCCTTTGTCCTCCAGCACTCCAACTTATCTGACACTCTCAACGATTTGCCTCTAGGATCCGCGTGGATATGGGCGACCAGGGCTACCCGCTAAAAATGTGGCTGATGACACCATACCGCAGGACCAATAATGAGGCACAGGAGAGATACAACTAACACATGTGGGGACACGTCAAATTGTCGAGAGGACAATCTGGGTTCTGAAATCATGCTTCCCTTGCCTTGACAGATCAGGGGGGCATTGCAGTACAGTCCTGCAAAAGTTGCAAGGTTTGTGGTGGCCTGTTGCACTTTGTACAACTTTGCCCTGAAAGAAAGACTAACTCTTAACCCTTTAGATGAACTCCGTGCTGAAATGGAAAATCTTGAAAATGTCCCTGAGGCGAGGCGAGGCGAGGCGTGAAGGGGAGGGCCAAGCTGGTGGCAAATGTGTTAGCGACTCGTCGTCAACACGTTTACGAGGTGATGATACTGTCGCCTCCTCCCTCTCCCCTGCCCCAGCAAGGCACAGAAAAGATCAAACAGAATTTAAAGTGAAACATTAAACTTTTATTGCAGCAAAGTTTTTCATCTTTGTTAGATAGCGTTTTGCTAATTTTCAAACGTTTTCAAGTCTTTGATAAAAACATATAAATCGTTGAAAGTGATTTCTTTGGTTTCTTACTGTAATAAATACTCAACAATAAGATGTAAACTTAATTGCTACTTTTCATTTGTAACATTTGGTTGGTTGTTAATAAAAAAGTTCAATCAAATTTCAAGTGACTACAGGCTATAAATGTTAAATAAAACAGTGAGATACAAAATAACACAACACCAATATTGTAAATAGTGAAATACTAACACAACACCAACATGCAAATAGTGAAATACTAACACAACCAACATTGTAAATAGTGAAATACTAACACAACCAACATTGTAAAAAGTGAAATACTAACACAACCAACATTGTAAATAGTGAAATACTAACACAACACCAACATTGTAAATAGTGAAATACTAACCCAACCAACATTGTAAATAGTGAAATACTAACACAACCAACATTATAAATAGTGAAATACTAACACAACCAACATTGTAAATAGTGAAATACTAACACAACACCAACATTGTAAATAGTGAAATACTAACACAACCAACATTATAAATAGTGAAATACTAACACAACACCAACATTGTAAATAGTGAAATACTAACACAACCAACATTGTAACTAGTGAAATACTAACACAACCAACATTATAAATAGTGAAATACTAACACAACACCAACATGCAAATAGTGAAATACTAACACAACCAACATTGTAAATAGTGAAATACTAACACAACCAACATTGTAAAAAGTGAAATACTAACACAACCAACATTGTAAATAGTGAAATACTAACACAACACCAACATTGTAAATAGTGAAATACTAACCCAACCAACATTGTAAATAGTGAAATACTAACACAACCAACATTATAAATAGTGAAATACTAACACAACCAACATTGTAAATAGTGAAATACTAACACAACACCAACATTGTAAATAGTGAAATACTAACACAACCAACATTATAAATAGTGAAATACTAACACAACACCAACATTGTAAATAGTGAAATACTAACACAACCAACATTGTAACTAGTGAAATACTAACACAACCAACATTATAAATAGTGAAATACTAACACAACACCAACATGCAAATAGTGAAATACTAACACAAGCAACATTGTAAATAGTGAAATAATAACACAACCAACATTGTAAATAGTGAAATACTAACACAACCAACATTGTAAATAGTGAAATACTAACACAACCAACATTATAAATAGTGAAATACTAACACAACACCAACATTGTAAATAGTGAAATACTAACACAACCAACAGTGTAAATAGTGAAATACTAACACAACCAACATTGTAAATAGTGAAATACTAACACAACAGCAACATGCAAATAGTGAAATACTAACACAACCAACATTGTAAATAGTGAAATACTAACACAACCAACATTGTAAATAGTGAAATACTAACACAACACCAACATTATAAATAGTGAAATACTAACACAACCAACATTATAAATAGTGAAATACTAACACAACCAACATTGTAAATAGTGAAATACTAACACAACCAACATTGTAAATAGTGAAATACTAACACAACACCAACATGCAAATAGTGAAATACTAACACAACCAACATTGTAAATAGTGAAATACTAACACAACCAACATTGTAAATAGTGAAATACTAACACAACACCAACATTGTAAATAGTGAAATACTAATACAACACCAACATTGTAAATAGTGAAATACTAACACAACACCAACATGCAAATAGTGAAATACTAACACAACCAACATTGTTAATAGTGAAATACTAACACAACCAACATTGTAAATAGTGAAATACTAACACAACACCAACATTGTAAATAGTGAAATACTAACACAACCAACAGTGTAAATAGTGAAATACTAACACAACCAACATTGTAAATAGTGAAATACTAACACAACCAACATTGTTAATAGTGAAATACTAACACAACCAACATTGTAAATAGTGAAATACTAACACAACCAACATTGTAAATAGTGAAATACTAACACAACACCAACATGCAAATAGTGAAATACTAACACAACCAACATTGTAAATAGTGAAATACTAACACAACCAACATTGTAAATAGTGAAATACTAACACAACACCAACATTGTAAATAGTGAAATACTAATACAACACCAACATTGTAAATAGTGAAATACTAACACAACACCAACATGCAAATAGTGAAATACTAACACAACCAACATTGTTAATAGTGAAATACTAACACAACCAACATTGTAAATAGTGAAATACTAACACAACACCAACATTGTAAATAGTGAAATACTAACACAACCAACATTGTAAATAGTGAAATACTAACACAACACCAACATGCAAATAGTGAAATACTAACACAACCAACATTGTTAATAGTGAAATACTAATACAACCAACATTGTAAATAGTGAAATACTAACACAACACCAACATTGTAAATAGTGAAATACTAACACAACCAACAGTGTAAATAGTGAAATACTAACACAACCAACATTGTAAATAGTGAAATACTAACACAACCAACATTGTTAATAGTGAAATACTAACACAACCAACATTGTAAATAGTGAAATACTAACACAACCAACATTGTAAATAGTGAAATACTAACACAACACCAACATGCAAATAGTGAAATACTAACACAACCAACATTGTAAATAGTGAAATACTAACACAACCAACATTGTAAATAGTGAAATACTAACACAACACCAACATTGTAAATAGTGAAATACTAATACAACACCAACATTGTAAATAGTGAAATACTAACACAACACCAACATGCAAATAGTGAAATACTAACACAACCAACATTGTTAATAGTGAAATACTAACACAACCAACATTGTAAATAGTGAAATACTAACACAACACCAACATTGTAAATAGTGAAATACTAACACAACCAACATTGTAAATAGTGAAATACTAACACAACACCAACATGCAAATAGTGAAATACTAACACAACCAACATTGTTAATAGTGAAATACTAATACAACCAACATTGTAAATAGTGAAATACTAACACAACACCAACATTATAAATAGTGTAATACTAACACAACCAACATTGTAAATAGTGAAATACTAACACGACACCAACATTGTAAATAGTGAAATACTAACACAACACCAACATGCAAATAGTGAAATACTAACACAACCAACATTGTAAATAGTGAAATACTAATACAACCAACATTGTAAATAGTGAAATACTAACACAACCAACATTATAAATAGTGAAATACTAACGCAACCAACATTGTAAATAGTGAAATACTAATACAACACCAACATTATAAATAGTGAAATACTAACACAACACCAACATTGTAAATAGTAAAATACTAACACAACACCAACATTATAGTGAAATACTAACACAACCAACATTGTAAATAGTGAAATACTAACACAACCATCATGTAAATAGTGAAATACTAACACAACACCAACATTGTAAATAGTGAAATACTAACACAACCAACATTGTAAATAGTGAAATACTAACACAACACCAACATGCAAATAGTGAAATACTAACACAACCAACATTGTTAATAGTGAAATACTAATACAACCAACATTGTAAATAGTGAAATACTAACACAACACCAACATTATAAATAGTGTAATACTAACACAACCAACATTGTAAATAGTGAAATACTAACACGACACCAACATTGTAAATAGTGAAATACTAACACAACACCAACATGCAAATAGTGAAATACTAACACAACCAACATTGTAAATAGTGAAATACTAATACAACCAACATTGTAAATAGTGAAATACTAACACAACCAACATTATAAATAGTGAAATACTAACGCAACCAACATTGTAAATAGTGAAATACTAATACAACACCAACATTATAAATAGTGAAATACTAACACAACACCAACATTGTAAATAGTAAAATACTAACACAACACCAACATTATAGTGAAATACTAACACAACCAACATTGTAAATAGTGAAATACTAACACAACCATCATGTAAATAGTGAAATACTAACACAACACCAACATTGTAAATAGTGAAATACTAACACAACACCAACATTATAAATAGTGAAATACTAACACAACACCAACATTATAAATAGTGAAATACTTTCACAACACCAACATTATAAATAGTGAAATACTAACACAACCAACATTGTAAATAGTGAAATACTAACACAACACCAACATTATAAATAGTGAAATACTAACACAACACCAACATTGTAAATAGTGAAATACTAACACAACACCAACATTGTAAATAGTGAAATACTAACACAACACCAACATTATAAATAGTGAAATACTAACACAACCAACATTGTAAATATTGAAATACTTTCACAACACCAACATTATAAATAGTGAAATACTAACACAACCAACATTGTAAATAGTGAAATACTAACACAACACCAACATTATAAATAGTGAAATACTAACACAACACCAACATTGTAAATAGTGAAATACTAACACAACACCAACATTGTAAATAGTGAAATACTAACACAACACCAACATGCAAATAGTGAAATACTAACACAACCAACATTATAAATAGTGAAATACTAACACAACCAACATTGTAAATAGTGAAATACTAACACAACCAACATTGTAAATAGTGAAATACTAACACAACACCAACATGCAAATACAACAAAGAGGCGGCTGAGCACAGCGTGGCCCTCTACTGTCTCCTGCACTTACTGCTTACCGTTGCTTTTGCCATTGCCTATTCCCACAACGGGCCTATTGCCAGTTGAAATACCCGACTGTTGCCCTTCAGCAGTTGGCCCATTACTGGGTTGCTTCTTCTGTTGCTGCTGAAAGACAACATCCACATCTAACATCACTAGTCTGTCGCCTCTCTCGTGGCCCTGAACTGTCTCTCGCAGAGATCAGGGAAGGTGTTACCAAACATCATCCAAAATGGGATCAGAGCTTACGGATACTTTAGTTAGAATTTTAACAATGTCAGTAAGTGCAGCAGCAATCAATGGCAACAGTTGACTGTCCTTGTCACGATTATTGCGAATCTGATTCAATAGTTGACTGTGAGTTTCGTGAATCTCTGACAACTGCGACAGTGGAACGAGAGCCTCCATAATCTGGCTCCCAACACCATCAATCACCCAAATGATCGAGGGAATAGAGTCTATTAAATTAGTATGATGGCCATGCATCTCTTCCCTCAAATTTGCAATTCTTACCTCCTCATTTTCTATCTAAATTCTTACATGTTCTACTTCTCCCCCTCTCTGCTGTGCAGTATCAGGTTGCTGTGTGGCTCTCGAACCACAGTCATCTGTGCCTCTCACAGAGACAGAGGGACCAGGGGATGCAAAGGTGGTATGTGGAGACACAGGGTCACTATCCACCCATTCCAGTAGCTGGAACTCCAGCCATGCCTCCTGCGGTGACACACTTGCTGCTGACACCGGATATGAAAGCCCTTGCCCCATGTCCTCTGCAGCATCAGTCTTTTCGAGCTGTTCGCCGCCTGTGCCCGAGGGCAGCTGCCCACCTGTGGAAGTAAACAGTAAACATTTAAAAAGATGACCCACGATCTGCCACATCACACAAGCTGATTCTGCCCACAACTAGCCGTTTTAAACATGCAGCTGGACAGAGCCATTCACTTTTCGGCATTCCATCGTCTGCTTGGGCAACAGACGCAGAACTGCCACATCCCAAACAATTCTGCGACCCTTTCCTCCAGGTTCAAATATCTGTCTTAGAGTGGCAATGCCCCCGCCTTTCATTGGACGCTTCCTCGCAACATGGACCACTTTACTCTCAATTGAAAACAGAAAGGAAAATTTAAATTTGAGGTTTTTAACACGGACACACAAATGTTGACTCTTTACAACTATTTTAAGTTGAAACCATAAATCGTGCCCCATTATTAAAGGGGGCACTAAAACCGACAAATAAGCAAATTAACTTTTATTCGTAAACTTAATTCAAATAAAAATTTGGTTGCTGGGGGTGATGATGCACTCCAGTCCCTCCAGCGCCCACCTCTCGCGGAAGGCCGCGAGCGTACTGGTGGACACTGGCTCAGATGTAACCGCGGAAGAGAGACAGGCAGTCGGGCAACTTAGAAGCAGTTCAAAGATAAATGTAAACAAGCCCTTTCATTGAACCACAGCCATAAAACTTCACGCTAACCAGATGATTAAGTCAGTTAACAATGGACTTTTAAATAGTTTAAAAAAATTTGAAATTTCTTCGAACTATAGAAAACTGAGCAGATCGCATCAACTCCTTAAATTTCTTGCGGCATTGATCCGCTGTCCGTGGAACGGTGGATTTGGTGCTAATAACCATCGCAACTTCTGTCTGCGCTGCCATTGGTCCTTCCCCCAGTGGTCTCGACCTCGCGGTCCCAATGAGCCGGAGGCGTTTCGCCTCAACCTCATTAACGAGTGTTGTCAGATCACCGTCAGAGAAATTCTGAGCCCTTTTCATGAGGATAATGTTAGATACATCCATTTCACTCATCTGTTTAATGATAATTATTACAAATTATTTAAAGGTTTTTAAAAGCCTTTAAATTGCTTTAATTCTCTTTTAAAGTGTTTAAAACTATTAAAATGTTTAAAATCAATTGGACAATCTTTAATATTTTCTTAAAGATTAAAAAGTCTTTGAAAGATCTTACCTTGAAAGCCTGTGCAATGATTTCCAATGCTGCTGCAGAACTGAACTCTTTTAAAAAGAACAGAGGGCGTGACCTATTTAAATAAGCTCCTTTGACAGCTCTTGTGGGCGGGGACAGTCTCCGAATGAAGCCGTGGGCTTCGCGCGCACAGCGTACCCGGGCAGCCTGACGGCATACGCTGCCCGGGAATCTTCCACACACAAACCGAATCGCAGGAAGGCATAGGAGAAAATGGTAGGTGCGCATTTTATTTCCTCTTTTCACCCGAACACCCGCGGGAAGCCTCCGACCGGGATTTCTGGGCCATTATATTCCATCTGCCATGGTCTTACCTGCTGACTTCTATGCAGCCTCATTGGATCCTCCTCACAACTTACTTTTCCACCTAGTTTTGATTTGTCAGTAAACTTGAATACATTGCTCTCCGTCCCCTCATCTAAGTAAGTCATTGATATAGGGCTCAATTTTTCCTAATCCCGTTTTTTGCCGTATTGCCAGAGTTATGCCCATTTTTCTTGGCCCCAACTACTCCAAAAAAAATAAGTAGCAAGTTTCCCTGTTCTATTTTTTGAAATTGGCGCCACGCAGCCTGTCCTCTAGCCTCGGGGGGTGGAGCCAAATATCTGCCCCGAAAAAACGATGCCGCCCCTTCTGCGCATGTGCGAGGAAAAAAAAGGACGTTCTTGCCGTGATTCCGATCGGTGCGCATGCGCAGTACAGCTCCTGATCTGCCTTCGGCCATTTTTAAAGAGCCAGTTGTGTGTGAGATCTTTAATTCTCATTGGAAAAATCGGAGCTGCAATATAGGATGCAACGCAGCGTAAGGTTCCAGAATTTCTCACAGGATGAAGTGGAGGCACTAGTTACTGTGATTGAGGCCAGATGGCACAAGCTGGACACCAGCAGAGCTCACATAAAAGTTCCCCCAAAAGAAATGAAGAAATGCTGGAACCAACTTGCAGAAGATTACAGTGAAATGGTGACCATCCTGCGGTCTGGAGGCCAATGCAAAAAGAAGTGGCAGGACCTTGGTCAAGTAGTTAGTGTAAGTAATATTTTCATTTATTCAATGGAATTGCAATTGTAAATGTGACCATCTGTATGTCCCACCCAGCAGAAAGGCACCCTCTCTAAAAAGTTTATGTTTTCATCTTTGCAGAGGAAGGTGGCACACAACAAATGGGAAAGAATTCGAACAGGAGGAGGCCCGGCAAATCTGCACAGGGTCGCTGCTTTGATGGGTTCTGCCTGGAGAAAAGCAACCACCACTGCACAAGCTGGGCCCACACTCAAGGGAGAGGGTAAGTCCTTCAAATTCCACAGTCTGGCCTTGCTAAATGTTAAATGCTGCATGAGCCAGTCATGCTTCGGTTCATGGTGATGTCTCCATCAGCTACGTTTCCGCTGATGCAATGTGCTATCATTCATCGTAGTCCTTCAAATCAGCCTGCTGCCTGCTCTGTGTGAGCCTACTCATGCCATCCACCCTGCCCCCTCCTCTGCTGCTAACCATTTGTTTGTTCTGTTTGATTTAGCAGAAATTGAGGCCAACTCTGACGATGCAGAATAAGATTCAGACGTGGACGAGTCTGAAGAGGAGAATACCTTCCAATCCCACCTTCCAGACCAAGAGCATGGGGGTGATAGGGAGGGGATGGATGAAGTCCCCACTGTTGTACTCACTCTGGAGGAAGTGCAGGTGCCGCCCATTGAGGTGACAGTCCCTTCCCTGAGTAGTGGTTTGAGTGTTAGTGGGACATTCCATGGTTTCTCACAGTCCGAGGCAGGGGATTCCAGTGCGGTGCAGCGAGACACACCCAGGGCCCCACCATCCCAGGCTGTGGGTCCCAGTGGAGTGCAGCGAGGCACACCCAGGGCCCCACCATCCCAGGCTGTGGGTCCCAGTGGATGCAATGAGCCACACCCAGGGGGAAGAGAGGAAGGAGAGCTCGACAGAGGTGCAGGATCTAACAGATGTGGTTCAGCTGATGGCAATGAGTGCGGAGAGCATTGACCTTACGCAATCACTTCTGGATACCATCAGTGGGGTGGGTGATGAGATATCAGGACTGTCGCAAGAAGTAACAACACTCTCACGAGAAATGGGAATGCTGTCCGGGAACATGAGGGAGGGAATGTCTCAGTCAGCTGAAACAATGTCGGTGCACATGAGGGAGGGAATGTTGCAAGTAGCTGATGTGCTGTCAGTGAACATGAGCGAGAGAATGTTTCAGGTAGTTCAAACACTATCAGGGCACATGAGAGAGGGAATGTTGGAGGTAGTTGACACATTGTCAGGGCACATGAGAGAGGGAATGTACGAGTTAGCTGCTGCAATAAGGGAACACACCCAGACCCCACGGCCATTGACAGAATCAACTGCCACTCCAATGCACAGATCAGCCTCTGAATAGGCCCAAGCCGGTTCCACCTCTTTACCGCTTGCCCCTGCCCCCGCCGCCCCCGCAAGAAGTGCGCATTACCTGAGATGTTCGAAAGAATAAGCTTGGTACCAACACGAGAAATGCTGAGCCACTACCGCCTGGAGATACCAAGACCAAGTGCAGCGGGCAGTCTAAGAATAAGGTGGAGGAGAGATGGGTGCAGCCTTTCTTTGCTGTTGTTGTTGTTGTTGTTAATATTATTATTGTTGTTATTGATGTAACTGTTCTCAAAAGTTGTTTGTAAGTTATGTACATTTACAACTTTACAATTTTTTTAAGTGAACCTAAAGTTTTTAAGTGATGTTAAAGTTTGAAAGTGATTGAACTGAAAACTTTAAAGTTTCATACAAAAATATTTTTATTAAAGTTAAGTACAAACAAACATTTCTTAAGCTTTAGAATAAAATATATTTTACAGTATAACTGAATCATTTACATGATTTGTTCCATTATTAACACAATTTTTTGAAGTAAAGAATCATTTCCATTATTTGTTCCATTAATACAACACAACATTACAGAACAGGTCCAAACAGTAAACATGGTCCATGTGGAATAGTTGCCACAGAGCTTTCAGGCAGCAAAGTGTTCATGGATGAGCTGCTGGTGCAAGGCTCAAGCAATCGTTAAACGGGCACGATGGCCCGCCCTCCTCCACCTTCGTGCTCTGGTGTAGTTCCATGGATTCCTCATCCTCCTCCTCCTCCTCCCCCTCGTCATCTGCATCTTCCTCATCATCATCAGCCACTCTCACCTCAGGTGGGTCTTCTACTACCAACTGCTGCTGCCTCATGATGGCTAAGTTATGCAGCATGCAGCACACAACAGTGACTGACCGACAATGTCAGGGGAGTATTGTAAGTAGCCTCCGGAGTGGTCTAAGCATCGGAAATGCTGCTTCAAGATGCTAATGGTCCATCTATTATTTTGCGCGACGTAATGTGCGACATGTTTATTCCCGGTCAGCTTCCGTCCGGGTTCGGCGTAGGGGCATCATGAGCCAGGTGGCGAGGCTGTACCCTTTGTCTCCCAGTAGCCAGCTCTGCCCTTCTGGCTGCTGCGGAAACATGGCAGATATAACGGTCTAATGTAGGATGACTGCATCATGGGTGCTGGCAGGGCATCAACTGACAAGCTGCGATGCATGTCGTCACACACGAGCTGCACATTAATGGAGTGGAAGCCTTTACTGTTCCTGTACATCTCGGATGCTCTCAGCAGGCCGGGGTCATTGGAGGGAACAGCGTGCAGCAACCCGGTCGGAAATCGGCACGGTCCCGACCTGCAAGACCATCAGCAGGCCGGGGCCTTTGGAGGGAGCAGCATGCGATGGCGTACCACTGCAGGGGGCAGCGCGTGCTGCTGCAGGAGGGCGACGGTTACGGAGCCAGGTCGCTGATTGCAGTGTGGGCAGGCACAGCAGGAGGGGTGAAGGAGCGGCAAGAGTTTGTAGATGGAAGTGACCGGGGTCCGGGAGAGGCGTCAATCTGGTGCCCAGAAGAGGCGAGGGCCCAGGGACAGCACGGACCAGCCCACACTGCGATATGTGCGCGCGCTTGGTCTGTTCAGCAGAGCTGGTCCCCAGTTAGTCTTGAGTAAGCCTTGCCACTGGACCAAGACCTAGCTCTGTCAAGCCCGTGTGGTGGCCACCACACGTTAAAAAAATCCACGCACAGGCATCTTCCACCCTTCACGATGTAGTTCGGGACCTGGAATATTACGTCCTTCATTGAAACACCTGTGAACTCATCCATTTTTGGCGTGGAAGCAAATCATCCTCACTTCAAGGGACTGCCTATGATGATGATGATGATTGTTGTGTATGTTGCAAGAGTCAGACTGAACACTGTGAGCTCAAAGTAAAGCGTGACCTTAGTCTTTTATTGCAGCTCTCCAGAGTGCCTCTCCAACCTGTGAAGCCTCCTTAAATATCTGTGCTCCCAAGGGATTATGGGATCCCTTGGGACTCCAGGGGATGAGCCCTCTGGTGGCTGTTCATAGTAAATACAAGTTTACATATATGACAAAACTGCCCCCACCCAAAGTCAATAGCGTAATTATTTACAATGTGAGTCGATCTGGGGCCCTTCTTGCCCTGTTGATCGTCTCGGTGTAAAAGCTGGTATTGTTGAATCATTTGTTGGGCCCTCGCTGGGCTGTTGTGCAGCTGGCCTTGCTGGGCTGCCTGGTGCATTGGGCCCTGCTGGGCTGCTGTGGATGATGGGTTCTGCTTCGTGTTCAACTGTGGTGCCGGTTGCCACTGGTGTGAATGTTGGGGGATCACAAAAGGTAGGGTCCAAGGTGGGTTGCTCAGGATAGTCTGTGAACCTGAGTTTGATTTGGTCCAAGTGGTTCCGGTGAATGAGTCCATTTGAAAGTTTGACCCAAAACACCCTGCTCCCTTCTTTGGCCACGACAGTGTCGGGAAGCTACTTGGGACCTTGTCCATAATTTAATACAAATACAGGATGACTGAATTCAATCTCGCGTGACACATTTGCGTTATCATGGCTCAGACTTTGTTGAAGCCGCCTGCTCTCTACCTGTTCACGTAGATCAGGGTGAACTATCGAGAGCCTTGTCTTAAGTGCTCTTTTCATGAGCAGGTCAGCAGGTGGGATCCCGTGCGGTAGCTAAGCAGGACTCGGGATAGGCGAGTCTGCAGCGAGCCTTCAGTTACCCTCTTCAAGCCTTTCTTGATGGTTTGCACTGCTCTCTCTGCCTGACCATTGGACGCTGGTTTAAACGGGGCAGATGTGACATGTTTGATCAGTTACGGGTCATGAATTCTTTGAACTCAGCACTGGTAAAACATGGCCCCTTGTCGCTCACCAGGACATCGGGTAGGCCGTATGTGGCAAACATAGCCCGCAGACTTTCAGTAGTGGCAGCGGACATTCAATCCACTTGGAGTACATGTCTACAACCACGAGTAACATTTTACCCAAGAACGGGCCTGCATAGTCGACGTGTACCCTAGACCACGGTTTGGAGGGCCACAACCGTAAACTTAGCGGCGCCTCCCTGGGTACATTGCTTAACTGCGAGCATGTATTACATCTGTGAAAGCAGGACTCTAAGTCCGCATCGATACCGGGCCACCACACGTGGGACCTGGTTATCGCTTTCATCATTACGACGCCTGGGTGGTACTGTGGAGGTCATTGATAAAGGTATCTCTGCCCTTCTTGGGGACCATTACTCGATTGCCCCACAGAATGCCCCACAGAATTTCATCTTTGCGCTGCTGGAACAGCTTTATCTCTTCCTGCATTAACACTGGAACACTGGACCAGCTCCCGTGAAGTACACAGCTTTTAACTAGAGATAATAAGGGGTCCTGGCTTGTCCAGGTTTTGATCTATCAGGCAGTGACGGGTGATTGTTCACTCTCAAATGCTTCCATAACCATGGCTAGATCTGCGGGCTGCGCCATTTCCATCCCCGTGGTGGGCAATGGCAGCCAACTGAGAGCATCGGCACAGTTTTCTGTGCCTGGCCTGCGGCGAATGGTGTAGTTGTATGTGGACAACGTGAGCGCCCATCTCTGGATGCGGGCTGATGTGTTGGTATTTATCCCTTTACTCTCGGAGAACAGGGATATAAGTGGCTTATGGTCAGTTTCTAATTCGAATTTTAGCCAAATAGGTATTGATGCATTTTCTTTACCCGATAAACACATGCAAATGCTTCTTTCTCAATCATGCTTTCTCAGCCTTAGACAGACTCCTGGATGCGTAGCCAACTGGTTGCAGTTTCCTGAAATCATTAACTTGTTGCAATACACACCCGACGCCATATGAGAATGCATCACATGCCAGTACCAAACGCTTACATGGATCATACAACACAAGCAATTTGTTTGAACATAACAATTTTCTCGCTTTTACAAAGGAATTTTCTTGGCTTTTGCCCCAAACTCATTCGTCGCCTTTTCATAGTAAGACCTGCAGTGGTTCTAACAGTGTGCTGAGACCCGGTAAGAAGTTACCAAAGTAGAGCAGCAGTCCCAGAAACGACCACAGCTCTGTCACGTTCTGTGCCCTCGGTGCATTCTCGATTGCCTCCGTCTTCACGTTGGTGGGCCTGATGCTGTCCGCCGCAATCCTCCTTCCCAGGAACTCCACTTCAGGCGCCCGGAAAATGCACTTCGAGCGTTTTAATCTGAGCCCCACACGTTTGAGTCGAATAAGAACCTCCTCCAGGTTCTGCAGATGCTCAACTGTGTTCCGACCTGTGACCAAGATGTCGTCCTGGAAGACCACGGTGTGTGTGACCAACTTCCGTAAGCTTTCCATGTTTCTCTGGAATAGTGCCGCCGCTGATCGGATTCCAAACGATAATCTGTATAAACAAAATGATCTTTGTGCGTGTTGATGCAGGTGAGGGCCTTCGATGATTTCTCCAATTCCTGCGTCATGTAGGCTGAAGTCAGATCAAGCTTCGTGAATGTCTTTCCTCCCGCTAGCGTTGCAAAAAGGTTGTCGTGTATTGGTCCTGCAGAGAGAAACGATTGATAGTTACTTTGTAATTTCCACAGATTCTGACGGTGCTGTCTCCCTTGAGGACTGGAACAATAGGACTGGCCCACTCGTTGAACTCGATCGGGGAAATGATGCCCTCTCTTTGCAGTCGGTCTAGCTCGATCTCTACCCTTTCTCTCATCATGTACGGTACTGCTCTCGCCTTGTGATGGATGGGTCACGCCCCCGGAATTAGATGGGTCTGCCCTTTTGCTCCTTGGAATTTCCCGATGCCTGGTTCGAACAGTGAAGGGAAATTGTTTAAGACCTGGGCACACGAAGTGTTTCTGATGTCATCCCAGTTCCAGCGTATCTTTCCCAGTCAGCTCCTGCCGAGCAGCGTGGGACCATCGGCCGGTACCACCCAGAGTGGTAGCTTGTACATCATAGGAGAACTTTACGGTAGCACTGCCGATTACAGGTATCAGTTCTTTTGTGTAAGTTCTTAGTTTCGTGCGAACTGGAGGTAAAACTAGCCTTGAGGCCTTGTTGCACCACGACCTTTCGAAAGTCTTTTTGCCCATGATGGATTGACTCACGCCCATGTCCAGCTCCATTGATACCGGGAGTTCATTTCGTTCAACATTCAGCATATCGGGGGACAATTTGTGGTGAATGTGTGCACCCCATGTACCTCTGCCTCCTCGATCTGAGGCTCTGGTTCGTCGGGATCCTCTGTGGATCTGTTCTCCTCTGCAACATGGTGGTTTGCAGGTTTAACAGGCTTTGCAGCTCGCCTGCACACTCGTTGGAGGTGTTCCATTGTTCGACAGCCTTTTCAAACGTACTCTTTGAATCAGCATTAATGGATACGATGATCTCCCCTGCAGCGCTAACAAGAGTTTAATGGCCTTGCATTCATCACCCTTGATGGTGGACTCTGAGACGTCTGCAGACGTGTAGCTGCAGGTATGTGTGACCTGCCCTGTTGTTTGCGATTCGAAAACATCATCATTTTGTTCACAGTACTTGTAGCAGCACTTGTATTCTGAGAGATTTACTTCATATTGTCACTGGTGGCAATGAATGCCTGGGCTATCGCTATGGCCTTACTCAAGGTTGGGGTCTCTACAGTCAAAAGTTTGCGAAGTATGGTTTCGTGGCCAATGCCAAGTACGAAAAAGGTCTCTGAACATGTGCTCCAAATGTCCTTCAAATTCACAATGTGCTGCAAGGGATCTTAGCGCGGCAACATAACTCACCATTTCCTGGCCTTCAGACCTTTTGTAGGTGTAGAACCAGTACCTCGCTGTCAGAACGCTTTCCTTCGGTTCAAATGCTCTCAGACCAGTGTGCACAATTCGTCGTACGATTTCTCCGTTGGTTTCGCTGGAGTGAGCAGATTCTTTATGAGGCCATATGTTGATGCCCCACAGGCGGTGAGGAGGATCGCCCTTCGTTTGGCAGCGCTCTCTTTCCCATCTAGCTCGTTGGCCACGAAGTATTAGTTGAGTCGCTCCACAAAAGTTTCCCAATCATCTCCCTCGGAGAATTTCTCCAGGATGGCCACTGTTCTCTGCATCTTTGGGTTCACTATCTGTATCTCGTCGCCAGTTGTTGTGTATGGAGCAAGAGTCAGATTGAACACTGTGAGCTCAAAGTAAAGCGTGACCTTTGTCTTTTATTGCAGGTCTCCAGAGTGGCTCTCCAACCTGTGAAGCCTCCTTAAATACCTGTGCTCCCAAGATTTATGGGATCCTTTGGGACTCCAGGAGATGAGCCCTCTGGTGGCTGTACAGAGTTAATATAAGTTTACATATATAACAACACTCCCCCCAAAGTCAATAGTGTAACTATTTACAATGTGACTCGATCTGAGGCTCTTCTTGCCCTGGTTGATCGTCTCTGTGTGGAAGCTGGTGTTGTTAAATCATTTGTTGTGCCCTCACTGGGCTGCTGTGCAGCTGGCCTTGCTGGGCTGCCTGGTGTGTTAGGCCTTGCTGGGCTGCTGTGGATGATGGGTTCTGCTTCATGGTCAACTGTGGTGCTGGTTGCCACTAGTGTGAATGTTGGGGGATCAAAAAAGGTAGGGTCCAATGTGGGTTGCTCAGGATATTCCGTGAATCTGAGTTTGATTTGGTCCAAGTGTTTCCGGTGAATGAGTCCATTTGAAAGTTTGACCTGAAACACCCTGCTCCCCTCTTTGGCCACGACAGTGCCGGGAAGCCACTTGGGACCTTGTCCATAATTTAATACAAATACAGGATCATTGATTTCAATCTCGCGTGACACATTTGCGCTATCATGAAATGCACTTTGTTGAAGCTGCCTGCTCTCTACCTGTTCATGTAGAACAGGGTGAACTAACGAGAGCCTTGTCTTAAGTGCTCTTTTCATGAGCAGTTCAGCAGGTGGGATCCCAGTGAGTTAGTGTGGTCTCATGCGGTAGTTATCAGGACTCGGGATAGGTAAGTCTGCAGTGAGCCTTCAGTTACACTCTTCAAGCCTTGCTTGATGGTTTGCACTGCTCTCTCTGCCTGACCATTGGACACTGGTTCAAACGGGGCAGATGTGACATTTGATCCCGTTACGGGTCATGAATTCTTTGAACTCAGCACTGATAAAACATGGCCCGTTGTCACTCACCAGGATATCGGGTCGGCCGTGTTTGGCAAACATGGCCCGCAGGCTTTCAGTAGTGGCAGCGGATGTGCTAGTCGGCATTATTTCATATTCAATCCATTTGGAGTACGCGTTACAACCACGAGGAACATTTTACCCTAGAACTGGCCTGCATAGTCGACGTGTACCCTGGACTGTGGCCCAGGAGAGGCATCAATCTAGGGCCCAGAAGAGGCGAGGGCTCAGGGGCAGCATGTGCCAGCCCACACTGCGATATGTGTGTGCACTCGGTGTGCAGCAGACCTGGTCTCCGGTTAGCCTTGGTTAATCCTTGCCACTGGACCAAGACCTAGCTCTGTCAAGCCCGTGTGGTGGCTGGTGTGCAACGACCACCACACGTTAAAAAAATCCATGCACAGGCATCTTCCACCCTCCACGATGTAGTTCGGGACCTGGAATATTACGTCCTTCATTGGAAACAAGTCATCCTCGCTTCGAGGGACTGCCTATGATGATGATGATGATTGTTGTATATGGAGCAAGAGTCAGACTGAACACTGAGCTCAAAGTAAAGCATGACCTTAGTCTTTTATTGCAGCTCTCCAGAGTGCTTCTCCAACTGTGAAGCCTCCTTAAATACCTGTGCTCCTAAGGGATTATGGGATCCCGTGGGACTCCAGGGGATGAGCCCTCTGGTGGCTGTACAGAGTAAATACAAGTTTACATATATAACAATGATGATATCTCAGAATCCTCCAAAGGTGTTAGCAAGGCGATGTGGATACAATCAATGCTGCCCTGTACCTTTGGGAAGTCAGCAATCCTGGAGAAGCCCACAGCCCTTTCACGCATTGCCTGGGCTGTCATGGGGAACTTTATGTAGTCATTCCTCCGGGCATATAATGCAGCAGTCACCTGCCAAATGCAGACGTGTATTGCTTGTTGAGAAATGGCGCACACATCCCCAGTTGTAGCCTGGAATGATCCAGATACCCTCGTATGGACCACACCCAGGTGGGCGCAATGCTCGGGAACCGCCCCCCAGGCTTCATTTGATGTGTGTTGTAGTCTTCTCATGCCTTCCATTTGCCTTCCACAGCACCCCCCCACTTCGCCCGCCCTCCGGGCTTCTTTTCAAGCCTAGCCCTGAGCCCCTGTGTCCAGGTGAGGATTCTGCCGGCTGACGCTCTGACCCTCGAGCCCAGTTTGGAGATGTTCAGTGGTGGCATGTTAGTCTTTAAAAAATGAAAACTTAAATTCCATTAAACTTCCATTTCCTGCGTTTTAAGTTTTAAAAATTTAAGGTTGATTATGGATATTTATGTGTTCTTGACTCCTTCCAAAACTTTGCATAAAAACAATGGCGTCTTTCTGTGCCGATTTTTTAATGTGTGCTGGTTTCTCTTAAGTGCCCAGAAGGTTTTTCAGGAGTGTTCACCGTCCTAGGAGAAATTTAAATTGGCCAAACTTGCATAATTGTGAAAAACTGGCGCAGACATCAGTTTACCATGACGCACCTAAAAAAATCCTAACTAACTGAGTCACGCTGGCACACAAAGATTGGGGAAGCTTGGATTTTTTAATTTAGGCCAAAAAAAGCGGCACGCGCCAAAAAAAATGGGGCAAATCACTGAGGAAAATTGAGTCCCTTGATTGTAAATAGCTAATGCCTAAGCACTGATCCTTGTGGTATCCCACGTGTTACAGCCTGCCAACCTGAAAATGAACCGTTTATTCCTACTCTCTGTTTTCTGTCCATTAGCCATCTTCTATCCATGCTAGTATATTACCTCAATCTCATGAGCCCTAATTTTGTGTAATATCATCTTGTTATTCAATGCTTTTGGAAAATCCAAATACATCACATCCACTGGTTCCCCCTTATTTACCCTGCTAGTTACAACCTCAAAAAGCTCCATTGGATTTGTTAAACAAAACTTCCATTTTATTAATCCATTTTGATGCTACCCAATCATATTATGATCTTTTACCTTCACTGTTACCACATCCCTAATAATAGATTCTAACATTTTCACTACTACTGTCGTCGGGAATATTTGCCTGTTCCAGCCAGCAGGAAGTCCGCTCCATTTGGAGGCACAGGTCTTGTTACCATGCCACTGAGGAGCTGCATGCCCTGATTGGGTACCTGCCCGGTAGGTTGGCAGGTGTTGGGGTGGGGTTGGAGCTTGGGGGCCAGCCTGGAGTGGCACAGTGCCAGAGGCAGATTCACCAGAATGATACCGGCATTTAAAGGGTTCAATTATAGGACAGATTGAATAAAATTGGTTTGCATTCCCTTGAGTTTGGAAGATTACGGGGTGATCTAATTGAGGTGTTTACAATTATTAAGGGATTGGGTAGGGTGGATAGAGAAAAGCATTTTCCTCTGATGGGGGGATTCTAGAACATGGGGCATAACCTTAAAATTAGAGCTAGTTAGTTCAAAAGTGAATTCAGGAAAACCTTCCTCACACTAAAGTTACTGTAAAACTGAAGCACTCTCCCCAAGAAGCTGCAGATGCTGGGGGTCAATTGGAGCTTTCAACACTAGGATCGGTAGATTTTTGTTAAACCCTCCTTAAAACCTACATACTTGACCACGAATTTGGTCACCTTTCCTAATAACTCCTTCTTTGGCTTGATGTCAATAGTTTTTTTGTTTGCTAACACTCCTGTGAAGCACCTTGGGACATTTTATTTCATTAAAGGCACTGTAGAAATTGTTATTGCAAGTTGTTGAGTTAAAACTGGGCTTACTGTGCCTATGGGAGTGCTCGCTGCACTTAACTCTTATGGCACGGTCTCCTCCGGACCTGGTAGTAAAACAGTCACTGCTCAAATCTCATCTTCTGCTTTCCCCCAAGTAACGGCAGAAGCCTCGTGTAACTCCGCTGATGAATTGCTGCTGAGTTTAGCGGTTGTCGCCCCTGGGCCCGAATATTTCCAGGAAAAGAAACTGATGTTTTGAACAATAGGTCAGAACATCCAATGGGTCTTTGATGCTGGCATAGTTACTGGGGCTCGGCCCACTGAAAACCTCTGTCTGTGTCTCCAGTACACGGGATCAGTGAGAGGTGTCGTTACCGGCATCACCCACGCCCATAACCCATGTGTAAATCGAATGGCCGGCATTGTGCAGGAGTTGGTAATGGCAGGGCTGCAAACAAAACGGTGTCCCTAGAAACAGATGTTTACAGCACAGCAGGAGTTCAGTCAGCTACTTGTACCTGTGCCGGCCCTTGGCTGGTGCAATCCTAAACTAATCTCATTACCCTTCGAAGATCTAGGCCAATCCGTTGTGCCTTCCATCCTGCGTTCCAATGACACAAGTGTCAGGACATATGTGGGAGGACATCTTCCTTCTCATTTGCATGTTCTAGCCTTAAATCCGACAGAATATGAACAGGTGCATTCCGTGCCTCTGGGTCCCATGGGAACGGAAAATGGGGGTGGGGCGAGGTCAGTACATGGGGCATCAAAGAAATAGGGGACGATGAGTGCGTTCTGCTGCCCCTGCATACCCCAGATCCTTGGAACAATTGTCCGGAGGAATTGGTGGTTAATCTCGGGCAGTGTAACTTTCTTTTACATTGGCTTTAAAGGATGGATAGTCACAACAGGAGCTCACTTCAACTTTCATCACAGAGGCTAAAGAAATCTCGGTTCAGTGGGCATTAATAGCATTAAATAAAGTGATGCTCTGCTTTTTTTAAGGTTGCTATTTATTGGTTTAATTGCCGATTATCTCCCTGGGTGGTGATGCTTAATGCCTGTGACTCAGTCACAATGTTGAACATGAAGCACGCTAATAACAGCCAAAAAACATTCAAGGTCTAAAAAGGGATCTAATCGTGCCTGAGCTGCACCGCATGCATCTGGAAAACCCGCAGGGCAGCAACTCTCTCCCGAACAGTCATTCTGCTGATGGTGGTGGGGCAGCAGTGGTGGAGATGGCTGACTTTCGGTATTAGCTGCATCCCCTCAAGAAATGGCTATGAACTTGCTTGGAGTTCGCTTCCACTCCACCAACGCAGCAGAGTTTCCGATGCACTTCTAACGCAGTCATGATGGAGTGGGAGCAGCTCTGAGGAAATTCTTGGCCACAAACTCTGAAGTGCAGTCAATGTTGCATGAATGAGGTTTCATCATCATAGGCAGTCCCTCAAAATAGAGAAAGACTTTCTTCCACTCCAGAAGTGAGTTCTTAGGTGACTGAACAGTCAAATACGAGAGCCACAGTCCCTGTCACAGGTGGGACAGACAGTCGTTGAGGGAAAGGATGGGTGGGACTGGTTTGCCGCATGTTCTTTCCTCTGCCTGCGCTTGATTTTTGCATGCTCTCGGCGATGAGACTCGAGGTGCTCAGCGCCCTCCCGGATGCACTTCCTCCACTTAGGGCGGTCTTTGGCCAGGGACTCCCAGGTGTCGGTGGGGATGTTGCATTTTATCAAGGAGGCTTTGAGGGTGTCCTTGTAATGTTTCCTCTGTCCACCTGGGGCTCGCTTGCCATGAAGGAGTTCCGAGTAGAGCGCTTTCTTTGCATTAGGAATGCGGACAATGTGGCCTGCACAACAGAGCTGGTCGAGTGTGGTCAGTGCTTTGATGCTGGGGATGTTGGCCTGATTGAGGACACTAACGTTGATGCATCTGTCCTCTCAGGGGATTTGCAGGATCTTGTGGAGAAATTGTTGGTGGTATTTTGCTGGTGCCAGATTTGAGGGCCTGATCTTCGAACGCTCTCTTCCTCAGCCAGCCGAATATTACACTGGTGCACTGAGGTATGAAAGTGGTCCACGTTGTATAGGGCTGCGCCGTGGATCTTGATGATCTTTACAGCACGACAGCTGCAAGTAAAATGCAGGGAACAGCACCAACCCTTGTGCATGGCCTTCTTTGACCTTACAAAGACCTTTGACACTGTGAACCGCGAGGGACTATGGAGCGTCCTCCTCCGTTTTGGCTGCCCCCAAAAGTTTGTAGCCATCCTCAGCCTGCTCCACGGCGACATGCAAGTTGTGATCCTGACCAACGGACCCATCACAGACCCAATCCACGTCCAGACCGGAGTCAAGCAAGGCTGCATCATCGCGCCAACACTCTTCTCGATCTTCCTCGCTGCAATGCTCCATCTCACACTCAACACACTCCTGCTGGAGTGGAACTAAACTACAGAACCGGTGGGAACCTGTTCAACTTTTGCCATCTCCAGGCCAGATCCAAGACCACCCCAACCTCTGTCGTCAAGCTACAGTACGCGGACGACGCCTGTGTCTGCGCACATTCAGAGGCTGAACTCCAAGTCAGAGACAACATCTTCACTGAGGCGTACAAAAGCATGGGCCTTACACTAAACATCCATAAGACAAAGGTCCTCCACCAACCTGACCCAGCCACACAGCACTGCCCCCCAGTCATCAAGATAAGGTTTACAATGACCATAAGTTACCTTTAGATGCCATGGAGTGGAAATGAGGTCTTCTGCTGACCCTCTTAGTGCCCGCAGGGGTGGCAATGGCAGTGGAAAGGACTTGCGTTTGGGCGGCCATCTTCCAGTGCCCCGCTGGGATATTGGGTGCCGGTATCGACGAGGCATGGAGCATTGCCGCCCGGGAGAGGCGAGCCGTGTGCAATGCACCTGGTTGCGACACCGGCTCGATTTTTGGTTGCTGCCCGACCGGTAGCGCTCTGTTCCGCACCCTGCTGGGACCGCCTGTGAAAGCGGCCATTCCAAGGTCTAGCGGCCGCAGTGAGGTAAGTAATATCCACCTCAGGTAAGTGTGATTAGTTTTTTTTGTGATTTATGTTGGGGTGGCTTGAGTTATACATTGGCAATGTTTTTGGTGGGGTTTTTTTCTGCGGATTTTTTCCCCGCAGTCCTCTCTCTGAGCGCCCCGGGGCCAGCTCTTTCGGTCAGGACTTTCCCTTGCTGAGCCCGCCTAGCGCCCTAAATGAGGCGTGCAACTCCAAACTCCGGGCCCAGCTGATGAATTTTGTGGCGGCGGTCACAAACCATTTGCCGGCACAAAATTTACCACTCCACCCGGGACACCATCCCAACTGAAGCACGACCAAATTCCCATTGCCTTTATCTACCTGTGGTAAGACATTTAAGCTTAGTAGCAGCTGTAGGTGTAACGTGTGCCATGATGGTGAGTGCGGTGTGGTCACTATCTGCCTGGCTTCCGTCTCTTCCACCTGCGGACACTGAGTGGGTGAAACTGGTCTTCAGCAATAGCGTACATAAGAGCATAAGAACATAAGAATTAGGAACAGGAGTAGGCCATCTAGCCCCTCGTTCCTGCTCCGCCATTCAACAAGATCATGGCTGATCTGGCCGTGGACTCAGCGCCACTTACCCGCCCGCTCCCCATAACCCTTAATTCCCTTATTGGTTAAAAATCTATCTATCTGTGATTTGAATACATTCAATGAGCTAGCCTCAACTGCTTCCTAGGGCAGAGAATTCCACAGATTCACAAACCTCTGGGAGAAGAAATTACTTCTCAACTCAGTTTTAAATTGGCTCCCCTGTATGAGCTGTTCATTTTATACCACACTGGTGGAAAATAAAATCAGGCATGGTGTTAACCTGGCTGCCCATTCACTGTGGACAGATTAACTTATGGGGACAGGTTGTGTAAACATGGCTTGTATTCTCTTGAGTTTAAAAGATTGAGGGATCATCTAATCGAGATGTTTAAAACATTGGAATGATTTGGATTTGGACAAGGAAACGATTTTCTCTGGTGGAGGAATCAAGAACAAGGGGATATAATCTTAAAATTAGAGATGCGCTCTTCAAGCGGGAAATCAGGAAGCACTTTTTCATGCAATAGGTAGTATCGATTTGGAGCTCTCCACCCTAAACCATTGTGATGCTGGGATACAATTGGAGCTTTCCGGACTGGGATCGATAGATTTTTGTTGGGTATGAGGATGAAGGGATATGGAGCAACGAAAGATAAAGGGGGTTGAGGTACATGATGAACTGAATGGCGGAGAAGGCTTGAGGGGCAGACTGGCCTCCTCCTGTTCCTGAGTATCCTGTTCCAATGCTGTCACTTGTTTCATACTGCTGGCGATGACCTGCTTCATCCCCTCGGTATTGTGCACACCTGTACTGAAGGTTTGTGTTTGTCTTGTGGTGGTGTTTGTTGCCAGTGTAATTACTTGTTAAGTAACATGTGCTCTGACCTTATTTATTAGTCTATTATGTGGCACTTTATCAAAGGCCTTTTGGAAAGCTGGATATACTACATCTACTGCATTACCCTTGTCTACTTTTTCTATTACCTCGCCAAAGAATTCAGTGAGGTTGGTCAAGCAAGACTTTCCCGTTGAAATCCATGCTGACTATTCATGACTATATTTTTGGTTTAGATGTTTTTCTATTTTCTCCTTTAGCAAGGATTCCATTAATTTTCCTACCACGGATGTTAAGCTGACTGGTCTATAGTTCCCTGGATGTGTTCTATCTCTCGTCTTAAATATAGATATTACATTAGCTATCTGGCAGTCCTCTGGTGTTCCCGGGATGACAGGACTGCAGGACTGACAGATGAAGAAAGACTGGATCGACGAGGCTTATATTCAGTGGAATTTAGAAACATAAAATTTTGGCGGGATTGGACAGGTTAGATGCAGGAAGAATGTTCCCGATGTTGGGGAAGTCCAGAACCAGGGGTCACAGTCTAAGGGTAAGGGGTAAGCCATTTAGGACTGAGATGAGGAGAAACTTCTTCACTCAGAGAATTGTGAACCTGTGGAATTCTCTACCACAGAAAGTTGTTGTGGCCAGTTCGTTAGATATATTCAAAAGGGAGTTGGATGTGGCCCTTACAGCTAAAGGGATCAAGGGGTATGGAGAGAAAATAGGAATGGGGTACTAAAGTTGCATGATTAGCCATGATCTTATTGAATGGTGGTGCAGGCTTGAAGGGCTGAATAGCCTACTCCTGCACCTATTTTCTATGTTTCTATGTTTCTTTTCAAACAAATTATTAAATAAATGTAATAGTGCCTTTGCTGTCTCTTCTCTAGATTCTTTTAGAATGTGCGGCTGCAATCCATCCGGACCGGGGTTTATCTTCTCTTTGAGTGTGATTAGTTTATTTAATATATCTCTTCTTTTTATTTTAAATGCGGTTGTCTCATTTCTCATCTCATCTTCTGATGTCATGTCCACCTGATCTGTCTCGCTGGTAAATACTGAAGCAGACAGGCGTTTCTGCGGCCGCAGAAGTGACTCCAGGATGGTATGTTGCCGACCTGGTGCCAGGATCAAGGATGTCACTGAGGGGCTGCAGGGCATTCTGGGGGGAGAGGGTGAACAGTCAGAGGTCATGGTCCATATCGGTATCAATGACATAGGTAGGAAGAGGATTGAGGTCCTTCAGGCAAATTTTAGGGAGCTAGGAGAGAGATTAAAAAGCAGGACCTCAAAGGTAATAATCTACGGATTACTCCCAGTGCCACGAGCTAGTGAGTACAGAAATAGGAAAATAGAGCAGATGAATGTGGGGCTGGAGAGATGGTGCAGCAGGGAAGGTTTTAGATTCCTGAACCATTGGGACCGTTTCTGGGGGTTGTGGGACCTGTACAAGCCGGACAGGTTGCACCTCAACAGAGCCGGGATCAATATCCTCGTGGGCGGGTGGGTTGCTAATCATGTTGGGGAGGGTTTAAACTAGCTTGGCAGGGGAATGGGAGCCATAAAGGTAATCTGTGTGTGGGGGCGGAAGACAAAAGTATGGTTCTTAATGAGTACTTCGTGTATGTTTTCACAAAAGAGTGGGGCAATGCAGACATTGCAATTAGGGAGGAGCAGTGTGAAATATTAGATGAGATAAACATAGTGAGAGAGGAAGCATTAAGGGGTTTAGCAGCTTTGTAATTGGATAAATCCCCAGGCCTAGCTGAAATGTATCCCAGGCTGTTAAGAGAAGCAGAAGAGGAAACAGCAAAGGCTCTGACCATCATTTTCCAATCCTCTCTGGCTACAGGTGTAGTGCCAGAGGACTGGAGGACGGTTAACATTGTACCTTGTTTATTTCCCCTTCTGTTTCTCTTAACAGACTGGGATACATTTCTCTCTTGTTTAAAAAGGGAGAAAGGGATATACCGAGTAATTACAGGCCAGTCAGCCTAACTTTGGTGGTGGGAAAATTATTGGAAACATTTCTGAGGGACAGGATAAATCTTCATTTGGAAAGACACAGATTAATCAAGGACAGTCAGCATGGATTTGTTAAGAGAAGGTCATGTCTGACTAACTTGATTGAATTTTTTGAGGAGGTAACAAGGAGCTAGATAAGGTGCTTAAGAAGGCATGTGGAATACTTGCCTTTATTAGCTGAGGTATAGAATACAAGAGCAGGGAGGTTATGCCACAGCTGGAGTACTGTGTGTAGTTCTGGTCACCACATTACAGGAAAGTTGTGATTGCACCAGAGAGGGAACAGAGTATATTTATGAGGATGTTGCCTGGACTGGAGAATTTTAGCTATGAAGAAAGATTGGGTAAGCTGAGTTTGTTTTTTTTGGAACCGAGGAGGCTGAGGGGAGACCTTATTGAGGTGTATAAAATTATAACATTTTGAGGGGTATAGATAGAGTGGATAGGAAGGACCTATTTCCTTTAGCAGATGGGTTAACAACCAGGGGACATATATTTAAAGTAATTGGTAGGTAGGTTTAGAGGGGATTTGAGAGGAAATTTCTTCACCCATTCTCCAATCTATTAGTCTGGTCTTTGTCATACATCTTAAACATGTTATATTATGGTCACTAATTTTCCCATACTTTTGCTTGCCTTATTTGCTCTGGTTTATTCCCCAGTACTAGATCAAGTAGCAAAGCCTTCCTTGTTAGGATTCTGGGTTAGAAAGGAGTCCTGTACACAGTTTAGGAACTCCATTCCCTTATCCCCTTTACCTACCTCTTCTGTCCAATTAATTTCAGGCTAGTTGAAATCCTCCATGATTATTATTCTATGTTTTTTACTCATTTCCCTAATTTGTCTGCATATTTCTTCCTCCACCTCCCTTCCACTATTCGGTGGTCTGTAGATTGCCCCTGTTAGTGTGATTAATCCTTTATTATCTTTTACCTCTATCCACATGGATTCTTTTTCTGTCTTGCTGATTGCTGAGTCACTTTTTATACTGCCTTTAAGCTATCCCTAATAAGTACAGCTACTCCATCTCCCCTCGCTATTATCTAAATATGTTATACTCTGCAGTGTTCATAAGAAAATAGGATCGGAAGAATCAGGAGCAGGAGTCAGCCATTCGGCCCCTGAGCCTGGTCCACCATTCAATATGATCATGGCTGATCTTCTACCTCAACTCCACTTTCCTGCACTATCCCCATATCCCTTGATTCCCTTAGTATTCAAAAATCTAGCGATCCCTGTTATGAGTATACTCAAAGACCGAGCCTCCACAGCCCTCTGGGGTAGAGAATTTGAAGGTTCACCACCCTCTGAGTGAAGAAATCTCTCCTCATCTAAGTCCTAAATGGCCATCCCCTTATTCTGAGACTTTGACCCCTGGTTCGAGACTCCCCAGCCAGGGGAAACATCCTCCCTGCATCTACCCTGTCAAGCCCTGTAAGAATTTTGTATGTTTCATTGAGATCACCTCTCATTCTTCTCAACCCTCGAGACTAAAGGCTTAGTCTGCTCAATCTTCCCCATCCCAGGGATCAGTCTGGTGAATCTTTGTTGCACTCCCTCTATGGCAAGTATAATGTGGATAAATGTGAGGTTATCCACTTTGGTGGTAAAAACAGAGAGACAGACTATTATCTGAATGGTGACAGATTAGGAAAAGGAGAGGTGCAACGAGACCTGGGTGTCATGGTACATCAGTCATTGAAGGTTGGCATGCAGGTGCAGCAGGCGGTTAAGAAAGCAAATGGCATGTTGGCCTTCATAGCGAGGGGATTTGAGTACAAGGGCAGGGAGGTGTTGCTACAATTGTACAGGGCCTTGGTGAGGCCACACCTGGAGTATTGTGTACAGTTTTGGTCTCCTAACCTGAGGAAGGACATTCTTGCTATTGAGGGAGTGCAGCGAAGGTTCACCAGACTGATTCCCGGGATGGCGGGACTGACCTATCAAGAAAGACTGGATCAACTGGGCTTGTATTCACTGGAGTTCAGAAGAATGAGAGGGGAGCTCATAGAAACGTTTAAAATTCTGACGGGGTTAGACAGGTTAGATGCAGGAAGAATGTTCCCAATGTTGGGGAAGTCCAGAACCAGGGGACGCAGTCTAAGGATAAGGGGGAAGCCATTTAGGACTGAGATGAGGAGGAATTTCTTCACCCAGAGAGTGGTGAACCTGTGGAATTCTCTACCACAGAAAGTTGTTGAGGCCAATTCACTAAATATATTCAAAAAGGAGTTAGATGAAGTCCTTACTACTAGGGGAATCAAGGGGTATGGTGAGAAAGCAGGAATGGGGTACTGAAGTTGCATGTTCAGCCATGAACTCATTGAATGGCGGTGCAGGCTAGAAGGGCCGAATGGCCTACTCCTGCACCTATTTTCTATGTTCTATGTTCTATGTTCTATCCATCCTTAGGTAAGGAGGCCAAAATTGTACACAATACTCCAGGAGCAGTCTCAGCAGGGCCCTATATAATTGCAATAAGACATCTTTGCCCTCATACTCAAATCCTCTTGCAATAAAGGCCAACATACCATTTGCTTTCTTAATTGCTTGCTGTACCTGCATATTATCTTTCAGTGATTTGTGTACAAGGACACCCAGATCCCTCTGAACACCAACATTTCCCAGGCCCCAATATTGGTGGCCTTACCGCCCACTGCTGCCTGCTGCCGCCGACTGCCGCCGAGTTTTGCTGACATTTTGCTCTCTTCGCCATTTTCTACTTGGGCTGGAGCGGGCGGGAGGTGTAGGGGAGGACGAAAACCCCTCATTTTACCCAGAAGGAAAGGAGCTGTGGGATCTGCCTGTGCTGCAATAAAACAGAAGGCCAGTGTCCTGTAAGGAACAGAGAACCCAGATCCAGGCGTGGGTTGCGACCGAGACGATGTGGCCCTGGCAGAGCAATGATTGGATGGGGGAGGACACCGGAGGGCCAATGTGGGACAGAGTTAGACCAAAGCAAGGGGCTTCAAGCCAATGGGAGAGCACTTGCTCGAAAACTGTGGGACTGACTCATTACCATTATCGGGCTATTGTCTTCCCCATGTTTACACCATTATCGGGAATTTATGCAGACCTTCAGAAAACTAGGGAACCCAAAACAAACCAAGGGACTACACAATGGCTACAGGAGGCCCACACCCTGCCAACCCAAATAACACCGACTCAACCCTTGAGTAGGTTAACACCTGAATGGTCAGTGGAAAAACCCGCAAAATCTATCACTGCTGCATTTTTCAAAATCACAAAGCCCACCAATGGGAAGGATCGATTTCAGCACAAGAGGCGGACTGGATATCTGGCTATAAGAAGGGGGTTCTGACCCAGTGTGTGTGTGTGTTCTGCTCTCGTGATCCAGCAACCAGCAAGCCTCTCGACACAGAAGGAAGACAAGTCTCCGAAGAGACCGAAGACAGAAGAAACAAAACCACCAGACTGCAAAAGGCACAGTAGTGAGTACTACCTCTGGTCCCCAGAACCCCCTACAGAACATGGTGACCGTGGCAGGACATAAGCAAACAGGAGATAAAATATAACAGATGAGGTGATAAGAGAAGAAACTAAAATGGAGGAGAGAATATCCTCATACATTTTTGGCAAGGTGAACCTCACCAAACCTAGGGTGCAAGCCCTCACATGGGCAGAGCGCCCAGTGGATGCTGCTGCTCAGTGGACAGCAGGGAAGGACCACAACCGCAGAATGGAAAAGGCCATCTGGCTTATCTGCTTCACCCGCCAAGTCCGAAAGTTCGACCAGCGGGTGAAGGACTTGGAACAGAGTCTTCAGAAATAAGAGGAGCGCTCTGCTATCCGGGCTGTGGTTGGGGACAACCTGCTGGCCGAATTAGCTGAGGAGCAGCAAAGGAAGAGGCAGTTGGAGGAGACCTTCCGAAATAGCCAGGACTATCTGCAGTGTCAGGTCACTGAGGCCAGGGGTTAGTGAGGGGTCCCTCCGGGAATGGAACTCTCGGTACGCCCAGAAAATTAGGGAACTAGAGAATAAATTAAAAGACGTTCAGGCAGCCTATAAGGTGGCCAGTAGTAGTGAGTTTGCAGATCACAGCCCCTGCCAGGAGAGGATTAAAGCTCTCACCCACGCCCTATCCCAGGCAAAGGGGATGTTCGCCCTGATAGGACCTGGAGGGTCCACAGGGCACAAAAGAGAGTATTGGGGGGTAGAGGAGAATCCAAAGGCAAGAGACGTCCGACCACCTCCTGAGGCACCGGTGGTTTGTCCGGTGGGGTACCAGGAGGAGCGGGGCGCGCAGGTAGTAGCATACCCAGGGCTGGGGGCAGGACCAATGTGTCCCGCTTGGCAGCAGGGATGTGAGGCGCCCGCCGAGGGTCAGTTAAGGACGGGATCAGGCGACCAGGCACTGTCTGCTGCACCGGGTATGGTGGGACAGCCGGAGGTGGAGGGACCAGCGCAGAAAGATCCTGAACCAGGGCGGATGTGCCCAGTCAGGCAGCGCAAGTACGGTCCTCCACAGGGAGGTGGCCAAGGTCGGGGAGCGCTGGAGAGCGACTTTATTATTCCCCATGGAGTTCAATCAATCAGGGCCATGGTGGTCCATTTGGCAAAACTCACTTGCACCGGGGACCTGTCTATCCACTTCATGGAGGAGTTCAGGCAGGGGAAATTAATGGGTGCGACGAGGAAGAGACAGCCAAGCTGCTGCTCTTCTCTCTGGACGGCAAATTGTACCAGGCTTTCCGGCAGAATGCCGGAAGGGGCAACGCACACTTGCTGAGGCCCAGAGGGCCGTCCTTGAGGCTATGGGCTTCGATGATGGCAGTCCTTTCGAACGGGTCGAAAGGACAAGGCAGCTCGCAGGGGAAACCCCGCAGGCGTTTGTGGACAGGCTGTGGGTGGTATACCACGCAGCCTGTGGGGAGCTCCTCGATCGGGCGAATCTTTCCGCGGTACAGACCAGCCACTGGCTGAGGATGCTCAAGGCCAGGGCAGAACTGTGGTTTGATTCCCGGGAACCCAACCTCACCGAGGAAACAGTGGTCAGGCAACTGGCACTGATCCAACGGAATGGAGGAGGGGAGGAGGAGAAAACCTCCACAGGTCGGGTAAATTAAGTAAAGCCCAACTCGATTCCCAAAATGGAATGGCACCAGGAGGGTGGCTGCTCGTCAGATAAGGAGGGTGTGTGCTACGGGTGCGGGCATTTTAAAAGGGATTGCAGGAGCCCAGTAAAGAGATATGGGGGGAGAAGTCCTTAAGGAGCCGCCCAGAGTGGGGGAGGTGGAGGGAGTCCCGCTCACAGTTCGTTTCGGAGCACTCCAAACGCAATGGAAGTGCGTCCTGATGAACTGGGAGCAGGTGGGAAGAGGGATCTTGGGGGCCGATTTTATCATCGCTCGCCAGATCCTAGTAGACTTTCGGAATCACTGTCTATGGGGCACAGCGAGCACTGGTGCAGAGGAAGAAGTCATGGCTATTGATAAGAAACAGGGAAAAGGGACTCTGTGTACCGTGAAGCCAAAAGGGAGTTACGATCTGGAGGTTCTGGTCGGTAACACCCCGGCAGAGTACCAGGCCTATGTGCAAGCAAATCTTGCAGCATTTGCCACCCATAAACACGATTGTGGGAGAGTCACAGCAGTGTAGGTTAGAATAGATGGGGGATCCCATGTCCCGCCCACAAAAGCAGTATGGCTTTCCCCGAGAGGCAGAAGCAGATTTGGAGACAGCTTTAAGCTCGCTTGTCGAGCAGGGTGTTTTGAGACCCATAGCCGCCCATGTCAACTTCCCGCTTTGGCCGGCTAGGAAACCGGACAATTCTTGGAGGGCTCCTGTGGATTACAGGGTGCTTAATAAAAACATCCCAGCTTGTGCTCCCACAGTAGCGGCGGTTGCGGATCTGATAGGGGAAATCCCTGCATCCGCAACCACGTTCACAGTGTTGCACATGTCCAACGGGTTCTGGTTTATCCCTGTATGGAGGGAAGACCAGTACAAGTTTGCCTTCACCTTCAGGGAACAGCAGTATACATGGAGCTGCCTCCCAGCATTTTTCACCAATGCATGGCGAACTGCTTAACAGGCTTCAGCCAACCACACCAGCTGGTCCAGTATGTGGATGACCTGTTGCTGTTCACGGACAGCAGTGAGGAACACGGTCCACTGCTGGCCGAGCTGTTGGTCTTACTGAAGGAAGGGGGTTTTAAAGTTAATCCCAAGAAAGCCCAGATAGGTCTAGGAGAAGTAAAATTCCTGGGCCTGACGATAAGGGCAGGAGAAAGGATCATTGATGAGGCAAGAAGAAAGTCAGTACAGGAACTCCCTGTCCCTGGGAATGTGTCAGGTAAGGTCTTTCTTGGGAATCACTGGCTACTGTAGGGACTTCATCGAGGACTATGCAGCCACTGCCGCCCCTCTGCTCAGACTCCTACACAAGGGGGTCGAGTGGGAATGGGACGAGGGCTGTGAGGCAGCATTTGTCCGTCTTAAGAGAGACCTGCAGGTAGCACCAGCTCTTAGGGGCAATTGATGGGGGAGAGGAATTCTTCCTGGAGGTAGCAGCCAGTGGCGACAGCTTAGACATAGACATAGAAAATAGGTGCAGGAGCAGGCCATTCAGCTCTTCTAGCCTGCACCGCCATTCAATGAGTTCATGGCTGAACATAAAACTTCAGTGCCCCCTTCCTGCTTTCTCGCCATAACCCTTGATCCCCCGAGTAGTAAGGACTTCATCTAACTCCCTTTTGAATATATTTAGTGAATTGGCCTCCACTACTTTCTGTGGTCGAGAATTCCACAGGTTCACCACTCTCTGGGTGAAGAAGTTTCTCCTCATCTCGGTCCTAAATGGCTTACCCCTTATCCTCAGACTGTGACCCCTGGTTCTGGACTTCCCCAACATTGGGAACATTCTTCCTGCATCTAACTTGTCTAAACCCGTCAGAATTTTAAACGTTTCTATGAGGTTCCCTCTCATTCTTCTGAACTCCAGTGAATACAAGCCCAGTTGATCCAGTCTTTCTTGATATGTCAGTCCCGCCATCCCGGGAATCAGTCTTAATTGCAGTGTTGCTCCAGGAGTGAAATGGCCAGCTGAGACCAGTGGTGTACTCCTCCAGGGTCCTCACGGAGGTTAAAAAGGGATACTCCAATTGTGAGAGGCACTTGCTTGCCACTCAATGGGCAGTAAAGAGAGCTCAGATCTTTACCGGAATATCCCCCATTACACTCCTCACCCATCATACCCCGACGCAGATTCTGTTGGACAGGATGATTAAGGACAGGTCAGTGAGCAGTGCTAGGATCACTCGCTGGACCCTCCTCCTCTCCCAAATGGCATTAAAGGTCAAGGGCCTCTGCAGCCCAGGCTCGCAGCAAATTTAATCTATCCAGGGCAGCCACATAGATGCTCTGTGGAGGGGGTATGGGACATCAACTTTGGATTTCGGGCAGGGATACACCCCACAGGCCGTGAGATCTACGTTGATGGCTCCAGTTCAGTGTCCGCGGGTACAAGACTCACGGGCTGCGGAGTTTGGGATCCCAAGGCAGGGATTGCCTTGGCTCTTAAACTCTCATGCACCTGAGCGCCCAGCAGACGGAACACTCGGCGGTGATGTATGTGGTCACATACCCCGAGGAATTCCCTACCCCATACACGATTTGCTCGGACAGCATGTTCACTTGCAATTCATGTACAGAGTATCTGGCGGTTTGGTCACGCTGGGGGTACACCTCTGCGGATGGGAAGCCCCTTGTCACCAAACCCCTGCTAGAAAAGATTGTGGCTGCAGTGGGAGAAACCGGGAATGTATATATCCATAAGGTGAAGGCCCACTCCAAAACTGAGCCACGGGGGGAAGGTAACCAGCAGACAGACCTGCTGGCAAAGGAAGGTGCTCATACAGGTCGCCTATGGGACCCATACGAGGCAGGCAGGATAGCAGCAGCAAGAAGCAAGCCAGGGAAACAAGGGAGCGCATGGGCGGCTGCGACCTTGGACCTTAAAGTAGTCCAATGCAGGATCCGGTCCTGAAGGCTGCCTTGGCTGCTATCAAAAAGGGGGAAGAGGGCCCATACAGTGCTGCAGATATTGCTGTGCGGGAAGGTATGTTGCTTAAAGGGGACAAATGGGTAGTGCCGCCACAACACCGGAGGGAATTCCTTCAGCTGGTCCATGAGGGTCCAGGTGCGGGCACCCCGGGCCGGAGTCTACCTGGCAACGGGTAGAAAAGGCAGGGTGGTGGCCAGGCCTCTGGGAAGATGTCTGCGACTTCTGTGCGGGCTGTCTGGTTTGCGCTGCAAACAACCCAGACCCTCAGAAAAGGAAGGTGTCCATGGGACACGTCAGGCGGGTAGAGGGCCCATGGCAGTCGATCCAGATCGACTACATCGGACCCCTACCGGCCGCCCAGGGAGGCTATAAATACTGCCTCGTCCTGGTGTATGTGTTTTCCAAGTGGGTGGAAGCCTTCCCTTGCCGAACAGCTACCGCGGTGGGGACTGCAAAAATCCTGGTGAGGGAGGTGTTCTCTCGGTGGGGTCTACCTCAAATCGTGGAGTCCGACCGGGGAAGCCACTTCACCGGTCAGGTGATGCAGGCCACCCTAAAGGTGCTGGGTATAAGAGCCAAATGGCATGTCGCCGACAACCCTCAGTCCTCAGGCCCCGTAGAATGCCTGAACTGGACCCTAAAGGAAAGGCTGCGCAAGGAGACGGGAGACTCACTGAACAAGTCTTACCGTTGGTCCTCATGGGAATCCGGGCCAGTCAGTCAAAGGGCACAGGGTACTCACCCCATGAGCTGATGACTGGCCGGATTATGAGAACCCCAGTGCATGTGTTGGCGCCGGTTCTCACTGAAGGGCAGCTTCGAGAGGTGAACCGGGACTGCTTCATCAGGAATCTGTTTGAACAGCTTCAACAGATTCACTGGCAGGCAGCGAACAACATGGGTAAACAGCACCGCACCAATCGGCTGCTGCTGGAACCCCACAGTCACCATGATTGGGAGGTGGGCGACCAGGTGATGGTGAGAAGCTTCGCCCGGGTCGGGGTATTTGAACCACTGTATATGGGACCACTGAGCATAGTCGACAAGGCTAGCTCTTTGGTCGATGCGATTCGATTGCCTCGCCGGGTGAAGTGGTATTACATTAATCAGTATAAATTGTTTGACCCCAAAAGAGGTAAAAAACAGAGGGGACGAGCGAGGGAAGGGAACCAGGCACTGGAGGAAGAACAGGCCCCGGTGGATGTGGAGGCTCCGGAGGGGCAGTGGGCCCCGATGCTCTACAACCAGGGATGGTTCACTCTTCCAGTAAGGCTATCCCACCACTGGGTAGGGGTTCCCAGCCCACTAACAAAAGTAGGGAGAAAAGCTCTACCACTAGCAATGTCCAAGGGGAAGCTGAACCTCCCATGGTGGATCAGCTGGGGTTAGCCCAAGAGGTGGAGGAGATAGCATTGCAGCCCATAACGTGGAACTCTGCACCGACAGTAAGGAGGAGTGACAGAGTGCCACAGCCCAGGGCGCCGTGGTCCCCTGTTTACTTAGCCCCCCGCTCCAGACCAAGAAGGCGAAAGACAACAGGGAGGGTACTCTGTTGCGCTAGCAAGGGTTTCCCACCGATTATCCGGGGCTCGGGAGGGCCTTGGAGGGCAGCACCAGACCCATTAAGGGGGACTATACGAGATCCTCAGCGGAGGGCATCCTGGTCCCCAGGGTACGGTCAGCCGAGTGGTCGACGACGCCTGTACAGTGACAGGATGTAGCCTGGCCACCTGGGGATGGGTGGCGGTGTATACATTTTCTCTTCCTGTTTTGTTACTTTGTGTTGTGTGCATATGTGTTTAGGTAAGGCAGTGACGGTTGGGTACAGCATTTTATGTTTGGAACATGTTACGCGGGCCGAGCCTGGAGAGGTCTCTCAAGGCAAGGCCATGATCTTTTTGCCTTTCAGATGTCAACACCTCCCGACTGGACGTTAGTGATGCTGGTATCGCTCAGGATCTGCACCGGGCACTGAGGGGACACCAAGGACTCCCTGGTTTTCAGATGCTCCGGGGGCAGAGCGCCGCCAGTGACCACAGGAGAAGGGACTCCGGCGGCAGATGGCCGGGTCACCTACTCCCACGACGGGAGATGGCCTGGGTGGTTGGGATCGAACTCCACCAAGTACTCCAACCATAAGGGCTTCACCCTCGGAGAGGCCTCCATCCCGTGTCCGGAGATCACTGTGGCCACTTCCAGATGGAGAGTGACAGAAGGCAGGAAGGTATGCCTAACTTGCCAAGGGGACATACCTCTGGGACGGTGGTGGTGGCTCAGAAAGCTCAAGAGGGATGTGGGAGACTGACACTCGGATTGGGAACGTCTGGATAATGATACCTACTGAACCATCACAAGGTCATCCAGCGGGGTCACAGTGTGCTGGGAGAAATGGTGGGCGTACGACCAAGGAATTTATTTGTGTATGTGGGGATCTACTCGCATGTTCAGCGGGGGTCTCCATTGCTTTCTATAGGTGGTGTCAGGATGTCGGGGATGGGGTGGTATGGGATTACAGCGGGGAGACGTGTGTGACCCCCAATCCCCGGGTACCAGTAAACGCCACCGAACTAGTAGTTCGGGAAAGGAAACCCCCACCCACGGCCAAGCCCACCGTCCCACACGAGTGTCCGACAACAACCAGGGGGCCGGGGAATGGTTTAGTGTTGGTCCATACCGAGAAACTATGTTATCAGGGGGTACACTACGCGGTGGCATCAGTGGTGCTAAATCTGACAGAAGTCCGCCTACCTGCGTGGTGTCCCCGGGAAACCGAGCTGTTATACCAGGCTCTACTGCGGGAGATATTCCGGAAGTTCTACGAACTGGACTTCAGGGATGTCAAAGTGACAGACTTGTATAAACAGTGGGATAGGGCCGAACCGGGCAGGCAGAGGCATGGCACTTTAAATTACATTTTCACGGGGTTTAACACCGGAGCGTCCGCCTTAAACAGTTTGGATAACATGCAGCTGGCCCTCCAGACAAATGGGTTAAAGAATCAGCTGCGCAAAATCCTGGGGGACGAGAATACCGTAGTGGGATCCGCGCTCCACGAAGAGGTGGCAATGACAATTCACTTAAAGGAGATTATCTCTCAATTGGAGGCACAGGCCAGGGCTGTAAATGCTTTGATTCGAGAGGATAGAAACGCCTCCGATCAAGCCGCCCAAAATGAGGTGTGCGTGCTCTATGGGGCCTGGTTGCTAGGAGAGGGACGGAGTAACCTCAAGGGTCTGAGACAGGGACAGGTCCCCTCCTGGATCAGCAACCAGCACTTAGCAGCACTGCACCTTTATGATAATGTTTTGAGTCCTTGCTAACTTTGTATAGCGTCGGAAGCCTACCCGGTACTGGTGGACTGTGGAAAGTCAAACCATACCATCATGGATATGGTGGTCAGGATGCCCGTGATGGGGGCGTCCCCACGACCAGCACCCCTGTACCGAGTGGAGAATGTGGGAGTTATTCGTGGAGGGGTGCATGTTCGATTCCAAGAGGTCCAACCTTATGTCACAATGTGGGAGCACACTGTGACAGGTACATACCTCACGGGTTGTCGGAGCAGGGGAGCACAGGTAATCCTGTGCCCCCAGCACTTGAACGCTTTTGCAAGGCCACAATGCGGGTTCAGCACTGCTGGGGCAGAGCCTATCAATTGCACAATGGAGGTAATGACCCCTAACCACATGCCTCCACAGGTAGCATATGTAGGCGGTGGGACATGATGGCCCCAAGTTTCCACATGATTTGCTCCTAATTTTTAGGAGCAACTGGTGTAGAACGGAGTATCTTAGAAATCGGAATTCTCGTCATTTAGGTTGCTCCAGTTCTATTCAGTTAGAACAGTTTCACTTTGGAACAGAATTTTATTTTCAAAAGGGGTCGTGTCCGGCCATTTACGCCTGATTTCAAAGTTTTGTGAGTGAAAACTTACTCCAAACTAACTTAGAATGGAGTAAGTGAAGATTTTTGTACGCTCGAAAAAACCTTGTCTACACTTTAGAAAATCAGGCGTAGGTTACAAATTAGGCGTAGGGAACGAGGTGGGGGGGGGGGGAAGGGAAGTCATTAAATTCTACAATCAATCCTTAGTTATACTTATACAAATATTATACAAATAAATCCAACCTGAATAAAAATTTATAAGCAAAGAAAAGATTAAATAAACCATGTTCCGACCTGTGTGAAATAGCATTAGCCTTCGAGCTGCTGTGCTTCAGGCAGGCCTTTCATGTTGGAGACAGGCAGGGGTGTGGTGTCAGTGTCTCGACGGCAGCGGCAGCAAGCTTTGAGCTGAGCTGCAGTGCTTGAGGCAGGCCTTCATTCTCTGCGTGGCTGGCCATGAAGAAGCAGCACCGGAAGGACCCGAGGCCATTCGGCCATGAGATATCAGCAGCGTCAGTGGCTGGCCGGCAGCTGAAGAATCAGCAGCGGACCGACGTGAGGCCATTCGGCCATAGGATATCAGCGGCGTCAGTGGCTGGCTGGCAGCCGAAGAATCAACACCTGACACACGCAGCTCTTTATGGTGCTTGAGGCCATTCGGCCACGCTTTAGGGGCGGCGTCAGTGGCTCGACGGCAGCCGAAGATACAGCAGCAGCCTTCGAGCTGTGAGGGGGACTGAGGCCATTTGGACAGGGAGAGGCAGCCACATCGACAGTTTTATATTTAAATGTGCAGAATGGGTGCTGCATTGTCAACACCATGTATTATGCAATGGTTTGCCATCTTTGTTCTTGGTGGACGTTGATCCATTGCAAAGTTGAATTGGCACTCTTATTTCTCCAAACACACAGTCCTTAATTTGCATGCACCAATGCAGTACCGGTTCTGCAAGTTTAGCAGTGAAAAGCTGAACTCACTGATTTCAGCAGGTGATTTATTCAGCAGTGCTGCTAAAAGCACTCCCTCACACACAGAAATATCAAAAAAAATTAAATTACAAGCCTTTGCAGGGGTCCAAGAAACAAATCTTCACTTTTTCTGCAGTATTTTTAAAAATGGCCGAGTGCCAATGTTTGTGTGAGACTGCGCGTGTGCGCACGCTCCAACGCGCATGCGCAGGGTTGCCGGCACCACGAAGGCTAATTTAAATTGTACCCGCCCCCTGCTACTTAGAAAATCGGCGTGAGTGTTAGGCTCCGCCCCCTGCTGCGAAGAGCGCGCCGCGCCAAGCAGACATCAAGCTCCAAGAAGCTCGAGAATATTGGACTTTTTTTTAGGCGCAGTTTTCGGCGCGAAAAACAGGCGCCCAGCTCAGAGGTGCGTCGTTTTCGCCGCGGGACGAAACTTGGGGCCATTGTGCCACCACAAGTGCCCAACGGTATGAACACGGACCGGGAAGGTGGCGTCCAATACCGTAAAGCAGCTTTTGCTTTAAACACAGGGCAGAGGTTCAAGTGGCACACACCCGAATCACACCCATCCCAGAACCTTCCACGATTCACCTCATGTACAAAACAACCTCAGTCACCTACAACAATATGTCGCTCAGTTTGGCTATCCCATTGCCCCGCTATCTGAGAAACTTACAGCCCTCCTCCAGGCAGTGGATTTGTCTCAAAAACAATTTTTACACCATGGAGCAGAAAACTGAAGTTCTAGCAGGGGAGATTGCCCAGATTAAACCCCCAGCATGGTGGGATTTGGGGATACGGGCAGACATACCTGCGTGGATTCGGGTGGGATCGCATGCCTCAGTAATCGGCCAACTCCTGATTGTAGCATATCTGCTAGTTACAAGCTGTAAGCTCAGGAGAAAAAGGAAAAGAAAGCAGTTCCTCAGGCTACAACACAGACTGGAGAGCTGTTGCTAAACCCTCAAGGCGTGTAAACAAAGCTTGACTGCAACACTCAGGTGGTTTTGTTATTTCCAGGGATGACCGCGTTTTCATACATGGCCCCTGGGGAGCTTACAGGGCAGGTTTGTTTGTTTTGCGGTTAAGACTAAAATGAGACTCAATGTACAATTACTGCTGTAACCTTAAGTACATATATGTATATTGCTGTTGTATATTGTAACCTGTTGTATTCTGTGTTTTGCAGTGCGTTAAAAGGAATTACGATATATATATCGACGGGATCAGTTTAGAGTTAAACTGGGGAAAGTTGGGCAATTTGGGAGACCAAGGGTTTTCTCATCACCCTGAACTTTGACACACTCGAGTGGTGTCTGACTGTGTCAGATGGGGGATTATGTAGCGGAGGATGAAAACCCCTCATTTTACCCAAAAGAAAAGGAGCTGTGGGATCTGCCTGTGCTGCAATAAAACAGAAGGTCAGTGTCCTGAAAGGAACAGAGAACCCAGATCCAGGCGTGGGTTGCGATGACGATGTGGCCTTGGCAGCGCAGTGATTGGATGGGGGAGGACACCGGAGGGCCAATGGTGGGACAGAGTTAGCCCAAAGCAAGGGGCTTTAAGCCAATGGGAGAGCACTTGCTCGAAAACTGGTGGGACTGACTCATCACCATTATCGGGCTATTGTCTTCCCCATGTTTACACCATTATCGGGAAATTATGCAGACCTTCAGAAAACTAGGGAACCCAAAACAAACCAAGGGCCTACACAATGGCTACAGGAGGCCCACACCCTGCCAACCCAATCAACACCTACTCAACCCTTGAGTAGGTTAACCTCTGAATGGTCAGTGGTAAAACCCGCAAAATCTAACACTGCTGCATTTTTCAAAATCACAAAGCCCACCAATGGGAAGGATCGATTTCAGCACGAGAGGCAGACTGGATATCTGGCTTTAAGAAGGGGGTTCTGACCCAGTGTATGTGTGTGCTCTGCTCTCATGATCCAGCAACCAGCAAGCCTCTCAACACAGAAGGAAGACCAATATCCGAAGACATTGAAGACAGAAGAAACAAACCACCAGACTGCAAAAGGCACAGTAGTGAGTACTACCTCTGGTACCCAGAACTCCCAGCTCAGTTAGGTCAGGAAAGGTGGAAAGTTGGGCATTGTACTGCTAATACTTGTGTAAACATTTTTATTGTGTCCGTTTAGTGGGATTTTGGGGGATTGTTTTGATGGTGTATTGCTGTTTGTTGAAATACACCTTGTCAAATAAATTGGAAGCTTAAAGTTCCTCGTGGAATCGCCTCATATCAGTTCTGTTGTATTACATCTCTTGATCGTGAATTTTGTGTCAGAACAGTGTAAGAGAAGCCAGGAGCCCCTCGAAAATGCTCAACTGTGTGCCACAGGCTAGGGAAGAAAGGGGTTAGGAGTGTTTGACACTTACAGGTGCCTCACAGGCTAGTCATCAGCTGTGGGAACGCTCGAGTCTCAAAACCCCCTTAAGGTAATTAAGGATTACGGGGAGCGGGCGGGTAAGTGGGGCTGAGACCACGGCCAGATCAGTCATGATCTTATTGAATGGCGGAGCAGGCTCGAGGGGCTAGATGGCCTACTCCTGTTCCTAATTCTTATGTTCTTATGTTCATAAGCTGTGGACACAGTCTCTCCAGGAGTGCTCTTGCAGCACTCAGGGTACCTCACAGGCCAGGCATAAGCTGTGAGGGCAGAAGCCCAGAGAGAGACACCCAAGGCACAACACTCCCCAGAACCCTTTGCAGAGGGGAGTACCGCCAGGAACCGCCCGCTGACGCCCTCTGGAGGCCAAGTCGCGTAAGTGGCCTCCCACCCGGCGAGATGCCAGATTGGTGCGGGCGGGAGTTGGCAGGGAGTTGGCGCCAGCAGGGGGGAGGACCGTTGCATGGAGGCAGGTCTAACCCCAATGGTAGCTGTGAAGAAGGGAATAAAAGGTTAGTGAAAATAATTTAAAAACATTTTTTACAGCGACTTACCCTAGATGGGGTCCCCTGAAGGTGTTCCGGTGTATTTTTTTTTTGTTTCCTATGATTTTTATTTTCAGCTCTTTCACCCTCCCTGGGCCTGACTCCATCCTTGGCGGCACTTGGGTGGCAAGAGCCTTTGCCGCCGAGATTAGGAGCTCCTGCCCTCTGTCACCCAGATTGATGGCGTAAGCCGCTGTTTGGCTGCCGGGCGGTACTGCCACCTCTTTCAGAGAATCTTCCTGGCAAAGTACTGCCCGGTCTCTCGGCAGTTATCGGCGTTCCTTTGGGCGGCACTTGAGCAGGCCTTGTCCTTCACCAATTTCGAGGCCCCAATCTCTCACTTTTAAAACAATACTCTGTATTTCTATTTTTACCACCAAAGTGGATAACTTCACATTTCTCCACATTATATTCCATTTGCCATGTTCTTGCCCATTGACTTAGCCAGTCTATATCCTCTTGAAGTCTCTTTGCATCCTTCTCACAACTTATGTTCCCACCTAGCTTTGCATCATTAGCAAATATGGATTATATTACCTTTGGTCCACTCATCCAAATCATTGATATAGATTGTGAAAACCTGAGGCCCAAGCACTAATCCTTGCGGCACCCCACTAGTTACAGTCTGCCAGCCCGAAAATGACCCGCTTATTCCTACTTTCTGTTTTCTGTCCATTAACCAATCCTCAATCCATGACAGTATATTACCCCCGATCCCATGAGCCCTCATTTTGTTTAACAACCTCTTTTGTTTAACAACCTCTTGTATCGAATGCATTCTGTCAATCAAATACATCACATCCACTGGTTCCCCCTTATCTATTCTGCTAATTAAAACCTCAACAAATTCTAACGGATTTTTCAAACATGATTTCCTTTCATAAATCCGTGTTGATTCTGCCTAATCCTATTATTATTTTCTCAGTGCCCTGTTACCACGTCCTTAATAATAGATTCTAGCATTTTCCCTGCTACTGATGTCATGGTAACTGGTCTGTAGTTCCCTGTTTTCTCTCTTCCATCTTTCTTAAATAGTGGGGTTACATTTGATACCTTCCAATCTATGGAATTTTGGAAGATGACAACCAATGCATCCACCATCTCCATAACGACATCGTTCAAAACCCTAGCATGTAGGCCTTCAGGTCCAGGAGATTTATCGGCTTTCATTCCCATTAATTTCTCCAGTACTATTCTTTTACTAATACTAATTTATTTCAGTTCCTCATTCTCGCTAGACTCATGGTTCTACACTATTTCTGGGAGATTTTTGTGTCTTCTTCCATGAAGACAGACTCAAAGTATTTATTTAATTTCTCTGCCATTTCCTTATACCCCATCATAATGTCTCCTTTCTCAGCCTGTAAGGGACCCACATTTACTTTTGCTAATATCTTTCTTTTTACATAACTATTCTTACAGTCTTACACTCTGTTGTTGTGTCTCTTGTTAGTTTACTTTCATATTATTTTTTCCCTTTCTTTATCGATTACTAGGTCCTGATTTGCTAAATTCTAAAATCCTCCCAATCCTCAGGCTTAGTGCTCTTTTTGGCAACATTCTAAGCCTCTTCCTTTGATCGAATACTATCTTTAACTTCTCTTGTTGGTCATGGTTGGACCACTTTTCCTGTGGAGTTCCTGTGCCCCAAAGGAATGTACATGTGTTGTCAACTATGTATTAATTCGTCCCAATCTACCTTAGCCAACTCGCCCCCCATACCTACGTGGTTTGCTTTGTCCAGACTTAAGACCCTGGTTTCGCACTTAACTATTCCCAGTCCAGATTTTTCTATAGCCATGGCTCAGTAATCCCTACTATATCTGGTTCCTCGCAATGCATTAATGTTTCCAGTTCCCCTACTTTATTACAGACAATGGGCTCAATTTCCCCCAGTGAATTCCCCGTTTTTTTTGAGCAGGCTGCTTTTTTTGGCCTAAGTTGAAAAACCACAGTTTCCCCAATCAATTTGCGCCAGCATAACTCAGTTAGTTATGATTTTTTAAGTCAGGTTTTTTTTTAGCCAAAGGGTTGTAACCAGCCACCTTTTCCACTTCTGGCTATTTAGGGAAATTTGGCCAGCTGAGACTTACTCCAGTTGTGATTAGGCCAGCGTATGTGGCCTCTGCAGGAAAACCTTCCCTAGCGTGCAAGAAAACCTTCCCTAGCGTTAAGGAAATCGGCGCAGGTAAGGAAACCGGTGCAGCAGATGCCCGGACACAATGAAAGAATTGAAAAATACATAGCAGCAACTTACCTCCAACGCCGCCCGAAGGCTGTCCGGTCCATTCTTGGTCCCCGGTTCTCACACACAGTCCGGTCCCATTCTCGGTCCTCAGTTCACACAGTTCAGAGAGTCTCGGGGACCGAGAATGGGACCGGACCGGGAGAATGGGGACAGAGAATGAGACCGGACCAGCAAGCCCTTCGGGTGGGGTTGGAGGTAAGTTGCTGCTTTGTGTTTTTCAATTCTTTTAATGTGTTGGGAGCTGGCTGTACGCTTCACTTTGCAGCCTCAGCACGCATTGTGTCCCTGGTTACCGTGGCAACCCAATCTTTTTGACGCAGATCAAGGCTCCACCCCCAAAACTAAACGTCAGGTTAGACCACGCCAAAATGAAGAAATCCAACGGGGAAACTTAGAACATTTTTTTTTTGGCATACTTGGGCCCCACAAAAACCGGGCGTAACTCTTCAAGTCGGCCAAAAAAATGCTTTGGGGAAAATTGAGCCCATAGTGTGCATTGCTGAACAAACAGTTTCAGTTCATTTTTCTTTTTTTCTTTTCTTCTTCTTAGCCAGTCCCTCGGAGTCGGGGAAGACTTGTTTCCACACTGATGAGTTCTCAGGTGACTGATGTGTCCAATGCGGGACCTACAGTCTCTGTCACAGGTGGGGCAGGCGGTGGTTGGAGGGACGGGTGGGTGAGGTGCTTGGGTTGTCGTGCGCTCCTTCCGCTGTTTGCGCTTGGCTTCTGCTTGCTCCCGGCGAAGAGACTCGAAGTGTTCGGCGCCTTTCCGGATGCTTCTGCTCCATTTTGAGCGGTCTTGGGCCAGGGATCCCAGGTGTCGGTGAGGAGGTTGCACTTTTTCAAGGAGGCTTTGAGGATGTCCTTGAAGCATTTCCTCTGCCCACCTGGGGCTCGCTTGCCGTGTCGGAACTCTGAGTAAAGCGGTTGTTTTGGGAGTCTAGTATCGGGCATGCGGACGATGTGGCCTGTCCAGCGGAGCTGATGGAGCGTGGTCAATGCTTCGATGCTGGGGATTTTGGCCTGAGCAAGAACACTGACATTGATGCGCCTATCCTGCCATTGGATTTTCAGTATCTTGCGGAGGCAGCGTTGGTGGTACTTCTCCAGTGCTTTAAGGTGCCTGTGTACATAGTCCATGTCTCTGAAGCGTACTGCTCTGTAGACCATGAGCTTGGCACCAGGTTTGAGGTAATGATCTTCAAACACTCTCTTCCTCACGCGACCGAAGGCTGCGCTGGCACACTGAAGGCAGTGTTGAACTTTGACATCAATGTCTGCTCTTGTTGACAGTAGGCTCCCGAGGTATGGAAAATGGTCCACGTTGTCCAAGGCCTCGTCATGGATCTTGATAATTCTGGGGTGGTACTGTGTGGCGGGGACAGGTTGGTAGAGAATCTTTGTCTTAAAATTTAGTGTAAGGCCCATATTCTCATACGCTTCTGTTGACAGTGGTTTGGAGTTCGACCTCCGAGTGTGCGCAGACGCAAGCGTCCTGTGCATACTGTAATTCAATGATAGAGGATGGGATGACCTTGGATCTGGACTGGAGGCGACGGAGTTTGAACAGTTTCCCGTTTGTTCTGTAGATTAGCTCCACTCCAGCAGGGAGCTTGCTGAGGGTGAGATGGAGCATTGCAGCAAGGAAGATTGAAAAGGAGTTAAATGAAGTCCTTACTACTAGGAGGATCAAGGGGTATGGCGAGAAAGCAGGAATGGGGTACTGAAGTTGCATGTTCAGCCATGAACTCATTGAATGGTGGTGCAGGCTAGAAGAGCCGAATGGCCTACTCCTGCACCTATTTTCTATGTTTCTATGTTTCTAAGAACATTGGTGCGATGACACAGCCTTGCTTGACCCCGGTCTGCAAGTGTATTGGGTCTGTGGTGGATCCGTTGGTCAGGATCACGGCTTGCATGTCATCGTGAAGCAGGCAGAGGATCATGACAAACTTTTGAGGGCAGCCGAATTTGAGGAGGACACTCCATATTCCTGCACGGTTGACAGTGTCAAAGGCCTTTGTGAGGTCAAAGAAGGCCATGTACAGAGGCTGGTGCTGCTCCCTGCCTTTTTCTTGAATTTGACGCACGGTGAAGATCATGTCCATTGTGCCACTTAGTGGGCGGAATCCACATTTTGAATTTGGATGGAGCTCTTCAGCCACTATCATTTTTAATAGCAGATCATCTCACTATATTTTTAACCATTTTTTATACACCTGTTGAATAACTGTATTTATTCCCTGTCTATTTATGTCCTCCCTTAATTTAGTCTGTCTTGTGCTTTCCTTTCCTGTTTAGTTTATATTTTGGATTGTTTATTTCTTGTAGATTGCACTTACTGTCATTAATTTAAAGCCTTTGCCACCTCCTTATATACTCTTTCTGTTTGGACACTGGTCTCGTTCCAGTTCAGGTGGAGCCCGTCCCATTGGTCCAATTCCTTCCTGTCCCAGTTCTGGTGCCAGTGTCCCATGAAAAGGAACCTCTCTTTCCCACACCAGTCCTTTAGCCACATGTTAATTCTCCTGATCTGCCAATTTGCATGTGGCCCGGGCAACAATCCAGAGATTATTACCCTCGAGGTCCTGCTTTTTAATTTGGCACCTATCTCCTGATATTCCCTCAGCAGGACCTCCTCCCTGTTCCTATCTATGGGCCAGAATTTTCTGCACCGGGGCAGGTTGGGTGCGGGTGGTGGCTGTAACAGATTGTGACCCCATTTTTCATTTCCTCCTACTCCTGAGATCGACTTTCCCCAAATTACACCTTTTAAGGCCCTCTGGCGCGTTACCCGGCCCTATTAAATGGTGCGGGGCTGATGATGTCATTGATGACCCGTTTTCAGCCGGGATATGTAAAGGAACAATGGCCACGTTGCATTTGAAGCTTCATTTAGGATTGTGCAGGCACTGTACTGGGCCACTAGAGTGTTGGGATGGGCAGCAAACATGACTGCACTGGGAAAGAGGGATGCACCCAGGTTCTCAGATTACTCCCTCCATGGAGGAAGTGAGAGCACACAGGGAGGTCCTCTTCTCTTCTGATGGGTGCAAGAGACATTCCCAGCAGACCAGAAGAGCCTGGCTCTAAATAGCAGAGAAGGTCACCAACAGGGATTATTTAAGAAGGACCTGGGTGCGGTGCCACAAACATTTCGATTATCTTGTTAGATCAGGAAAGGTGAGTAAAAAGCCATACTCAACTTCACCCTGCTGTACCTATCATCACATCCCCATCACTCTGCCTTCCCAACCCTACTCCTGCGCATCATTACACACACCAACATGCCTTGTACGTCCACCAATCCCTCTCTCTCTATCTACATTATCACATCCCCATCTGACTAACCAACTCTCACACTCGTACTCATCCAAATGCTATCATGCCAACAAACAACACACAAGGGGGCCACTTGGTTTTGGTACCCCACTCCATCATAGTCACTCATTAAAGATGTAACACATCCATTCCTTAAAGTCATTCCATCATTCTCATTCAACCTTCTCTTCATTGCCGACTTGCAGGAAAAGAGGGCCCACAATAAGAGGGAGAGAACCTGAGGTGGCCCTCCATCATTGGCCACATTAACAGCAGCAGAGGAGTTTGCCATAGATGTGTCTGGAGTCACAGGGCACCTGGAGGTGGGAGACAAAGAGCGGGGGACATCTCAGCAACCCGGTGACAGAATTATATCTCCAACAAGAGTTCTCCTCACTGTCCAGGAGGAAGAATAAGATGACTCCTCAAAGGAGCCTCCAGCCTCTGAGGGCGAACCATCACCAGACATAAGCACATCCTCGGTGGGTGCCAAGCAAGATAGAGCAGTGCTGTCACCTGGTGTCTCACAACTCACAAGTGAGCAAGAGCAGATAGTGGAGGCAGCGTCGGCAGTGGAGAATCCTCGCCAGAGGTTGCAGGATGCTCCCAGAGGACGTCCGCCAAAAGTGTCTAAGCAGCCTGCCTCTACCTCTGCTGAAGCCACAGGGGTTGCACCTCGTAGAAGCATGTGTAAGAAAAAGATGAAACACAACTAGATAACAAGGGTAGCCACTTGAGTGTTTGTGTAAAGTTTCTATTACTGTGAAGTCACAGATAAAAATATTTTTGTGGCCTAGTGAGTTGGAGTGAATGGTGAGACATAATGATACCTCTAGCAATGGTGGTCAGTGTGATCGTAATGGCTTGGTCATTGTAGAGATGCTTTATGGTGTTTCTATGGGGTGGTGTGAGATGGCTCAGCATATGACAGCCATACGGTGCAATACACAGAGTTAAGTAAATCTGGCCACGATGAGGGCATCCCAAGCCTCCCGGGCAGCAATGTGTTCGGATGCTAGTGGGACCTGAACCGCAGGTTTCTCCTGCTCCTCTTCCTCATCTTCCAGCTGATGCTCATCCTCCTTCTCCTCCTCCTCTGAAGAGGCTGTGCACTCAGAGCCTTGCCCCTCATGCAGCGCTAATCCTCGCTGTTGTGCAGGGCACAGCAGACCACGGTGATTCTGGAGACCCTGGCTGGTGCATACTGAAGGGCTCCTCCACATCTGACAAGGCATCTGAAGCACATTTTCAGTATGCCTATTGTCTGCTCTATGACACATCTGAAGGAAATGTGGCGTTCATTATATCTCTCCTAAGCCTCAGTACTGGGCCTCCTCAAGGGTGTTGTGAGCCACGTCTTCAGTGGATAGTCCTTGTCTCTAGGCAGACAGCTGGAAAGTCTGTGTACAGGAGCGAAGAGCTGAGGGAGGGTGCACTGGTGCAGCATGAAAGAGTCATGGCAGCTGCCAGGGAATTTAGCACACACATGCATGATGATCTTTGTATTGTTGCAGGCCAGCTGCACATTGAGGGAGTGGAAAACCTTGTGGTCGACAATCACGCTTGGGTGATGATGGGGTGCCCTGATGACCACATGTGTGTAGTCGATGATGCCCTGCACCCGTGAGAAACATAGAGAAACATAGAAAATAGATGCAGGACTGGCCATTCAGCCTTTCGAGCCTGCACCACCATTCAATAAGATCATGGCTGATCATGCAACTTTAGTACCCCATTCCTACTTTCTCTCCATACCCCTTGATCCCTTTAGCCGTAAGGGCCACATCTAACTCCCTTTTGAATATATCTAACGAACTGGCCACAACAACTTTCTGTGGTAGAGAATTCCACAGGTTCACAATTCTCTGAGTGAAGAAGTTTCTCCTCATCTCGGTCCTAAATCGCTTACCCCTTACCCTTAGACGGTGACTCCTGGTTCTGGACTTCCCCAACATCGGGAACATTCTTCCTGCATCTAACCTGCCCAATCCCATCAGAATTTTATATGTTTCTATGAGATCCCCTCTCATTCTTCTAATTTTCAGTGAATATAAGCCGAGTCAATCCAGTCTTTCTTCATATGTCAGACCAGCCACCCCAGGAATCAGTCTGGTGAACCTTTGCTGCACTCCCTCAATAGCAAGAATGTCCTTCCTCAGATTAGGAGACCAAAACTGTACACAATATTCAAGGTATGGCCTCACCAAGGCCCTGTACAACTGCAGTAAGATCTCCCTGCTCCGATACTCAAATCCTCTCGCTATGAAGGCCAACATGCCATTTGCCTTTGTCACCGCCTGCTGTACCTGAATGCCAACTTTCAATGACTGATGTACCATGACACCCAGGTCTCATTGCACCTCCCCTTTTCCTAATCTGTCACCATTCAGATAATATTCTGCCTTTCTGTTTTTGCCACCAAAGTAGATAACCTCACATTTATCTACAATCTACTGCATGTGCCATGCATTTGCCCATTCACCTAACCCATCCAAGTCACCTTGCAGCCTCTTAGCATCCTCCTCACAGCTCAAACTGCCACCCAGCTTAGTGTCATCTGCAAACTTGGAGATATTACATTCAATTCTATCATCTAAATCATTAATGTATATTGTAAATAGCTGGGATCCCAGCACTGAACCTTGCAGTACCCCACTAATCGCTGCCTGTCATTCTGAAAAAGACCCATTTATTCCTAATCTTTGCTTCCTGTCTGCCAACCAGTTCTCTATCCATATCAATACATTACCCCCAATACCATGTGCTTTAATTTTGCACACTAATCTCTTGTGTGGGACCTTGTCAAAAGTCTTTTGAAAGTCCAAATACACCACATCCACTGGTTCACCCTTGTCCACTCTACTAGGTACATTCTCAAAAAATTCTAGCAGATTTGTGAAGCATGATTTCCCTTTCATAAATCCATGCTGACTTGGACCGATCCTGTCACTGCTTTCCAAATGCACTGCTATTATATCTTTAATGATTGATTCCAACATTTTCCCCATTATCGATGTCAGGCTAACCGGTCTATAATTCCCCGTTTTCTCTCTCCCTACTTTTTTAAAAAGTGGGGTGACATTAGCTACCCTCCAATCCATAGGAACTTATCCAGAGTCAATAGACTGTTGGAAAATGATCACTAATGTATCCACTATTTCTAGGGCCACTTCCTTAAGTACTCTGGGATGCAGACTATCAGGCCCTGGGGATTTATCGGCCTTCAATCCCATCAATTTCCCGAACACAATTTCCTGACTAATAAAGATTTCCTTCAGTTCCTCCTTCTCGCTAGACTCTTGGTCCCCTAGTATTTCTGGAAGCTTATTTGTGTTTTCCTTAGTGAAGACAGAACCAAAGTATTTGTTCAATTGGTCTGCCATTTCTTTGTTCCCCATTATAAATTCACTTGATTCTGACTGCAAGGGACCTACATTTGGCTTCATTAATCTTTTTCTGTTCACATAGCTATAGAGGCTTTTGCAGTCAGTTTTTATGTTCCCTGCAAGCTTACTCTCATACTCTATTTTCCCCCTCCTAATTAAAACCTTTGTCCTCCTCTGCTGAATTCTAAATTTCTCCCAGTTCTCAGGTTTGCTGCTTTTTCTGGCCAATTTATATGCCTCTTCCTTGGATTTAACACTATCCCTAATTTCCCTTGTAAGCCACGGTTGAGCTACCTTCCCCATTTTATTTTTATGCCAGACAGGGATGTACAATTGTTGAAGTTCATCCATGTGATCTTTAAATGTCTGCCATTGCCTATCCAACGTCAAACCTTTAAGTATCATTCGCCAGTCTATCCTAGCCAATTCACATCTCATACCAGTGAAGTTACCTTTCTTTAAGTTCAGGACCCTAGTCTCTGAATTAACTGTGTCACTTTCCATCCTAACGAAGAATTCTACCATATTATGGTCACTCTTCCCCAAGGGGCCTCGCACAACAAGATTTCTAATTAATCCTCTCTCATTTCACAACACCCAGTCTAGGATGGCCAGCTCTCTAGTTGGTTCCTCGACAAAGCCAGAGCGGCAAATCTGAGCGCCCACTCAGTAACACTGGCTTCATCAGTGGCAGAGTTGATATAATTGGCTGACTTATCAAACAGGGCATCGGTGACCTGGGTGATGCATCTGTGGGCAGCCGACTGCGAGTTGCTGCAAATGTCTGCTGCATATCCCTGGAAGGAGCCTGAGGTGAAGAAGTTGAGGGCACTGGTGACTCTGACAGCTGCTGGTAAGGTGTGTCCACCTGCTCTTCTGGACTGCAGGTCTTGCTCCAGCAATCTGCAAATGTCTGCAATGACCTGTTGCGATAGCCTGAGCCTCCTCTGGCACTGCTGCTCACTCATGTTGAGGAAGCTCAGCCTCTGCCTGTATACCCTTTGTTGGGGGTATTACCTCCAGCACAGTGCAGCCCTGCGCTGATGCCCTCTATCCTGTGGGCATCAGGTCATTGAGGAGAAGGTTGGTGGTGTTGTTGTTGGTGTTGCTGGTGTTGGGGCTCATTGTGGTCTGACACTGAGGACCAAGGTGAGACAATATAAAGGTACCGATGCTGGTGCAATGGATGGCAGGTCAAGTAGAGATGGCAGAAGCGATCTGTCAATGGTGTGATGGGTTCTAACAATGAGGTGACACTGGATGGTGACTTTGCTGGAAACACTTGCAACCTATAGAAAGCAAAATCTATACTGACATTGCACTCAGCCACAGCGTCTGCCTGAAGAAAGTGACCAGGTATCAGATGGGAGATTTGATTGTGCTTTCCATGGTGTGCACTAATCAGTTGGATCAATGGCCACTGAGCTCCCGCCTCAGGTTGACAGATGCGGTCCCCGAGCTGCGTGATTTCGTGGTCATCCAGGAAAATTTTAAATGTGGGGTTTAAAAGAGGTTTAAAGTTCTGACAAGTCCCTAATAATGATCTGAATTACCTCGGCCACCTCTGCCATTTGGGTCGCTGCCTCGCTGGCAATCGTGCCTGAGGGAAAGGCGTTTGCGGGTGGGATGACGGTGTGTTCCTGGCCTGCTCCAGGATATTTCTAATTTCCCTCCCGACCCGCCTCCAATCACACCTGCCCGGACCCCAGAAAACGCCGGCCATATTGTTTGTTCTGACATGGACAACTGGATTTTCCCCCTCCCCTCTTCATCCATCTCAAGATATCCATAATCCTAGCACCGGGTAGGCAACACACCCTTCAGGACTCTTGTTCATGGCTGCAGAGGATGCTATCTATCTGTCTAATTATAGAATCCCCTATCGCAACCACATTTCTATTCTGCTCTTCCCCCCTCTCCCACACTCCCTTCCCGTGGACAGCATTCCGAGCCACAGTAGCTTGGTGTCCATGTGGTTATCCTCCTCGCAGTCCTTTTCATCACAGCCATCTTCTACCTTCTAAGTCTTACAAGCTACATCTTCCAGGGTGTGTTGGTGTGTAGTGGGAATGGCACAGGGTGCTGCGAGATGGCGGGAAACTCAGTGACACTGCCTATGGGGACAATCTGTCCTTCAACGTTTGCAAAAGCAGAAGAACATGCTCCTATAGTCTGTCTCACTGAAGCAGCTTCCAGCAGCCTTGCATTGTAATACAGTGTATGGTAATATTGCCTGTTAGTGTGGCCTGAGGGCCAAAGGAAGCAGCAGCAAGATATTGATTAGATGGTGGAATGGACAAAAAAGTGGGAGATGGAATTCAATGTCAGTAAATGGGAGGTGGTAGAGTTTGGTTAAAATAAAAGTAATAATTATATTTTGAATGTGGGAAAACTGGATGAGCGAAAGAGCAGAGGGATCTGGGGGTTCAGGATCACAAGATCTCAAGTGGATAAGGTCATAAGAAAAACAATCCAATACTGAGTTTTCTGGTATAATATATAAAGCTCGAGATGTGATGGTGAATCTATATGAAGCCTCAGTGCTGTTTTGGAGGCAATAGAGAGTGCAGCGCAATCTACAGGGCAGATTCATTAGAGGGTCTTCTCTTTTTCGGCAGTTGCCCGGAGTCGAGGATGATTTGCTTCCACACTAAGATGAGTTCTAAGGTGACTGATGAGACTAATGCGGGATCTACAGACTCTATCACAGGTGGGGCAGGTGGAGGTTGAGGGGATGATTGGGTGGGGTGCTTGGGTTGTCCTATGCTCCTTCTGCTGGTAATACTTGGCTTCCGCGTGCTCCCGAAAAAGAGTGCTCCAAGTATTAAGCGCCTCCTCGGATGATTCTCCTTCATTTTGAGCGGTCTTGGGCCAGGGATTCCCAATAGTCGGTGGGGATGTTACATTTGCCTCATCTCCCCGAAATGAGGCACTGCCTGAGGAGCTCCTCGGCCAGGCACCATGGAGCAAGGAGGGGAAGGGGTGGAGGTGGAGAGAAGAAGGAGAGGGGGGAATGAAAGTGATGTGCATGTCCGCAGGTGATGGCTGTGTTACATCTCTATCTGGGTGTATGCAATTTGTCGCAATGTATGGAGGCTGTGGACCATGCTCCTGCTTTGCCTTTGTATTCTGTGTTGCTGGACATGTTGAACATGTGATTTATGTCAATGGTAGAAAAAGTGCGGTGTGCGCAGGGGTTGGGTGCTATTGGCTGTGATACTTATGATTTCAGACCAATGTTGGTCTTAAACTTTTGTAATTGAACATAACCTTGTTGTGCATTGTCTCAGATAGCTGGACCGTTACACACTGGTGATTCCTTACCATGAAAGGGTTAAATACAACTTAACATCAATCAACGACAACTTTAATTGGCACCAAGATGATGGGCACCATTGATGTCTGAGCAGCACACACAGAGCAGACAAATTGTTCAGATATCAGCTCCTCATATAAGAGTGGGATTTAACAAATGCCAGTCACACTGCTGGCGTTCGTTCTGGTTAGTGCCATTTTTTGTGGGCGGTTTTTTGAGCGAGCGATATTCTGGGCGATATGTATGCAAGGTGGTGAAATTGATGGTGGCCGATCTCCATGGTTGCTAGTTTGGGTAAATATGCTCTTTACAACAAAAAACAGTGGGCGGGTGTTAATATTGAATCCATGCGGAAAGTATCGCTGGGTGATATTATGTCTGTTGATTTCGCCCATTCTGCTGATTCCATCCAAAAAAAGTGGCAGGTGGTAATATTTTTTCTCGGCGTTAAGCACATTGGGAAAATAACGCTCGCCGATAAGTCTCCTAAAAAAGACCGTCAGTTTCTTTTTTGTGCCAAAATGGGCAATATATGGGCATTATACGTCATTTCAGCAGTAAAATGGGCATTCAGTGGGCATTAAGTAGGCAAAAAAAGTGAAGGTTCTAGCCCATAGGGCTGGAATTTGGTCAAAAACTGCCAACACTGGATTACCACCCAAAAACCTGTTATGATTATTTAATTAAGATCGGAAGAAAATTAATCAAAACATTTTTTTAAATCCAACCGACGGGAAATTCCATGTGGATTCTCGGCGGAAAAAGCGATCCTGGTCAAATTTAGTCATATTTTGTGAAATTTAGTCCGAGGCTGCGAGTTGGGCCTTGGGATGGGGGAAAACTGAAAAAATATTTTTATAAAAAACAAAAAATAAAAAATCTGAAAACATTCACAGGACCCTTTTCCAGTGAATCGCTGCAAAAGAATTTTAAAAAACCCTTTCACTTACCTTTTTTTGCAGGGTTTCATACCTACCGCTGATCGAAGGGCTGCTCTTGCTCATTAATCCCGGGCGGTGTTTTTTTTTCAGCAACTACGAAAAAACACTACCACCAAACGTGGGCGGAAGCGTTTTTTTCAGTGTTGCACGCCGGCGGGCTTACACCCAGCGGTAATTCAAAACCGTCGGCGGAACATTTGGATCAAACTCACACTGGGTGGTTTACCGCTGAAAATACCACCAAAAAGCCCAGCGGAAATGCTGACCAAATTCCAGCCCCTATAGGTGTTTAAAATTATACAGGATGGGGCAGTGTCGGTAGAAAGAAACTGTTTCAGTGATTGAGTGGTATAGAACAAGCATTTTCGATCTAAGATTAACTGCAGCAGATGTCGGACGGAGAGCAGGGGAATTGCTTTTACACAGAGGATTGTGATTGAAGCAGAGACCCGATCATAACATCTCTCTGTGTAAAAAAAAGTCTCATCCCACCCTGGTTGTTTTGCCAATTATTTTAGCTGTTGAACAATGCCTCCTTTTTGACAGGCTGTTGATATACCAGACGATATTTTAGGCTTGCCTTAGTTGCTTTCTTGTGGTCAACTGGTTTCTTGCTCGAGCTCTGTTGGATTCTGGCCTTTACCCTGTCTGCTGTTTGTTCCAAAGCCTGTTGATCGATGCCCTTGTGAGGGAACAGAGAATAAGGTAAATGTTCACACAAATTGGAGTCAGGATTGATGGGATATAGGTGAATTGACAAAGCATTCAGAACAAAATTGGAAAGTTAGAATCATTAATAACTGAGGGGGTGGATTAAGTTGCTTTGGAAAACATAATGAGGAAAAGAACTGATGTGAAAGCAGAACAATTGGGAAATAGTAAGCACAACATAGTTAGCTTAAATGTAAAAGTAGAAAAGGTCAATAAAGAGTCAAAGATAAGGGTACTGGATTGGAAAATGGCAAAGTTCAGTGGGATAAAGGAGGTATCTTCTAAAATAACTGGGAAGAAAGTTAGCAAACAAATGTGAGATGGATAGAGTACAAAATAATTATATTCCTACAAGTCAAATGGGTGATTCAAAGTGTAGAGTTCCATGGATAAACAGAAAGAATCAAATGACATTGAAGCTTAAAATGGAGACATATGATAAAGTGTGGGCTAACACTACTGAAGAAAATCAATGGACAGAAAGTTTAAGGGAAGGTGAACATGGACATTAGAAGACGGGGCTGGGTTTTCGGTTGTCTAGTGCTTCAGTTTAGCGACCCGGAGGGGCGTTAACGCGAGTGTAATAGCCTACCGACCGGGCGCGCAGCGTGCAACGTGCAGCGCCTCGCCGGAAAATCTAGTTGAGGCTTAGCGGCGGCGCCAAACGCTAGCGCCTGGCTGCTGACTCTCAGACAAATCATGATGTTAGTCCTGGTGCAATGACCACGCTAACGCCCCACACACTAAATTAGTTGCTGCCGCCTCATTTAGCGACCGCCCCTAATCACGTCCGTACAAGCTTCCATAGTGGCTACTTAAAAGGAACGAGGAAGAGCTTCCCTTGGAGGTCACAGTCAGTGCAACGTTTACACAGAGCATGGTGCGTGAGCCTCCGAGTTTGCAGCGACAGACAGACCTAACATTACAGCTTGCTAACAACCGAAGTTGAAAAACTTCATGGGTGCGTTACTATGCCACCAGCGTCGCATTCTAGTAAGGCAGCATCAATAGAGATGGGCTGTTGGCCATGATGGCGGGCGAAAGAAGAGAGCCCCTAATTGTCAAGATAGGAGGCAGCAATGCTCATACCTGGACCTGTCGGAGGAGCAGTGTGTCAGAAGGCTGCACTTCAGAAATGAGGTGCTGACATAGATATGCCATCTGTCTGTTGCAGGCAGACCTGCAGCCTCACATCGGCACCAGAAGGCCACGGTGGCACTCACCTTCTATGCCTCCGGCTCCTTCCAGGCTGCATCAGGGGATGTATCAGTGTCTCACAATTCGCAGCACATCGCTGCATCCGTGACATTGCACAGGCTCTCTACACCTGTCGAATGGACTTCATTACCTTCCCGATGACCAGGGAGAAACAGAATGAGCATTCATGTGGGTTTGCCAGGATAGCGGGCTTTCCGAGGGTGCAAGGAGAAATTGACTGCACGCACCTGGCCTTGCGAGCACCATTCCAGAATGCAGAGGTCTTCAGAAACAGAAAGGGATACCACTCCCTAAATGTGCAGCTGCTGTGCGACCACACGCGGCGCATCCTCGCAGTCAATCCTCGCTATCCTGGAAGCGTACTTGATGCATTTATCCTGCGGGAGAGCACTGTGCCTCGACTGTTTCAGCCACCACAGGAAGGCCGAGGCTGGCTGCTTGGGGACAAGGGATATGGCCTGGCCATCTGGCTAATGACCCCCCCCCTCCGCAGCCCCACCGCAGAGCTGGAGGAACGCTACAATGAGAGCCATGCCGCCTCCCGCAACATCATCGAGCAGACGATAGGGGTGCTGAAGCAGTGATTCCGATTCTCATTCTGCAACCTTATCCATGTGCCATCTTGGACATATCTTAGACACAGTCCCTTACAACAGTAGCAGGCATGCAAGAACGCCAAAGAGATTTAGACAACCATTTGTGGTCAACGCCGACATATTCCCATGGGTACACATGTGTGTACTGTATCTCCTGCAAACATTTGCCACCCCTCTGCCACTCCCCTCCCATGCCTACTGCTCCTGCTGTTCTTGCAGTCCTCCTCAATGAGGCCTCAGTGCCTGCAGCAAGACCGCTTGGGGGCTGCTCAGCATCTGCAGGAGGTAGGACAGATGGTCTAGCACGATGCCCTGTACCAGCTCTGGACCTTGAATGCCCGGCTGCGGACTGCATCGCCTCAGATTGGGCGACGGCAGTCTCGGATAGCTGGAGTGCAGGCCGTGGTGGGTGCAAAGGCGGAATGGCAGTGATGGGAGCTGGAATGCTGCCCACTGGGGCGGAGCCACAGCATCTGGAGCTATATCTGTGAGCAGAGATTGCTGGCCTGCTGCGGCACCGACTGTTCACCATCCGACTGTGAGGGTGACAGAGAGGATGGCAGCATTCATTGCTTGAATGGCATCACTGTTAGACTGCATCAGAGCAGACTGAGCTTGAAAAGCAACATTCACAGATTGCATGCCAACAACCACTGACTGCAGCACATCACGAAGACCGTTTGTGGCTTCGGCCTGTGATGTCATGGCTGCTGCCACGTCAACCATGGCATACGCCATCACCTCTGGGCCACCACTGTCACTCGTTGAGCCCACTACCTGGTTTAGCCATCCAAGGATGGGCTTATTGGACTGCTGAGAGGGAAGGGCAATGCTTGAGGTGGCCTCCAGCTCACTCACAGCAAGTGCATCCACGCTCTGCGGCACCCTACCCAATGCACCCATAATCATGCGGTGCATCTGCATAGTCTCCCTGGACAGTGCCTTCAAATCCAGGTCCTCATCTGCATGACTCTGAGCAGGACGCCTGGCCGACTTACCCTCCTGAGAACTGGCCACCGAGCTTCCTCTCGCGTTGTGCATTGGGGCCAGGAACGTTAGGATCTGCGAACCCCTTGGAACCGAGCTGGTCTCCCCTCTTGCTGACACTGAGGAAAGGTTTCGCTCTGTGGCCACACATGTCTCCATGTCCTCTTCATCCTCCCCTTCATGTGATGACGGCAGCTGACGGACTGGCTGTAGCTCATCTGTAAGCACAAAGCAACACAAGGGCGAGTAGCATTTGGGGAGGGGGCAGGAAGGCAAGAAGGAGGGGACATTGTTACAGTGGAGCTACATGTTGTAAGGCATATGGGCTCAAGGGTCAAGGCTCTCACAGAAAATGGACATTTCATTCACAAACCATCACTGCCAAGCGGGGGCTCTGCCTCGCCGGACGCCACCGCCCAACTAGTACGCCCATGAGGGTGGACACTCTCACCTCGATCGCAGTAAGGTACTGGAGGTCTGGCTCCCCTCCTCCCGTTCGCTCCTGCTCTCGCCTGTTTTGGGCGAGGCTGGCTTGCAATGAACAAAACAAGAATTTGTCAGTGGGTCTGTAGCTACTCGTGTGCCACATGTGTCTGCAGTAAGTGACTCGATACTAATGTTGCGAGGTATGAATGTCTGCATCTCAGCCGGCATGGCAGCACACAGTGGATGTATCAAAGGTGGGATTTGGGGACAAAGAGCTACGAGTAAGTATGAGGATGAAGGCCGATGACCAGGTATTAGAACATAAGAAATAGGAGCATGGGTAGGCCATATGGCCCCTTGAGCCTGCTCCGCTATTTAATACGATCATGGCTGATCCGATCATGGACTCAGGTCCATTTCCCCGCCCGCTCCCCATAACCCCTTATTCCCTTATCGGTTAAGAAACTGTCTCTATCTCTGTCTTAAATTTATTCAATGTCCCAGCTTCCACAGCTCTCGGAGGCAGCGAATTCCACAGATCCACAACCCTCTGAGAGAAGAAATTCCTCCTCATCTCAGTTTTAAATGGGCGGCCCCTTATTCTAAGATTATGCCCCTTAGTTCTAGTCTCCCTCATCAGTGGAAACATCCTCTCTGCATCCACCCTGTCAAGCCCCCTCATAATCTTAAACGTTTCGATAAGATCACCTGTCATTCTTCTGAATTCAAATGAGCAGAGGCTCAACCTACTCAACCTTTCCTCATAAGTCAACCCCCTCATCTCCAGAATCAACCTAGTGAACCTTCTCTGAACTACCTCCAAAGCAAGTATATCCTTTCGTAAATATGGAAACCAAAACTGCACGCAGTATTCCAGCTGTGGCCTCACCAATACCCTGTATAACTGTTGCAAGACTTCCCTGCTTTTATACTCCATCCCTTTTGCGATAAAGGCCAAGATTCCATTGGCCTTCCTGATCACTTGCTGTACCTGCATACTAACCTTTTGTGTTTCATGCACCAGGATGCCCAGGTCCCGCTGTACTGCAGCACTTTGCAATTTTTCTCCATTTAAATAATAACTTGCTCTTCGATTTTTTTCTGCCAAAGTGCATAACCTCACACTCTCCAACATTACACTCCATCTGCCAAATTTTTGCCCACTCACTTAGCCTGTCTATGCCCTTTTGCAGATTTTTTGTGTCCTCCTCACACATTGCTTTTCCTCTCATTTTTGGATCGTCAGCAAACTTGGCTACGTTACACTCGGTCTCTTCATCCAAGTCGTTAATATAGATTGTAAATAGTTGGGGTCCCAGCATTGACTCCTCCGGCACCCCACAAGTTACTGATTGCCAACCCGAGAATGACCCATTTATCCCGACTCTCTGTTCTCTGTTAGTTAGCCAATCCTCGATCTATGCTAATATATTACCCTCCAACCCCGTGACCTTTTATCTTGTGCAGTAACCTTTTATGTGGCACCTTGTCAATGCCTTCTGGAAGTCCAAATAAAAAATCTAAAAATTATCAGAAGACCTTCAGGGGACCATGTGCAGGTAAATTGCTGTGTAAAAAAAAAATGTTCACTTACCTTTTTTTCAGGATCTTCAGACTCACCGTCGGGGACAGAGCAACCTCCAGCCAGCAGTCCGCCCCAGTTCTGCCGCTGAGTCCCGCCGACTCCCACCCGCAGGAATCTGGAAGCTCAGCGGGTGGGAGCTCAGTTGCAACACTCGGCCATCCGCTGACGTCGGCAGGCGGTTCCCGACGGCTCTCCACTCCCGCCCGCTCCAGGCCACCCCGAAAGTGGCACTGGGCGGATCTGCAGGAGGAATGTTGGCCGCAGTGGGCGGTGAGTTGAGTAGACATAGAGAAGATGTTTCCACTTGTAATTCCAATAGGGAAGTCAGAAGAAACTTCTTTATCGAGAGAGTGGTGAGAATGTGGAACTCGCTACAACAAGGAGTAGTTGAGGTAAATAGCATAGGTGCATTTCAGGGGAAGCTAGATAAGCAATGAGGGAGAAAGGAATAGAAGGATATGTTGATGGGGTTAATGAAGTATTGTGGGAGGAGGTTCTTGTGCAGCATAAACACCAGCATGGGGCTATGGGGCCATGTGGCCTCTTTCTGTGCTGTAAATACTTGTAATAGTATTTGCATCTCTAAAGAGGATTCAAAAATTGTGTCCAGAATCTGCATTTCTCCTCTCTGAATCCTTTCAACAACCGAGGGGACAGCCATCATAAGATCATAAGAACACCCCCAGCATTGAAGCACTGACCACACTTGATCAGCTCCGTTGGGCGGGCCACATAGTTCGCATGCTAGACACGAGACTCCCAAAGCAAGCGCTCTACTCGGAACTACTTCACGGCAAACGAGCCCCAGGTGGACAGAGGAAACGTTTCAAGGACACCCTCAAAACCTCCCTGATAAAGTGCAACATCCCACCGACACCTGGGAGTCCCTGGTCAAAGACCGTCCTAAGTGGAGGAAGTGCATCCGGGAGGGCGCTGAGCACCTCGAGTCTCGTCGCCAAAAGCATGCAGAAATCAAGCGCAGGCAGCGGAAAGAGTATGCAGCAAACCTGTCCCACCCTTTCCTTCTCTCAATGACTATTTGTCCCACCTGTGACAGAGACTGTGGTTCTTGTATTGGACTGTTCAGCCACCTAAGGACACATTTTAAGAGTGGAAGCAAGTCTTCCTCGATTCCGAGGAACTGCCTATGATGATATGGTTTATAAATCGGAGCATAAAGTACAAGAACTAATCGAGAATGTATGCAAATTATTGGTTAGGGCACAGTCGGAGCAATGTAAGCAGGTTTCATCATCATCATAGGCAGTCCCTCAAAACCGAGGAAGACTTGCTTCCACTTTGAAAGTGAGTTCTCAGGTGACTGAACAGTCCAATACGGGTTTAGAGCCCTATTGTAGACGGACTAAGAGAACCCATGGAGTAGATTCAATAGGACGAATCCAGGGATGGGAAACTAATGGTCTGAGCTTAGACTTGCAGGGAATTGGAAGAGGAAGAAAAAATTTGCAGGGCTACGGGGAAAGGGCAGGGGAGTGGGACTAGCCGAAGTGCTCTTGAAGAGCGCCAACACGGACTCCTCAAGTTGAATGGCCTCCTTCTGTGCTGTAACCATTCTATGATTTTATGATTGAGATACTGAGCCTATTTTCATGGGAAACAGAGCAGGCTAGGAGGAGTTGGTTAAAGTAAATACTGAATGACTACTTCCTACAGTTGGGGTCAATCAATGATGAGGGGGTCATCAATTTAAAATCATCACAAAGAGAGTGGAGAGAGAGGTTTAAAGAAATGCCTTTACACAGAGGGTTGTTCGAGCCACATGGAACGGTGAAGGCAGAGACCACTGCTTTGTTTACGAGCAGAAGGTGTTGCAAATGTCAGCTGTAGTTCAATTTGTAACACCCTCAGCTCTGAGCCAAATGGCTGTGGGCTCAAATCCCACTCCAGAAATCTGAACACAAAAATCTAGACTGGCACTCCAGTGCAGTGCTGATGGGAGTGTTGCACTGTTGGATGTGCTGTCTTGCAGGTGAGATGCTGAACCAGGGTGCTGTCTGCCCTCGATGTAAACAATCCCATGGCACTATTTTGAAGAAGAGCAGGGGAGTTCAACCCGGTGTCCTGGCCAATATTTATCCCTCAATCAACAAAACAAAAACAGATTATCTGGTCATTGTCACATTGTGGGAGATTGCTGTGCGCAAATTGACTGATTTTTTTTCCCTACATTACAACAGTGACTATGCTTCAAAAGTACTTCATTGTCTGCAAAGCGCTTTGAGACATCCTGAGGTCATGAACGACATTACATGAATGCAAGTCTTTCTTTTTTTTCAAGGCAACGAGAATGGCAGATAAATGGCAGATGCTGTTTAATATAACAACAACAACTTGTATTTATATAGCGATGTTAATGTAGTGAAACGTCCCAAGGAGCTCCACAGGAGTATAATGAGATAAAAAATTTGACATCGAGCCACATAAGTAGAAATTAGCGCAGGTGACCAAAAGCTTGGCCAAAGAGGTAGGTTTTAAGGAGCATCTTGATGGAGGAAAGGGAGGTAGAGAGGTGGAGAAGTTTAGGGAGGGAGTTCCAGAGCTTGGGGCCCAGGCAACAGAAGACACGGCCACCAATGGTTGAGCGATTATAATCAGGGATGCTCAAGAGGCCAGAATTGAGGAGCGCAGACATCTTGTGTTATATAAGAATGTGAGGTGCTATATTTTGGAAACAATGAAAAAGAATAGAAATTTATCTTGGGGTAGAGTTTGTACTTCAGGTGCGATTGGGAAATTATCTCGGGTGGCTGATGCATAAAGCATTAAAAGTGAGTGGACAAGTTTTAAAAAATACACATTGAGAAAGCAAATGGGATTTATATTGAGAGAGATTGACTACAAAATCAAAGTATCATGCTGACTCGACAAAATAATGGTTAGGCCACATCTGGATTATTATGTACCATTTGGGCCTCTTGATATCGATGCGATACTGCCTTAGGGAAATGCAATCACATTTGGTAGTGTAGTTATAGTTTTAGGCAGGAGAAGACATTTGATCCATCTCGGCCTCCTATTCACAGAATTCTCTTGGTGCTTCTCCCAATAGGTTGTGTCGTTCGAGGGTGAGAGTTGGGTTAGAATGTGTGGGGCTGGGGTTAGGGGCTACGGGTGTAGTTAGGGGTAGAGTTTGGTGGTGTGGGGTGAGATTAGAGAGTAGGTGGGGTTAGAGGAGGAGGGGTGTAGGGGTTAAAAAGGTGACTTCTCTCCTTCGGGGTAGACTAACTGATATAGTTAATCGACTCCTCGCCCTTCTTCCTCTGGTTAACGACCACGGAAGTGAACACACAAAATCCCAGGTTCAACTGGCTTTTATTACGAGCAATTGCAAGGGAAGGTTCAGTTGTGAAATCTCTGAAATACAAGAGTTTTCAAGCATAATTTATATAGGTTTTGGAGAGGAGCTATCCTCCTACAAAATCGTCGATAGGTCTATTGCTATCAGCAAAGTTACATTGATTTGTCGTCTCTTATCAGACGGGTTCTGAGTGCTACATGCAACTGTCCATCTCTCATCATTGTTTTGCTCCATTTTGCCCTCTACCCCAGTCTATCCGACACCTAGGGTGGCTGTACTGGCTTCCTTATCTCTTCCTCAGGGACTTCTAAACAAAACTGCTGACTTCAGCTGTTTAAGTGTTACTAAGGTTAAGCTATAGTTTAATGCGTATAAGTCTGCTATACCTATATAAGCATGTGTTACCTACATAGGAAATTATACAGACCCACCTAATACTGATAAGTTCACTACCTTCAACATAATTATGACCACCTATTAGCAACCTTACAATTTATCCCTTACAATTCCCCCCTAATGGCTCTTGGCTATATGCCCAAGATAGGCCATTTCCCAATTAATACCTCACGGGCGAGCTTCCAGGGTTGTCCTTTCACTTGGGTAGCACTACTTCCCGAGCTTCAGGGTCTACCTTTTGGTTTTCCCATCAAGGTTATACTAAATAAGTCCTTTCTGCCGGACTGTCCGATTTCCCTTTATTCAATGTTTTAACTATAGTACGGGCTAGGGCCTGCCTCTTGCGTCGGTTACACCTTTTTACAGGATAATACTAGCAAGATGAGTTCCCTTGCACTACAACCAGTACATTTAGTCCAGCATAGTTCGTGTATAAGTGCTTTCTAGCCAACATTTTCTCGATGGTCGAATTATGCCTCGCCTGGGGTATCCTCTGTTTCTTCCAACTTTCCTCCACTTGGGGTCATCTTCATTCTGCCGCATTTCTGTCCCGCCTGGGGTATCCTCTATGTTGTCGAATGGTGTCCAGTTCAGTCGAGTTTGTTCCTCTTTCAGTTCGAGTACCCATTTTCCTTATGGCCCGATGGCCTTCGTATAACCTCCTCAGGTAATGTCCATCATCGTCCCATCGATCTTTCCTCCTTAAACTCAGAAGTCATAATAAACCCGTTTATATCAGTATCATCAAGCGGAGTAAAGCAGAAGTCACTATCCATAATGGTGCATGAGGTGTGCCTTTCTTCATTTCAGTTGCCGTGGTGCTCACACATCAATCTCCATTTCCTCGTGGAACAGCGATAATTTAGTAGTCCTGTGTGGGGGTGATACTCAAGGTGCACCCGTCCCCTTGGTTATATACACAGTCATCTTTGATCATTCGTAGTGGATCTCGACATAAAGCAATTTGGTTATTTTTATAACAATCATCTATGCTGAGACTCTGAGTATTGTTGTTCTCTTCAGTTACATTTCTGGTTTGTCATGGTACCGCATGCGAGTTTGATTTCTTATTTCTCCTACATTGTTTGGTATAGAGGATCTCCCTTTGTCACATCATACTGTGGTATAGATAATACAAAACCTATTATATTTAACTATCCGGTTACACATCTGGCCTTTGGGACCAAAGCATGACTGTTTCTCCGCACCTCGCAGGCATGAATCATGCTTTTGTCCAAGGTTCAGTTGGTAAATACATCAAGTGTTATCCAATCCAGCACCTTTCCATTCTGAAGCTGCTCTAGGTTATGTTGTATTCCATTGAACAACCATGCTCCATATCCTGTACATACTAGTTCTGTTTGCATGGTTTTACTTAAGTTCGGTTCTGCTCTATTCATCGAATTTATAGTTCTGGCGTGGTCTCGCAATGTGTGGGCCACTTTTAATAATTCCCTTTCTGCGCCGTTACCCAGTTGTGCCTGTATCTTTTCATTATCCTCATCCCTTTCCAGCAATCCCTGTAAGGTTCATGTTAGAGCGTTAACTCGATTATCTATCGTGTGTAGGTCTATAAAGTTTACCGCAGCGTATCCTGCCGTGTATCCCGCTGCGGCCCATTTCCAGTATCCCTCTTTTTCCCCGGTCCCGTTTTTTACCTGACCCTCTTTCCATATTAAACTTCATGGTTTTTGATTCAGGGCCTTTAAGTGCCCGCAAGGTCATGTTTTTATAAAGGCTTATAGTGTTTCATCCGTAGAAGTTGGCGGTGGTTATAGTGTTTAAATTTAGGAATATAGTAATTATTCGCTGATGTACCCCGAAGTGTATCTTATCCTTGGTCTGCCTTATCAATCCCCCTTTTGCCCCAGCGTTCATAGTTGGATATGTTTGTGGAACTGGGGTTGTGGTGGCCGGGGCCCTGGTAGTGCTCACTGTTGCTAAAGTAGTGGGTGGGGCCGTGTTGGTGGGTCTATCTCGGGGGATATCCCTCCACCACCATCCATAGATGTTGAGTGAAATATGTATCCCCTTCCTCCAGGTACTGTATCTCTGTCCCTCCTGATTATAAAACACACCATGGTCTTATTCCCACTAATTATTGGTCCCGTATTACTGGCACATCCCCAATGTTGTTTTGTTTACTTGTTACGTTGTTTTATGCCCGTTATTTAAGTCTATTGTTGCTCCACCTGTCACCGATACACTTTATAACTACCATAACTTACCTGATAGGGTCCGGTCCATTTGGGTGCCAGCCTGAACCTCTCTGGAGTAATCACCTGACTGCCTATTTGGGGCGTTTGGACCTTCTGTTCCTTGTCCTTGATTTCCTAGTCTCTAGTCTGTGTCTTTAAGTCATGTAACTGCTTACAAAGTTGCATTACAAATTTCTGTATTCTGTCTTTTTTTAGTTCAAAGGGTGTCAGTCCTGTCGTCCGACTAGGGGTTGCCTTGAGCTTCATTCGTACTCGGGGTATCCTATCTACCCATCCCTTTCCAGTCTCTGATATGGGATATTTTTGCCTGATTCCTAGTAAAGCACAGGCCTGTTTCATTATCTTCCCTGTGAAGTGTTTACCTTGATTTAAGTCTACTGTAGTGGCATTAATTCTTCTGCTACGATCCGTGGGGGGAATGCGGGGGAGCCAATTTGAAGCTGAGTTGAGGGGAGGTTTCTTCTCCCAGAAGGTTGTGGATCTGTGGTGTTCTCTGCCTGGGGAGGCAGTTGAGGCTGGCTCATTGGGTGCGTTCGAGTCACGGATGGATGGATTTTTGACCAATGGGTGAGTTGAGGGTTGTGAGGAGCGGGCGGGCGGGTGGAGCTGGGTCCGCGGCCAGATCGGTCATGATCTTGTTGAGTGGCGGAGCGGGCTCGAGGGGCTGGATGGCCTGCTCCTGTTCCTAATTCTTATGATCTTGTTATGTTTGTACAGCTAAGGGGATCAAGGGCCATGGCGAGAAAGCAGGAAATGGGTACTGAGGGAATGATCAGCCATGATCTTATTGAATGACGGTGCAGGCTCGAAGGGCCGAATGGCCTACTTCTGCACCTATTTTCTATGTTTCTATTTTCTATGTTTCTATTTTCTATGTTTCTATGATCCTGGCCACGGTTTCTGCTGAACAATTTCTAGTGGCGAAAGCTGGTCTTTTTTTTCTCGGCTATATGTCTTCCCTTTGTTGCTGGGTAATGGTCCAGTAAAATCTAACTCCAAGTTTTTCCAGTGTCCTTTTGGTTGGGGCTGATACCCCATTCTGACCTTTATTTACCACCCTGGGTGGTATTTTGCGCATATCACACACCTTCTACAGTGGTCCTCTATACCTCTATCCATTCCCTTCCACCACCAGCATCTGGACATCAAGATTATCATGTTGGTTCTACCTGTGTGGACATGACCATTGTATAAATTTCTTCCTTATCCCGTCGGTCCTTTGTTGGGCCTTGCTCTGCTTCCGCCCCTCCTTTTCCTGTGGGGTGGCTTCTCCCTGTACCTTAAGCCTGTTTACTTCCTCAGGCCCAATTGTACATACTCCGACCGGAGTCGGAGAGGCGGGAGTTCGGGGCGTTGGTGAGGCCTAAAAAGACCCAGCGGCAGAGGAGAGGTGGCGGCAGTCGGAGAGGCTGGAGTTCGGGGCGTTGGTGAGGCCTATAAAGGCCCAGCGGCAGAGGAGAGGTGAGCAGGTGCAGCTGCAGCGAGGAGAGAAGGCAAAAAAGAAGTCGAAAGAAATCGAAAGGTGACGTCACAGCCAAGGGGGTAAGTGATTGGCTGGTGATTGGTAAACAGTTTTTCTTTTTCTTTCCTAGATCAGTAAGTAACATTTAGCATTGTTGTTGCAAATTTAAGGGTTAAGTCATGGCAGGACAGCTTGGACACGTGTTATGCTCCTCCTGTTACTATGTGGGAAGTCAGGGACGCCTACGTGTGTGGGAAGTGCATCCGCCTGCAGCTCCTGAAGGATCGCATTGCGGCCCTGGAGCTGCGGGTGGATGAACTCTGGAGCATCCACGATGCTGAGAATGACATGAATAGCACGTTTAGTGAGTTGGTCCTACCGCAGGTAAAGGGTACAAAGACAGATAGGGAATGGAAGACCACCAGGATGAGCAGTGCAAAAAAGGTAGTGCAGGGGTCCCTTGCGGTCATCCCCCTGCAAAACAGATACACCGCTTTGGGTACTGTTGAGGGGGATGATTCATCAGGCGAAGGCAGTAGCAGCCCAGTTCATGGCACTGAGGGTGGCTCTGCTGCACAAGAGGGCAGGAAAAAGAGTGGGAGAGCTATGTTGATAGGGGATTCTATTGTAAGGGGAATAGATAGACATTTCTGCGGCCGCAACCGAGACTCCAGAATGGTATGTTGCCTCCCTGGTGCAAGGGTCAAAGATGTCTCGGAGCGGGTGCAGGGCATTCTGAAAAGGGAGGGTGAACAGCTAGTTGTCGTGGTGCATATAGGTACCAACGATACAGGTAAAAAATGGGATGAGGTCCTACAAGATGAATTTAGGGAGCTAGGAGCAAAATTAAAAAGTAGGACTGCAAAAGTAGTAATCTCAGGATTGCTACCAATGCCATGTGCTAGTCAGAGTAGGAATCGCAAGATAGCTCAGATGAATACGTGGCTTGAAGAGTGATGCAGAAGGGAGGGATTCAAATTCCTGGGACATTGGAACTGGTTCTGGGGTAGGTGGGATCAGTACAAACCGGATGGTCTGCACCTAGGCAGACCTGGAACCAATGTCCTAGGGAGAGTGTTTGCTAGTGCTGTTGGGGTGGAGTTAAACTAATATGGCAGGGGGATGGGAACCTATGCAGGGAGACAGAGGGAAGTAGAATGGGGGCAGAAGCAAAAGATAGAAAGAAGAAAAGTAAAAGTGGAGGGCAGAGAAACCTAAGGCAAAAAGCAAAAAGGGCCACATTACACCAAAATTCTAAAAGGGCAAAGTGTGTTAGATAGACAAGCCTGAAGACTCCGTGCCTCAATGCAAGGATTATTCGGAATAAGGTGGACGAATTAACTGCGCAAATAGCAGTTAACGGGTATGATGTAATTGGCATCACGGAGACAGGCTCCAGGGTGACCAAGGCTGGGAACTCAACATCCAGGAGTATTCAACATTTAGGAAGGATGGACAGAAAGGAAAAGGAGGCGGGGTGGCATTGCTGGTTAAAGAGGAAATTAATGCAATAGTAAGAAAGGACATTAGCTTGGATGACGTGGAATCGGTATGGGTGGAGCTACGGAATACCAAGGGGCAGAAAACGCAAGTGGGAGTTGTACAGACCACAAAACAGTAGTAGTAAGTTGGGGACAGCATCAAACAAGACATTAGGAATGCATGCAATAAAGGTACAGCAGTTATCATGGGTGACTTTAATATGCATAATGATTGGGCTAACCAAACTGGTAGCAATGCGGTGGAGGAGGATTTCCTGGTGTGTATTAGGGATGGTTTTCTCGACCAATATGTCGAGGAACCAACTAGGGAGCTGGCCATCCTAGACTGGGTGATGTGTAATGAGAAAGGACGAATTAGCAATCTTGTTGTGCGAGGCCCCTTGGGGAAGAGTGACCATAACATGGTAGAATTCTTTATTAAGATGGAGAGTGACACAGTTAATTCAGAAACTAGGGTCCTGAACTTAAGGAAAGGTAACATCGATGGTTTGAGGAATGAATTGGCTAGAATAGACTGGCAAATGATACTTAAAGGGTTGACAGTGGAGAGGCAATGGCAAACATTTAAAGATCACATGGATGAGCTTCAGCAATTGTACATCCCTGTCTGGAGTAAAAATAAAACGGGGCAGGTGGCTCAACCGTGGCTAACACGGGAAATAAGGATAGTGTTAAATCCAAGGAAGAGGCATTTAAATTGGCCAGAAAAAGCAACAAACCTGAGGACTGGGAGAAATTTAGAATTCAGCAGAGGAGGACAAAGGGTTTAATTAAGAAGGGGAAAATAGAGTACGAGAAGACGCTTGCCAGGAATATAAAAACTGACTGCAAAAGTTTCTATAGATATGTGAAGAGAAAAAGATTAGTGAAGACAAACGTAGGTCCCTTGCAGTCAGAGTCAGGTGAATTTATAATGGGGAACAAAGAAATGGCGGACCAATTGAACAAATACTTTGGTTCTGTCTTCAAGAAGGAAGACACAAACAGCCTTCTGGAAGTACTAGGGGGCCGAGGGTCTAGTGAGGAAGGAGAAGCTGAAGGATATCCTTATTAGGCGGGCAATTGTGTTAGGGGAATTGATGGGATTGAAGGCCGATAAATCCCCGAGGCCTGATAGTCTGCATCCCAGAGTACTTAAGGAAGTGGCCCTAGAAATAGTGGATGCATTGGTGATCATTTTCCAACAATCTGTTGACTCTGGATCAGTTCCTATGAACTGGAGGGTAGCTAATATAACGCCATTTTTTAAAAAAAGAGGAAGAGAGAAAGCGACTAATTATAGACTGGTTAGCCTGACATCAGTAGTGGGGGAAATGTTGGAATCAATTATTAAGGGTGAAATAGCAGCGCATTTGGAAAGCAGTGACAGGATCGGACAAATCTTCTGGAATTTTTTGAGGATGTTACTAGTCGAGTGGACAAGGGAGAACCAGTGGATGTGGTGTATTTGGACTTTCAAAAGGCTTTTGACAAGGTCCCACATAAGAGATTGGTGTGCAAAATCAAAGCACATGGTATTGGGGGTAATATACTGACGTGGATAGAGAACTGGTTGGCAGACAGGAAGCAGAGAGTTGGGATAAACAGGTCCACTTCAAAACGGCAGGCAGTGACGAGTGGAGTGTCGCAGGGCTCAGTGCTGGGATCCCAGCTCTTTACAATATACATCAATGATTTGGATGAAGGAATTGAGTGTAATATCTCCAACTTTGCAGATGACACTAAACTGGGTGGTAGTGTGAGCTGTAAGGGGGATGCTAGGAGGCTGCAGGGTGACTTGGACAGGTTAGGTGAGTGGGCAAATGCATAGCAGATGCAGTATAATGTGGATAAATGTGAGGTTATCCACTTTGGGGGCAAAAACGCGAAGACAGAATATTGTCTGAATGGTGGCAATTTAGGAAAAGGGGAGGTGCAACGAGACCTGGGTGTCATGGTACATCAGTCATTGAAATTTGCCATACAGGTACAGCAGGCAGTGAAGAAGGCAAGTGGTATGTTGGCCTCCATAGCGAAGGGATTTGAGTATAGGAGCAGGGTGGTCTTACTGCAGTTGTACAGGCCCTTGGTGAGACCTCACCTGGAATATTGTATTCAGTTGTGGTCTCCTAATCTGAGGAAGGACGTTCTTGCTATTGAGGGAGTGCAGCGAAGGTTCACCAGACTGATTCCCGAGATGGCAGGGCTGACATATGAGGAGAGACTGGATCAACTGGGCCTTTATATGTTGGAGTTTAGAAGGATGAGAGGGGATTTATCTCATCGAAACATATAAGATTCTGACGGGAAGGGACAGGTTAGATGCGGGAAGAATGTTCCCGATGTTGGGGAAGTCCAGAAACAGAGGACACAGTCTTAGAATAAGGGGTAGGCCATTTAGGAATGAGATGAGGAGAAACTTTTTCACTCAGAAAGTTGTTAACCTGTGGAATTCCCTGCCGCAGAGAGTTGTTGATGCCAGTTCATTGGATATATTCAAGAGGGAGTTAGATATGGCCCTTACGGCTAAGGGGAATCAAGGGGTATGGAGAGAAAGCAGGAAAGGGATACTGAGCGAATGATCATCCATGATCTTATTGAATGGTGCTGCAGGTTCGAAGGGCCGAATGACCTACTCCTGCACCTATTTTCTATGTTTCTATGTTTCTATGAACTGGGCTTCCTCGGCCAGTGTACCTGTCCCTGTCACTCGCTTGGCTGCTTCATCCACCCATGTATTCCCCTGTTGATGTTGATCGCACACTCCTAGGGTAGGAGGGAGGCTTCCAATAATCTTTTAACAAGCTCCTCATGTTTAATCTGCCCTCCTCCTGAGGTCATGTCTCCCCGTCTGCTCCAGGCTATCATATAATCATGTACTACTCCAAAAGCAAATTTACTGTATGTATAGATATTTACTCCGTTTCCTCTAGCCAGTCTCAGAGCGTCAGTGAGAGCCACTAATTCAGCCACTTGAGCTGATTGACCCCCTTCAAACCGTCCTTCCCTTTTGGCCTGTCCGCTGCTATTTACCACGGCCTGTCCATGGTGTCCCATATAGCCCCGAGACCCATCTACATATAGATCCATGTCTGCCTCCTCAAGCCTGACTACTTCCCTCATCTTCTCCTGTCGGGCTACACTGATGCTCCTTTCCCTACGTAATGATCCACCCTGCAGGGTTGTTACAGTTGTCTTTTATTGTTACCGTCCGTTGGGGGTGGTAAGAGCATTGCTTCCCACATTGCCCTTTGTGCGTCGGATACAGTTTTTAGCCTTCCTGTGTTAAGCAATTCTACTAAGGTATGCTGGGTATGTCTCCCGACATTACTATGCTACTGGCCTATGCCTGTCCTCATGTAATGAACTTTTACAGTGGTAGGTATAGATTGGAAGGGCCTATTCTCGTCAGGTAATCCCCGGGCTGGAGTACTTGTGAGAGCTTGTTTTAACCTTACAACCGCAATTTCCTGATCTCGGCATTTCTGCAGTTGTTGAATAGCCCTAGTACCTGCCTTACCCTTTTCACGATTCCTGGCCTGGGCATTGATTGAATTGCTTCCTTTTTGTCCTTAGGCATCTGTCATGTATCCTCGATGTTACTTCGCTCCTTCCCACCTGCACCTTCCTAGGATTTATTTTAATCCTGCACTCTGTATAGCTCCTAGCATTGTAATTGAAGCTAGTACATGCTGTTGTTCTATGCTGGAGGCAATAAGAATATCATCCATATCCTTGACAGTACTCGATGAAATATACTTAGGCTATTATGGAATCCCTGTGGCACTCTGGTCCATGTGTTTTTCCTATACGGTGAAGGCAAATTTTCCTTGGGACTCTTTGTCTAAGGGTATGGACCAAAATCTGTTTGCTATATCCAGCACGGTGAATATCCTACATTCTGGATCCAGACCATTAAAAATTGTGGCCGGATTTGCCACTATTGGGTGTTCTCGGGGAGTCACCTTATTCAGGGCAGTATAATCGATAGTTAGTTGGTAAGACCTGTCGGGTTTCTTTACCGGCCACACAGGTGAATTAGTGGAGGATATAACCTGTTTCACTACCCCAATTCCTTCACGATCTGACAGACTGCTGCCTCAGCTTCGGGTCTTAATGGGTACTGTCGGTGAGCTTTGTGTCAGTGTCAGGAATTTTGATGGGTGGTATCTCTTCTAACCCACACTCATACTTGTATTGTGCCCACAGAGTCGGGTATAATTGGCACACGCTACTCCATGCACCCTTTGTTTCCCACTCGGGTTGGATTAGGGTTATTCCAACCACTCGTTGCTGCTGGTGTCCCGTTTGTTCGAACTTAATTCAGTTTCCGTGCTTATCCCCCAAAATTATCCGGTTATGCTGAGGATCTATCAGTACCCCTATCTCTGTCATTTATCTTACATTATTATATATAACTGTATCCTAACATGCTACACATGACTGTAATAAGATATGACCTGTAACCACCAGCATACCTTACCACCAGGGGTGCACTTGCAAGAGACAGGTATATAAGGACAGGTCTCAGGCAAGTGCAGCATTCCAGAGCTGTGAAATAAAGGTGCAGGTCCAGAGTGACCTTGACTTCACTACATGCCTTGTGTGAATCTGTACTGAGGGGACAGGACTTTACAGTGGCGACGAGTTACGGGATTACAGAATCCACAGAATGGTGAACAACAGATCAGATGAAAAGTACAATGCAGGAGACAATTGGGAAGACTTTATAGAAAGGCTCCAGCAAAGCTTTGTAACCAAAGACTGGTTAGGCGACGATAAGGCAGACAAGAGAAGAGCCCATCTCTTGACCAGCTGTGGCTCAAAAACATACGCTTTAATGAAGGATCTGTTGGCACCCGAGAAACCAGCAAGCAAGTCGTTTGAAGAATTGAGCACACTGGTAAGAGACCACCTGAAGTCAGCAAGCAGCCGACACATGGCCAGACACAGGTTCTACAACTACAGACGCTGTGTGGGCCAGAGCATACCCGACTTCGTGGCGGAACTTCGGAGGTTGGCTAGTTTATGTGAGTTCTCCGATGAACTGAGGAGAGAAATGCTGAAAGACTTTTTCATTGAAGGAATAGGCCACGCAGGTATATTCCGAAAGCTCATGGAGACCAAGAACCTGACCTTAGAGGCAGCAGCACTGGTTGCACAGACATTCGGTAGGGGAAGAAGAAACGAGGTTGATTTACAATGCAGGTACGACAACTAATGAAATATCGGAACAAGAAGTTCACAGCACTAAACAAGCTGCTACCCCCACACACAGACAAAACTGGGAGAACAGGCTATCGACAGCAGGCAGAAGCCATCAAGGGCCACAGGAACGGCCATTCACACCTCATCAACCCACAATGCGAGCAATCAACTACAAACTGAGAGAAGCTCAAGAAAGATCTTTGGAAACACTTTGAACAATGGAACTGGTCTGTGCTGGAGGTGTGGGGGTGGGCACTCGTCAAGGGGATGTCGATTTCAGCAGGCTGTTTGCAGAAATTGTGAATCTACAGGGCATTTGGCCCGCATGTGCAAAAAGCAGCAGCTCGGCTGGTATATGAATCGGATGGGTCGGAAAGCGGACCAGAAGATGGTGGGGACAGTACCCGGGACACCGATGTCCAGCGGGTCAACACGATCAATGGCCGCTGCTCCTACAACAGGACGCCTCCTATAATGATGAGGATCCTACTCAACGGGATATCTGTCAACATGGAGCTGGATACGAGAGCGAGTCAATCTCTCATGGGTGCTCAACAATTTGAACAACTGTGGCCGCATAAAAGAGACAGACCAAAACTCACAAGGGTCGACACCAAACTAAGGACCTATACCAAAGAAATCGTACCAGTCCTCGGCAGCGCCATGCTCTCTGTCACACACAAAGGGACAATGAACCGACTTGCCCTGTGGATTGTCCCCGGAGACCCCCCAGCACTGCTGGGGAGAAGCTGGCTGGCAAAACTAAACTGGAAATGGGATGATGTCCATGCCATGTCATTAGAGGAATGGACCTCCTGCTCAAAAGTTATAAAACGATTTGAACATCTCTTTCAGCCAGGTGTGGGCACTTTCAAAGGGGCCAAAGTCAAAATCTACATCACACAGGATGCAAGACCGGTCCATCACAAGGCCAGAGCTGTACCCTATGTGATGAGGGAAAAGATTCAACACGAACTAGACAGGCTTCTGCAGGAAGGCATTATATCACCTGTGGAATTTAGCGACTGGGCAAGTCCCATCGTCCCAGTCATGAAGCCTGATGGATCCGTACGAATCTGTGGGGATTACAAAACTATCATAAACAGAATCTCCCTACAGGACCAGTACCCGCTGCACAAAGCGGAGGACTTATTTACCACATTGGCTGGAGGTAAACTTTTCTCAAAATTAGACCTCACATCTGCGTATATTATGCAAGAATTGACCGAGGAATCCAAGCTACTCACCACCATCAACACACATCGAGGCCTTTCCATGTACAATCGATGTCCATTTGGCATCAGGTCGGAGGCTGCCATATTCCAGCGCAACATGGAGAGTCTGCTCAAGTCCATCCCAGGGACGGTTGAATTTCAAGACGACATACTTATCATGGGCAGGGACACCGACTCCCATCTCCGTAATTTGGAGGAAGTACTAAAGCGGTTGGATCGGGTAGGCCTACGAGTCAAGAAATCCAAGTGCCTGTTTCTCGCACCCGAGGTTGAATTTTTGGGCAGAAGGATTGCCGCTGATGGAATCCGCCCAACAGAGTCCAAAACAGAAGCAATTCGCCTGCCACCCAGGCCCCGGAATGTCTCAGAACTGCGCGCCTTTCTCGGGCTACTCAATTACTTTGGGAACTTTATGCAGAACTTAAGCACGCTGCTGGAGCCTCTCCACGTGCTACTCAGGAAGGGGTGCGATTGGTTTTGGGGGTTCGCCCAGGAACGCGCCTTCAATAAGGCACGCAACCTTCTGTGTTCCAACAGTGTTTTGACTCTTTGACCCAGGTAAAAAGCTAGTTCTCACGTGTGATGCGTCTACGTATGGGGACGCGTGCGTTTTGCAACACGTCAATAGTGCGGGCAAATTACAACCCATACTTATGCCTCCAGGTCACTTTCGTGGGCAGAGCGCGGGTATGGAATGGTAGAGAAGGAGGCGCTCGCGTGCGTATACAATGTCAAAAAGATGCACCAATATTCTTTTGGGGCCAAGTTCGTGTTAGGAAACCGACCACAAGCCCCTCACATCCCTCCTATCCGAGAGCAAGGCAATAAACGCCAACGCCTCGGCGCGAATTCAATGCAGGGCACTCATGCTGGCATCCTACGACTATACCATAAGGCACAGACCAGGCATAGACAACTGTGCCGACGCGCTCAGCAGGCTACCCCTGGCGACCACGGAAGGGTCTGACGAACAGGACTGTGAGATAGTCATGGCAATCAATGCCTTTGAGTCCACAGGTTCGCCCATGATGGCTCGCCAAATCAGAGCCTGGACGGCCAGTGACCCCACGTTATCCTTAGTAAAAAGATGTGTCCTAACCGGTGACTGGGCAGAGGCTCGCGATGCCTATCCCGAGGAATTAAAACCCTTTCACAGGCGAATGCATGAGCTATTACTACAAGCAGACTGCCTGATGTGGGGCAGCCGAGTAGTCATGCCTCTGCGAGGCAGAGAGTCATTTGTCCGGGAGCTCCACCGCGAGCACCTGTGGATCGTTCTCATGAAGGCCACAGCCAGATCCCACGTCTGGTGGCCTGGTATTGACGCTGACTTGGAGCTCTGCGTCCGAAGGTGCACCATTTGTACCCAACTCAGCAATGCCCTGAGAGAGGCTCCACTGAGCCCCTGGCCTTGGCCTACCAAACCGTGGTCGCGGGTGCACGTAGACTATGCGGGCCCATTCATGGGCAAAATGTTCCTTGTAGTTGTAGATGCATTTTCAAAGTGGATCAAATGCACCATTTTAAACTCGAGCACAACCTCCACCACTGTGGAGAGCATCGCAACTATGTTTGCAATGCACGGAATCCCTGACATATTGGTCAGTGACAATGGTCCGTGCTTCACCAGCGCAGAATTCCAAGACTTTATAATTGACCACGGCACCAATCACGTCAAGACGCCACCGTTCAAGCCAGCCTCCAACGGCCAGGCGGAGAGAGCAGTGCAAATCAAGGCATGCTTAAAATCCAAGGCCCCATGCTGCAGGGTCGCCTGTCGCGACTGCTGCTGGCATACAGATCTCGTCCACACTCACTGACTGGGATCCCCCCCGCGCAACTGTTGATGAAAAGAACTTTAAAAACAAGGCTCTCATTAATCCTCCCAGACATGCACAAAATCGTTGAGGCAAAGCGCCGTAAGCTGACTGAGAACCATGACAGAAATTCGAAGGGGAGATGGAATGAGATAGGGGACAAAGTGTTTGTACTAAACTGTGGCAGGGGTCCCAAATGGCTTGCAGGGACAGAAATGAGAAAGGAAGGAAACAGGCTACTAGTAGTACAAATGGACAATGGCAAAACCTGCCGGAGGCATGTAGACCAAGTCAAAAGCAGATTTACCAACAACACTGCGGAACCAGAGGCAGACTACAATGTGGAACTCACACCACACCTGGTGGACAGACAGAGGGAACAACCTGAGGAAAGGGCAATCCCAACAGACAACCCAGGCGAGTCAACAACAATCACACCAATCGAAACAGACAGCCTAGGCGAGATACCAGCAACCACACCCAAAGAAAAACAGACACCAAGGTAAACAACTGAACCACAACTCAGACGCTCCATGCGAGAGCGTAGACCATGTGAGAGACTGAACCTATAAAGACAATAAGACCTTGGGGGAGGGTGATGTCATGTATCTTACATTATTATATATAACTGTATCCTAACATGCTATACAAGACTGTAATAAGATATGACCTGTAACCACCAGCATACCTTACCACCAGGGTGCACTTGCAAGAGACAATTATATAAGGACCGGTCTCAGGCAAGTGCAGCATTCCAGAGCTGTGAAACAAAGGTGCAGGTCCAGAGTGACCTTGACTTCACTACATGCCTCATGTGAATGTGTACTGAGGGGACATGACTTTACAATCTCCCTTAAGGTATCAATGCCCAATATGTGTTCTGTGCCTTCTGTGTTCTGACAGCACCAGAACTGAGTAGGTAACATTCCTCCCTGTACTTCTTACAACACCATCTCACTTAGGGTTGCTTTCTGATATCCACCATCCACTCCTTGTATGTTTACAGTCGTGCGGGTCCGGGGCAAATCTAAGTTGGTTATGGAAACGGACGCTCCTGTGTCTACTAGCATATCGCCATGCCGGCTCCCTAACACTGTACTAATAAACATCCTTGGATCCCCTAGCTGCGATCTCATACCTCCGCTGGGGGTCGGCAACCACTAGCATGTACTGGCTAATCGGAGTATGTTAATGATATCCTCGTTGTAGGGTGTCTCAGGTGGGGTCAGTGGTGGTAGTGGTAGTGGTGGTGCTGGTGCCTGTCTGAGCATGTCCATCAGCTCTTCCCTGGTTAATGGTGTTCCCTTCTTTGCCTGTTGGGGGCCTCGCCTTCCCATGCCTCCCACCTTATACCATCAATCTTTGGCCAAATGTCCAAGTTTACCACAATTGTAACATTTCCCTCTAGAGTTTCCGTAACATTTCCTTTTCTGTGGGCAATCCCTAATGAAGTGGCCTTCCTGATTACAGTTAAAACATATCAGGGGAGTTGCGCGGGGGGGTGTCTCCTCCTCCTTCGTCCCTGCTGCTACCGCTGTTGCTGCTATTTTTGCTATTTTCTCCCTTTGTTCTAACTTTAACTCCTCTACATATTCTGCCCATTCCAAAGTTTCATCGTAATCATCTCCTATCTTAAATCCTAACTTAATTATCTTTTGATGTGCCTCTCCTTACCCATCTTTAAACATCTTCAAGAATGCTGCATCATTTTTGTCGGGGTTATCAGCCCCAGAGTAGTCTTTATATTCAATCCACTTTTGTTCCCCGTACTCCTCTACCCTTTTGCCTGCCTTTTCAGTCACATTCAGTATTCTACTCTAATTGGTTCTAATTGGTCCCCATCATCCTTCCAAATTTGAGGAATTCCAATCTTTGCATTTTTGCTAGATCTGCTCTTCCCTTATTCTGCCATTCCCCATCTTGTACCTCTGGTATCGCTTTGTGCCAATTTATCGTACCCGTTTTGGCTTTTACCAGATTATGAATGTCTGCTAAGGTTAGGTTATGGGCATCTAGCAGTTCTTCCACCTTTTGCCAGAATTCTGTATTCCTACTATTTGCTTTAGGGGTTGGTAACTCATTCAATAGAATTTGTCTATGGTAATCTGGGCTGCTCTACGTCCGTTGGTGGGACTGGTGGTAGTGTGTATCGGCGCCGTTGATAGATAGCCATTATCATGTGCCAGGAGCCACTCTACTCCACTATCCCAGTCTGGTTTACTGTTAGGTTGGGTTTGTGGACTACACTTACCCACCGTGGGGTAAATTGGCTCTATTACCGTATGGCTATGGCTATGGCTGTGCCCGTCTGGTCCTGTCTTTATCTCTTCCAGCTTATTTATCTTAGCTTCGAACTCTTGAATTTGTTTTGTTTGAGTATCTATCTCTCCTCTGTAGCAGGCAAGTATTATTACATTAGTTTTCTTCGTTTTATTTTTATTCTGACTATCCCACCATTTCCTCTGTCTATCAGGTGAGACTTCTTTCTTTTATTGAGAAATCCAAATTAATAATGTCCAGTCTAAAACAGCTGTCAATGGAAACGGTTAACTCCTTTACAGGTTTGTAAGACGACCTGACGTCATTACGTGACTTTGCGTAATCATCCGAAAATTTCTTTCCCAAGTACTTGTTCCTTCAAAACTTGCTAAGAAATTAGGAATCCATTAAAATGGCAGAAATCATTAGTAAAGTTGTCATAATAAAACCTTCTCATCAGGAAAGACAGCATTTTAAATTAAACTCCAATTTCTCTAAACTTCCAATTCAAATACTTGTCAAAATTTTTTTTAATTGATTTAAAATGAGACCACAAATTTTTAATAACTATTTTGTTTACTGAAATCCAATTTTCACACAAGCTATATACATTCCAGTATTTCGTTTTTTACGGTCCCGTTCACTGAGCAAATCTTGCGTTTAATTTCTGTCGGCACAAAATCTAAACTTCCGTGCCGGCTCCATCTTTTTTATGAATTTTCTAATTCCCAGTTTTTTCTTTCTGTGCTGATTTCGCATAGCTTAGATCTTTTCCCTCTTTTGAATCCGAACATAATCATTTTTTGATGACCTTCCTCCAGTCCATAGTTAAACATCTTTGTTTCTCTTTCTCGGCACAAAGCTGGGTCGGGTTTAACTCGTAAGTTTTTATATTTAAACCAATATCTTTTTCACAGCCAATTTAAATCTCCTTTCTTCTTTGTATTTTGATGATCTTCCTCCAGTCCATCTTTGTTTCTTTTTCTAGCAGCTGCAGCTTTCAAGGTCACATTTTACACAGGGGGCTTGTGTCTCCGTGAATTTGTTAATTTAAACTACATAAGACCATCACAAAAAGTTTTTCCCAATTAGACGTTTAATTTTTCTTTTCTTTTTTTAATTTTCTATTTTTCTCAGCTAGCATATATATTAGGGATCCTTGCGGGCCCCATTCCCATTTTACTTCACTGGCCATTTTTCCTCTAACGATCGCTGGGGTCCTCTCCCCCTTTTTAGGTTGTATTGCTTCTTGTTTGCGCTGCGCATCAATACCGGCTTCTCTGTGTTATTACCATGTCACGTTTCGGGACATACACCTTATTTCACCTTGGGTTTCGTACTTCCGTGGTTCATTATAACTCAGTTATACAGATTATCCCTGCTTCATTCTTCATACAGATTATCTCCTTCCCCCTCAATCCTACAGCTGCAGGTGGTACAAAATCATACTCACTGCCATTCAGCTGTCACATCATCCAGGTCGGAGGGTTTGCATCCTGTTCGTGATGCCAAATGTAGGGGTTAAAAAGGAGGCTTCTCTCCATCAAGGTGGACTAACTGATGTAGTTAATTGACACCTCGCCCTTCTTCCTCTGTATAACGACCACGGAAGTGAACCCACGAAATCCAAGGTTCAACCGAATTTTATTACGAGCAATTGCAAGGGAAGGTTTAGTTGTGGAACCTCTGAAATACAAGAGTTTTCAAGCATAATTTATACAGGTTTTGGAGAGGAGCTATCCTCTTCCGAAAGCATCAAAATGTCTATTGTTATCTGTGAAGTTACATTGATTTTTCGACTCTTATCAGACGGGCTCTGAGTCGTCCATGTAACTGTCCAGCTCTCATCATTGTTTTGCTCCATTTTGCCCTCTACACCAGTCGATCCGACACCTGGTGTGGCTGTACTGGCTTCCTTATTTCTTCCTCAGGGACTTCTAAACAAAACTGCTGACTTCGGCTTGTAGTTTAAGTGTTACTAAGGTTAAGCTATAGTTTAATACGTATAAGTGTGCTATACTATAGCGTTACATATATAGACAATTTATAAGTTCACTACCTTCAGCATGATTCTGACCCCCTAATTACAACCTTACAATTTATCCCTTACAAGGGGTGTAGTTAGTGAGTGGAGTTTGGGAGTGGGGGGGTGGGGTTACGGAAGGGGGTGGGGCTAGGGGATGGGGTGGCGTTAGGGGGTGGGGTTAGAGAAGGGTTTGGGGTTTGGTTAGGTGTTGGGGATCTAGTTCGGGGAGGTTGGGTCGCATTAGATGGTGGGGTTAAGGGGAGGGATTGGGGGTGTAGTTAGCCGGTGGGCTTGTAGTTAGCGGAGGTGTGGTGGGGTTGGAGGGTGGGGTTTGTTATATATGTAAACTTGTAAATATCCTGTCCAGCCACCAGAGGGCACATCCCCTGGAGTCCCAAGGAATCCCATAATCCCTTGGGAGTATAGCTACTGAAGAGGCCTCACAGGTTGGAGAGGCACTCTGGAAACCTGCAATGAAGGACTAAGCTCACACTTTACTTTGAGCTCACAGTATCCAGTCAGACTCTTTCTTCATACATCACAACTGGCGATGAGATACAGATAACGAACCCAATGATGCAGAGAACAGTGGGCATCCTGGAGACATTTTCGGAGAGAGATGATTGGGAAACCGTCATGAAGCGACTCAACCAGTATTCCGCGGCCAACAACCTGGAAGGAGAAGCGAATGCTGGCAAACGAAGGGTGATTCTCCTCACTGTCTGCGGGGCACCAACGTATGGCCTCATGAAAAATCTGCTTGCTCCAGCGAAACCCACAGAGAAATTGTGCAATGATTTGTGCACACTGGTCCGGGAGCATCTGAACCCGAAGGAGAGCATTCTGATGGCGAGGTACGGGTTCTACATGTGCAAGAGGTCGTAAGGCCAGGAAGTGGCGAGTTACGTCGCCGAGCTAAGTCGCCTTGCAGGACATTGCGAATTTGATGGACATTTGGAGCACATGCTCCGAGACTTTTTCGTACTTGGCATTGGCCATAAAATGATACTTCGCAAACTTTTGACTGTAGAGACCCGAACTTTGAGTAAGGCTACAGCGATAGCCCAGGCGTTCATTTCCACCAGTGACAATAATAAGCAAATCTCTCAGCACACGAGTGCTGCTACAATACTGTGAACAAAGTGATGTTGTTTTTAAATCGCAGCGTACAGGGCAGGTCACACATGTCTGCAGCTGCACATCCGCAGATGTCTCAGAGTTCACCATCAAGGGTGATGAATGTAAGGCCATTAACACCTTGTTGGCGATTCGGGGATGATCATCGTTTCCATTCAAGTCGCTCCTAAGGGTAGGTTTGCAAGGGCTGTGGAACAATGGGATACCTCCAATGTATGTGCAGGCAAGCTGCAAATCCTGTTAACCCTGCAGAGGAGAACAGATCCACGGTGGATCACGATGAACCAGAGCCTCAGACCGAGGAGGCAGAGGTACATGGGGTGCACCCATTTACCACAAAGTGTCCCCCGATAATGCTGAATGTTGAACTAAATGGACTTCTGGTGTCAATGGAGCTGGACACGAGCACGAGCCAGTCCATCATGAGCAAAAAGACTTTCGAAAAATTGTGGTGCAGCAAGGTCTGAAGGACAATCTTGACTCCAATTCGCACAAAACTAAGAACTTACACAAAGGAACTGATTCCCATAATTGGCAGTGCTACTGTAAAGGTCTCCTACGATGGAGCAGTGCACAAGCTACCACTCTGGGTGGTACCGGGCGATGGTCCCTCGCTGCTCGGCAGGAGCTGGCTGGGAAAGATACGCTGGAACTGGGGTGACGTCAGATTGCTGTTGCCCGCTGATGAAACTTCATATGCCCAGGTCTTAAACAAGTTCCCTTCACTGTTCGAACCAGGCATCGGGAAATTCCAAGGAGCAAAAGTGCAGATCCACCTAATTTCAGGAGCGCGACCCATCCATCACAAGGCGAGAACAGTACCGTACATGATGAGAGAAATGGTAGAGATCGAGCTAGACCAGCTGCAAAGAGAGGGCATCATTTCCCTGATCAAGTTCAACAAGTGGGCCAGGCCTATCCTTCCAGTCCTCAAGGGAGACAGCAATGACAGAATCTGTGGTGCTTAAAAAGTAACTATCAATCATTTCTCCCTGCAGGATCAATACCCACTACCAAAGACCGATGACCTTTTTGCAATGCTGGTGGGAGGAAAGACGTTCACAAAGCTGGACTTGACCTGAGCCAACACGACGCAGGAGCTGGATGAATCATCGAAGGGCCTCATCTGCATCAACATGCACAAAGATATCTTCATTTATAATATGACTGTTTGCAATTTGATCAGCCGCGGCAACATTCCAGAGAAACATTGAAAGCTTACTGAATAGATCCCGCGCACGGTGGTCTTCCAGGGCGAAATCTTGGTTACAGGTCGGGACACAGTCGAGCATCTGCAGAACCTGGAGGAGGTTCTTAGTCCACTCATCCGCGTGGGCTCAGGTCAAACGCTTGAAGTGCATTTTCCTGGCGCCTGAAGTGGAATTCCTCGGGAGGAGGATCGCGGCGGATGGCATCAGGCCCGCCGATTCGAAGACGGAGGTAATCGAGAATGCACCAAGGCCACAGAATGTGATGGAGCTGCGGTCGTTTCTAGGACTCCTGAACTACTTTGGCAACTTCTTACCGGGTCTCACCACACTGTTAGAACCACTGCACTGTATTTGTATTGAATTATGGACAAGGTCCCAAGTGGCTTCTCAGCACTGTTGTGGCCAAAGTGGGGAGCAGGGTGTTTCGGGTCAGACTTTGAAACGGACTCATTCACCGGAAACACTTGGACCAAATCAAACTCAGATTCACGGACTATCCTGAGCAACCCACTTTGGACCCTACCCTCTTTGATCCCCCAACATACATACCAGTGGCAACCGACACCGCGGTTGGCCACGAAGCAGAACCCGTCAACCACAGTAGCCTAGCAGGATTTACCACACCAGGCAGCCCAGCAAGGCCAGGTGCACAGCAGCCCAGCGAGCCCAGCGAGGGCCCAACAAACGATTCACCAATACCAGCATTTGCCTCGGGACGATCAACCAGGGCAAGAAGGGCCCCAGATCGACATACCTTGTAAATAGTTACACTGTTGACTTTGGGGGGCGGGGGAGTGTTGATATATATGTAAATTTGTATATACCCTGTATAGCCACCAGAGGGCTCATTCCCTGGAGTCCCAAGGATCCCATAATCCCTTGGGAGCACAGGTAGTTAAGGAGGCCTCACAGATTGGAGAGGCACTCTGGAGACCTGCAATAAAAGACTAAGGTCACACTTTACTTTGAGCTTACAGTATCCAGTCAGACTCTTTCTCCATACATCACAGGATTAGGGGCTGGATTGAGGGTAGGGGATTGGGTTAGGGGTGAGGGGTGTGGGGTGGGGTTAGGGTTGAGGTTGTAGTTAGGAGACTGGGGTGGGATGAGATGGTGTGTGAGGTTAGGGGGTGGGGTGAGATTAGGGGTGGGGTTCAGGGGTGAGGGTGGGATTAGAGGGTGAGGGTGGGGTTTGGGGAGGGGGTGGTTAGGGGTGGGGTGTAGTTAGGAGAGGTGGGGTGGGGTTAGAGGATATGTGTGTGGTTAGGAGATGGGATGATGTTAGGGATGAGGTTTTGAGGTGAGGGTGGGGTTATAGGATAGGTTTAGGGGGTGCGGTTAGGGTGTGAGGTAAGCAGGTGAGGGTGGGGTTAGGGCTGAGTGTGGGGTTAGGGGAGGGTGTGTTTAGGGCTTGGGGTGTAGTTAGGGGGTGGGGGTGGGGTTAGAGAATGTGTGTGAGGTTAGGGGGTAGTGTGAGTTTAGGGGTGGGGTTCAGGTGAGGGTGGGGTTAGGGGGTGGGGTGTAGTTTGGGGGTGATAGTAGGGTTCGAGCATGGGTCAAGGGTTTGTGGTGGGTCTGGGGGTGTAGTTAGGTGCTGGGCTTCGGAGGTGGGAGTGAGCTTATGGGGTGCGGTTAGTGAGTGGGGTTAGGGGAGGGGTTGGTGCTGTGGTTAGGGAGTGGACTTCTATTTAGGGGAGGTGAGATTGGGTTCGAGGGTGGGGTTAGTGGTAGGGTTAGGGGTGGGGTTAGCTGGTGTTAGGGTGGGGGCGTAGTTAGGCAGTGGGCTTAGGGCATGGGATGGGGTCAGGGGGTGACTGTGGGGTTAGGAGGCGAGTGTGAGGATAGGGGGCTAGGGGGTGAGGGTGGGGTTAGGGGGTGAGGGTGCGGTTAGGAGGTGGTTCTGGGGTTTGTGATGTGGTGCAGGGGTGTAGTTAGGTGATGGGCTTAGGAGGTGGGTGTGGGGTTAGGGGATGGGTGTGTGGTTAGGTGGTGGGGTGGAGTTAGGGGGTGGCGATCGGAGGCAAGGGTGGGGTTAAGGGATGATGGTGGGGTTTGGGGTGGGTATGGGAGTGTAGTTAGCGGGTGGGGTTTGGGGTGGGTGTGGGCTTAGGAGATGGGTGTGGGGTATCGGACGATGGTTGGGTTTGGGGTGGGTGTGGGGTTAAAAGGTTGGTGTGGGGCAAGGGATGATGGTTGGGTTTCGGGTGGGTGTGGGGTTTGGGGCAGTGTGGGGTTTGGGGGGGTGAGGTTTGGGGTGTGTGTGGGGTTTGGGTTTGGTGTGGGATTTGGGGGGGTGGGGTTTGAGGGGGTGGGGTTTGCGGGGTGTGGGGTTTGAGGTGGGTGTGGGATTTGGGGGGGGGGTTGGGAGGGGTGTGGGGTTTGGGATGGGTGTGGGGTTTGAGGGAGTGGAGTTTTGGGGTTGTGGGGTTTGAGGTGGGTGTGGGATTTGGGGGTGTGTGGGGTTTGTTGGGTGTGTGGGGTTTGGGGGGTGTGGGGTTTGGGGGGGTGTGGGGTTTGGGGGGGTGTGGGGTTTGTGGTGTGTGTGGGGTTTGGGGGGGTGGGGTTTGGGGGTGGGGTTTTTGGGGGGTGTTTTTTTTTGGGGGGGTGTGGTTTGGGGGTGTGTGGTTTGGGGGGGTGGGGTTTGGGGGGGTGGGGTTTGGGGGGAGTAGGGTTTGGGGTGGGTGTGGGGTTTGAGGTGGGTGTGGGATTTGGGGGGTGTGTGGGGTTTGGGGGGTGGGTGTGGGGTTTTGTGGTGGGTGGGGGGTGTGGGGTTTGGGGGGTGGGTTTCGGTGGTGGGTGTGGGGTTTGGGGGGGTGTGGGGTTAAGAGGTGGATGTGGGGTAAGGGGCAATGGTGGGGTTTGGGGGGGTGTGGGGTAAGAGGCAATGGTGGGGTTTTGGGGGGTGCGGGATAAGGGGCAATGGTGGGGTTTGGGGGGATGTGGGGTTTGGTGGTGGGGCAATGATGTATATGGTTGCACCGTGTCTGGACGAAATGGGCTCAATAGGCCTGTTGATGTTTCCGTCTTGTTTGTATAGCTGACCTTTGAGCGCTCAGCCTGATAGTGAGTGCCTGAATTAGGAAAGCTTTCCTTTGCCTTGCACTGTCTCCGCAGTGAGGACAGCTGTGTGGGCAGTGAGAGAGAAGGTCCTTGGCCAGGTTAGCTCAGCAAATGCTCAGCAATATTGGCAGAAGTCTAATTTCAGGCTTCCTCCTTAACCTCACTTCCAGGGATGCTGTTGGCTGCAGGGAGGGGGGAGGGGCAGGAGACAGGAGGAAAATGCATTTTAAAAGCAAGAAAATTAAATTAAATTCAAAATATGTAGTTGCTTTGCAAGATAGAGACTGTAAAAATAATTAGACATTTCAGACACACCCACTCACAGGCATCAAAGGGACAAAATACACTCGAGAAATGAATTGTTATTCCTGGCAAGTTCTCAATATTTGATGAAGAAGAATCTGATCCACCCACTTTGCCAATCACGGTGCTGTCTCCCTGAAATCACTTCTCAAAACTTGGCAAAATTACTCAGTCAGCTCAGCAAACAACATTGTACAATAATCTGTAGTCATTGTCAAAGCTGGTTGTATGTAACATCAATAAGGTACTGAAATATACTTCAACACGGAGATATAACATCTTAGGCCATCTCTCGTCTTGAGGATGACTTGCTTCCACACCAAAAAGGGATGAGTTCACAGGTGTTTCAATGAAGGATTTGATATTCCAGGTCCTAAACTATATATTGGTAGGTGTGGGGTTAGGAGGTGGGTGTGGGTTTAGGGGGCGATGGTGGGGTTTGAGGTGGGTGTGGGAGTGTAGTTAGGGGGTGGGGTTTGAGGTGGGTGTGGGACTGTAGTTAGGGGGTGGGGTTTGAGATGGGTTTGGGAGTGTAGTTAGGGGGTGAGGTTTGGGGTGGGTGTGGGAGTGTAGTTAGGGGGTGGGGTTTGGGGTGGGTGTGGGAGTGTAGTTAGGGGGTGGGGTTTAAGGTGGGGGTGGAAGTGTAGTTAGGGGGTGGGGTTTGAGATGAGTTTGGGAGTGTAGTTAGGGGGTGGGGTTTGGGGTGGGTGTGGGAGTGTAGTTAGGGGGTGGGGTTTGGGGTGGGTGTGGGAGTGTAGTTAGGGGGTGGGGTTTGGGGTGGGTGTGGGAGTGTAGTTACGGGGTGGGGTTTGGGGTGGGTATGGGAGTGTAGTTCGGGGGTGGGGTTTGGAGTGGGTGTGGGAGTGTAGTTAGGGGGTGGGGTTTGGGGTGGGTGTGGGAATGTAGTTAGGGGGTGGGGTTTGGGGTGGGTGTGGGAGTGTAGTTAGGGGGTGGGGTTTGGGGTGGGTGTGGGAGTGTAGTTACGGGGTGGGGTTTGGGGTGGGTATGGGAGTGTAGTTAGGGGGTGGGGTTTGGGGTGGGTGTGGGAGTGTAGTTAGGGGGTGGGGTTTGGGGTGGGTGTGGGAGTGTAGTTACGGGGTGGGGTTTGGGGTGGGTATGGGAGTGTAGTTAGGGGGTGGGGTTTGGGGTGGGTGTGGGAGTGTAGTTAGGGGGTGGGGTTTGGGGTGAGTGTGGGGTTAGGAGGTTAGTGTGGGGTAAGGGGCGATTGTGGGGTTTGGGGTGGGAGTGTAGTTAGGGGGTGGGGTTTGGGGTGGGTGTGGGGTTAGGAGGTTAGTGTGGGGTAGAGGGCGATGGTGGGGTTTGTGGTTGTGGTGTGGGGTTAAGCAGTGGGGCGATGGTGTATATGGTTGCACAGTGTATGGAATTTTTAACATGTGGTGACCGTTGCACACCAGCCACCACACAGGCATGACAGTGCTAGGTCATGTTCCAGTGACAAGGATTAACCAGGATGACTGGAGACCTGATCTGCTGCACTGAACTAGTGCGCTCACATATCGCAGTGTGGGTTGGCCCGTGCTGTCCCTGGGCCCCGGTCACTTCCCTCTACAATCTCTCACCGCTCCTTTGCCCCGACCTTGCTACTCCTCTGTTGCTTGAGACTTCTCCTGCTGTACCTGCCCACGCTCCAATCAGCGACCTGGATTTTGGTGGCATCCAATCCAGTCACCCATCTCTAAGTCGTCGCCCTCCTGCACCAGCTCGCGTTGCTCCCTAAAGCGGCATGCCTCCACACTGCTTCCGGGCCACCACACCACCGCTCCTTTTATGGCCCCGACCTGCGGCTGGTGGTTTCTCGCAGGTCCAGACCTCCACGCTGCTCCTGGAGGAGTGGAGGTGCTGCAGCCTGGGAGATATAAACAATTACACACAGGAGGGGTGATACACAAGTACAGTTAGACAGCAGGAGTTACACACAGGTACAGTTTTTAAAAATTCATTCATAGAAACATAGAAACATAGAAAATAGGTGCAGGAGTAGGTCATTCGGCCCTTCGAGCCTGCAGCACCATTCAATAAGATCATGGATGATCATTCGCCTCAGTACCCCTCTCCACCTTTCTCTCCATACCCCTTGATCCCTTTAGCCGTAAGGGCCATATCTAACTCCCTCTTGAATATATCCAATGAACTGGCCTCAGCAACTTTCTGCGGTAGAGAATTCCACAGGTTAACAACTCTCTGAGTGAAGAAGTTTCTCCTCATCTCAGTCCTAAATGGCTTACCCCTTATCCTTAAACTGTGACCCCTGGTTCTGGACTTCCCCAGTATCGGGAACATTCTTCCTGCCTCTAACCTGTCCAATCCCATCAGAATTTTATCTGTTTCGATGAGATCCCCTCTCATTCTTCTAAACTCCAGTGAACACAGGCTCAGTCGATCCAGTCTCACCTCATATGTCAGCCCTGCCATCCCGGGAATCAGTCTGGCGAACCCCCGCTGCACCCCCTCAATAGCAAGAACGTCTCTCCCCAGATTAGGAGACCAAATCTGAACACAATACTCCAGGTGAGGCCCCACCAAGGCCCCGTACAACTGCAGTAAGACCTCCCTGCTCCTCTACTCAAATCCCCCAGCCATGTCACCTGCCCTCTTCACCACCTGCCGTACCCGCATGCCAACTTTCAATGACTGATGTACCATGACACCCAGGTCTCACTGCACCTCCCCTTTTCCTAATCTGCCACCTTTCAGATAATATTCTGCCTTCGTGTTTTTGCCACCAAAGTGGATAACCTCACATTTATCCACATTACAGTGCATCTGCCATGCATTTGCCCACTCACCTAACCTGTCCAAGTTACCCTGCAGCCTCTTAGCATCTTCCTCACAGCTCACACCGCCACCCAGCTTAGTGTCATCTGCAAGCCCGGAGATATTACACCCAATTCCTCCATCCAAATCATCGATGCACGTTGCAAACAGCCGGGGTCCCAGCACTGAACTCTCCTGCACCCCGCCAGTCACTGCCTGCCATTCTGAAAAGGATCCAATTATCCCAATTCTCTGCCCCCGTCTGCCAACCAGCTCTCTATCCACATCAATACATTACCCCCAACACCAGGTGCTCCAATTTTTCACACTAATTGCTCGTGTGGGACCCCGTCAAAAGCCCCCTGAAAGCTCAAACACACAACATCCACTGGTTCCCCCCTATCCACTCTACCAGTCACATGCCCAAAAAATTCATTGGATGTGGGCGCTGCTGGCAAGGTCGGCATTTATTGCCCATCGCAAGTTGCCCTTGAGAAGGTGGTGGTGAGCCACCTTCTTGAACCGCTGCAGTCCGTGTGGTGAAGCTTCTCCCACACTGCTGTTAGGGAGGGAGTTCCAGGATTTTGACCCAGCGGGGATGAAGGAACGGCGATATATTTCAAAGTCAAGATGGTATGTAACTTGGAGGGGAATGTGGAGGTGGTGGTGTTCCCATGCGTCTGCTGCCCTTGTCCTTCTCGATGGTAGAGGTCGCGGGTTTGGGAGGAGCTGCCGAAGAAGCCTTGGTGAGTTGCTGCAGTGCATCTTGTAGATGGTACACACTGCGACGGTGGTGGAGGGAGTGAATGTTTAAGGTGGTGGATGGGGTGCCAATCAAGCGGGCTGCTCTGTCCTGGATGGTGTTGAGCTTCTTGAGTGTTGTTGGAGCTGCACTCATCCAGGCAAGTGGCGAACATTCCATCACACTCCTGATTTGTGCCTTGTAGATGGTGGAAAGACTTTGGGAAGTCAGGAGGTGAGACACTCGCCACAGAATACCCAGCCTCTGACCTGCTCTTGTTGCCACAGTGTTTATGTGACTGGTCCAGTTAAGTTTTGGTCAATGCTGACCCCCAGGATGTTGATGGTGGGGGATTCGGCGATAGTAATGCCGTTCAATGTTATGGGGCGGTGGTTAGACTCTCGCTTGTTGGGATAGTCATTGCCTGGCACTTGTGTTGCTCGAATATTACTTGTCACTCATCATCCCAATCTTGAAAGTTGTCCAGGTATTGTTGCATGCAGGCATGGAGTGCTCCATTATCTGAGGCATTGCGAATGGAACTGAACACTGTGCAGTCATCAGCGAACATTCCCACTTCTAACCTTATGATGGAGGGAAGGTCATTGATGAAGTAGCTGAAGATGGTTGGGCCTCGGACATTGTCCTGAGGAACTCCTGCAGCGATGTCCTGGGGCTGTGATGTTTTACCTCCAACTACCACAACCATTTTCCTTTGTGCTAGGTATAACAGCGGAGCGTTTACCCCCTGAATCCCATTGATTTTAATTTTACTTGGGCTTCTTGATGCCACACTCAGTCAAATGCTGCCCTGAAGTCAAGGCATTCATTCTCACCTCACCTCTGGAAATCAGCTCTTTTGTCCATGTTTGGACCAAGGCTGTAATGAGGTCTGGAGCTGAGTGGTCCTGGTGGAACCCAAACTGAGCATTGGTGAGCAGGTTATTGGTGAGTACGTGCCACTTGATAGCACTGTTGATGAAACCTCACATCATTTTTCTGATGATTGAGAGTAAACTGATGCAGGGGTAATTGGCCGGATTGGATTTGTCCTGCTTTTTATGGGCAGGGCATACCTGGACAGTTTTCCTTATTGTCAGATAGATGCCAGTGTTGTAGCTGTACTAGAGGCTAGAGGTGCGGCTAGTTCTGGAGCACAATTCTTCAGCACAATAACCGGGATGTTGTCGGGGCCCACAGTCTTTGCTGTATCCAGTGTGCTCAGCCATTTCTTGATATCACATGGAGTGAATCGAATTGGCTGAAGACGGGCCTCTCTGATGGTGGGGACTTCAGGAAGCGGCCGATAGGGATCATCCACTCGGCACTTCTGGCTGAAGATGGTTGTAAACACTTCAGCCTTGTCTTTTGCACTCACATGCTGCGCTCCACCATCATTGAGGATGGGGATATTTATGGAGCTTCCTCCACCCATTAGTTGTTTGATGGTCCACCACCATTCATGACTGGATGTGGTAGGACTACAGAGCTTTACTCTGATTTGTTGTGGGATCGCTTAGCCTTGTCGATAGCATGTTGCTTCAGCTGTTTAGCATGTATGTAGTCCTGTGTTGAAGCTTCCCCAGGTTGGCACCTCATTTTCAGGTTTGCCTAGTGCTGTGCCTGGCATGTTTTTCTACACTCCTCATTAAACCAGGGTTGGTCCCTGTAATATAGAGCTCCACCTAGTGGACTACTGTGGTAATGCATCTGCTGATGTACAATTATAGGGTCACCAGGTCACCTGACAGTTTTTGGGTCGAGCCATCTTGTAGTATATGTGTTTATGATGTTGTAAAGATTGATGCAAAGATCTGTAAAGCCAGCCAGGCACTTGGTCGCTTGCGCACTAAGGTGTTGAGTCACCACCACATCCGACTGTCAACTAAACTGTTGGTGTATAGAGCAGTCGTTCTCTCATCTTTCCTTTATGGATGTGAGACCTGGACACCCTACAGGCGTCACATCAAAAAGTTGGAAGCTTTCCATATGCGCAGTCTCAGATCTATACTTCACATACGCTGGCAAGACCGGGTGTCAAACTTTGAGGTTCTGGAGAGAGCACAATCAACTAGCATCGAGGTGATGATCATGCGAGTCCAGCTCCGGTGGGCTGGACATGTAATCCGCATGGATGAGTCAAGGATCCCTCGTCAGCTTCTTCACGGCGAGCTTTGTGAAGGTCAAAGTCACCAGGGGCGCCCCCGTAAGCGCCACAAAGATTGCATCAAGGCTAACCTCCAGTACTCTGGACCTCGAGAATACAGCAACTAATAAAATCCAGTGGCGAACCCTCACAAGGACTGCCTGCCAGACCTTCGAAGAAAGCCGATGTCAACGCCTGCGGGACACTAGAGATAGACGACATCAGGTGGCAGTACTGTCAGCATCAGGCACATCGAACTTCCCTTGTCTGACGTGCAAGAGACTATGTGCATCCAGAATTGGCCTATACAGCCACTTGAAGTCACATGCCATTGATGATTACCACATCAACGTCTTTGTTGGATACGACAGACTACCAAGAAAGAAGATATTACATTGGCGAATAAGGATAGGATAATTGAATTCCCTAGTGGATGGTGGATGTTTTTGTCAACCAACAGAGAGACTTTGAGAGTTTCTTTGTTTTGCAGAACAGCTAAAAATCCGAGGTAAATGACAAACACACCTGGATGAACTGTCAGAGTCCAGATGGCCATGCCTATGGGAATAATAAGGCACTTGGGTGAGTTCCATCGTGACCGAGAGATTTTTGGAGCGTATATGGAGCGACTAGAAATGTTTTTCACCACAAATAGTATAATCGAAGTCCCTGATGATGAAAACCATAACCGGGTGGTTTTCGAAAGAAAACGGGCTATTTTCTTGACTGAAGCAGGCCCCAAGGTGCATGAAACCCTGAATAATGTGTTTGTTCCCGTTAAGCCAAAGGACGCGCCACTGAGGCAGAATCTCAGCACTACAGCCCTGAGCCGCTGGAAATTGCTGAAGGGTATCATTTTGGAACACGAGATCAATTAATTGACGAGGGTATCAGTGAGTACATTATCGCATTAAAAACGCAATCCATTCACTGCCATTTCGGAAACCGAGCATTGCATGACTGCTTTGTTTATGGGATGAAAAATGAAGAAATCAGAAGAAATTTGTTGACAACTCTGAACTTGACTAGTAATTTAGCTTGTCAGACAGCTATATCGATGGCTATGGCCGACCAATACTCTCGAGAATTTCACACAATTTCCAGTTGTCAGGCAACTAAGGTGAATCACCTGCAGGTTAAATGTAAAAGGCAGTTGGGCCCCAAGGCCTCAGCAACTGGCCAAGGTAACAGAGTATTGAAGTCGTGCTATCGATGCCTGGAACAACACATTGCTCAAAGTTGTCCATATGTGAAGGCAGAGTGTTTCTTCTGCAAGAAAAATGGGCATCTTACAAAGGCATGCCGACTGAAGAGTAAACTGATGTTTGATGCTATAAGTAGAAATCGCCAGACACTACATAGCATTGAAGAGAAGCAACGGGACGAGGAGTTTCTGGAGATAAACGTCATCAGGACCACAAGGGTATCTAACAGTGATTCACGAAGTATCGTCATGAAGGACGTTGCAGGAACCAGGATACCCATGGAAATCGACACTGGTGAATCTGTGAGCATAGTACCAGAATCGCTATATCTTGACAAGTTGAGTGATTTTCCACTGGAGAAGTCGAAGGTAGAGCTGCGAGGTTACTCAGGAGAGCAAATCCTGTGCTAGGACATATCGCCGTACCAGTGAAATACAAGAATCAGTTTCAGAGCTTGCCTCTCTTAGTAGTGTCAGGAGACATGCCTGCCTTACTAGATAGAAATTGGTTGGGATCACTAAAGCTGTATTGGAATGAGATTATCCGTGTTGAAATGAGATTTGCATCGAAGGATGACATCATCAAACAGTATCCAGAGGTTTTCCATGAAACAGGCAGTCTGATCCAAGGCTTCAAGGCAAGTGTCAGGGTACAGAACGCCTCTATACCAGTTTACTGCAAGCCATGTCTCGTACCATACGCACTGAAGGAGAAAGTGGAATAAGAATTCAAAAGATGGAGAACATTATCTCTAAGATAGATCTAAGTAATTGGGCTACACCAATTGTTGTTGTACCTAAGTCAGATGGTAATGCTGATGCCATGTCCAGGTTGCCATCCTTATCATAAGTTACTCCCAATAGGGAAGGAATGTTCTATTTTCCATACATTGATAAACTGCCAATCACAGTTGAAGAGATTGGGAGAGCAACCAAACCTGACCCAGTTATGTCAAAGTTGTATGATTATAGAGCAAATGGCTGGCCAAACCAGGTATCAGAGAAAGATATTCAGCCATACTTAGTTCGTAGGAATAAATTATCAGTGGATAAAGATTGTATCATGTGCGATGCAAGAGTGGTTATTCCAAATAAGTTCAGGTCCAAATTATTAGGAGACCTTCATGACCAGCACCTGGGAATGTGCTTAACCAAGAATTTTGCATGCAGTTATTTATGGTGGCCAGGTCTAGATAAAGATAGAGAGTACATCGTTAGTCAGTGTACAACATGTCAATCGGTAAGCAAGAAACCACCATTAGCACCATTACTGCCATGGAAATGGCCTCCCAGGGTGTGGCAAAGATTACATATAGATTTTTCTGAGCTAGAAGGACAACAATTGTTCATTGTGATTGATAGCCATTCGAAGTGGGTAGAGGTCTTTCTGATGCAGAAAATAATCACAGGTAAAATACTAGATAATTTGCAAAACTTATTTTCTTCATATGGCCTCCCAGAAGACATTGTGCCTGATAATGGACTGCAATTTTGTTCAGAAGAATTTGCACAGTTCTTGAGCAGAAATGGTGTGAAACATACCAAGGATCCACCATACCACCCTGCTTCAAATGGTGCAGCAGAGTGCACAGTACAAATTGTAAAACGTGCTCCTATCAAACAAATGTTGGATGCAAATCCAAAGAAACATCAGTTGTCGTTGGACCACAAATTAGCAAACTTTCTGATTACTTAACATAACACTCTTCATACAATTACTGGTAGAACACCTGCAAAGTAGTTTCTCAAACAACAGCCACGAACCAGGTTCTCGTTGTTAAAGCCAAACTTGGCACAGTCTGTAGAAGAGAAACAATTAAGACATAAAGAGAATCATGATAGAGTTAGAATAAGAGAGAGAAGTGTGAAATTGAATCAGAAGGTTAGAAGTGCTTACCAGGAAGAGTGGTGATGATATGTTGTCCTCGCACATATTTGGTCAAGATGTTTGATCATGGAAAGGTTAGGTTTGTTCACATTGATCATATTTTACCTACAGATGTGGAAGGAGTTGGGATGATTCAATTATTTGTGATGAGTCAGACAGTCTTGTTATGAGTAGAGATCCAGTAGCAAATCCGACATCAGATGTAGCAGAAACAAGTCCAAGAGAAAGTCAGAATTTCAGTCTGAGTTTGAGTCAGGCAGACAAAGTTGTTGTAAAGAGTCAAAATGTAAATCAAGGGCATCCCTTGGAGAAAAATTATTCTCAGGTTCAGCCTAGAATGAGTCTGAGTTCGACATCATGTTTGGAAGGTTCAGTTCGAGAGCGAAGGTATCCTCTTCGAAACAGAAAACCAGTGGTTAAGTTTGATTTGAAGGTGGTAAAATAAGTCCATACCTTTTGTTATGTATGACCATGCACGTTATCGATGATGATCATTTTGTTATGATTACTTCTTTATTAAGGAGGGAGAAGTGTAATATAGAGCTCCACCTAGTGGACTACTATGGCAATGCAATTGCTGAGGTATAATAATAAAAGGTCATGTGACCAGGTCACCTGAAAAGTTTTGGGTAGAGCCATCGTGTAGTCTGTGATTTATGATGTTGAAAAGAAGTTATCACAGATCCTTGGCTTGTTGGTAATGGTAGAGTGAGGATAACCCGGGCCATGAGGTTGCAGATTGTGGTGGAGTGCAATTTTGCTGCTGCTGATGGATGCCCAGTTTTGAACTGCGAGATCTGTTCTGAACCTATCCCATTTAGCATGGTGGTAGTGCCACACAACACGATGGATGGTGTCCTCGTTTGAAGACGGGACTTTGTCTCCACAAGGACTGTGCGGTGGTCGCTGCTACCAATACTGTCATGCACAGATGCATCTGCGACAGGTAGATTGGTGAGGACGAGATCAAGTAGGTTTTTCCCTCGTGTTGGTTCTCTCACCACCTGCTACAGGCCCAGTCTGGCAGCTATGTCCTTCAGGACTCGACCATCTCGGTGAGTAGTGGTGCTACCGAGCTACTCTTGATGATGGACATTGAAGTCCCCCACCTAGAGTACATTCTGTGCCCTTGCTACCCTCAGTGCTTCTTCCAAGTTTTGATTCATCAGCTGAGGGAGGGTGGTAGGTGATAATCAGCAGGAGGTTTCCTTGCCCATGTTTGATCTGAAGCCTTGAGTCAAAATTGAGGACTCCCAAGGCCACTCACTCCCGACTGTATATCACTGTGCCACTACCCCTGGTGGGTCTATCCTGCCGGTGGGACAGGATATACCCAGGGATGGTGTTGGAGGAATCTGGGACATTGGCTGAAAGGTATGAATCTGTAAGTATGACTGTCAGGCTGTTGCTTGACTAGTCTGTGGAACAACTCTCCCAATTTTGGCACGTCCCCAGTTGGTGGTGAGAAGGACAATGCAGGGTCGTCAGGCTGGGTGTGTCATTTTCGTGTCCAGAGCGAGTGCCTAGGTCAATGCCGGGTGGTCCGTCTGGTTTTATACTTAATAATGTTTTTTGCAGCGCTTGTGTGCAACTGGGTGGCTTGCTAGACCATTTCAGAGGGCAGTTAAGAGTCAACCACATTGCTGTAGGTTTGGAGTCACATATAGGCCAGACCGGGTAAGGGTGGCAGATTACCCACAGGAGGTGTTGTACCCAGGTACAGTTACACACAGGTACAGTTATACACAGGTGGAGTTACACACAGGAGGAGTTACACACAGGCTGAGGATGGAACGGATTAGGCGGTGGTCCGTCCAGCAGTCATCGGCTTCTGTCATGGCACAGGTGATGCGCACATCCTTGCGATCTCTCGCTCAGGCGATGACGTGGTCGAGCAAGTGCCAGTGCTTGGAGTGAGGGTGTTGCCACGATGCCTTGTACTTGTCCCTCTGGCGGAACAAGGTTTTGGTAATGACAATGTCGTGTTCTCGGTATTTTGTCAGGTGCAGGGTACCGTTGGAGTTGGTTTTCCCTACCCACTCTCCGCCGATCACGCCTCCCCAGAGGTCTGTGTCCTTACCAACTCTGGCATTGAAGTCGCCGATGAGGATCAGTTTGTCGTCCGTTGGAACTTGGGACAAGAATTGTTCGAGGCTGAAGTAGAATTACTCTTTGCCCTCATCTGTTGCGTCGAGTATTGGGGCATACGCACTGGTGCACTGGTTCTCCGATAGGGTGACCCGGAGAGTCAGGAGACATAGAAACATAGAAACATAGAAAATAGGTACAGGAGTAGGCCATTCAGCCCTTTAAGCCTGCACCACCATTCAATAAGATCATGGCTTATCATTCACCTCAGTACCCCTTTCCTGCTTTCTCTCCATACCCCTCAATCCTTTTAGCCGTAAGGGCCATATCTAACTCCCTCTTGAATATATCCAATGAACTGGCATCAACAACTCTCTGCGGTAGGGAATTCCACAGATTAACAACTCTCTGAGTGAAGAAGTTTCTCCTCATCTCAGTCCTAAATGGCCTACCCCTTATCCTAAGATTGTGTCCCCTGGTTCTGGACTTCCACAACATAGGGAACATTCTTCCTGCTTCTAACCTGTCCCGTCCCGTCAGAATCTTAGACGTTTCTATGAGATCCCCTCTTATCCTTCTAAACTCCAGTGTATAAAGGCCCAGTTGATCCATACGTCATACGTCAGTCCAGCCATCCCTGGAATCAGTCTGGTGAACCTTCGCTGCACTCCCTCAATAGCAAGAACGTCCTTCCTCAGATGAGGAGACCAAAACTGTACACAATACTCCAGGTGAGGCCTCACCAAGGCTCTGTACAATTGCAGTAAGACCTCTCTGCTCCTATACTCAAATCCCCTAGCTATGAAGGCCAACATGCCATTTGCCTTCTTCACCGCCTGCTGTACTAGCATGTCAACTTTCAATGGCTGATGAACCATGACACCCAGGTCTAGTTGCACCTCACCTTTTCCTAATCTGCTGCCATTCAGATAATAATCTGCCTTCATGTCGCTGCCTCCAAAGTGGATAACCTCACATTTATCCATATTATACTGCATCTGCCATGGATTTGCCCACTCACCTAACCTGTCCAAATCACCCTGCAGCCTCTTAGCATCCTCCATACAGCTCACACAGCCACCTAGTTTAGTGTCATCTGCAAACTTGGAGATATTACATTCAATTCCTTCATCCAAATCATTAATGTATATTGTAAAGAGCTCGAGTCTCAGCACTGAGCCCTGCGGCACTCCACTAGTCACTGCCTCCTATCCTGAAAAGGACCCACTATCCCGACTCTCTGCTTCCTATCTGCCAACCAATTCTCTATCCACGCCAGTACATTACACCCAATACAATGTGCTTTGATTTTGCACACCAATCTCTTATGTGGAACCTTGTCAAAGGCCTTTTCAAAGTTCAAATACACCACATCCACTGGTTCTCCCTTGTCCACTCTACTAATTACATCCTCAAAAAATTCCAGAAGATTTGTCAAGCATGATTTCCCCTTCATAAATCCATGCTGACTTTGAACGATCCTGTCACTGCTTTCCAAATGTGCTGCTATTTCATCCTTAATAATTGATTCCAATATTTTCCCCACTACTGATGTCAGGCTAACCGGTCTATAATTACCCATTTTCTCTCTCCCTCCTTTTTTAAAAAGTGGTGTTACATTAGCTACCCTCCAGTCCATAGAAACTGATCCCGAGTTGATAGACTGTTGGAAAATGATCACCAATGCATCCACTATTTCGAGGGCCACTTCCTTAAGTACTCTGGGATGTAGACAATCAGACCCTGGGAATTTATCGGCCTTCAATCCCATCAATTTCCCCAACACAATTTCCTGCCTAATAAGGATCTCCTTCAGTTCCTCCTTCTCTCTAGACCCTCGGTCCCCTAGTACATCTGAATGGTTATTTGTGTCTTCCTTCGTGAAGACAGAACCAAAGTAATTGTTCAATTGTCTGCCATTTCTTTGTTCCCCATTATAAATTCACCTGAGTCCGACTGCAAGGGACCTACATTTGTCTTCACTAATCTTTTTCTCTTCACTTATCTATAGAAGCTTTTGCAGTCAGTTTTTATGTTCCCGGCAAGCTTCCTCTCGTACTCTATTTTCCCCCTCCGAATCAAACCCTTTGTCCTCCTCTGCTGAATTCTAAATTTCTCCTAGTCCTCAGGTTTGCTGCTTTTTTTGGCCAATTTATATGCTTCTTCCTTGGATCTAACACTAGCCTTAATTTCCCTTGTTAGCCACGGTTGAGCCACCTTCCCTGTTTTATTTTTACTCCAGACAGGGATGTACAATTGTTGAAGTTCATCCATGTGATCTATAAATGTTTGCCATTGCCTATCGACTGTCAACCCTTTAAGTATCATTTGCCAGTCTATTCTAGCCAATTCACGTCTCATGCCATCGAAGTTAGCTTTCCTTAAGTTCAGGACCCTAGTTTCTGAATTAACTGTGTCACTCTCCATCTTAATAAAGAAATCTACCATATAATGGTCACTCTTCCCCAAGGGGCCTCGCACAACAAGATTGCTAATTAGCCCCTTCTCATTACACATCACCCAGTCTAGGATGGCGAGCTCTCTAGTTGGTTCCTCGACATATTGGTCAAGAAAACTATCCCTAATACACTCCAGGAAATCCTCCTCCACCGCATTGCTACCAGTTTGGTTAGCCCAATGTATATGTAAATTAAAGTCGCCCATGATAACTGCTGTACCTTTGTTGCACACATCCCACGGGCCACATTGTCCGCGTGCCCGATACGAGACTCCCAAAGCAAGCGCTCTACTCGCAACTCCTGCACGACAAGCGAGCCTCAGGTAGGTAAAGGAAACGTTTCATGGGCACCCTCAAAGCCTCCTTGATAAAGTGCAACATCCCCACCAGCACCTGGTAGTCCCTCGCCCAAGACCGCCCTATGTGGAGGAAGAGCATCCGGGAGGGTGCTGTGCACCTAGAGTCTCATCGCCAAGAACATGCAGAAACCAAGCGCAGACAGTGGAAGGAGCATGCGGAAAACCAGACTCCCCACCCACTCTTTCCTTCAACCACTGTCTGTCTGACCTGTGACAGAGACTAATTCCCGCATTGAACTGTACAATCACCTGAGGACTCATTTTAGAGTGGAAGCAAGTCTTCCTCGATTTCAAGGGACTGCCTATGATGATGATGATACACACAGGTACAGTTATACCTCATCATCATCATCATAGGCGGTCCCTCGAACGAGGATGACTTGTTTCCACAAGAGTTAACAGGTGTTTCAATGAAGGACCCGATGTTCCAGTCCTGAACTCCAGTTGTAGGGGTGGAAGATACCTGTGCGTGGATTTTTTTAACGTGTGGTGACCGTTGCACATCAGCCACCACACGGGCTTGATAGAGCTCGGCCTTTATCCATTGGCAAGGTTTAACCTGGACAACTGGAGACCAGCTCTGTTGTACGGACCTAGTGCGCACACATATTGCAGTGTGGGCCGGCCCGTGCTGCCCCTGGGCTCTTCTGGGCCCGTACCCTCATTTGCCGTTCCTCCGTCACGATCTCTCGCTGCTCCTCCACCACAAAAATATTCGCCGCACCTCTGCCATGATCTGTAACCACACCTCTGCATCAAGTTACATACAGGTACAGATATAAATAGGAGTTACACACAGGAGGAGTTACACACAGGTACAGTTACACACAGGTACAGTTACACACAGCAGGAGTTACACACAGGTACAGTTACACACAGGTACAGTTTCACACAGGTACCATTATAAACAGGAGGAGTTACACACAGGTACACTTACACACAGGTATAGTTACACATAGGTACAATTATAAACAGGAGGAGTTACACACAGGAGGAGTTACACACAGGAGGAGTTACATACAGGTGGAGTTACACACATGTACAGTTACACACAAATACAGTTACACACAGGTACAGTTACACACAGGTACAGTTACACACAGGTGGAGTTACACACATGTACAGTTACATACAGGTACAGTTACACACAAATACAGTTACACACAGCAGGAGTTACACACAGGTACATTTACACATACCGGTAAGTACAATTACACACATGAAGTTACACATAGGTACAGTTACACTCAGGTTCAGTTACACAGAGGTACAGTTACACACAGGCGGTGTGACACACAGGTACATAAGAAAATAAGAACATAAGAAATAGGAGCAGGAGTTGGCCATTTGGCCTCTCGAGCCTGCTCCACCATTCAATAAGATTATGGCTGATCTGATCATTGACTCAGCTCCACTTCCCTGCCCGCTCCCCATAACCCTTCACTCCGTTATTGCTCAAAAATCTGTCTATCTCCACGTTAAATATATTCAATGACCCAGACTCCACAGCTCTCCGGGGTAGACAATTCCACAGATTTACAACACTCTGAGAGAAGAAATTCCTCCCCACCTCAGTTTTAAATGGGCGACCCCTTATTCTGAAACTATGCCTCCTAGTTCTAGATTCCCCCATGAGGGGAAACATCCTCTCTGCATCTACCTTGTCGAGCCCCCTCAGTATCGTATATGTTTCAATAAGATCATTTCTCATTCTTCTAAACTCCAATGAGTATTGGCCCAATCTATTCAACATTTCTTCATAAGTCAACCCCTTCATCTCAGGAATCAACTTAGTGAACATTCTCTGAACTGCCTCCAATGTAAATATATCCCCCTTTAAAGAAGAAGACCAAAGCTGTACGCAGTACTCTAAGTGTGGCCTCACCAAGACCCCTTACAATTGTAGCAGGACTTCTCTGCTTTTATACTCCATCCCCTTTGCTATAAAGGCCAACATTCCATTTGCCTTCCTGATTACTTGCTGCATTTGCTGTAACTTTTTGTGTTTCATGCACAAAGACCCCCAGGTCCCTCTGTACTGTAGTCCTTTGCAATTTTTCTCCATTTTAATAATAATTTGCTTTTTTATTTTTCCTGCCAAAGTGGATAACCTCACACTTTCCCACATTAAAATCCATCTGCCAAATGTTTGCCCAGTCACTTAGATTGTTTATATCCCTTTGCATATTTTTTGTGTCCTCCTCACAACTTGCTTCCTGACCCATCTTTGTATCATCAGCAAATTACACTCGACCCCTTCATCCAAATCATTAATGTAGATTGTAAATAGTTAAGGCCCCAGCACTGATCCCTGTGGCACCCCACTAGTTACTGTTTGCCAATCGGAAAATTACTAATTTAGCCCGATTCTCTGTTTTCTATTAGTTAGCCCATCCGCTATCCATGCTAATATATTACCCCCAACCCTGTGAGCTTTTATCTTGTGCAGTAACCTTTTATATGGCACCTTATTGAATGCTTTCTGGAAATCCAAATACACCACATCCACTGGTTCCCCCTTATCCACCCTGCTCGTTACATCCTCAAAGAACTCCAGCAGATTTGCCAAACATGATTTCCTTTTCATAAAACCATGCTGACTCTGCTTGACTATATTATACTTTTCCAAATGTCCTGCTACTGCTTCCTGAATAAGGAACAGAGAGGCGTTAGGCTAACTGGTCTATAGTTTCCTGCTTTCTGTCTGCCTCCTTTTTTAAATAGGAGCGTTACATTTACAGTTTTCCAATCCATTGTAACCGCTCCAGAATCCAGGGAATTTTAATCCAGGTAGATTATAATCAATTCATCCACTATCTCTGCAGCTATTTCTTTTAAGACCTTCGGATGCAAGCCATCTGATCCAGAAGACTTGTCCACCTTTAGTCCCATTATTTTACCGAGTACTTTTTCTTTAGTGATAGTGATTGTTTTAAGTTCCTCCCTCCCTAAAGCTACTTGATTATCCATTATTGGGATGTTTTTAGTGTCTTCTACCGTTAAGACTAATACAAAATATTTGTTCACCGTCTGTGCCATTTCCCTGTTCTCCATTATTAATTCCCCAGTCTCATCCTCCAGGGGACCATCAGTTATTTTAGCTACTCTCTTCCTTTTTATGGGCCCAAGTTTCGGGTCACGACGACCTGGATGCCCATTTTTCGCGCCCTCTGGAGCTGGGCGGGGTGCAGCACGAGCTGTAGGGGGCGGAGCTAGGTCCCTGCACTGAAAACAGTGCCGGGACCTCTGCACATGTACGCTACAGTGGGCGCGCATGTGCAGTAGCTCCAGGCACCCAAAACTGTGGGAGTGGCCCGAAGCATGCAGCCCCTAGCCCTGGCCGAATGGCCTCACTGGGGCAGCGTGAATAAGGCTCCTCCCACCCGACCGGACTCGACCCGACCTCTGCTCCCCCCCCCCCCAGACCACCACGACTCTAACCAACCCCCCCCGGACCTCCGTGATTCCCCCCCCGGGCCTCCGCGACCCCCCCACCCCTCGAGACCCGACGCCACCTACCTGTAAATCCAGCCCGAAGTCTTGGGCCCGGCCGTTCAGCCTCCTTCTCTCCCTCCCACCCCCCCCTCTCCCTTCTCCCCCCTTCCTCTCTCCCCTCCCTCCCACCCTTCTCTCTCCCTTCCCTCCCACCCTCCTCTCTGCCTTCTCCCCCTTCTCCTCCCCCTTCTCCTCCCCCCCTTCTCCTCGCCCCTCCTCTCCTCCTCCACCCCCCCACCCACCCTCTTCCTCCACCCCCACCCCCTTCCTCCTCCTCCCCTCCCACCCCCACCCCCTTCCTCCCCACCCCCCTTCTCCCCCACCTAACACCCACCCCCCTTCTCCCCACCCCACCCCCCACCCCCCTCTCTCCCTCCCCCTACCACCCCCCTTCTCCCACTCCCCCTCCCACTCCTCTTCTCTCCCTCCCCTCGGTGTCAGAAACACAGACACTGACAGACAGAGAGTGAGAGACACACACACAGACAGACAGAGAGATAGAGACAATGACAGAGACACACTGGGAGGGGGGGCGTCCCAGCACGCTGTTGGAGGACTCCCGGTGCTGCAGTCGAAAAGTAGAAAAATTTTTATTTATTGATTTTTTTAAAATTGTTTATTTTTATTAATTTTTTTTGATTGATTTATTGGTTGATTTATTGATGTATTTATCATTTATTATTGATGATGGCTCTTTATTTGTAAAACTGAAGTGTTTAATGTTTGTAAACTTCCCTTTAAACCCCCCCTCCCCATTCCCTACGCCTAATTTGTAACCTACGCCTGATTTTCTAAAGTGTGGACAAGGTTTTTTCAAACGTACAAAAATCTTCACTTACTCCATTCTAAGTTTGTTTGGAGTAAGTTTTCACTGCCTAACTTTGAAAACAGGCGTAAGTGCCCCCTTTTGAAAAAAAATTCTGTTCCAAAGTGAAACTGTTCTAACTGATTAGAACTGGAGCAAACTAAATGCCGAGAATTCAAATTTCTAAGAAACTCCATTCTAAACCAGTTGCTCCAAAAAAACAGAGGCAGCTCAGGCCGAAACTTGGCCCCTATATACCTAGAGAAACTCCTACAATCTGTTTCTATATTTTTTGCTTGTTTACTCTCATAATTCATCTTCCCTCTCTTTGTTATTTTTTTAGTCGTCCTTTGCTGATTTTAAAAGTTTCCCAATCTTCTGGCCTCCCACTAATCTCAGCCACTTTGTATGCCATTGTTTTCAATTTTATATCATCCTTTACTTTCTTAGTTAGCCACAGATGGTCTTCCCTTCTCTTAAATTCTTTCCTTCTCACTGGAATATATTCTTGTTGAGAGTTATGAAATATCTCCTTCAAAGGCTTATCAACCTTCTATTTTCCCAGTCCACTTTAGCCAACTTTGCCTTCAAACTTTCGAGTTGCCTTTAGTTAAGCTTAGGACACTGGTTTGAGATCGACCTTTCTCACCCTCCAACTGAATTTGAAATTCAACCATGTTATGGTCACTCATTCCTAGAGGATCTTTACGAGGAGATCATTTATTAATACTGCCTCATTACACAGTACCAGATCTAAGATAGCCTGCCCGCTGGTTAGGCAAATGGCATGTTGGCCTTCATAGAGAGGGGATTTGAATATAGGAGCAGGGAGGTCTTACTGCAGGGCCTTGGTGAGGCCACACCTGGAATATTGTGTTCCGTTTTGGTCTCCTAATCTGAGGAAGGACACTCTTGCTATTGAGGGAGTGCAGCGAAGGTTCATCAGACTGATTCCCGGGATGGCAGGACTGACACATGAAGAAAGACTGAATCGACTAGGCTTATATTCATTGGAATTTAGAAGAATGAGAGGGGATCCCATAGAAACATTTAAAATTCTGATGGGATTGGACAGATGGGATTCTGATTAGATGCAGGAAGAATGTTCCCGATGTTGGGCAAGTCTAGAACCAGGGGTCACAGTCTAAGGATAAGGGGTAAGCCATTTAGGACCGAGATGAAGAGAAACTTCTTCACTCAGAGAATTGTGAACCTATGGAATTCTCTACCACAGAAAGTTGTTGAGGCCAGTTTGTTAGTTATATTCAAAAGGGTGTTAGATGTGGCCCTTACGGCTAAAGGATCAAGGGGTATTGAGAGAAAGCAGGAATGGGGTAATAAAGTTGCATGATCAGCCATGATCATATTGAATGGTGGTGCAGGCTCGAAGGGCCGAATGACCTACTCCTGCACCTATTTTCTATGTTTCTATGTTTCTAGTTCCCCAACGGACTATTCAAGGAAACTATCCTGGATACACTCTATTAACTCCTCCTCAAGGCTACCTTGTTCAATTTGATTTGTCTAATCGATATTAACAATAAAATCGCCCATGATTATTGCCATTCCTTTTTTACAAGCCTCCATTATTTCTTGGTTTGTACTCCATCCAACAGTGTAGCTACTGTTAGGGGGCCTATAGAGGCCCACCACTGACTTCTTTCCCCTTATTATTTCTTATCTCCACCTGAACTGATTCTACATCTTGATCTTCTATGCCAACATAATTTCTTACTACTGCACTGATCTCATCTCTTATTAATAGAGCCACCCCACTTCCTTTTCCTTTCGGTCTATCCTTCCAAATTGTCAAATACCCCTGAATATTTGGTTCCCAGCCTCAGTAACCTTGCAACTACGTCTCGGTAATGGCTATCAGATCATACCCATTTGTATCTATTTGTGCTATCAACTCATCTATTTTGTATTTTGTTATGAATGCTGAGTGCATTCAGATAAAGAGCTTCTAATTTTTTTAATTTTGTTTTCCTGCTTTGACCCCACTTTCTGATTCACCATTATGTTTATACATTCTGTCTCTTCCTGTCACGCTCTGGTTATCATTTCCCCCAGTGCTATTCTGATCTATTGCCTTCTCCATGCTCTTTGACTTTTTACATTTCTGCTCACCTGATCTCTCCCCCCACTAATTAGTTTAAAGCCTTCTCTACAGCCATAGTTTTTCAATTCGCCAGGACACTAGTCCCAGCACGGTTCAAGTGAAGCCCGTCCCAACGGAACAGCTCCCTCTTATTGGTGCCAGTGTCCCACGAACCAACACCCATTTCTCCCACATCAGTCTTGGAGCCACGTGTTTAACACTCTGATCTTATTTACCTTCTGCAAATTTGCTAGTGGCTTAGGTAGTAATCCAGAGGCCGATTTTAATCCAGGCCTCCGCCCGCCCAAGTGCCGCCCAAAGTGCCACCGATGGTCGCCGAGATACCGGATGGTACTTTGGACGAGATATTCAGGACGAAGGTCCCTCGAACGTCGGTGGGCGGCAAATGGACGGCGTAAGCCACCAATCTGGGCGGCAGCGGGCGGGAGGTCTCATTCACGACGACAGTGACGCTTGCCACCCAAGTGCCGCCGAGGATGAAGTCGGGCCCACGGAGGGTCGCAGAGCTGAAAATAAAAATCATGAGGCAAAAATTAAAAAACAATCGGATGTCCTTCAGGGACCCCCATCCAGGTAAGTCACTGTTGAAATGCTTTTTTTAAATGTTCACCAACTTTTTTTTTCAGGATTTTCAGACTCACCGTCGGGGACAGAGCAGCCTCCAGCCAGCGGTCCGCCCTCGTTCTGCCACCGAGTCCCGCCGACTCCCGCCCGCAGGAATCTGGGAGCTCGGCGGGCGGGAGCTCAGTTGCGCCACTTGGCCGTCCGCTGACATCAGCGGGTGGTTCCCGGCGGCTCTCCCCTCCCGCCCGCTCCAGACCACCCCGAAAGTGGCACTGGGCGGATCTTCAGGAGGAATGTCGCCAGCAGTGGGCGGCAGTGGGCGGTAAGTTGATCAATTTTGGCCCCTAGGATTTATATTGCACCTTTCATGACCACGGACGTCTCAAAACGTTTTTCAGCCAATGAAGTACTTTTTTTTTGGAGTGTAGTCACTGTTGCAATGTAGGAAATGTGGCAGTCAATTTGGGCACAGTAAGCTCCCATAAACAGCAATGTGACAATGACCGGATAATCTGTTTTTGTTATATTGATTGAGGGATAAAAATTGGCCAGGACACCAGATAACTCCCCTGCTCTTTTTCAAAATAGTGCCATAGGATCTTTTACGTCCGCCTGTGAGAGCAGACGGGGCCTGGATTTGATAGAGTGCGGAGAAGTGCATTGACAAAATGTGATGGACACGCCAGTTGTCAAATCTCGCCCCAGCCCAGTCAGGATTGCTGATGTTCAACTCTTGAATAACAGTGAGTGGGGGCGGGAGTTGGGGCATTTAGGAATGTGGACAATTTCTACGCTCTCCTGTACGTAGATGCACATTAAGACCGGAGCAGAACTGGTGGCACTTAGACTGCAACAGGAGGAGGACGAAAGCCAGTAAAGGAGGGATTGGGTGTAGCATTGACAATCTCCTCCTTGCCCCACCTCCCTCTTCCCTCCTACTGCCAACAGTGGTGCTGCAGGCTCATACTGAACCTTGTCTACAAATGGTGCCACCTGTAATGGTGGTTCCACTCCGCTCAGGTGCTGAAAGGATATACTTGCTTTGGAGGCAGTTCAGTGAAGGTTCACCAGGTTGATTCCGGACATCTCAAAGAGCTTTATAGCCAATTAAGTACTTTTGGAGTGTAGTCACTGTTGGAATGCGGGAAACACAGCAGCCAACTTGCGCACAGCAAGCTTCCACAAACAGCAATGTGAAAATGACCAGATAATCTGTTTTAGTGATGTTGATTGAGGGTTAAATATAGGCCAGGACACCCGGGGATAACTCCCCTGCTCTTCTTTGAAATAGTGCCCTGGGATCTTTTACATCCACCTGAGAGGGCAGACGGGTTCTCGGTTTAACGTCGCATCCGATTCGTTCAGATTCTTCCACCTCATCCAAAGCAGATCATTCATGGGACACATGTCAAAAACGAATTTAGGACCTACATCAGGTGGTGGCGAAGAATCTTATAGGACACTGGGGATCAATGAAGGACCTTGCTAGATATTGGGCCGGATATCGCAGGATATTGAATCTAAGAAAAACTGAAGGAATTACATTTTTAGTCAGATTTATCGAATGATGGATATCCAAAGTGTTTACAAGGCAGTAATCCCATCAAAGAGTTCAGCTGCTGCCATTATCTGGAATTCAGATCTTAATCTGTTTCTAAACATTTAAACACAACACTGCTGCTCGGCAACCTATCCCATCTGCTTTGATCTATCGGAAGACCTTCAGGGACCCCATACAGGTAAGTCGCTGTGAAAAATTAAAAAAAAAATGTTCACTAATCTTTTTTTAGGTGCTTCAGAATCACCGTCGGGGACAGAGCAGCCTCCAGCCAGCGGTCCGCCCCCGTTCTGCCGCCGAGTCCCGCCGACTCCCGCCCGCAGGAATCTGGGAGCTCGGCGGCGGGAGCTCAGTTGTACCACTCGGCCGTCCGCTGACGTCAGCGGGTGGTTCCCGGTGGCTCTCCACTCCCGCCCGCTCCAGGCCACCCAGAAAGTAGCACTGGGCAGATCTTCAGGAGGAATGTCGGTGGCAGTGGGCGACAGTGGGTGGCAGTGGGCAACAGCAGGCGGCAGTGGGCTACAGTCGGCAGTGAGTTGATGAATTTAGTTCCCCCAGAGATTATTACCTTTGTGGTTCTGCTTTTTAATGTAGGCCCCAGCTGCTCATGCTCCCTCAGCAGAACCTCTTTCTTTCTTCTACCTATGTCACTGGTACCCATGTGGACCACGACAACTGGATCTTGCCCCTTCCACTCCAAGTTCCTCTCCAGCCCAGAGGAGATGTCCTTAACCCTGGCACCGGGCAGGCAACACAGGTTTTGGGACTAATGCTTTCAGCTGCAGAGAACTATCTATCCCCCTAAATATACTGTCCACCGACCACTCCAAGATTTATTTTTACTCCCCCCACTTGAATGGCCCCTAATACCAGGATGCTGTGGTCAGTTTGCTCATCCTCCCTGCAATCCCTGCCCTCGTCCACACAGGGAGTAAGAACCTCGAACCTGGGTTGGACAAGATCAAGGCCTGAGGCTCCTCCAACACTACCTCCTGGGTCCCCATGCTTGCCTCGCTCAAAGTCACACCTTGCTATCCCTGACCACGGACTAAATTTGAATGAATTTATCTAAGGGATGTGACTGCCTCCTGGAACACAGTGTCCAGGTAACTCTCCCCCTCCCTGATGTGTCGCTGTGTCTGAAGCTCGGACTCCAGCTCATCAACACAGAGCCGAAGTTCCTTGAGCTGCTGACACTTACTGCAGTTGTGGTCGTCATGGATCTCAATGGGCTCAACCAGCTCCCACATGCACCAGCAGTAACACATCGTCTGCCCTGCCATCTCTAATGTATTAAATTAATTAAGTTTTCAAGTTTTGAATGTTTAGTTTTTAATCCCGGCTCTTAATTTAAAATTAATGCCCAGGAATAGAGAGAAAAACTGACCAACCAATCACTTCCCTGCTTTCCTGTGAACTCACACTTTGATTCTTTTAACTTCTTATCCTCACAGGTCAGTTGATGCTGGTTGGCCTCACTGCTCGGCTGACTCGCGCTGGTTAAATGGGTGTCACTCCTTCTGCTGGCGCGATGTTTCTGCTCACACAGGTACAGTTACACACAGCTACAGTTACACACCGGTAGAGTTACACACCGGTAGAGTTACACACAGGTACAGTTACACACAGTTACAGTTACGCACAGGTGCAGTTGCACATAGGTACAGCTACACACAGGTACAGATACACACAGGTGTAGTTACACACTGGTACAGTTACACACAGATACAGTTACACACAGGTACAGCTACACACAGGTAGAGATACACACAGGTGCAGTTACACACAGGTACAGATAGACACAGGTACAGACATAAACAGCTACATTTACACACAGCTACAGTTACACACTGGTACAGTTACACACAGGTACAGATGCGCACAGGTACGGTTACACACAGGTAAAGTTACACACAGCTACAGTTACACACAGCTACAGATACAGGTACGGTTACACACAGCTACAGTTACATACAGGTGGAGTTACACACAGCTACAGTTACACACAGGTACAGTTACACACAGATACAGTTACACACAATTACAGTTGCACACAGGTACAGTTACACACAGGTACAGTTACACACCGGTACAGTTACACACAGGTACAGATACAGACAGGTGGAGTTTCACACAGATACAGTTACACACAGCTACAGTTACCCACATGTACAGTTACACACAGGTACAGATACACATAGGTACAGATACAGACAGGTGGAGTTTCACACAGATACAGTTACACGCAGCTACAGTTACCCACATGTACAGTTACACACAGGTACATTTACATACTGGAATAATTATGAGCAGGTAAAGTTGCAAACAGATACCATGAACAGAGGTACAGTTAAGAATTTTTCTTCACTATTTGGCAGCCTCAGTCGAGGTGCACATTTGCTTTTCCCTAGGGGGCTTGAGCGAAGGAGTTCATGAAAACTTACCAGAAGCAGGACTGTGACATCCATGTTCAAACTGACAGCACTCTTCCTCGCAACTATCTAACTAGAAGTGTTGAGGACCATTCCACAGCGAGTCTCCCCACCTGCCGCACTAACTTTGGCGAGGAATGAGTTAAATCCACAGGGAAATGGGGAAGCTGGCTGTAAATGGCTATTGTTTTCTGGTGGTTTCGCTGATCTCCCAGCAGAGTTTTGACGGGAGATGAGGAGAACCACCACGGAATTTCAGGATGTCTTGAATTGTAAAACTCTAAGCAGAATCAATGCCTGGTTCCCGAATGTTTTACCTCTCCTCTTCTGCCTGACAAATTACTCCCAACATTTCTCACTCTTTCGATGAAAAAGTTCTGCTTAATATCGGTTTGAAAATACTTTTCACTAATTTATGCCCTTTTGGTCCTATGGTGTTCTCCTACTTAATCTGAGTTTGCCTTATCTAAGCAGACTGCTTAATATTTCATGTAGTTTGATAAAGGTCCTATCAAGTGTCTCCGTACAGACTGTAAAACTTAATCTTCTCTAATCTATCCTTTGAGCTCATCCAACTTTCCATTTTCGGGATCATTCTTGTTTCCTTTCTGTTATAAATGTCTAATGTCTATGGCATGGTGACGAGAACTGAACACAGTATCGTGTGGTCTACCCAGTGGATTTTAATGTATTAGCATAACCTCCACAAGCTATCCTCTCCAATTCCATTCAATTAACTTTCTTAATTGCTTTGCCACTTTGTCTGCACATTGAAAGTACCGAGTCTGCTTTTACCCTCAAGTCCTTCCCACAGTCTTGCTGAGTTAATTCAAGTCCACCTATCATACGGTTTTGAATCACATTATTTTAAATTAAGTTTGAAGCTTTATATTGTCAGTTTTTCATTTCATTAACTATTTTTCTGTCCAATTGCATAATCAGAGAGAAAGACTTGGATTTATATAGCGCCTTTCTTGACCAGCGGATGTCTCAAAGCGCTTTGCAACCAATGAAGTACTTTTGGAGTGTAGTCACTGTTGTAATGTGAGAAACCACATCAGCCAATTTGCGCACAGCAAGCTCCCACAAATAGCAATGTGATAATGACCAGATAATCTGTTTTAGTGATGTTGATTGAGGGATAAATATAGGCCAGGACACTAGGGAGAACTCCCCTGCTCTTCTTCGAAATAATGCCATGTGATCTTTTACGTCCACCTGAGAGGGCAGACGGGTCCTCGGTTTAACGTCTCATCCGATTCGTTCAGATTCTTCCACCTCATCCAAAGCAGAACGTTCATGGGACACATGTCAAAAATGAACTTAGGATCTACATCAGGTGGTGGTGAAGAACCTTATAGGACACCGGGGATCAATGAAGGACCTTGCTAGATATTGGGCCTGATATCGCAGGATATTGAATCTAAGAAAAACTGAAGGAATTACATTTTTAGTCAGATTTATCGAATGACGGATATCCAAAGTGATAACAAGGCAGTAATCTCATCAAAGAGTTCAGCTGCTGCCATAATCTGGAATTCAGATCTTGAGCTGTTTCTAAACATTTAAACACAACACTGGAGTGTAGTCACTGTTGTAATGTGAGAAACACAGCAGCCATTTTGTGCACAGCCAGCTCCCACAAACAGCAATGTGATAATGACCTGATAATCTGTTTTTGTTATGTTGATTGAGGGATAAATATTGGCCCCAGGATCCCGGGGATAACTCCCCTGCTCTTCTTCAAAATAGTGACATGGGATTTTTTAAGTCAATTTGAGGACAGACAGAGCCTCGGTTTAACCTCTCATCCGAAAGACGGCACCTCCGGCAGCGCAGTGCCCCCTCAGCACTGCACTGGGGTGTAAGCTTAGATTTCTTTTGCTACAAGTTCCTGGAGTGGGGCTTGAACCCACAACTTTTTGATTCAGAGGTGAGAGCGGTGCCACTGAGCCACGGCTGACACTGTCTGAATGAGTCTGAATCATTCTGACAACCTTTCACTACATTCTCATTCCCTACTGCTACATCACAACACTGACTACATCAGGTGTAAATCCTTTCCGGACATCCTGAGGTCATGAAAGGCGCTTTATAAATGCAAGTCTTTCTTTTCCTTTCACTCTCCCTAAATTGCTGCTGTTTGACAATTTTGCGGTTGGTTTCGGTGTGTTCATCAACAATGCATGTCGGAAACAACAGAGGCCCAAGCACTCACTGCCCTCACCACCGCTTCCAATTCTGATAATAGGTGGCAGAGCCTTCTTTGTTGAGAATCGACGGTAACAATCGAACTGAGGACAATTGGCTGGGGAGGGATTGCACAGAGGGGAAGAGATGGGGAGAGGGTGGGGTAGGAAGAGATTTTCAACTTCCACACAAACCGGCAGTTCATGCCAACCACCCACGGCCACAGTCGGGAGGCCGGAACCATTTTCAGATTTTTGGGCCTCATCTGAATTCGACCGACAGATGCCAGATGGGCGCTTCACAATAGCTCCACGGTTAAAGGCAATGCCGGCTAGCGTCTGCACAGACTGGGCTGGCAATGTAGTGCCTGTGGAGGTGGTGGAGTAAAACCTGGGGACAGTGGTGGGGGTGGGAGCGGGTGGAGAACAGGCCGGCAGTGGGCCGGAGAATTTTTATGGGGTCAGGAAGGACTATAAATGCTCCTCTTGGGCCCAGGTTAATATTTAACGACAAACCCCTGACCATTCATTCCCGAGGAGGCTGCGGTGGCCCTGTTAGTGCCGTTGGTTAAGCCGCTGATCATCCGGCACAGCTGAGACTCATGCACGGCACACACTCCACTCATTTGTACATTCAAGTTTGGAATTCCCAAACCAGTGACTTCCACCAACCAGAAGGACCAGTGCACACACCACTTGGAAATATATCACCGTTCCTTCATTGTCGCTGGGTCAAAATCCTGAATTTCTGTCCCTACAGCTATGTTTAGTAAGCTTCTTATCCAGTTAGAATTATAGAATGATATAGCACAGAAGGAGACCATTCAGCCCATCGTGCCTGTGCCAGCTCTTTGAAAGATCTATCCAATTCGACCCACTCCCCCGCTCTTTCCTCATATTCCTGAGTAACACTACCAACTGAACAAAAATAAACTTAGAAGCTGTCTATAAAACCAGAGTCCAAAATAATTGTGCAGAGATTTTTATTTAAAGTGTGCAGACTACCTTTTCTGAGCGAGTGCTTCAAATAAAGAATAGTTTATAATATAAGTGAAGATTGTGCAAAGCAAAAGGGTTGATGTGCAACAGAGTTCTGCCACTAAAGTTAGTTATCATTCAACAAAATTTTAAGTTGGTGTAACTGGGATTGGAAAGTAATGCTTAATTTTTTTAAATCAATGGGTACTGAGCAAAAAGATACTTTCATGTTTAGATCCTGGATTCGCACAGTGTTTAGTTTAATTAGAAGTCTTTCATGTTGAACGTTGTCAAAAGCTCTCTGGAAGTCCCAATGAATGACAGCTCAAGGAGTCCCACAGTTGAATCTTCTGTAACATGCTCGAAAAGTCAAGGGGTTTTCGTGAGGCAGAATTTCCCCTTGTAAAGCGATGTTGGCTGGTTCTTGTTTACGCGCAGGTTCTTGTGCTCCCCACCCCTTAGATTGGCTCCCATTTCTTTTTGCTGCCAGTTATTGATTTTAAGTTCATTTTCCAGGAATTGGATCGCGCTGGGGTCCAATACGGCGGGCTGCTGTACATCCGCGCCAGAAATGTGTTGCTGCCACGTTGAATCGGGCATGCCATATTGAATAGGTGTCCAGGGCATGTGCCAGAAACATGCAACAACATCATTAACATATTTAAATGAGGGTCCTCTGCCAGTTGCGGAATCTCTTTGTGAAACCGGTCTGCCCCAGCACCTGTCTCGCCTGTGGTAAACTCGGCAAGCAAAACATGGCATTAACAACAAAAGCAACTTGTATTTATATATTACCTTTAAAATAGTGAAACATCCCAAGGCGCTTCACAGGAGTATTACGTGATAAATCAGTTTCAAACTTTAAAAAAATTCGGTGGTTGTGCTCCAGGCAGGAAGTGTGGTGCTATATCAGGTGTTCCACCTCCCTCCTGGAGCGCGATGGGCAGCGGGCGGGACGTTGAGTGAGCGGTGTTGCTCACTAGGCCGTGCAGTGCTGCCACGTAGAAAGGCTCCTTCCCTCCCTTAAAGGGACAGGTCATCACTGCAGGCTTTGTCCAGGAAAACAATTTTACCCAGACCGTGACGGCAGCCGCGATCCCGCGCAATCAGGCCGACACTCAAAAAGCGTGGGCTGATTGATCGCAGACAGGAACCCATGAAAAAAGCTGCAAGGGAGAAGGCAAGTCTGATTTTACTTACCTCGGACACCTCGCCTTCGAGCATCGCCCCCGAAGCGGCCGGCTGCCCGATGGACGTCTCCTGCACCTCTCAGTGTGTTGTCCGGCGATGCTGCATGGGGCAAAACCAAGTTTGGGTCCGGGATGATGCGCGCGGCGATGACATCACGATCTCCGGGCAAAGGAGATCGAGACGCAACACCGTATCGCCGCCGCAAAACTCATGTCGAATATGGCGGGAGTCAATGTTATCGCCGCACCTGGTCGCAACCTGGTTAGTGCACCTTTAGCGCCCCCAGCAGCGCTAACCACAGGTGCTAACAAGGCCAATTTCTAGTCCTACACAATTGAAGAATCTCGAGATAAAGTTCAACATTCTGCTAGCCTTTTGGTTGCTTTTTGTACCTATATAGGAGCTTTTACTTATTTGTATACATCTGTTTGCTCCTCCACAGTTCTAAATCTCACACCATTAAGAAAATATTCTGCCTTGTCTTCACATTTGCCCACAGTGAACTGCATTTGCCACAGTTTGTCCCACTCACTTCGTGTCGATGGGCTAGATTTGACACTTTTGTGCATATTGCCCAAAAATGGACATTATTTCCGGCGTGGACAGTAAAAATGGGTTTTCAGATCGCCGGCTAATATATTAGCATGGATAGAGGATTGGCTAACGAACAGAAAAGAGAGAGCAGGGATTCATGGGTTGGCAATCAGTAACTAGTGGGGTGCCATAGGGATCAATGCTGGAACCCAATTATTTACAATCTATATTAACAACTTGGAGGAAGGGACCGAGTGTAACGTAGCCAAGTTTGCCGACGATACAAAGATGGGAGAAAAAGCAATGTGTGAGGAGGACACAAAAAATCTGCAAAAGGACATAGACAGGCTAAATGAGTGGGCAAAAATTTGGCAGATGGAGTATATTGTCGGAAAGTGTGAGGTCATGCACTTTGGCAGCAAAAATCAAAGAGCATGTTATTATTTAAATGGAGAAAGATTGCAAAGTGCTGCAGTACAGCGGGACCTGGGGGTACTTATGCATGAAACACAAAATGTTAGTATGCAGGTACAGCAAGTGATCAGGAAGGCCAATGGAATCTTGGCCTTTATTGCAAAGGGGATGGAGTATAAAAGCAGGGAAGTCTTGCTGCAGTTATACAGCGTGCAGTTTTGGTTTCCATATTTACGAAAGGATATACTTTCTTTGGAGGCAGTTCAGAGAAGGTTCACAAAGTTGATTCCGGAGATGAGGGGGTTGATTTATGAGGAAAGGTTGAGTAGGTTGGGCCTTTACTCATTGGAATTCAGAAGAATGAGGTGTGATCTTATCAAAACGACAAGATTATGAGGGGGCATGACAGGGTGGATGCAGAGAGAATGTTTCCACTGATCGGGGAGACGAGAACGAGAGGGCATGATCTTAGAATAAGGGGCTACCCATTTAAAACTAAGATGACGAGAAATTTCTTCTCTCAGAGGGTTGTGGATCTGTGGAATTCACTGCCTCCGAGAGCTGTGGAAGCTGGGACATTGAATAAATTTAAGACAGAGATAGAGACAGTTTCTTAAAGGCTAAGGGAATACAGGGTAATAGGGAGCGGGCAGAGAAGTGGACCTGAGTCCATGATCAGATCAGCTATGATCGTATTAAATAGTGGAGCAGGCTCGAGGGACTGTGTGGCCTACTCCTGCTCCTATTTCTTATGTTCTTATGTTTTTATGTCAGCATCCACCTCCTCGTCCTCCTCTTCCTCTCTCTGGTGAGGTGGACTGTCAGACTCATCAGGCAATTCTTGTCCCCTTCTGATAGCTAAGTTGTGCAGAATGGAGCACACCACCATGAATTGAGCTACCTGCTCAGGGTGTTATTGGAGCTCGCCTCCTGAGTGGTCCAGGCATCTAATGCGCTGCTTAAGTAATCCAATGGTTTTCTCCACGATAATGCAAGTGGCTCTCTGGCTCTCATTGTATTGCCGCTCGGCCACGGTGTGGGTGTCATGCAGTGGGGTCATCAGCCAGGTGGCGAGGCCATATCCTTTGTCACAAAACATCCAGCATTGACCTTGTGGCTGATTGTTAAACAAGTCAGATACAGTGCTCTCACGCAGGATGTGAGCATCATGGATGCTGCTCGGAAATTGAGCATTCACTGCATTATAATTTGCTAGTGGTCGACAACAAGTTGGACATTCAGGGAGTGGAATCCCTTGTGGTTCCTGAAAACCTCTGCATCCTGAAAAGGTGCCCGCATCGCGATGTGCATACAGACTATTGCTCCCTGCACCTTGGGGAAGTTTGCAATTCTGGAGAATCCTAGAGCCTTCTCACTGTGTGCCTCCCAGGTCATAGAAATGCTGATCAAGTCCCTCCAGCATGCATACAGGGCTTCAGTGACCTGTTTAATGCAACAATGTGTGGCATGCTGAGACCGACCGCAAATCTAGTGAGCTGAGGCCTGAAAAGAACCCGACGCATAGAACGACAGTGCCGCGGTGACTTTGACCTCAACAGACAGTGCAGTACTAATAGTACTGCAGATCTCCCCTCATGAGCTGGCATACCTCAGTGATAACCTCTTTGTGGAAGCGTAGTCTCCGAAGGCAGGTGGTGTCGGGCAAGTCGAGGTAAGAATGCTTCTCCCTGTACTTGCGGGGGGTGTAACGTCTGGTCCTCCTCATCTGTCTGTCATGTCTTACATTGGCCACATAATGCTGTGGAGAGTACCTTCTGCCATCTCGAGTCTGCAGCATGTTATTGGTCATCAAGGGAGGGTGAGAAAGGACAGGCCTCATTGCAATAGCTCTCTGTTTTCCACCAATTGTCACAAACAATGAATGTCCCGACGAAGACACCTATTAAATTCCAAAGGTCCCAGTATGGCCAAGATGTTTGTACAGATGTTCACATCAACTCCAACAACCACCAGATACATCCAAACTCCTCTGAGGTTGAAGCACAGCAGCCTTTTAAAGGATGCTACATGTGATGTAGAACATGGCGTCCATAACACTGTGATTAGTTCCGGATCGTTCCACTTTTTCTGGGCAGTTTTTTGGGCGAGCGATATTGTGGGCGATATGTGCGCAAGGTGGTGAAAGTGACACTGGCCGATCTAATGGCGAGTAGTTTCGGCAAATATGATCTTTACGACAAAAAAAAGTGGGCGGGCGGGATTATTTAATCTCGGTGTTAATTACGTTCGGAAAGTAACGCTGGGCTATAGTATGGCCGTTGATTTCGCCCATTCTGATGATTCCGCCGCTAAAAAGTAGGCGGGCGGTATTATTTTTTCCCACCATTACACACATGGGGAAAGTAACGCTCGGTGATAAGTTTCCGAAAAATGGGCATCAGTTTCCATTTTGTGGCTAAATGGGCGATATATGGGCGTTATACGTCATTTCAGCGATAAAATGAACGTTAAGTGGGCGTTAAGCAGGCAAAAAATGAGGAAACTCTAGCCCTATATCTCTTCGAAACATTTTGCTTCAAACTACACAACTTAATGTGCCTCATAACTTAGTATCATCTGCAAATCTGAGATATACAACTCTCGATTGTTTCACGCAAGTTATTGATAAATAGGGTGAGAAGCTGAGGCCTCAGAATAGGTCTCCGGGGAATATGACCTATGATATTATGCCAGGCAGGAACTACAAAGTCACTTGATACAGAAAAGTCAGAGATGAATTTTCACTGAAAGCATGGGTGGCAAGTACAATTCTATCCCATTAGGCCGAAATAATTGAGAAGGTTTACAACATGGGAAGAAAATCCTTTGAATGCTAATTTAAAATGTCCAGTCAAAATCTGAAAATGGGGAAATGAATGATAAGTCGCTTATCAGTCAGTTCCCATAAACATTCAGGTCCCATCGATAGCCAGTCCCCATCAATAGTTTGTCCCCATCAATAGTCAGTCGACATGAATAGTCATCAATAGTCGGTCCCCATCAATAGTCGGTCCCCATCAACAGTCATCAACAGAAGTCCCGATCAATAGTCAGTCCCAATCAATAGTCAGTGTACGTCAATAATCATCAATAGTCAGTCCCCATCAATATTCAGCTTCCATCAATAGTCAGTCTCCATCAATAATCAATCCTTTTCAATAGTTGGTCTCCATCAATAGTCATCAATAGTAAGTCCCCATAAATAGTTGGTCTCCATCAATAGTCAGTCCCCAACAATAGTCATCCCCCATCAGAAGGCGGTTTCCATCAATAGTCATCAATAGTCAGTTCCCATCATTAGTCAGTCCCCATCAATAGTCATCAATAGTCAGTTCCCATCAAAAGCCATCAATAGTCAGTCCCCATCAATAGTCAGTCCCCATCAATAGTCATCAATAGTCAGTCCCCATCAATAGTCTGTTTCCATCAATAGTCATTAAGACTCAGTCCCCATTAATAGTTAGTCAACATCAATAGTCAGACCCTATCAACAGTCATGAATAGTCAGTCCCTATCAATAGTCAGTCCCCATCAACAGTCATCAATAGTCACCTCTCCATCAACAGTCAGTCCCGATCAATAGTCAGTCCCCATCAATAGTCATCAATAGTCAGTCTCGATCAACAGTCAGTTCCCATCAAGAGTCAGTCCCACCAATAGTCATCAATAGCCAGTCTCCATCAATAGTCAGTCCCCAACAATAATCAGTCCCCATCAATAGCCATTCCCATCAATAGTCATCAATAGTCAGTCCCCATCAATAGTCAGTGCCCATCAATAGTTAGTCCCCAACAATAGTCAGTCTCCATCAATAGTCAGTCCCTAGCAATAGTCATGAATAGTCAATCTCCATCAATAGTCAGTCCCCATCAATAGTCATCAATAGTCAGATCCATCGATAGTCATCAATAGTCAGTCTCCATGAATAGTCAGTCCCCATCAACAGTCAGTCTCCATCAATAGTCAGTCCCATCAATAGTCATCAATCGTCAGTCCCCATAAATAGTCATCAATAGTCAGTCCCCATCAATAGTCAGTCTCCAACAATAATCAGCCGACATCAATAGTTCTTCTCCATCAATAGTCATCAATAATCAGTCCCCATCAAAAGTCGGTCTCCATCAATAGTCATCAATATTCAGTTACCATCATTAGTCAGTCCCCATCAATAGTCAACAATAGTCAGTTCCCATCAATAGTCATCAATAGTCATTCCCCATCAATAGTCAGTCCCCATCAATCGTCATCAATAGTCAGTCCCCATCAATAGTCTGTCTTCATCAATAGTCATCAAACTCAGTCCTCATCAATAGTCATCAACAGTCAAACCCCATCAATAGTCAGTCTCTATCACAAGTCATCAATAGTCAGTCACCATCAATAGTCAGTCCCCATCAATAGTCGGTCTCCATCAATAGTCATCAAGACTCCGTCCCCATTAATAGTCAGTCCTCATCAATAGTCATCAAGAATCAGTCCCCATCAACAGTCGGTCTCCATCAATAGTCATGAAGAATCAGTCAACGTCAATAATCAGTCCCCATCAATAGTCTGTCCCCATCAATAGTCAGTCCCCATCAACAGTTATCAATAGTCAGTCTCCATCAATAGTCAGTCCCCATCAATAGTCATCAAGAGTCCGTCTCCATCAAGCGTCGGTCCCCATCAATAGTCTGTCCCCATCAAAAGTCATCAATAGTCAATCCCCATTCATAATCAGTCTCCATCAATAGTCAGTCCCCATCAACAGACATGAATAGTCAGTCCCCATCAATAGTCAGTCCCCATCAACAGTCACTTCTCCATCAAAGGTCAGTCCCGATCAATAATCAGACCCCGTCAATAGTCATCAATAGTCAGTCTACATCAATAGTCAGTTCCCATCAATAGTCAGTCCCCATCAATAGTCAGTCGACATGAATAGTCATCAATAGTCGGTCCCCATCAATAGTCTGTCCCCATCAACAGTCATCAACAGAAGTCCCGATCAATAGTTGGTCCCAATCAATAGTCAGTGTACATCAATAATCATCAATAGTCAGTCCCCATCAATATTCAGCTTCCATCAATAGTCGGACTCAATCAATAGTCAGTCCCCATCAATAGGCAGTCCCCATCAATAGTCATCAATAGTCAGTCCCCATCAATAGTCAGTCCCCATCAATAGTCAGTCTCCATCAATAATCAGTCCCTATCAATAGTTGGTCTCCATCAATAGTCATCAATAGTCAGTTCCCATAAATAGTTGGTCTCCATCAATAGTCATCAATAGTCAGTTCCCATCAATAGCCATCAATAGTCAGTCCCCATCAATAGTCAGTCCCCATCAATAGTCATCAATAGTCAGTCCCCATCAATAGTCTGTTTCCATCAATAGTCATCAAGACTCAGTCCCCATTAATAGTTAGTCTCCATCAATAGTCAGACCCTATCAACAGTCATGAATAGTCAGTCCCCATCAATAGTCAGTCCCCATCAACAGTCATCAATAGTCACCTCTCCATCAATAGTCAGTCCCGATCAATAGTCAGTCCCCATCAATAGTAATCAATAGTCAGTCTCGATCAACAGTCAGTCCCCATCAAGAGTCAGTCCCACCAATAGTCATCAATAGCCAGTCTTCATCAATAGTCAGTCCCCAACAATAATCAGTCCCCATCAATAGCCATTCCCATCAATAGTCATCAATAGTCAGTCCCCATCAATAGTCAGTGCCCATCAATAGTTAGTCCCCAACAATAGTCAGTCTCCATCAATAGTCAGTCCCGAGCAATAGTCATGAATATTCAATCTCCATCAATAGTCAGTCCCCATCAATAGTCATTAATAGTCAGATCCATCAATAGTCATCAATAGTCAGTCTCCATGAATAGTCAGTCCCCATCAATAGTCAGTCTCCATCAATAGTCAGTCCCCATCAATAGTCATCAATAGTCAGTCCCCATAAATAGTCATCAATAGTCAGTCCCCATCAATAGTCAGTCTCCATCAATAATCAGCCCACATCAATAGTTGGTCTCCATCAATAGTCATCAATAGTCAGTCCCCATCAATAGTCAGTCCCCATCAAAAGTCGGTCTCCATCAATAGTCATCAATAGTCAGTTACCATCATTAGTCAGTCCCCATCAATAGTCATCAATAGTCAGTTCCCATCAATAGTCATCAACAGTCAGTCCCCATCAATAGTCTGTCTCCATCAATAGTCATCAAGACTCAGTCCCCATCAATAGTCATCAACAGTCAGACCCCATCAATTGTCGGTCTCTATCACTAGTCATTAATAGTCAGTCCCCATCAATAGTCCGTCCCCATCAATAGTCAGTCCCCATCAAAAGAAATGAATAGTCAGTCCCCATCAATAGTCAGTCCCCATCAACGTCACTTCTCCATCAATAGTCAGTCCCGAACAATAATCAGACCCCGTCAATAGTCATCAATAGTCAGTCTCCATCAATAGTCAGTTCCCATCAATAGTCAGTCCCCATCAATAGTCATTCCCATCAACAGTCATCAATAGTCAGTCCCCATCAATAGTCTGTCCACATCAATAGTCATTCCCATCAATAGGCATCAATAGTTAGTCCCATCAATAGTCAGTCCCCATCTATAGTCATCAATAAAGTCCCCATCAATAGTCAGTCCCCATCAATAGTCATCAACAGTCAGTCCCCATCAATCGACAGTCCCCATCAATAGTCATCAAGAGTCAGTGTCCATCAAAAGTCAGTTCCCATCAATAGTCAGTCCCCATCAATAGTCATCAACAGAAAGTCCCCATCAATAGTCAGTCCCCATCAATAGTCAGTTCCCAACAATAGTCATCAATAGTCAGTCTCCATCAATAGTCAATCCCCATCAATAGTCCATCCCCATCAATAGTAATCAATAGTCAGTCCCCATTAATTGTCAGTCCCCATTAATTGTCAGTCCCCATCAATAGACTTCAATCGTCAGTCCCCATCAATAGTCAGTCCCCATCAATATTCATCAATAGTCAGCCCCCATCACTAGTCAGTCTCCATCAATAATCAGTCCCTATCAATAGTTGGTCTCTATCAATAGTCATCAATAGTAATTCCCCATAAATAGTTGGTCTCCATCAATAGTCACTCCCCAACAATAGTCAGCCCCCATCAGAAGTCAGTCTCCATCAATCGTCATCAATAGTCAGTTCCCATCATTAGTCAGTCCCCATCAATAGTCATCAATAGTCAGTTCCCATCAAAAGTCATCAATAGTCAGTCCACATCAATAGTCAGTCCCCATCAATAGTCATCAATAGTCAGTCCCCATCAATAGTCTGTTTCCATCAATAGTCATCAAGACTCAGTCCCCATTAATAGTTAGTCAACATCAATAGTCAGACCCTATCAACAGTCATGAATAGTCAGTCCCTATCAATAGTCAGTCCCCATCAACAGTCATCAATAGTCACCTCTCCATCAACAGTCAGTCCCGATCAATAGTCAGTCCCCATCAATAGTCATCAATAGTCAGTCTCGATCAACAGTCAGTCCCCATCAAGAGTCAGTCCCACCAATAGTCATCAATAGCCAGTCTCCATCAATAGTCAGTCCCCAACAATAATCAGTCCCCATCAATAGCCATTCCCATCAATAGTCATGAATAGTCAGTCCCCATCAATAGTCAGTGCCCATCAATAGTTAGTCCCCAACAATAGTCAGTCTCCATCAATAGTCAGTCCCTAGCAATGGTCATGAATAGTCAATCTCCATCAATAGTCAGTCCCCATCAATAGTCATCAATAGTCAGATCCATTGGTAGTCATCAATAGTCAGTCTCCATGAATAGTCAGTCCCCATCAACAGTCAGTCTCCATCAATAGTCAGTCCCCATCAATAGTCATCAATCGTCAGTCCCCATAAATAGTCATCAATCGTCAGTCCCCATAAATAGTCATCAATAGTCAGTCCCCATCAATAGTCAGTCTCCATCAATAATCAGCCCACATCAATAGATCTTCTCCATCAATAGTCATCAATAGTCAGTCCCCATCAATAGTCAGTCCCCATCAATAATCAGTCCCCATCAAAAAGTCGGTCTCCATCAATAATCATCAATAGTCAGTTACCATCATTAGTCAGTCCCCATCAATAGTCATCAATAGTCAGTTCCCATCAATAGTCCTCAATAGTCATTCCCCATCAATAGTCAGTACCATCAATCGTCATCAATAGTCAGTCCCCATCAATAGTCTGTCTTCATCAATAGTCATCAAACTCAGTCCCCATCAATAGTCATCGACAGTCAAACCCCATCAATAGTCAGTCTCTATCACTAGTCCTCAATAGTCAGTCCCCATCAATAGTCAGTCCCCATCAATAGTCGGTCTCCATCAATAGTCATCAAGACTCCGTCCCCATTAATAGTCAGTCCTCATCAATAGTCATCAACAGTCAGTCCCCATCAAAAGTCGGTCTCCATTAATAGTCATGAAGAATCAGTCAACATCGATAATCAGTCCCCATCAATAGTCTGTCCCCATCAATAGTCAGTCCCCATCAACAGTTATCAATAGTCAGTCCCCATTAATAGTTGGTCTCCATCAATAGTCATCAATAGTCAGTCCCCATCAATAGTCAGTCCCCATCAAAAGTCGGTCTCTATCAATAGTCATCAATAGTCAGTTATCATTATTAGTCAGTCCCCATCAATAGTCATCAATATTCAGTTCCCATCAATAGTCATCAATAGTCAGTCCCCATCAATAGTCAGTCCCCATCAATCATCATCAATAGTCAGTCCCCATCAATAGTCTGTCTCCATCAATAGTCATCAAGACTCAGTCCCCATCAATAGTCATCAACAGTCAGACCCCATCAATAGTCTGTCTCCATCAATAGTCATCAAGACTCAGTCCCCATCAATAGTCATCAACAGTCAGACCCCATCAATAGTCGGTCTCTATCACTAGTCATCAATAGTCAGTCCCCATCAATAGTCAGTCCCCATCAATAATCAGTCCCCATCAATATTCTGTCCCCATCAATAGTCAGTCCCCATCAAAAGACATGAATAGTCAGTCCCCATCAATAGTCAGTCCCCATCAACGTCACTTCTCCATCAAGAGTCAGTCCCGATCAATAATCAGACCCCATCAATAGGCATCAATAGTCAGTCTCCATCAATAGTCAGTTCCCATCAATAGTCAGTCCCCATCAATAGTCATTCCCATCAACAGTCATCAATAGTCAGTCCCCATCAATAGTCTGTCCCCATCCATAGTCATTCCCATCAATAGGCATCAATAGTTAGTCCCCATCAATAGTCAGTCCCCATCCATAGTCATCAATAGTCAGTCCCCATCAATAGTTAGTCCCCATCAATAGTCATCAACAGTCAGTCCCCATCAATAGACAGTCACCATCAATAGTCAGCAATAGTCAGTCCCCATCAAAAATCATCAGTTGTCTGTCCCCATCAATAGTCATAAATTGTCAGTTCCCATCAATAGTCAGTGCCCAGCAATAGTCAGTTCGCATCAATAGTCAGTCTCCATCAACAGTTTTCAATAGTCAGTTCCCATCATTAGTCAGTTCCCAGCAATAGTCATTCTCCATCAATAGTCATCAATAGTCAGTGCCCATCAATAGGCAGTCCGCATCAATAGTCATCAACAGTCAGTCCCGATCAATAGTCAGTCTCCATCAATAATCAACAATAGTCAGTCTCCATCAATAGTCAGTCTCCAGCAAAAGTCATCAACAGTCAGTACACATCAATCGTCATCAATATTCAGTCCACATCAACATTCATCAATAGTCAGTCCGCATCCATTGTGATCAATAGTCACTGCCTAACAATAGTCAGTCCCCATCAATCGTCATGAATAGCAGTCACGATCAATAGTCAGTCCCCATCAATAGTCATCAATAGTCAGTCCCGATCAATAGTCAGTCCCCATCGATAGTCATCAATTGTCACTCCCTATCATTAGTTACTCCTCAGCAATAGTCATCAATAGTCAGTCCCCATCAATAGTCATCAATAATCAGTCCCCATAAAAACTCAGTCTCCGTCAATAGTCATCAATAGTCAGTCCCCATCAATTGTCCATCTCCATCAATAGTCATCAATAGTCATTTCATATCATTAGTCACTCCTCATCAATAGTCATCAATAGTCAGTCCCTATCAATAGACAGTCCCCATCAATAGTCATCAATAGTCAGTCCCATATAGAGTCGGTCTCCATCAATAGTCATCAATAGTCAGTCCCCATATAGAGTCGGTCTCCATCAATAGTCATCAATAGTCAGTCCCCATCGATAGTCATCAATAGTCAGTCCCTATCATTAGTCAGTCCTCATCAATAGTCATCAACAGTCAGTCCCCACCAATAGTCATCAATAGTCAGTACCCATCAATAGTCATCAATAATCAGTCACCATCAATAGTCAGTCTCCATCAATAGTCATCAATAGTCAGTCTCCATCAATAGTCAGTCCCCATCAATAGTCATCAATAGTCAGATCCCATCAATAGTCCATCTCCATCAATAGTCATCAATCGTCACTCCCCATCAAATGTGAGTACCCATCAATAGCCAGTCCCCATCAATAGTCAATCCCCATCAATAGTCAGTCCCCATCAATAGTCAGTCCCCATCAATCGTCATCAATCGTTAGTTCCCATCAATATACAGTCCCCATCAAAAATCATCAATAGTCAGATCACATCAATAGTCAGTTCCCATCAATAGTCAGTCCCCATTAATAGTCATCAATAGTCAGACCCCATCAATAGTCGGTCTCCATCAATGGTCATCAATTGTCAGTCCCCATCAAAAGGCAGTCCCCATGAATAATCAGTCCCCATCAATAGTCATCAATAGTCAGTTCCCATCAAAATTCAGGCCCCATCAACAGCCAGTCCCCATCAATAGTCAGTCGCCATCAAAAGTCTGTTCTCATCAATATTCTGTCCCCATCAATAGTCATCAGTAGTCAGTCCCCATGAATATTCAGACCACATCAATAGTCATCAATAGTCAGTACACATCAATAGTCGTCAATAGTTAGTCACCATCAATAGTCGTTCTCCATCAATAGTTATCAATATTCAGTCTCCAATAATAGTCAGTAACCATCAATAGTCAGTCTCCATCAAGAGTCTGTCTCCAACAATAGTCAGTCCCCATCAATAGTCAATCCCCATCAATAGTCAGTCCCCATCAATAGTCAGTCCCCATCAATAGCCATCAATCGTTAGTTCCCATCAATATACAGTCCCCATCAAAATTCATCAATAGTCAGATCACATCAATAGTCGGTCTCCATCAATAGTCATCAATAGTCAGTCCCCATCAATAGTCGTCCATAGTCAGTCCCCATCAATAGTCAATCCCCATCAATAGTCAGTCCCCATCAATAGTCAGTCCCCATCAATAGCCATCAATCGTTAGTTCCCATCAATATACAGTCCCCATCAAAATTCATCAATAGTCAGTTCCCATCAATAGTCGGTCTCCATCAATAGTCATCAATAGTCAGTCCCCATCAATAGTCGTCAATAGTCAGTCCCCATCAATAGTCGTTCTCCATCAATAGTTATCAATATTCAGTCTCCAACAATAGTCAGCCCCCATCAATAGTCAGTCCCCATCAATAATCAGCCTCCATCAATAGTCAGTCCCCATCAATATTCATCAATAGTCAGTCCCCATCAATAGTCTGTTTCCATCAATAGTCATCAAGACTCAGTCCCCATTAATAGTTAGTCAACATCAATAGTCAGACCCTATCAACAGTCATGAATAGTCAGTCCCTATCAATAGTCAGTCCCCATCAACAGTCATCAATAGTCACCTCTCCATCAACAGTCAGTCCCGATCAATAGTCAGTCCCCATCAATAGTCATCAATAGTCAGTCTCGATCAACAGTCAGTCCCCATCAAGAGTCAGTCCCACCAATAGTCATCAATAGCCAGTCTCCATCAATAGTCAGTCCCCAACAATAATCAGTCCCCATCAATAGCCATTCCCATCAATAGTCATGAATAGTCAGTCCCCATCAATAGTCAGTGCCCATCAATAGTTAGTCCCCAACAATAGTCAGTCTCCATCAATAGTCAGTCCCTAGCAATGGTCATGAATAGTCAATCTCCATCAATAGTCAGTCCCCATCAATAGTCATCAATAGTCAGATCCATTGGTAGTCATCAATAGTCAGTCTCCATGAATAGTCAGTCCCCATCAACAGTCAGTCTCCATCAATAGTCAGTCCCCATCAATAGTCATCAATCGTCAGTCCCCATAAATAGTCATCAATCGTCAGTCCCCATAAATAGTCATCAATAGTCAGTCCCCATCAATAGTCAGTCTCCATCAATAATCAGCCCACATCAATAGATCTTCTCCATCAATAGTCATCAATAGTCAGTCCCCATCAATAGTCAGTCCCCATCAATAATCAGTCCCCATCAAAAAGTCGGTCTCCATCAATAATCATCAATAGTCAGTTACCATCATTAGTCAGTCCCCATCAATAGTCATCAATAGTCAGTTCCCATCAATAGTCCTCAATAGTCATTCCCCATCAATAGTCAGTACCATCAATCGTCATCAATAGTCAGTCCCCATCAATAGTCTGTCTTCATCAATAGTCATCAAACTCAGTCCCCATCAATAGTCATCGACAGTCAAACCCCATCAATAGTCAGTCTCTATCACTAGTCCTCAATAGTCAGTCCCCATCAATAGTCAGTCCCCATCAATAGTCGGTCTCCATCAATAGTCATCAAGACTCCGTCCCCATTAATAGTCAGTCCTCATCAATAGTCATCAACAGTCAGTCCCCATCAAAAGTCGGTCTCCATTAATAGTCATGAAGAATCAGTCAACATCGATAATCAGTCCCCATCAATAGTCTGTCCCCATCAATAGTCAGTCCCCATCAACAGTTATCAATAGTCAGTCCCCATTAATAGTTGGTCTCCATCAATAGTCATCAATAGTCAGTCCCCATCAATAGTCAGTCCCCATCAAAAGTCGGTCTCTATCAATAGTCATCAATAGTCAGTTATCATTATTAGTCAGTCCCCATCAATAGTCATCAATATTCAGTTCCCATCAATAGTCATCAATAGTCAGTCCCCATCAATAGTCAGTCCCCATCAATCATCATCAATAGTCAGTCCCCATCAATAGTCTGTCTCCATCAATAGTCATCAAGACTCAGTCCCCATCAATAGTCATCAACAGTCAGACCCCATCAATAGTCTGTCTCCATCAATAGTCATCAAGACTCAGTCCCCATCAATAGTCATCAACAGTCAGACCCCATCAATAGTCGGTCTCTATCACTAGTCATCAATAGTCAGTCCCCATCAATAGTCAGTCCCCATCAATAATCAGTCCCCATCAATATTCTGTCCCCATCAATAGTCAGTCCCCATCAAAAGACATGAATAGTCAGTCCCCATCAATAGTCAGTCCCCATCAACGTCACTTCTCCATCAAGAGTCAGTCCCGATCAATAATCAGACCCCATCAATAGGCATCAATAGTCAGTCTCCATCAATAGTCAGTTCCCATCAATAGTCAGTCCCCATCAATAGTCATTCCCATCAACAGTCATCAATAGTCAGTCCCCATCAATAGTCTGTCCCCATCCATAGTCATTCCCATCAATAGGCATCAATAGTTAGTCCCCATCAATAGTCAGTCCCCATCCATAGTCATCAATAGTCAGTCCCCATCAATAGTTAGTCCCCATCAATAGTCATCAACAGTCAGTCCCCATCAATAGACAGTCACCATCAATAGTCAGCAATAGTCAGTCCCCATCAAAAATCATCAGTTGTCTGTCCCCATCAATAGTCATAAATTGTCAGTTCCCATCAATAGTCAGTGCCCAGCAATAGTCAGTTCGCATCAATAGTCAGTCTCCATCAACAGTTTTCAATAGTCAGTTCCCATCATTAGTCAGTTCCCAGCAATAGTCATTCTCCATCAATAGTCATCAATAGTCAGTGCCCATCAATAGGCAGTCCGCATCAATAGTCATCAACAGTCAGTCCCGATCAATAGTCAGTCTCCATCAATAATCAACAATAGTCAGTCTCCATCAATAGTCAGTCTCCAGCAAAAGTCATCAACAGTCAGTACACATCAATCGTCATCAATATTCAGTCCACATCAACATTCATCAATAGTCAGTCCGCATCCATTGTGATCAATAGTCACTGCCTAACAATAGTCAGTCCCCATCAATCGTCATGAATAGCAGTCACGATCAATAGTCAGTCCCCATCAATAGTCATCAATAGTCAGTCCCGATCAATAGTCAGTCCCCATCGATAGTCATCAATTGTCACTCCCTATCATTAGTTACTCCTCAGCAATAGTCATCAATAGTCAGTCCCCATCAATAGTCATCAATAATCAGTCCCCATAAAAACTCAGTCTCCGTCAATAGTCATCAATAGTCAGTCCCCATCAATTGTCCATCTCCATCAATAGTCATCAATAGTCATTTCATATCATTAGTCACTCCTCATCAATAGTCATCAATAGTCAGTCCCTATCAATAGACAGTCCCCATCAATAGTCATCAATAGTCAGTCCCATATAGAGTCGGTCTCCATCAATAGTCATCAATAGTCAGTCCCCATATAGAGTCGGTCTCCATCAATAGTCATCAATAGTCAGTCCCCATCGATAGTCATCAATAGTCAGTCCCTATCATTAGTCAGTCCTCATCAATAGTCATCAACAGTCAGTCCCCACCAATAGTCATCAATAGTCAGTACCCATCAATAGTCATCAATAATCAGTCACCATCAATAGTCAGTCTCCATCAATAGTCATCAATAGTCAGTCTCCATCAATAGTCAGTCCCCATCAATAGTCATCAATAGTCAGATCCCATCAATAGTCCATCTCCATCAATAGTCATCAATCGTCACTCCCCATCAAATGTGAGTACCCATCAATAGCCAGTCCCCATCAATAGTCAATCCCCATCAATAGTCAGTCCCCATCAATAGTCAGTCCCCATCAATCGTCATCAATCGTTAGTTCCCATCAATATACAGTCCCCATCAAAAATCATCAATAGTCAGATCACATCAATAGTCAGTTCCCATCAATAGTCAGTCCCCATTAATAGTCATCAATAGTCAGACCCCATCAATAGTCGGTCTCCATCAATGGTCATCAATTGTCAGTCCCCATCAAAAGGCAGTCCCCATGAATAATCAGTCCCCATCAATAGTCATCAATAGTCAGTTCCCATCAAAATTCAGGCCCCATCAACAGCCAGTCCCCATCAATAGTCAGTCGCCATCAAAAGTCTGTTCTCATCAATATTCTGTCCCCATCAATAGTCATCAGTAGTCAGTCCCCATGAATATTCAGACCACATCAATAGTCATCAATAGTCAGTACACATCAATAGTCGTCAATAGTTAGTCACCATCAATAGTCGTTCTCCATCAATAGTTATCAATATTCAGTCTCCAATAATAGTCAGTAACCATCAATAGTCAGTCTCCATCAAGAGTCTGTCTCCAACAATAGTCAGTCCCCATCAATAGTCAATCCCCATCAATAGTCAGTCCCCATCAATAGTCAGTCCCCATCAATAGCCATCAATCGTTAGTTCCCATCAATATACAGTCCCCATCAAAATTCATCAATAGTCAGATCACATCAATAGTCGGTCTCCATCAATAGTCATCAATAGTCAGTCCCCATCAATAGTCGTCCATAGTCAGTCCCCATCAATAGTCAATCCCCATCAATAGTCAGTCCCCATCAATAGTCAGTCCCCATCAATAGCCATCAATCGTTAGTTCCCATCAATATACAGTCCCCATCAAAATTCATCAATAGTCAGTTCCCATCAATAGTCGGTCTCCATCAATAGTCATCAATAGTCAGTCCCCATCAATAGTCGTCAATAGTCAGTCCCCATCAATAGTCGTTCTCCATCAATAGTTATCAATATTCAGTCTCCAACAATAGTCAGCCCCCATCAATAGTCAGTCCCCATCAATAATCAGCCTCCATCAATAGTCAGTCCCCATCAATATTCATCAATAGTCAGTCCCCATCAATAGTCATCAATATTCAGTCACCATCAATGGACAACAATAGACAGTCTCCATCAATTGTCATCAATAGTCAGTCCCCATCAATAGTCATCAATAGTCAGTCCCAATCAATAGTCGGTCTCCATCAATAGTCAACAATAGTCAGTCTCCATCAATAGTCAGTCCCCAGCAAAAGTCATCAATAGTCAGTCCACATCAATCGTCATCAATATTCAGTCCACATCAACATTCATCAATAGTCAGTCCCCATCCATTGTGATCAATAGTCAGAGCATTTCAATAGTCAGTCCCCATCAATAGTCATCAATATTCAGTCCCGAACAATAGTCAGTCCCCATCGATAGTCATCAATTGTCACTCTCTATCATTAGTTACTCCTCATCAATAATCAGTCCCCATCAATAGTCAGTCTCCATCAATAGTCATCAATAGTCAGTCCCCATCAATTGTCCATCCCCATCAATAGTCATCAATAGTCATTCCATATCATTAGTCACTCCTCATCAATAGTCATCAATAGTCAGTTCCTATCAATAGACAGTCCCCATCAATAGTCATCAATAGTCAGTCCCAATATAGAGTCGGGCTCCATCAATAGTCATCAATAGTCAGTGCCCATCGATAGTCATCAATAGTCAGTCCCTATCATTAGTCAATCCTCATCAATAATCATCAATAGTCAGTCCCCATCAATAGTCCGTCCCCATCAATAGTCAGTCCCCATCAATAGTCAGTCTCCATCAATAGTCAACAATAGTCAGTCTCCATCAATAGTCAGTCCCCATCAATAGTCATCAATAGTCAGTCCCGAACAATAGTCAGTCCCCATCGATAGTCATCAATTGTCACACTCTATCATTAGTTACTCCTCATCAATAGTCAGTCCCCATCAATAGTCATCAATAATCAGTCCCCATCAATAGTCAGTCTCCATCAATAGTCATCAATAGTCAGTCCCCATCAATTGTCCGTCCCCATCAATAGTCATCAATAGTCATTCCATATCATTAGTCACTCCTCATCAATAGTCATCAATAGTCAGTTCCTATCAATAGACAGTCCCCATCAATAGTCATCAATAGTCAGTCCCAATATAGAGTCGGGCTCCATCAGTAGTCATCAATAGTCAGTGCCCATCGATAGTCATCAATAGACAGTCCCTATCATTAGTCAGTCCTCATCAATAGTCATCAATAGTCAGTCCCCATCAATAGTTATCAATAGTCAGTCCCCATCAATAGTCAGTCCCCGTCAATCCCATCAATAGTCTGTCCTCATCAATAATCATCAATAGTCAGTCCCCATCAATAGTCCGTCCCCATCAATAGTCAGTCCCCATCAATAGTCAGTCCCCATAAATAGTTATCAATAGTCCGTCCCCATCAATAGTCAGTCTCCATCAATAGTCATCAATAGTCAGTCCCCATCAATAGTCAGTCTCCATCAATAGCCATCAATAGTCCGTCCCCATCAATAGTAAGTCCCCATCAATAGTCTGTCCCCATCAATAGTCATCAATAGTCAGTCCCCATCAATAGCCCGCCCTCATCAATCGTCAGTCCCCATCAATAGTCAATCCCCATCAATAGTTATCAATAGTCAGTCCCCATCAATAGTCAGTCCCCATCAATAGTCATCAATAGTCAGTCTCCATCAATAGTCAGTCCCCATCAATAATCATCAATCGTCAGATCCCATCAATAGTCCATCTCCATCAATAGTCATCAATCGTCAGTCCCCATCAAATGTGAGCACTCATCAATAGCCAGTCCCCATCAATAGTCAATCCCCATCAATAGTCAGTCCCCATCAATAGTCAGTCCCCATCAATCGTCATCAATAGTTAGTTCCCATCAATATACAGTCCCCATCAAAAATCATCAATAGTCAGATCACATCAATAGTCAGTTCCCATCAATAGTCAGTCCCCATTAATAGTCATCAATAGTCAGACCCCATCAATAGTCGGTCTCCATCAATGGTCATCAATTGTCAGTCCCCATCAAAAGGCAGTCCCCATGAATAATCAGTCCCCATCAATAGTCATCAATAGTCAGTTCCCATCAAAATTCAGGCCCCATCAACAGCCAGTCCCCACAATAGTCAGTCGCCATCAAAAGTCTGTTCTCATCAATATTCTGTCCCCATCAATAGTCATCAGTAGTCAGTCCCCATGAATATTCAGACCACATCAATAGTCATCAATAGTCAGTACACATCAATAGTCGTCAATAGTCAGTCACCATCAATAGTCGTTCTCCATCAATAGTTATCAATATTCAGTCTCCAATAATAGTCAGTAACCATCAATAGTCAGTCTCCATCAAGAGTCTGTCTCCAACAATAGTCAGTCCCCATCAATAGTCAATCCCCATCAATAGTCAGTCCCCATCAATAGTCAGTCCCCATCAATAGCCATCAATCGTTAGTTCCCATCAATATACAGTCCCCATCAAAATTCATCAATAGTCAGATCACATCAATAGTCGGTCTCCATCAATAGTCATCAATAGTCAGTCCCCATCAATAGTCGTCAATCGTCAGTCCCCATCAATAGTCAATCCCCATCAATAGTCAGTCCCCATCAATAGTCAGTCCCCATCAATAGCCATCAATCGTTAGTTCCCATCAATATACAGTCCCCATCAAAATTCATCAATCGTCAGTTCCCATCAATAGTCAGTCTCCATCAATAGTCATCAATAGTCAGTCCCCATCAATAGTCGTCAATAGTCAGTCCCCATCAATAGTCGTTCTCCATCAATAGTTATCAATATTCAGTCTCCAACAATAGTCAGCCCCCATCAATAGTCAGTCCCCATCAATAATCAGCCTCCATCAATAGTCAGTCCCCATCAATATTCATCAATAGTCAGTCCCCATCAATAGTCATCAATATTCAGTCACCATCAATGGACAACAATAGACAGTCTCCATCAATTGTCATCAATAGTCAGTCCCCATCAATAGTCATCAATAGTCAGTCCCAATCAATAGTCGGTCTCCATCAATAGTCAACAATAGTCAGTCACCATCAATAGTCAGTCCCCAGCAAAAGTCATCAATAGTCAGTCCACATCAATCGTCATCAATATTCAGTCCACATCAACATTCATCAATAGTCAGTCCCCATCTATTGTGATCATCAATAGTCAGAGCATTTCAATAGTCAGTCCCCATCAATAGTCATCAATAGTCAGTCCCGAACAATAGTCAGTCCCCATCGATAGTCATCAATTGTCACACTCTATCATTAGTTACTCCTCATCAATAGTCAGTCCCCATCAATAGTCATCAATAATCAGTCCCCATCAATAGTCAGTCTCCATCAATAGTCATCAATAGTCAGTCCCCATCAATTGTCCGTCCCCATCAATAGTCATCAATAGTCATTCCATATCATTAGTCACTCCTCATCAATAGTCATCAATAGTCAGTTCCTATCAATAGACAGTCCCCATCAATAGTCATCAATAGTCAGTCCCAATATAGAGTCGGGCTCCATCAATAGTCATCAATAGTCAGTGCCCATCGATAGTCATCAATAGACAGTCCCTATCATTAGTCAGTCCTCATCAATAGTCATCAATAGTCAGTCCCCATCAATAGTTATCAATAGTCACTCCCCATCAATAGTCAGTCCCCGTCAATCCCATCAATAGTCTGTCCTCATCAATAATCATCAATAGTCAGTCCCCATCAATAGTCCGTCCCCATCAATAGTCAGTCCCCATCAATAGTCAGTCTCCATCAATAGTCAACAATAGTCAGTCTCCATCAATAGTCAGTCCCCATCAATAGTCATCAATAGTCAGTCCCGAACAATAGTCAGTCCCCATCGATAGTCATCAATTGTCACTCTCTATCATTAGTTACTCCTCATCAATAGTCAGTCCCCATCAATAGTCATCAATAATCAGTCCCCATCAATAGTCAGTCTCCATCAATAGTCATCAATAGTCAGTCCCCATCAATTGTCCGTCCCCATCAATAGTCATCAATAGTCATTCCATATCATTAGTCACTCCTCATCAATAGTCATCAATAGTCAGTTCCTATCAATAGACAGTCCCCATCAATAGTCATCAATAGTCAGTCCCAATATAGAGTCGGGCTCCATCAATAGTCATCAATAGTCAGTGCCCATCGATAGTCATCAATAGACAGTCCCTATCATTAGTCAGTCCTCATCAATAGTCATCAATAGTCAGTCCCCATCAATAGTTATCAATAGTCAGTCCCCATCAATAGTCAGTCCCCGTCAATCCCATCAATAGTCTGTCCTCATCAATAATCATCAATAGTCAGTCCCTATCAATAGTCCGTCCCCATCAATAGTCAGTCCCCATCAATAGTCAGTCCCCATAAATAGTTATCAATAGTCCGTCCCCATCAATAGTCAGTCTCCATCAATAGTCATCAATAGTCAGTCCCCATCAATAGTCAGTCTCCATCAATAGCCATCAATAGTCCGTCCCCATCAATAGTAAGTCCCCATCAATAGTCTGTCCCCATCAATAGTCATCAATAGTCAGTCCCCATCAATAGCCCGCCCTCATCAATCGTCAGTCCCCATCAATAGTCAATCCCCATCAATAGTTATCAATAGTCAGTCCCCATCAATAGTCAGTCCCCATCAATAGTCATCAATAGTCAGTCTCCATCAATAGTCAGTCCCCATCAATAATCATCAATCGTCAGATCCCATCAATAGTCCATCTCCATCAATAGTCATCAATCGTCAGTCCCCATCAAATGTGAGCACTCATCAATAGCCAGTCCCCATCAATAGTCAATCCCCATCAACAGTCAGTCCCCATCAATAGTCAGTCCCCATCAATCGTCATCAATCGTTAGTTCCCATCAATATACAGTCCCCATCAAAAATCATCAATAGTCAGATCACATCAATAGTCAGTTCCCATCAATAGTCAGTCCCCATTAATAGTCATCAATAGTCAGACCCCATCAATAGTCGGTCTCCATCAATGGTCATCAATTGTCAGTCCCCATCAAAAGGCAGTCCCCATGAATAATCAGTCCCCATCAATAGTCATCAATAGTCAGATCCCATCAAAATTCAGGCACCATCAACAGCCAGTCCCCATCAATGGTCAGTCGCCATCAAAAGTCTGTTCTCATCAATATTCTGTCCCCATCAATAGTCATCAGTAGTCAGTCCCCATGAATATTCAGACCACATCAACAGTCATCAATAGTCAGTACACATCAATAGTCGGTCCCCATCAATAGTCATCAATAGTCAGTCCCCATCAATAGTCGTCAATAGTCAGTCACCATCAATAGTCGTTCTCCATCAATAGTTATCAATATTCAGTCTCCAATAATAGTCAGTAACCATCAATCGTCAGTCTCCATCAAGAGTCTGTCTCCAACAATAGTCAGTCCCCATCAACAGTCAATCCACATCAATAGTCAGTTCCCATCAATAGTCGGTCTCCATCAATAGTCATCAATAGTCAGTCCCCATCAATAGTCGTCAATAGTCAGTCCCCATCAATAGTCGTTCTCCATCAATAGTTATCAATATTCAGTCTCCAACAATAGTCAGTCCCCATCAATAGTCAGTCCCCATCAAAAATAGCCTCCATCAATAGTCAGTCCCCATCAATATTCATCAATAGTCAGTCCCCATCAATAGTCATCAATATTCAGTCACCATCAATGGACAAAAATAGACAGTCTCCATCAATTGTCTTCAATAGTCAGTCCCCATCAATAGTCATCAATAGTCAGTCCCAATCAATAGTCAGTCTCCATCAAAAGTCAACAATAGTCAGTCTCCATCAATAGTCAGTCCCTAGCAAAAGTCATCAATAGTCAGACCACATCAATCGTCATCAATATTCAGTCCACATCAACATTCATCAATAGTCAGTCCCCATCCATTGTGATCAATAGTCAGAGCATTTCAATAATCAGTCCCCATCAATAGTCATCAATAGTCAGTCCCTATCATTAGTCAGTCCTCATCAATAGTCATCAATAGTCAGTCCCCATCAATAGTTATCAATAGTCAGTCCCCATCAATAGTCAGTCCCCATCAATAATCAATCCCATCAATAGTCTGTCCTCATCAATAATCATCAATTGTTAGTCCCCATCAATAGTCCGTCCCCATCAATAGTCAGTCCCCATCAATAGTCAGTCCCCATAAATAGTTATCAATAGTCAGTCCCCATCAATAGTCAGTCTCCATCAATAGTCATCAATAGTAAGTCCCCATCAATAGTCAGTCCCCATCAATAGCCCGCACTCATCAATCGTCAGTCCCCATCAATAGTCAATCCCCATCAATAGTTATCAATTGTCAGTCCCCATCAATAGTCAGTCCCCATCAATAGTCATCAATAGTCAGTCTCCATCAATAGTCAGTCCCCATCAATAATCATCAATAGTCAGATCCCAGCAATAGTCCATCTCCATCAATAGTCATCAATCGTTAGTCCCCATCAAATGTGAGCACCCATCAATAGCCAGTCCCCATCAATAGTCAATCCCCATCAATAGTCAGTCCCCATCAATAGTCAGTCCCCATCAATAGTCATCAATAGTTAGTCCCCATCAAAATACAGTCCCCATCAAAAATCATCAACAGTCAGATCACATCAATAGTCAGTTCCCATCAATAGTCAGTCCCAATTAATAGTCATGAATAGTAAGTCCCCATCAATAGCCCATCCCCATTAATAGTCGGTCGCAATCAATAGTTAGTCCACATCAATAAACATTCCCCATCAATAGTCAGTCCCCATCAATAGTCTTCAATAGTTAATCCCCATCAATAGTCGGTCTCCATCAATAGTCATCAACAGTCAGTCCCCATCAATATTCGGTCTTCAATAATCGTCATCAATAGTTGGTCCCAATCAATAGTTCGTCCCCATCAAGAGTCATCAATAGTCAGTCTCCATCAATAGTCAGTCCTCATCAAGAGTCATCAATAGTCAGTCCACATCAATAGTCATCAATAGTCAGTCCCCATCAATAGTCATCAATATTCAGTCACCATCAATGGACAACAATAGTCAGTCTCCATCAATAGTCATCAATAGTCAGTGCCCATCATAGTCATCAATAGTCAGTCCCCATCAATAGTCATCAATCGTCAGTCCCTATCAACAGTCAGCCCCCATCAATAGTCATCAATAGTCAGTACTGATCAATAGTCAGTCCCCATCAATTGTCATCAATAGGCAGTCCCCATCAATAGTCAATCCCCATCAATATATATCAATAGTCATTCTCCATCAATAATCAGTCCCCATCAATACTCATCAATAGTCGGTTTCCATGAATAGTCAGTCCCGATCAATAGTCACACCACATCAATACTCATTAATAGTCGGTCTCCATAAATTGTCAGTCCCCATCAATAGTTAGTCCCCATCAATAATTAGTCACCATCAATAGTTATCAATAGTCAGTCCCCATCAATAATCAGTCCCCATCGATAATCTGTCCCATCAATCGTCTGTCCCCTTCAATAGTCATCAATAGGCATTCCCCATCAATAGTCCGTCTCCATCAATATTCAGTCCCCATCAATAGTCAGTCCCCATCAATAGTTACCAACAGTCAGTCCCCATCAACAGTCAGTCTCAATCAATAGTCATCAAGAGTCAGTCCCCATCAATATTCAGTCTTCATCAATAGTCTTCAATAGTAGGTCCCAATCAATAGTTAGTCCCCATCAATAGTCATCAATAGTCAGTCTCCATCAATAGTCAGTCCTCATCAATAGTCATCAATAGTCAGTCCACATTAATAGTCAGTCCCCATCAATAGTCATCAATAGTCAGTCCCCATCAATAGTCATCAATAGTCAGATCCCATCAATAGTCCATCTCCATCAATAGTCATCAATCGTCAGTCCCCATCAAATGTGAGTACCCATCAAAAGCCAGTCCCCATCAATAGTCAATCCCCATCAATAGTCAGTCCCCATCAATAGTCAGTCCCCATCAATACTCATCAATAGTTAGTTCCCATCAATATACAGTCCCCATCAATATTCATCAATTGTCAGCCCCATCAAAAGTCAGTCCACATGAATAATCAGTTCCCATCAATAGTCATCAATAGTCAGTCCCCATCAATAGTCAGTCGCCATCAATACTCATCAATAGTCAGTCCCCATCAAAATTCAGGCCCCATCAATAGCCAGTCCCCATCAATAGTCAATCGCCATCAATAGTCTGTCCCCATCAATATTCTGTCCACATCAATAGTCATCAGTAGTCAGTCCTCATCAATATTCAGACCCCATCAATAGTCATCAATAGTCAGTCCCCATCAATAGTCATCAATAGTCAGTCCCCATCAATAGTCGTCAATAGTCAGTCCTCATCAATAGTCGTTCTCCATAAATATTCATCAATAGTCAATTCCCATCAAAATTCAGGCCCCATCAATAGCCATTCCCCATCAATAGTCAGTCACCATCAATAGTCAGTCTCCATCAAGAGTCTGTCTCCAACAATAGTCAGTCCCCATCAATAGTCATCAATAGTCAGTCCCCATCAATAGTCATCAATATTCAGTCCCTATCATCAGTCAGTCCTCATCAATAGTCATCAACAGTCAGTCCCCAGCAAAAGTCATCAATAGTCAGATCCCATCAATAGTCCATCTCCATCAATAGTCATCAATCGTCAGTCCCCATCAAATGTGAGTACCCATCAATAGCCAGTCCCCATCAATAGTCAATGCCCATCAATAGTCAGTCCCCATCAATAGTCAGTCCCCATCAATACTCATCAATAGTTAGTTTCCATCAATATACAGTCCCCATCAAAAATAATCAATAATCATATTACATCAATAGTCAGTCCCCATCAATAGTCAGTCCCCATTAATAGTCATCAATAGTCAGACCCCATCAATAGTCGGTCTTCATCAATAGTCATCAATTGTCAGTCCCCATCAAAAGGCAGTCCCCATGAATAATCAGTTCCCATCAATAGTCATCAATAGTCAGTCCCCATCAATAGTCAGTCGCCATCAATAGTCAGCAATAGTCAGTCCCCATCAAAATTCAGGCCCCATCAATAGCCAGTCCCCATCAATAGTCAGTCGCCATCAATAGTCTGTCCCCATCAATATTCTGTCCACATCTATAGTCATCAGTAGTCAGTCCCCATCAATATTCAGATCCCATCAGTAGTCATCAATAGTCAGTCCCCATCAATAGTCATCAATAGTCAGTCCCCATCAACAGTCGTCAATAGTCAGTCCCCATCAATAGTCGTTCTCCATCAATATTCATCAAGAGTCAGTCCCAATCAAAACTCAGGCCCCATCAATAGCCATTCCCCATCAATAGTCAGTAACCATCAATAGTCAGTCCCCATCAATAATCAGCCTCCATCAATAGTCAGTCCCCATCAATATTCATCAATAGTCAGTCCCCATCAATAGACTTCAATATTCAGTCCCCATTAATAGTCGGTCTTCATGAATATTCATCAATAGTCAATCCTCATCAATAGTCAGTACCCATCAATAGTCATTAATTGTCAGTCTCCATCAATAGTCAGTCCCCATCAATAGTCACTCCTCATTATTAGTCATTAATAGTCAGTCCCCATCAATAGTCATCAATACTCAGTCACCATCAATCGTCATCAATAGTCAGTTCCCATTAATAATCAGTCCCCATCAAGATTCAGTCCCCATCATTAGTCAGTCACCATCAATAGTCAGCCTCCATCAATAATAAGTCGCCATCAATATTCATCAATAGTCAGTCCCCTTCAATTGCTTCAATATTCAGTCCCCATCAATAGCCGGTCTTCATTAATAGTCATCAATAGTCAGTCCCCATCAATAGTCAGTCCCCATCAATAGTCATTAATTGTCAGTCCCCATCAATAGTCATTAATTGTCAGTCTCCATCAATAGTCAGTTCCCATCAATAGGCAGTCCTCATTATTCGTCATTAATAGTCAGTCCCCATCAATAGTCATCAATAGTCAGTCCACATCAATAGAGTGTCCCCAACAATAGTCAGTCACCATCAATTGTCATCAATAGTCAGTTCCCATTAATAGTCAGTCCCCAGCAATAATCCGTCGGCATCAATAGTAGTTCCACATCAATAGTCATCAATAATCAGTTCCCATGAATAGTCAGTCCTCATCAATAGTCAGTCCCCATCAATAGTCAGTCCCCATCAATAGTCGATCTCCATCAATAGTCATCAATAGTCAGTCACCATCAATTGTCATCAACAGTCAGTCGCCATCATTAGTCAATCTCCATCAATAGTCGCCAATAGTCAGTCCCCATCAATAGTCAGTCACCATCAATAGTCATCAATAGTCAGTCCCCATCAATAGTCATCAATAGTCAGTCCCCATTAATAGTCATCAAAAGTCAGGCCCCATGAATAATCAGTCCCCATCAATATTCATCAATAATTAGTCACCATCAATAGTCATCAATATTCAGTCGCCATGAATAATCAGTCCCAATAAATAGACGGTCTCCATCAATAGTCATCAATAGTCAGTCCCCATCAATTGTCATCAATAGTCAGTCCCCATCAATTGTCATCAATCGACAGTCCCCATTAATAGACCGTACCCATCAATAGTCAGTTCCCATCAATAGCATCAATAGTCAGTCCCCATCAATAGTCATCAATCGTCGGTCCCCATCAATAGTCAGTCCCCATCAATAGCCCATCCCCATTAATAGTCAGTCCCAATCAATAGTTAGTCCACATCAATAATCATTCCCCATCAATAGTCAGTCCCCATCAATAGTCTTCAATAGTTAATCCCCATCAATAGTCAGTCCCCATCAATATTCGGTCTTAATCAACAGTCTTCAATAGTAGGTCCCAATCAATATTCGGTCTTCATCAATAGTCATCAATAGTCAGTCTCCATGAATAGTCAGTCCCGATCAATAGTCACACCACATCAATACTCATTAATAGTCGGTCTCCATAAATTGTCAGACCCCATCAATAGTTAGTCCCCATCAATAATAAGTCTCCATCAATAGTTATCAATAGTCAGTCCCCATCAATAATCAGTCCCCATCGATAATCTGTCCCATCAATCGTCTGTCCCCTTCAATAGTCATCAATAGGCATTCCCCATCAATAGTCCGTCTCCATCAATAGTCAGTCCCCATCAATAGTCAGTCCCCATCAATGGTTACCAATAGTCAGTCCCCATCAACAGTCAGTCTCAATCAATAGTCATCAACAGTCAGTCCCCATCAATATTCAGTCTTCTTCAATAGTCTTCAATAGTTGGTCCCAATCAATAGTTAGTCCCCATCAATAGTCATCAATAGTCAGTCTCCATCAATAGTCAGTCCTCATCAATAGTCATCAATAGTCAGTCCACATCAATAGTCATCAATAGTCAGTACCCATCAATAGTCATCAATATTCAGTCACCATCAATGGACAACAATAGACAGTCTCCATCAATTGTCATCAATAGTCAGTCCCCATCAATAGTCATCAATAGTCAGTCGCAATCAATAGTCAGTCTCCATCAATTGTCAACAATAGTCAATCTCCATCAATAGTCAGTCCCCAGCAAAAGTCATCAATAGTCAGTCCACGTCAATCGTCATCAATATTCAGTCCACATCAACATTCATCAATAGTCAGTCCCCATCCATTGTGATCAATAGTCAGAGCATTTCAATAGTCAGTCCCCATCAACAGTCATCAATAGTCAGTCCCGATCATAGTCAGTCCCCATCGATAGTCATCAATTGTCACTCCCTATCATTAGTTACTCCTCATCAATAGTCATCAATAGTCAGTCCCCATCAATAGTCATCAATAATCAGTCCCCATCAATAGTCAGTCTCCATCAATAGTCATCAATAGTCAGTCCCCATCAATTGTCCGTCCCCATCAATAGTCATCAATAGTCATTCCATATCATAAGTCACTCCTCATTAATAGTCATCAATAGTCAGTTCCTATCAATAGACAGTCCCCATCAATAGTCATCAATAGTCAGTCCCCATATAGAGTCGGGCTCCATCAATAGTCATCAATAGTCAGTGCCCATCGATAGTCATCAATAGTCAGTCCCTATCATTAGTCAGTCCTCATCAATAGTCATCAATAGTCAGTCTCCATCAATAGTCAGTCCCCATCAATAATCATCAATCGTCAGATCCCATCAATAGTCCATCTCCATCAATAGTCATCAATCGTCAGTCCCCATCAAATGTGAGCACCCATCAATAGCCAGTCCCCATCAATAGTCAATCCCCATCAATAGTCAGTCCCCATCAATAGTCAGTCCCCATCAATAGTCATCAATAGTTAGTTCCCATCAAAAAACAGTCCCCATCAAAAATCATCAATAGTCAGATCACATCAATAGTCAGTTTCCATCAATAGTCAGTCCCCATTAATAGTCATCAATAGTAAGTCCCCATCAATAGCCCATCCCCATTAATAGTCGGTCCCAATCAATAGTTAGTCCACATCAATAATCATTCCCCATCAATAGTCAGTCCCCATCAATAGTCTTCAATAGTTAATCCCCATCAATAGTCGGTCTCCATCAATAGTCATCAACAGTCAGTCCCCATCAATATTCAGTCTTCAATAATCGTCATCAATAGTTGGTCCCAATCAATAGTTCGTCCGCATCAATAGTCATCAATAGTCAGTCTCCATCAATAGTCAGTCCTCATCAAGAGTCATCAAGAGTCAGTCCACATCAATAGTCATCAATAGTCAGTCCCCATCAATAGTCATCAATATTCAGTCACCATCAATGGACAACAATAGTCAGTCTCCATCAATAGTCATCAATAGTTAGCCCCCATCAATAGTCATCAATAGTCAGTACTAATCAATAGTCAATCCCCATTAATAGTCATCAATAGGCAGTCCCCATCAATAGTCATCAATAGTCAGTCCCCATCAATAGTCATCAATCGTCAGCCCCCATCAATAGTCATCAATAGTCAGTACTAATCAATAGTCAATCCCCATCAATAGTCATCAATAGGCAGTTCCCATCAATAGTCAATCCGAATCAATAGACATCAATAGTCATTCTCCATCAATAATCAGTCCCCATCAATACTCATCAATTGTCGGTCTCCATGAATAGTCAGACCCGATCAATAGTCACACCACATCAATACTTATTAATAGTCGGTCTCCATAAATTGCCAGTCCCCATCAATAGTTAGTCCCCATCAATAATCAGTCCCCATCAATAGTTATCAATAGTCAGTCCCCATCAATAATCAGTCCCCATCGATAATCTGTCCCATCAATCGTCTGTCCCCTTCAATAGTCATCAATAGGCATTCCCCATCAATAGTCCGTCTCCATCAATAGTCAGTCCCCATCAATAGTTATCAATAGTCAGTCCCCATCAATAATCAGTCCCCATCGATAATCTGTCCCATCAATCGTCTGTCCCCTTCAATAGTCATCAATAGGCATTCCCCATCAATAGTCCGTCTCCATCAATAGTCAGTCCCCATCAATAGTCAGTCCCCATCAATGGTTACCAATAGTCAGTCCCCATCAACAGTCAGTCTCAATCAATAGTCATCAACTGTCAGTCCCCATCAATATTCAGTCTTCTTCAATAGTCTTCAATAGTTGGTCCCAATCAATAGTTAGTCCCCATCAATAGTCATCAATAGTCAGTCTCCATCAATAGTCAGTCCTCATCAATAGTCATCAATAGTCAGTCCACATCAATAGTCATCAATAGTCAGTACCCATCAATAGTCATCAATATTCAGTCACCATCAATGGACAACAATAGACAGTCTCCATCAATTGTCATCAATAGTCAGTCCGCATCAATAGTCATCAATAGTCAGTACCGATCAATAGTCAGTCTCCATCAATAATCAACAATAGTCAGTCTCCATCAATAGTCAGTCTCCAGCAATAGTCATCAACAGTCAGTACACATCAATCGTCATCAATATTCAGTCCACATCAACATTCATCAATAGTCAGTCCGCATCCATTGTGATCAATAGTCACTGCCTATCAATAGTCAGTCCCCATCAATAGCCATGAATAGTCAGTCACTATCAATAGTCAGTCCCCATCAATAGTCATCAATAGTCAGTCCCGATCAATAGTCAGTCCCCATCGATAGTCATCAATTGTCACTCCCTATCATTAGTTACTCCTCATCAATAGTCATCAATAGTCAGTCCCCGTCAATAGTCATCAATAATCAGTTCCCATAAAAAATCAGTCTCCGTCAATAGTCATCAATAGTCATTCCATATCATTAGTCAATCCTCATCAATAGTCATCAATAGTCAGTCCCTATCAATAGACAGTCCCCATCAATAGTCATCAATAGTCAGTCCCATATAGAGTCGGTCTCCATCAATAGTCATCAATAGTCAGTCCCCATATAGAGTCGGTCTCCATCAATAGTCATCAATAGTCAGTCCCCATCGATAGTCATCAATAGTCAGTCCCTATCATTAGTCAGTCCTCATCAATAGTCATCAACAGTCAGTCCCCACCAATAGTCATCAATAGTCAGTACCCATCAATAGTCATCAATAATCAGTCACCATCAATAGTCAGTCTCCATCAATAGTCATCAATAATCAGTCTCCATCAATAGTCAGTCCCCATCAATAGTCATCAATAGTCAGATCCCATCAATAGTCCATCTCCATCAATAGTTATCAATCGTCACTCCCCATCAAATGTGAGTACCCATCAATAGCCAGTCCCCATCAATAGTCAATCCCCATCAATAATCAGTCCCCATCAATAGTCAGTCCCCATCAATCGTCATCAATCGTTAGTTCCCATCAATATACAGTCCCCATCAAAAATCATCAATAGTCAGATCACATCAATAGTCAGTTCCCATCAATAGTCAGTCCCCGTTAATAGTCATCAATAGTCAGACCCCATCAATAGTCGGTCTCCATCAATGATCATCAATTGCCAGTCCCCATCAAAAGGCAGTCCCCATGAATAATCAGTCCCCATCAATAGTCATCAATAGTCAGTTTCCATCAAAATTCAGGCCCCATCAACAGCCAGTCCCCATCAATAGTCAGTCGCCATCAAAAGTCTGTTCTCATCAATATTCTGTCCCCATCAATAGTCATCAGTAGTCAGTCCCCATGAATATTCAGACCACATCAATAGTCATCAATAGTCAGTCCCCATCAATAGTCGTCAATAGTCAGTCACCATCAATAGTCGTTCTCCATCAATAGTTATCAATATTCAGTCTCCAATAATAGTCAGTCCCCATCAATAGTCAGTCTCCATCAAGAGTCTGTCTCCAACAATAGTCAGTCCCCATCAATAGTCAATCCCCATCAATAGTCAGTCCCCATCAATAGTCAGTCCCCATCAATAGCCATCAATCGTTAGTTCCCATCAATATACAGTCCCCATCTAAATTCATCAATAGTCAGATCACATCAATAGTCAGTTCCCATCAATAGTCGGTCTCCATCAATAATCATCAATAGTCAGTCCCCATCAATAGTCGTCAATAGTCAGTCCCCATCAATAGTCGTTCTCCATCAATAGTTATCAATATTCAGTCTCCAACAATAGTCCGTCCCAATCAACAGTCAGTCCCCATCAATAATCAGCCTCCATCAATAGTCAGTCCCCATCAATATTCATCAATAGTCAGTCTCCATCAATAGTCAGTCCTCATCAATAGTCAGCAATAGTCAGTCCACATCAATAGTCATCAATTGTCAGTCCCCATCAATAGTCATCAATATTCAGTCACCATCAATGGACAACAATAGACAGTCTCCATCAATTGTCATCAATAGTCAGTCCCCATCAATAGTCATCAATAGTCAGTCCCAATCAATAGTCAGTCTCCATCAATAGTCAACAATAGTCAGTCTCCATCAATTGTCAGTCCCCAGCAAAAGTCATCAATAGTCAGTCCACATCAATCGTCAACAATATTCAGTCCACATCAACATTCATCAATAGTCAGTCCCCATCCATTGTGATCAATAGTCAGAGCATTTCAATAGTCAGTCCCCATCAATAGTCATCAATAGTCAGTCCCAAACAATAGTCAGTCCCCATCGATAGTCATCAATTGTCACTCTCTATCATTAGTTACTCCTCATCAATAGTCATCAATAGTCAGTCCCCATCAATAGTCATCAATAATCAGTCCCTATCAATAGTCAGTCTCCATCAATAGTCATCAATAGTCAGTCCCCATCAATTGTCCGTCCCCATCAATAGTCATCAATAGTCATTCCATATCATTCGTCACTCCTCATCAATAGTCATCAATAGTCAGTTCCTATCAATAGACAGTCCCCATCAATAGTCATCAATAGTCAGTCCCCATATAGAGTCGGGCTCCATCAATAATCATCAATAGTCAGTGCCCATCGATAGTCATCAATAGTCAGTCCCTATCATTAGTCAGTCCTCATCAATAGTCATCAATAGTCAGTCCCCATCAATAGTTATCAATAGTCAGTCCCCATCAATAGTCAGTCCCCGTCAATCCCATCAATAGTCTGTCCTCATCAATAATCATCAATAGTCAGTCCCCATCAATAGTCCGTCCCCATCAATAGTCAGTCCCCATCAATAGTCAGTCCCCATAAATAGTTATCAATAGTCCGTCCCCATCAATTGTCAGTCTCCATCAATAGTCATCAATAGTCAGTCCCCATCAATAGTCAGTCTCCATCAATAGCTATCAATAGTCCGTCCCCATCAATAGTAAGTCCCCATCAATAGTCTGTCCCCATCAATAGTCATCAATAGTCAGTCCCCATCAATAGCCCGCCCTCATCAATCGTCAGTCCCCATCAATAGTCAATCCCCATCAATAGTTATCAATAGTCAGTCCCCATCAATAGTCAGTCCCCATCAATAGTCATCAATAGTCAGTCTCCATCAATAGTCAGTCCCCATCAATAATCATCAATCGTCAGATCCCATCAATAGTCCATCTCCATCAATAGTCATCAATCGTCAGTCCCCATCAAATGTGAGCACCCATCAATAGCCAGTCCCCATCAATAGTCAATCTCCATCAATAGTCAGTCCCCATCAATAGTCAGTCCCCATCAATCGTCATCAATCGTTAGTTCCCATCAATATACAGTCCCCATCAAAAATCATCAATAGTCAGATCACATCAATAGTCAGTTCCCATCAATAGTCAGTCCCCATTAATAGTCATCAATAGTCAGACCCCATCAATAGTCGGTCTCCATCAATGGTCATCAATTGTCAGTCCCCATCAAAAGACAGTCCCCATGAATAATCAGTCCCCATCAATCGTCATCAATAGTCAGTTCCCATCAAAATTCAGGCCCCATCAACAGCCAGTCCCCATCAATAGTCAGTCGCCATCAAAAGTCTGTTCTCATCAATATTCTGTCCCCATCAAAAGTCATCAGTAGTCAGTCCCCATGAATATTCAGACCACATCAATAGTCATCAATAGTCAGTCCCCATCAATAGTCGTCAATAGTCAGTCACCATCAATAGTCGTTCTCCATCAATAGTTATCAATATTCAGTCTCCAATAATAGTCAGTAACCATCAATAGTCAGTCTCCATCAAGAGTCTGTCTCCAACAATAGTCAGTCCCCATCAATAGTCAATCCCCATCAATAGTCAGTCCCCATCAATAGTCAGTCCCCATCAATAGCCATCAATCGTTAGTTCCCATCAATATACAGTCCCCATCTAAATTCATCAATAGTCAGATCACATCAATAGTCAGTTCCCATCAATAGTCGGTCTCCATCAATAATCATCAATAGTCAGTCCCCATCAATAGTCGTCAATAGTCAGTCCCCATCAATAGTCGTTCTCCATCAATAGTTATCAATATTCAGTCTCCAACAATAGTCCGTCCCCATCAACAGTCAGTCCCCATCAATAATCAGCCTCCATCAATAGTCAGTCCCCATCAATATTCATCAATAGTCAGTCTCCATCAATAGTCAGTCCTCATCAATAGTCAGCAATAGTCAGTCCACATCAATAGTCATCAATTGTCAGTCCCCATCAATAGTCATCAATATTCAGTCACCATCAATGGACAACAATAGACAGTCTCCATCAATTGTCATCAATAGTCAGTCCCCATCAATAGTCATCAATAGTCAGTCTCCATCAATAGTCAGTCCCCATCAATAATCATCAATCGTCAGATCCCATCAATAGTCCATCTCCATCAATAGTCATCAATCGTCAGTCCCCATCAAATGTGAGCACCCATCAATAGCCAGTCCCCATCAATAGTCAATCTCCATCAATAGTCAGTCTCCATCAATAGTCAGTCCCCATCAATCGTCATCAATCGTTAGTTCCCATCAATATACAGTCCCCATCAAAAATCATCAATAGTCAGATCACATCAATAGTCAGTTCCCATCAATAGTCAGTCCCCATTAATAGTCATCAATAGTCAGACCCCATCAATAGTCGGTCTCCATCAATGGTCATCAATTGTCAGTCCCCATCAAAAGGCAGTCCCCATGAATAATCAGTCCCCATCAATAGTCATCAATAGTCTGATCCCATCAAAATTCAGGCCCCATCAACAGCCAGTCCCCATCAATAGTCTGTCGCCATCAAAAGTCTGTTCTCATCAATATTCTGTCCCCATCAATAGTCATCAGTAGTCAGTCCCCATGAATATTCAGACCACATCAATCGTCATCAATAGTCAGTACACATCAATAGTCGGTCCCCATCAATAGTCATCAATAGTCAGTCCCCATCAATAGTCGTCAATAGTCAGTCACCATCAATAGTCGTTCTCCATCAATAGTTATCAATATTCAGTCTCCAATAATAGTCAGTAACCATCAATAGTCAGTCTCCATCAAGAGTCTGTCTCCAACAATAGTCAGTCCCCATCAATGGTGAATCCCCATCAATAGTCAGTCCCCATCAATAGTCAGTCCCCATCAATAGCCATCAATCGTTAGTTCTCATCAATATACAGTCCCCATCAAAATTCATCAATAGTCAGATCACATCAATAGTCAGTTCCCATCAATAGTCGGTCTCCATCAATAGTCATCAATAGTCAGTCCCCATCAATAGTCGTCAATAGTCAGTCCCCATCAATAGTCGTTCTCCATCAATAGTTATCAATATTCAGTCTCCAACAATAGTCAGTCCCCATCAATATTCAGTCCCCATCAATAATCAGCCTCCATCAATAGTCATTACCCATCAATATTCATCAATAGTCAGTCCCCATCAATAGTCATCAATATTCAGTCACCATCAATGGACAACAATAGACAGTCTCCATCAATTGTCATCAATAGTCAGTCCCCATCAATAGTCATCAATAGTCAGTCCCAATCAATAGTCAGTCTCCATCAATAGTCAACAATAGTCAGTCTCCATCAATAGTCAGTCCCCAGCAAAAGTCATCAATAGTCAGGCCACATCAATCGTCATCAATATTCAGTCCACATCAACATTCATCAATAGTCAGTCCCCATCCATTGTGATCAATAGTCAGAGCATTTCAATAGTCAGTCCCCATCAATAGTCATCAATAGTCAGTCCCTATCATTAGTCAGTCCTCATCAATAGTCATCAATAGTCAGTCCCCATCAATAGTTATCAATAGTCAGTCCCCATCAATAGTCAGTCCCCATCAATAATCAATCCCATCAATAGTCTGTCCTCATCAATAATCATCAATAGTCAGTCCCCATCACTAGTCCGTCCCCATCAATAGTCAGTCCCCATCAATAGTCAGTCCCCATAAATAGTTATCAATAGTCAGTCCCCATCAATAGTCAGTCTCCCTCAATAGTCATCAATAGTCAGTCCCCATCAATAGTCAGTCTCCATCAATAGCCATCAATAGTCCGTCCCCATCAATAGTAAGTCCCCATCAATAGTCTGTCCCCATCAATAGTCATCAATAGTCAGTCCCCATCAATAGCCCGCCCTCATCAATCGTCAGTCCCCATCAATAGTCATCAATAGTCAGTCTCCATCAATAGTCAGTCCCCATCAATAATCATCAATCGTCAGATCCCATCAATAGTCCATCTCCATCAATAGTCATCAATCGTCAGTCCCCATCAAATGTGAGCACCCATCAATAGCCAGTCCCCATCAATAGTCAATCCCCATCAATAGTCAGTCCCCATCAATAGTCAGTCCCCATCAATAGTCATCAATAGTTAGTCCCCATCAAAATACAGACCCCATCAAAAATCATCAACAGTCAGATCACATCAATAGTCAGTTCCCACCAATAGTCAGTCCCAATTAATAGTCATCAATAGTAAGTCCCCATCAATAGCCCATCCCCATTAATAGTCGGTCGCAATCAATAGTTAGTCCACATCAATAATCATTCCCCATCAATAGTCAGTCCCGATCAATAGTCTTCAATAGTTAGTCCCCATCAATAGTCGGTCTCCATCAATAGTCATCAACAGTCAGTCCCCATCAATATTCGGTCTTCATCAATCATCATCAATAGTCGGTCCCAATCAATAGTCAGTCCCCATGAATAGTCATCAATAGTCAGACCCCATCAATAGTCGGTCTCCATCAATGGTCGTCAATTGTCAGTCCCCATCAAAAGGCAGTCCCCATGAATAATCAGTCCCCATCAATCGTCATCAATAGTCAGATCCCATCAAAATGCAGGCCCCATCAACAGCCAGTCCCCATCAATAGTCTGTCGCCATCAAAAGTCTGTTCTCATCAATATTCTGTCCCCATCAATAGTCATCAGTAGTCAGTCCCCATGAATATTCAGACCACATCAATCGTCATCAATAGTCAGTACACATCAATAGTCGGTCCCCATCAATAGTCATCAATAGTCAGTCCCCATCAATAGTCGTCAATAGTCAGTCACCATCAATAGTCGTTCTCCATCAATAGTTATCAATAGTCAGTCTCCAATAATAGTTAGTAACCATCAATAGTCAGTCTCCATCAAGAGTCTGTCTCCAACAATAGTCAGTCCCCATCAATAGTCAATCCCCATCAATAGTCAGTCCCCATCAATAGTCAGTCCCCATCAATAGCCATCAATCGTTAGTTCCCATCAATATACAGTCCCCATCAAAATTCATCAATAGTCAGATCAAATCAATAGTCAGTTCCCATCAATAGTCGGTCTCCATGAATAGTCATCAATAGTCAGTCCCCATCAATAGTCGTCAATAGTCAGTCCTCATCAATAGTCGTTCTCCATCAATAGTTATCAATATTCAGTCTCCAACAATAGTCAGTCCCCATCAATAGTCAGTCCCCATCAATAATCAGCCTCCATCAATAGTCAGTCCCCATCAATATTCATCAATAGTCAGTCCCCATCAATAGTCATAAATATTCAGTCACCATCAATGGACAACAATAGACAGTCTCCATCAATTGTCATCAATAGTCAGTCCCCATCAATAGTCATCAATAGTCAGTCCCAATCAATAGTCAGTCTCCATCAATAGTCAACAATAGTCAGTCTCCATCAATAGTCAGTCCCCATCAATATTCATCAACAGTCAGGCCACATCAATATTCGGTCTTCAATAATCGTCATCAATAGTCGGTCCCAATCAATCGTTCGTCCCCATCAATAGTCATCAATAGTCAGTCTCCATCAATAGTCAGTCCTCATCAAGAGTCATCAATAGTCAGTCCACATCAATAGTCATCAATAGTCAGTCCCCATCAATAGTCATCAATATTCAGTCACCATCAATGGACAACAATAGTCAGTCTCCATCAATAGTCATCAATAGTCAGTGCCCATCATAGTCATCAATAGTCAGTCCCCATCAATCGTCATCAATCGTCAGTCCCTATCAACAGTCAGCCCCCATCAATAGTCATCAATAGTCAGTACTAATCAATAGTCAGTCCCCATCAATAGTCATCAATAGGCAGTCCCCATCAATAGTCAATCCCCATCAATATACATCAATAGTCATTCTCCATCAATAATCAGTCCCCATCAATACTTATCAATAGTCGGTCTCCATGAATAGTCAGTCCCGATCAATAGTCACACCACATCAATACTCATTAATAGTCGGTCTCCATAAATTGTCAGTCCCCATCAATAGTTAGTCCCCATCAATAATCAGTCACCATCAATAGTTATCAATAGTCAGTCCCCATCAATAATCAGTCCCCATCGATAATCTGTCCCATCAATCGTCTGTCCCCTTCAATAGTTACCAATAGTCAGTCCCCATCAACAGTCAGTCTCAATCAATTGTCATCAACAGTCAGTCCACATCAATATTCAGTCTTCATCAATAGTCTTCAATAGTAGGTCGCAATCAATAGATAGTCCCCATCAATAGTCATCAATAGTCAGTCTCCATCAATAGTCAGTCCTCATCAATAGTCATCAATAGTCAGTCCACATCAATAGTCATCAATAGTCAGTCCCCATCAATAGTCATCAATGTTCAGTCACCATCAATGGACAACAATAAACAGTCTCCATCAATTGTCATCAATAGTCAGTCCCCATCAATAGTCATCAATAGTCAGTGCCCATCAATAGGCAGTCCGCATCAATAGTCATCAATAATCAGCCTCCATCAATAGTCAGTCCCCATCAATATTCATCAATAGTCAGTCCCCATCAATAGTCATCAATATTCAGTCACCATCAATGGACAACAATAGACAGTCTCCATCAATTGTCATCAAGAGTCAGTCCCCATCAATAGTCATCAATAGTCATTCCCAATCAATAGTCAGTCTCCATCAATAGTCAACAATAGTCAGTCTCCATCAATAGTCAGTCCCCAGCAAAAGTCATCAACAGTCAGTCCACATCAATCGTCATCAATATTCAGTCCACATCAACATTCATCAATAGTCAGTCCCCATCCATTGTGATCAATAGTCAGAGAATTTCAATAGTCAGTCCCCATCAATAGTCATCAATAGTCAGTCCCGATCAATAGTCAGTCCCCATCGATAGTCATCAATTGTCACTCCCTATCATTAGTTACTCCTCATCAATAGTCATCAATAGTCAGTCCCCATCAATAGTCATCAATAATCAGTCCCCATCAATAGTCAGTCTCCATCAATAGTCATCAATAGTCAGTCCCGATCAATAGCCAGTCTCCATCAATAATCAACAATAGTCAGTCTCCATCAATAGTCAGTCTCCAGCAATAATCATCAACAGTCAGTGCACATCAATCGTCATCAATATTCAGTCCACATCAACATTCATCAATAGTCAGTCCGCATCCATTGTGATCAATAGTCAGAGCCTATCAATAGTCAGTCCCCATCAATAGTCATCAATAGTCAGTCCCGATCAATAGTCGTCAATAATCAGTCACCATCAATAGTGGTTCTCCATCAATAGTTATCAATATTCAGTCTCCAACAATAGTCAGTAACCATCAATAGTCAGTCTCCAGCAAGAGTCTGTGTCCAACAATAGTCAGTCCCCATCAATAGTCAATCCCCATCAATAGTCAGTCCCCATCAATAACCATCAATCGTTAGTTCCCATCAATAGTCAGTCCCCATCAATATTCATCAATAGTCAGATCACATCAATAGTCATCAATATTCAGTCACCATCAATGGACAACAATAGACAGTCTCCATCAATTGTCATCAATAGTCAGTCCCCATCAATAGTCATCAATAGTCAGTCCCAATCAATAGTCAGTCTCCATCAATAGTCAACAATAGTCAGTCTCCATCAATAGTCAGTCCCCAGCAAAAGTCATCAATAGTCAGACCCCATCAATAGTCGGTCTGCATCAATGGTCATCAATTGTCAGTCCCCATCAAAAGGCAGTCCCCATGAATAATCAGTACCCATCAATAGTCATCAATAGTCAGTTCCCATCAAAATTCAGGCCCCATCAACAGCCAGTCCCCATCAATAGTCAGTCGCCATCAAAAGTCTGTTCTCATCAATATTCTGTCCCCATCAATAGTCATCAGTAGTCAGTCCCCATGAATATTCAGACCACGTCAATAGTCATCAATAGTCAACACACATCAATAGTCGGTCCCCATCAATAGTCTTCAATAGTCAGTCCCCATCAATAGTCGTCAATAGTCAGTCCCCATCAATAGTCGTTCTCCATCAATAGTTATCAATATTCAGTCTCCAACAATAGTCAGTCCATCAATAGTCAGTCCCCATCAATAATCAGCTTCCATCAATAGTCAGTCCCCATCAATATTCATCAATAGACAGTCCCCATCAATAGTCTTCAATATTCAGTTCCCATTAATAGTCGGTCTTCATTAATAGTCATCAATAGTCAGTCCCCATCAATAGACAGTCCCCATCAATAGTCATTAATTGTCAGTCTCCATCAATAGTCAGTCCCCATCAATAGTCAGTCCTCATTATTAGTCATTAATAGTCAGTCCCCATCAATCGTCATCAATAGTCAGTTCCCATTAATAGTCAGTCCCCATCAAGAGTCAGTCCCCATCAATAGTCAGTCACCATCAATAGTCAATCTCCATCAATCATCATCAATAGTCAGCCTCCATCAATAGTCAGTCGCCATCAATATTCATCAATAGCCAATCCCCGTCAATTGCTTCAATATTCATTCCCCATCAATAGTCGGTCTTAATTAAGAGTCATCAATAGTCCGTCCCCATCAATAGTCAGTACCCATCAATAGACATTAATTGTCAGTCTCCATCAATAGTCAGTTCCCATCAATAGTCAGTCCTCATTATTAGTCATTAATAGTCAATCCCCATCAATAGTCATCAATAGTCAGTCCTAATCAATAGACAGTCCCCATCAATAGTCATCAATCGTCATTCCCTATCATTAGTCACTCCTCATCAATAGTCATCAATAGTCAGTCCCCATCAATAGTCATCAATAGTCAGTCCCCATATATAGTTGGTCTCCATCAATAGTCATCAATAGTCAGTCCCCATCAATAGTCATCAATAGTCAGCCCCCATCAATAGTCATCAATAGTCAGGCCCCATCAATAGTCATCAATCGTCAGTCCCTATCATCAGTCAGTCCACATCAATAGACATCAATAGTCAGTACCCATCAATAGTCAATCCACATCAATAGACATCAATAGTCATTCTCCATCAATAATCAGTCCCCATCAATACTCATCAATAGTCGGTCTCCATGAATAGTCAGTCCCGATCAATAGTCACACCCCATCAATACTCATTAATAGTCGGTATCCATAAATTGTCAGTCCCCATCAATAGATAGTCCCCATCAATAATCAGTCCCCATCAATAGTTTTCAAAAGTCAGTCCCCATCAATAATCAGTCCCCATCAATAATCTGTCCCATCAATAGTCTGCCCCCTTCAATAGTCATCAATAGTCATTCCCCATCAATAGTCCGTCTCCATCAATAGTCATTCCCCATCAATAGTCAGTCCCCATCAATAGTTACCAATAGTTAGTCCCCATCAACAATCAGTCTCCATCAATAGTCATCAACAGTCAGTCCCCATCAATATTCGGTCTTCATCAATAGTCATCAACAGTAGGTCCCAATCAATCGATAGTCCCAATCAATAGTCATCAATAGTCAGTGTCCATCAAGAGTCAGTCCTCATCAATAGACATCAATAGTCAGTCCACATCAATAGTCATCAATAGTCAGTCCCCATCAATAGTCAGCAATATTCAGTCACCATCAATGGACAACAATAGACAGTCTCCATCAATTGTCATCAATAGTCAGTCCCCATCAATAGTCATGAATAGTCAGTCCCTATCAATAGTAAGTCCCCATCAATAGTCATCAATACTCAGTCCCAATCAATAGTCAGTCCCCAGCGATAGTCATCAATTGTCACTCCCTATCTTTAGTTACTCCTCATCAATAGTCATCAATATTCAGTCCCTATCAATAGTCATCAATAATCAGTCCCCATCAATAGTCAGTCTCCATCAATAGTCATCAATAGTCAGTCCCCATCAATTGTCCGTCTCCATCAACAGTCATCAATAGTCATTCCATATCATTAGTCACTCCTCATAAATAGTCATCAATAGTCAGTCCACATCAATAGTCAGTCCCCATCAATAGTCATCAATAGTCAGTCCCCATCAATAGTCATCAATATTCGGTCCCCATATAGAGTCGGTCTCCATCAATAGTCATCAATAGTCAGTCCCCATCGAAAGTCATCAAAAGTCAGTCCCCATCATTAGTCAGTCCTCATCAATAGACATCAACAGTCAGTCCCCATCAATAGTCATCAATAGTCAGTACGCATCAATAGTCATCAATATTCAGTCTCCATCAATAGTCAGTCCCCATCAATAGTCATCAATAGTCAGTCCCCATCAATAGTCAGTTACCATCAATAGTCATCAATAGTCAGTCCCAATCAATAGTCAGTCCCCATCAATAGTCATCAATAGTCAGTCACCATCAATAGTCAGTCCCCATCAATAAACATGAATAGTCAGTCCTTAACAATATTCAGTCCCAATTAATAGTCATCAATAGTCAGTCCCAATCAAGAGTCAGTCCCCATCAATAGTCATCAATAGTCAGTCCCCATCAATAGTCATCAATAGTCAGTCCCCATCAATAGACAGTTACCATCAATAGTCATCAATAGTCAGTCCCCATCAATAGTCAGTCCCCATCAATAAACATCAATAGTCAGTCCTTAACAATATTCAGTCCCAATTAATAGTCATCAATAGTCAGTCCCAATCAATAGTCAGTACCCATCAATAGTCATCAATAGTCAGTCCCCATCAATAGTCAGTTACCATCAATAGTCATCAACAGTCAGTCCCAATCAATAGTCAGTCCCCATCAATCGTCATCAATAGTTAGCCCCCATCAACAGTCAGTCCCCATCAATAAACATCAATAATCAGTCCTCATCAATATTCAGTCCCAATTAATAGTCATCAATAGTCAGTCCCAATCAATAGTCAGTCCCCATCAATAGTCATCAATAGTCAGTCCCCATCAATAGACATCAATAGGCACTCTCCATCAAAAGTCAGTCCCTATGATAGTCATCAATAGTCAGTCTCCATCAATAATTAGTCCCCATCAATAGTCATCAATAGTCGGTCGCCATCAATAGTCAGTCCCCATCAACAGTTATCAATTGTCAGTCCCCATCAATAGCCCGTCCCGATCAATAGTCTGTCCCAATCAATAGTTAGTCCCCATCAATAGTCATTTCCCATCAATAGTCTTTCCCCATCAATAGTCATCAATAGTCAGTCCCCATCAATAGCCGTCCTCATCAATAGTCTGTCCCAATCAATAGTTAGTCCCCATCAACAGTCATTCCCCATCAATATTCAATCAACATCAATAGTCATCAATAGTCAGTCCCCATCAATAGTCACCAATAGTCAGTCCCCATCATTGGTCAGTCCCCATCAATAGTTATCCGAGTCAGTCCCCATCAATAGTCATCAATAGTCAGTCCTAATCAATAGACAGTCCCCATCAATAGTCATCAATCGTCATTCCCTATCATTAGTCACTCCTCATCAATAGTCATCAATAGTCAGTCCCCATCAATAGTCATCAATAGTCAGTCCCCATATATAGTTGGTCTCCATCAATAGTCATCAATAGTCAGTCCCCATCAATAGTCATCAATAGTCAGCCCCCATCAATAGTCATCAATAGTCAGGCCCCATCAATAGTCATCAATCGTCAGTCCCTATCATCAGTCAGTCCACATCAATAGACATCAATAGTCAGTACCCATCAATAGTCAATCCACATCAATAGACATCAATAGTCATTCTCCATCAATAATCAGTCCCCATCAATACTCATCAATAGTCGGTCTCCATGAATAGTCAGTCCCGATCCATAGTCACACCCCATCAATACTCATTAATAGTCGGTATCCATAAATTGTCAGTCCCCATCAATAGTTAGTCCCCATCAATAATCAGTCCCCATCAATAGTTTTCAAAAGTCAGTCCCCATCAATAATCAGTCCCCATCAATAATCTGTCCCATCAATAGTCTGCCCCCTTCAATAGTCATCAATAGTCATTCCCCATCAATAGTCCGTCTCCATCAATAGTCATTCCCCATCAATAGTCAGTCCCCATCAATAGTTACCAATAGTTAGTCCCCATCAACAATCAGTCTCCATCAATAGTCATCAACAGTCAGTCCCCATCAATATTCGGTCTTCATCAATAGTCATCAACAGTAGGTCCCAATCAATCGATAGTCCCAATCAATAGTCATCAATAGTCAGTGTCCATCAAGAGTCAGTCCTCATCAATAGACATCAATAGTCAGTCCACATCAATAGTCATCAATAGTCAGTCCCCATCAATAGTCAGCAATATTCAGTCACCATCAATGGACAACAATAGACAGTCTCCATCAATTGTCATCAATAGTCAGTCCCCATCAATAGTCATGAATAGTCAGTCCCTATCAATAGTAAGTCCCCATCAATAGTCATCAATACTCAGTCCCAATCAATAGTCAGTCCCCAGCGATAGTCATCAATTGTCACTCCCTATCTTTAGTTACTCCTCATCAATAGTCATCAATATTCAGTCCCTATCAATAGTCATCAATAATCAGTCCCCATCAATAGTCAGTCTCCATCAATAGTCATCAATAGTCAGTCCCCATCAATTGTCCGTCTCCATCAACAGTCATCAATAGTCATTCCATATCATTAGTCACTCCTCATAAATAGTCATCAATAGTCAGTCCACATCAATAGTCAGTCCCCATCAATAGTCATCAATAGTCAGTCCCCATCAATAGTCATCAATAGTCAGTACCCATCAATAGTCAATCCACATCAATAGACATCAATAGTCATTCTCCATCAATAATCAGTCCCCATCAATACTCATCAATAGTCGGTCTCCATGAATAGTCAGTCCCGATCAATAGTCACACCCCATCAATACTCATTAATAGTCGGTATCCATAAATTGTCAGTCCCCATCAATAGTTAGTCCCCATCAATAATCAGTCCCCATCAATAGTTTTCAAAAGTCAGTCCCCATCAATAATCAGTCCCCATCAATAATCTGTCCCATCAATAGTCTGCCCCCTTCAATAGTCATCAATAGTCATTCCCCATCAATAGTCCGTCTCCATCAATAGTCATTCCCCATCAATAGTCAGTCCCCATCAATAGTTACCAATAGTTAGTCCCCATCAACAATCAGTCTCCATCAATAGTCATCAACAGTCAGTCCCCATCAATATTCGGTCTTCATCAATAGTCATCAACAGTAGGTCCCAATCAATCGATAGTCCCAATCAATAGTCATCAATAGTCAGTGTCCATCAAGAGTCAGTCCTCATCAATAGACATCAATAGTCAGTCCACATCAATAGTCATCAATAGTCAGTCCCCATCAATAGTCAGCAATATTCAGTCACCATCAATGGACAACAATAGACAGTCTCCATCAATTGTCATCAATAGTCAGTCCCCATCAATAGTCATGAATAGTCAGTCCCTATCAATAGTAAGTCCCCATCAATAGTCATCAATACTCAGTCCCAATCAATAGTCAGTCCCCAGCGATAGTCATCAATTGTCACTCCCTATCTTTAGTTACTCCTCATCAATAGTCATCAATATTCAGTCCCTATCAATAGTCATCAATAATCAGTCCCCATCAATAGTCAGTCTCCATCAATAGTCATCAATAGTCAGTCCCCATCAATTGTCCGTCTCCATCAACAGTCATCAATAGTCATTCCATATCATTAGTCACTCCTCATAAATAGTCATCAATAGTCAGTCCACATCAATAGTCAGTCCCCATCAATAGTCATCAATAGTCAGTCCCCATCAATAGTCATCAATATTCAGTCCCCATATAGAGTCGGTCTCCATCAATAGTCATCAATAGTCAGTCCCCATCGAAAGTCATCAAAAGTCAGTCCCCATCATTAGTCAGTCCTCATCAATAGACATCAACAGTCAGTCCCCATCAATAGTCATCAATAGTCAGTACGCATCAATAGTCATCAATATTCAGTCTCCATCAATAGTCAGTCCCCATCAATAGTCATCAATAGTCAGTCCTCATCAATATTCAGTCCCAATTAATAGTCATCAATAGTCAGTCCCAATCAATAGTCAGTCCCCATCAATAGTCATCAATAGTCAGTCCCCATCAAAAGACATCAATAGGCACTCTCCATCAAAAGTCAGTCCCTATGATAGTCATCAATAGTCAGTCTCCATCAATAATTAGTCCCCATCAATAGTCATCAATAGTCGGTCGCCATCAATAGTCAGTCCCCATCAACAGTTATCAATTGTCAGTCCCCATCAATAGCCCGTCCCGATCAATAGTCTGTCCCAATCAATAGTTAGTCCCCATCAATAGTCATTTCCCATCAATAGTCATTCCCCATCAATAGTCATCAATAGTCAGTCCCCATCAATAGCCGTCCTCATCAATAGTCTGTCCCAATCAATAGTTAGTCCCCATCAACAGTCATTCCCCATCAATATTCAATCAACATCAATAGTCATCAATAGTCAGTCCCCATCAATAGTCACCAATAGTCAGTCCCCATCATTGGTCAGTCCCCATCAATAGTTATCCGAGTCAGTCCCCATCAATAGTCATCAATAGTCAGTCCCCACCAATAGTCATCAATAGTCAGCCCCCATCAATAGTCAGTTACCATAAATAGTCATCAATAGTCAGTCCCAATTAATAGTCAGTCCCCATCAATAGTCATGAATAGTCAGTCCCCATCAATAGTCAGTCCCCAACAATAAACATCAATAGTCAGTCATATCAATATTCAGTCCCAATTAATAGTCATCAATAGTCAGTCCCAATCAATAGTCAGTCCCCATCAATAGTCATCAATAGTCAGTCCCCATCAATAGTCAGTTACCATCAATAGTCATCAATAGTCAGTCCCAATCAATAGTCAGTCCCCATCAATAGTCATCAATAGTCAGTCCCCATCAATAGTCAGTCTCCATCAATAAACATCAATAGTCAGTCCTTATCAATATTCAGTCCCAATTAATAGTCATCAATAGTCAGTCCCAATAAATAGTCAGTCCCCATCAATAGTCATCAATAGTCAGTCCCCATCAATAGTCATCAATAGTCAGTCCCCATCAATAGTCAGTTACCATCAATAGTCATCAATAGTCAGTCCAGTCAATAGTCAGTCCCCATCAATAGTCATCAATAGTCAGCCCCCATCAATAGTCAGTCCCCATCAATAAACATCAATAGTCAGTCCTTATCAATATTCAGTCCCAATTAATAGTCATCAATAGTCAGTCCCAATCAATAGTCAGTCCCCATCAACAGACATCAATAGTCACTCTCCATCAGTCGTCAGTCCCCATGATAGTCATCAATAGTCAGTCTCCATCAATAATTAGTCCCCTTCAATAGTCATCAATAGTCGATCCCCATCAATAGCCCGTCCCCATCAATAGTTGGTCCCAATCAATAGGTAGTCCCCATCAATAGTTATTCCCCATCAATATTCAATCAACATCAATAGTCATCAATAGTCATTCCCCATCATTGGTCAGTCCCCATCAATAGTGATCCTAGTCAGTCCCCATCAATAGTCATCAAAATTCAGTCCCCATCAATAGTAATCAATCGTCATCCCCATCAATAGTCAGTTACCATCAATAGTCATCAATAATCAGTATCAATCAATAGTTAGTCCCCATCAATAGTCATGAATAGTCAGTCCCCATCAATAGTCAGTCCCCATCAATAAACATCAATAGTCAGTCCTTATCAATATTCAGTCCCAATTAATAGTCATCAATAGTCAGTCCCAATCAATAGTCAGTCCCCATCAATAGTCATCAATAGTCAGTCCCCATCAATAGTCAGTTACCATCAATAGTCATCAATAGTCAGTCCCAATCAATAGTCAGTCCCCATCAATAGTCATCAATAGTCAGTCCCCATCAATTGTCAGTCCCCATCAATAAACATCAATAGTCAGTCCTTATCAATATTCAGTCCCAATTAATAGTCATCAATAGTCAGTCCCAATCAATAGTCAGTCCCCATCAATAGACATCAATAGTCACTCTCCATCAATTGTCAGTCCCCATGATAATCATCAATAGTCAGTCTCCATCAATAATTAGTCCCCTTCAATAGTCATCAATAGTCGATCCCCATCCATAGTCAGTCCCCATCAATAGTCATCAATAATCACTCCCCATCAATAGCCCGTCCCCATCAATAGTTGGTCCCAATCAATAGTTAGTCCCCATCAATAGTCATTCCCCATCAATATTCAATCAACATCAATAGTCATCAACAGTCAGTCCCCATCAATAGTCATCAATAGTCATTCCCCATCATTGGTCGGTCCCCATCAATAGTTATCCTAGTCAGTCCCCATCAATAGTCATCAATAGTCAGTCCCCATCAATAGTCATCAATAGTCATCCCCATTAATAGTCAGTTACCATCAATAGTCATCAATAGTCAGTCCCATACAATAGTCGGTCCCCATCAATAGTCATGAATAGTCAGTCCCCATCAATAGTCAGTCCCCATCAATAAACATCAATAGTCAGTCCTTATCAATATTCAGTCCCAATTAATAGTCATCAATAGTCAGTCCCAATCAATAGTCAGTCCCCATCAATAGTCATCAATAGTCAGTCCCCATCAATAGTCAGTTACCATCAATAGTCATCAATAGTCAGTCCCAATCAATAGTCAGTCCCCATCAATAGTCATCAATAGTCAGTCCCCATCAATAGTCAGTCTCCATCAATAAACATCAATAGTCAGTCCTTATCAATATTCAGTCCCAATTAATAGTCATCAATAGTCAGTCCCAATAAATAGTCAGTCCCCATCAATAGTCATCAATAGTCAGTCCCCATCAATAGTCATCAATAGTCAGTCCCCATCAATAGTCAGTTACCATCAATAGTCATCAATAGTCAGTCCAGTCAATAGTCAGTCCCCATCAATAGTCATCAATAGTCAGCCCCCATCAATAGTCAGTCCCCATCAATAAACATCAATAGTCAGTCCTTATCAATATTCAGTCCCAATTAATAGTCATCAATAGTCAGTCCCAATCAATAGTCAGTCCCCATCAACAGACATCAATAGTCACTCTCCATCAGTCGTCAGTCCCCATGATAGTCATCAATAGTCAGTCTCCATCAATAATTAGTCCCCTTCAATAGTCATCAATAGTCGATCCCCATCAATAGCCCGTCCCCATCAATAGTTGGTCCCAATCAATAGGTAGTCCCCATCAATAGTTATTCCCCATCAATATTCAATCAACATCAATAGTCATCAATAGTCATTCCCCATCATTGGTCAGTCCCCATCAATAGTGATCCTAGTCAGTCCCCATCAATAGTCATCAAAATTCAGTCCCCATCAATAGTAATCAATCGTCATCCCCATCAATAGTCAGTTACCATCAATAGTCATCAATAATCAGTATCAATCAATAGTTAGTCCCCATCAATAGTCATGAATAGTCAGTCCCCATCAATAGTCAGTCCCCATCAATAAACATCAATAGTCAGTCCTTATCAATATTCAGTCCCAATTAATAGTCATCAATAGTCAGTCCCAATCAATAGTCAGTCCCCATCAATAGTCATCAATAGTCAGTCCCCATCAATAGTCAGTCCCCATCAATAAACATCAATAGTCAGTCCTTATCAATATTCAGTCCTAATTAATAGTCATCAATAGTCAGTCCCAATCAATAGTCAGTCCCCATCAATAGTCATCAATAGTCAGTCCCCATCAATAGTCAGTCCCCATCAATAAACATCAATAGTCAGTCCTTATCAATATTCAGTCCTAATTAATAGTCATCAATAGTCAGTCCCAATCAATAGTCAGTTACCATCAATAGTCATCAATAGTCAGTCCCAATTAATAGTCAGTCCCCATCAATAGTCATGAATAGTCAGTCCCCATCAATAGTCAGTCCCCATCAATAAACATCAATAGTCAGTCCTTATCAATATTCAGTCCCAATTAATAGTCATCAATAGTCAGTCCCAATCAATAGTCAGTCCCCATCAATAGTCATCAATAGTCAGTCCCCATCAATAGTCAGTTACCATCAATAGTCATCAATAGTCAGTCCCAATCAATAGTCAGTCCCCATCAATAGTCATCAATAGTCAGTCCCCATCAATTGTCAGTCCCCATCAATAAACATCAATAGTCAGTCCTTATCAATATTCAGTCCCAATTAATAGTCATCAATAGTCAGTCCCAATCAATAGTCAGTCCCCATCAATAGACATCAATAGTCACTCTCCATCAATTGTCAGTCCCCATGATAATCATCAATAGTCAGTCTCCATCAATAATTAGTCCCCTTCAATAGTCATCAATAGTCGATCCCCATCCATAGTCAGTCCCCATCAATAGTCATCAATAATCACTCCCCATCAATAGCCCGTCCCCATCAATAGTTGGTCCCAATCAATAGTTAGTCCCCATCAATAGTCATTCCCCATCAATATTCAATCAACATCAATAGTCATCAACAGTCAGTCCCCATCAATAGTCATCAATAGTCATTCCCCATCATTGGTCGGTCCCCATCAATAGTTATCCTAGTCAGTCCCCATCAATAGTCATCAATAGTCAGTCCCCATCAATAGTCATCAATAGTCATCCCCATTAATAGTCAGTTACCATCAATAGTCATCAATAGTCAGTCCCAATCAATAGTCGGTCCCCATCAATAGTCATGAATAGTCAGTCCCCATCAATAGTCAGTCCCCATCAATAAACATCAATAGTCAGTCCTTATCAATATTCAGTCCCAATTAATAGTCATCAATAGTCAGTCCCAATCAATAGTCAGTCCCCATCAATAGTCATCAATTGTCAGTCCCCATCAGTAGTCAGTTACCATCAATAGTCATCAATAGTCAGTCCCAATTAATAGTCAGTCCCCATCAATAGTCATGAATAGTCAGTCCCCATCAATAGTCAGTCCCCATCAATAAACATCAATAGTCAGTCCTTATCAATATTCAGTCTCAATTAGTAGTCATCAATAGTCAGTCCCAATCAATAGTCAGTCCCCATCAATAGTCATCAATAGTCAATCCCAATCAATAGTCAGTCCCCATCAATAGTCATCAATAGTCAGTCCCCATCAATAGTCAGTCTCCATCAATAAACATCAATAGTCAGTCCTTATTAATATTCAGTCCCAATTAATAGTCATCAATAGTCAGTCCCAATCAATAGTCAGTCCCCATCAATAGTCATCAATAGTCAGTCCCCATCAATAGTCATCAATAGTCAGTCCCCATCAATAGTCAGTTACCATCAATATTCATCAATAGTCAGTCCCAATCAATAGTCAGTCCCCATCAATAGTCATCAATAGTCAGCCCCCATCAATAGTCAGTCCCCATCAAAAACATCAATAGTCAGTCCTTATCAATATTCAGTCCCAATTAATAGTCATCAATAGTCAGTCCCAATAAATAGTCAGTCCCCATCAACAGACATCAACAGTCACTCTCCATCAGTAGTCAGTCCCCATGATAGTCATCAATAGTCAGTCTCCATCAATAATTAGTCCCCTTCAATAGTCATCAATAGTCGATCCCCATCAATAGCCCGTCCCCATCAATAGTTGGTCCCAATCAACAGGTAGTCCACATCAAAAGTCATTCCCCATCAATATTCAATCAACATCAATAGTCATCAAAAGTCAGTCCCCATCAATAGTCATCAAAAGTCATTCCCCATCATTGGTCAGTCCCCATCAATAGTTATCCTAGTCAGTCCCCATCAATAGTCATCAATAGTCAGTCCCCATCAATAGTAATCAATAATCATCCCCATCAATAGTCAGTTACCATCAATAGTCATCAATAGTCAGTATCAATCAATAGTTAGTCCCCATCAATAGTCATGAATAGTCAGTCCCCATCAATAGTCAGTCCCCATCAATAAACATCAATAGTCAGTCCTTATCAATATTCAGTCCCAATTAATAGTCATCAATAGTCAGTCCCAATCAATAGTCAGTCCCCATCAATAGTCATCAATAGTCAGTCCCCATCAATAGTCAGTCCCCATCAATAAACATCAATAGTCAGTCCTTATCAATATTCAGTCCCAATTAATAGTCATCAATAGTCAGTCCCAATCAATAGTCAGTCCCCATCAATAGTCATCAATTGTCAGTCCCCATCAGTAGTCAGTTACCATCAATAGTCATCAATAGTCAGTCCCAATTAATTGTCAGTCCCCATCAATAGTCATGAATAGACAGTCCCCATCAATAGTCAGTCCCCATCAATAAACATCAATAGTCAGTCCTTATCAATATTCAGTCCCAATTCGTAGTCATCAATAGTCAGTCCCAATCAATAGTCAGTCCCCATCAATAGTCATCAATAGTCAGTCCCCATCAATAGTCAGTTACCATCAATAGTCATCAATAGTCAGTCCCAATCAATAGTCAGTCCCCATCAATAAACATCAATAGTCAGTCCTTATCAATATTCAGTCCCAAATAATAGTCATCAATAGTCAGTCCCAATCAATAGTCAGTCCCCATAAATAGTCATCAATAGTCAGTCCCCATCAATAGTCATCAATAGTCAGTCCCCATCAATCGTCAGTCCCCATCAATAGTCATCAATAGTCAGTCCCCATCAATAGTCAGTCCCCATCAATAAACATCAATAGTCAGTCCTTATCAATATTCAGTCCTAATTAATAGTCATCAATAGTCAGTCCCAATCAATAGTCAGTTACCATCAATAGTCATCAATAGTCAGTCCCAATTAATAGTCAGTCCCCATCAATAGTCATGAATAGTCAGTCCCCATCAATAGTCAGTCCCCATCAATAAACATCAATAGTCAGTCCTTATCAATATTCAGTCCCAATTAATAGTCATCAATAGTCAGTCCCAATCAATAGTCAGTCCCCATCAATAGTCATCAATAGTCAGTCCCCATCAATAGTCAGTTACCATCAATAGTCATCAATAGTCAGTCCCAATCAATAGTCAGTCCCCATCAATAATCATCAATAGTCAGTCCCCATCAATAGTCAGTCTCCATCAATAAACATCAATAGTCAGTCCTTATCAATATTCAGTCCCAATTAATAGTCATCAATATTCAGTCCCCATCAATAGTCATCAATAGTCAGTCCCCATCAATAGTCAGTTACCATCAATAGTCATCAATAATCAGTCCCAATCAATAGTCAGTCCCCATCAATAGTCATCAATAGTCAGCCCCCATCAATAGTCAGTCCCCATCAATAAACATCAATAGTCAGTCCTTATCAATATTCAGTCCCAATTAATAGTCATCAATAGTCAGTCCCAATCAAAAGTCAGTCCCCATCAATAGTCATCAATAGTCAGTCCCCATCAATATTCAGTCCCCATCAACAAACATCAATAGTCAGTCCTTATCAATATTCAGTCCCAATTAATAGTCATCAATAGTCAGTCCCAATCAATAGTCAGTCCCCATCAATAGACATCAATAGGCACTCTCCATCAAATGTCAGTCCCCATGATAGTCATCAATAGTCAGTCTCCATCAATAATTAGTCCCCATCAATAGTCATCAATAGTCGGTCCCCATCAATAGTCAGTCCCCATCAACAGTTATCAATTGTCAGTCCCCATCAATAGCCCGTCCCGATCAATAGCCTGTCCCAATCAATAGTTAGTCCCCATCAATAGTCGTTTCCCATCAATAGTCATTCCCCATCAATAGTCATCAATAGTCAGTCCCCATCAATAGCCGTCCTCATCAATAGTCTGTCCCAATCAATAGTTAGTCCCCATCAACAGTCATTCCCCATCAATATTCAATCAACATCAATAGTCATCAATAGTCAGTCCCCATCAATAGTCATCAATAGTCAGTCCCCATCATTGGTCAGTCCCCATCAATATTTATCCTAGTCAGTCCCCATCAATAGTCATCAATAGTCAGTCCCCACAAATAGTCATCAATAGTCAGCCCCCATCAATAGTCAGTTACCATCAATAGTCATCAATAGTCAGTCCCAATTAATAGTCAGTCCCCATCAATAGTCATGAATAGTCAGTCCCCATCAATAGTCAGTCCCCATCAATAAACATCAATAGTCAGTCCTTATCAATATTCAGTCCCAATTAATAGTCATCAATAGTCAGTCCCAATCAATAGTCAGTCCCCATCAATAGTCATCAATAGTCAGTCCCCATCAATAGTCAGTTACCATCAATAGTCATCAATAGTCAGTCCCAATCAATAGTCAGTCCCCATCAATAGTCATCAACAGTCAGTCCCCATCAATAGTCATGAATAGTCAGTCCCCATCAATAGTCAGTCCCCATCAATAAACATCAATAGTCAGTCCTTATCAATATTCAGTCCCAATTAATAGTCATCAATAGTCAGTCCCAATCAATAGTCAGTCCCCATCAATAGTCATCAACAGTCAGTCCCCATCAATAGTCATCAATAGTCAAATAGTGCAAATAGATGTTAACAAATATGATGTGATTGGGATTACGGAGACGTGGCTCCAGGATGAGCAGGGCTGGGAACTCAACATCCAGGGGTATTCAACATTCAGGAAGGATAGAATAAAAGGAAAAGGAGGTGGGGTAGCATTGCTGGTTAAGGAGGAGATTAAGGCAATAGTTAGGAAGGACATTAGCTTGGATGATGTGGAATCTATATGGGTAGAGCTGCAGAACACCAAAGGGCAAAAACGTTAGTGGGAGTTGTGTACAGACCTCCAAACAGTAGTAGTGATGTTGGGGAGGGCATCAAACAGGAAATTAGGGGTGCGTGCAATAAAGGTGCAGCAGTTATAATGGGTGACTTTAATATGCACATAGATTGGGCTAACCAAACTGGAAGCAATACGGTGGAGGAGGATTTTCTGGAGTGCATAAGGGATGGTTTTTTAGACCAATATGTCGAGGAACCAACTAGGGGGGAGGCCATCTTAGACTGGGTGTTATGTAATGAGAAAGGATTAATTAGCAATCTCGTTGTGCGAGGCCCCTTGGGGTAGAGTGACCATAATATGGTGGAATTCTGCATTAGGATGGAGAATGAAACAGTTAATTCAGAGACCATGGTCCAGAACTTAAAGAAGGCTAACTTTGAAGGTATGAGGTGTGAATTGGCTGAGATGGATTGGCGAATGATACTTAAGGGGTTGACTGTGGATGGGCAATGGCAGACATTTAGAGACCGCATGGATGAACTACAACAATTGTACATTCCTGTCTGGCATAGAAATAAAAAAGGGAAGGTGGCTCAACCGTGGCTATCAAGGGAAATCAGGGATAGTATTAAAGTCAAGGAAGTGGCATACAAATTGGCCAGAAATAGCAGCGAACCTGGGGACTGGGAGAAATTTAGAACTCAGCAGAGGAGGACAAAGGGTTTGATTAGGGCAGGGAAAATGGAGTATGAGAAGAAGCTTGCAGGGAACATTAAGACGGATTGCAAAAGTTTCTATAGATAGGTAAAGAGAAAAAGGTTAGTAAAGACAAACGTAGGTCCCCTGCAGTCAGAATCAGGGGAAGTCATAACGGGGAACAAAGAAATGGCGGACCAATTGAACAAGTACTTTGGTTCGGTATTCACGAAGGAGGACACGAACAACCTTCCGGTTATAAAAGGGGTCGGGGGGTCTAGTAAGGAGGAGGAACTGAGGGAAATCCTTATTAGCCGGGAAATTGTGTTGGGGAAATTGATGGGATTGAAGGTCGATAAATCCCCAGGGCCTGATGGACTGCATCCCAGAGTACTTAAGGAGGTGGCCTTGGAAATAGTGGATGCGTTGACAATCATTTTCCAACATTCCATTGACTCTGGATCAGTTCCTATGGAGTGGAGGGTAGCCAATGTAACCCCACTTTTTAAAAAAGGAGGGAGAGAGAAAACAGGGAATTATAGACCGGTCAGCCTGACATCGGTAGTGGGTAAAATGATGGAATCAATTATTAAGGATGTCATAGCAGTGCATTTGGAAAGAGGTGACATGATAGGTCCAAGTCAGCATGGATTTGTGAAAGGGAAATCATGCTTGACAAATCTTCTGGAATTTTTTGAGGATGTTTCCAGTAGAGTGGATAAGGGAGAACCAGTTGATGTGGTATATTTGGACTTTCAGAAGGCGTTCGACAAGGTCCCACACAAGAGATTGATGTGCAAAGTTAGAGCACATGGGATTGGGGGTAGTGTACTGACATGGATTGAGAACTGGTTGTCAGACAGGAAGCAAAGAGTAGGAGTAAATGGGTACTTTTCAGAATGGCAGGCAGTGACTAGTGGGGTACCGCAAGGTTCTGTGCTGGGGCCCCAGCTGTTTACACTGTACATTAATGATTTAGATGAGGGGATTAAATGTAGTATCTCCAAATTTGCGGATGACACTAAGTTGGGTGGCAGTGTGAGCTGCGAGGAGGATGCTGTGAGGCTGCAGAGCGACTTGGATAGGTTAGGTGAGTGGGCAAATGCATGGCAGATGAAGTATAATGTGGATAAATGTGAGGTTATCCACTTTGGTGGTAAAAACAGAGAGACAGACTATTATCTGAATGGTGACAGATTAGGAAAAGGGGAGGTGCAAAGAGACCTGGGTGTCATGGTACATCAGTCATTGAAGGTTGGCATGCAGGTGCAGCAGGCGGTTAAGAAAGCAAATGGCATGTTGGCCTTCATAGCAAGGGGATTTGAGTACAGGGGCAGGGAGGTGTTGCTACAGTTGTACAGGGCATTGGTGAGGCCACACCTGGAGTATTGTGTACAGTTTTGGTCTCCTAACCTGAGGAAGGACATTGTTGCTATTGAGGGAGTGCAGCGAAGGTTCACCAGACTGATTCCCGGGATGGCGGGACTGACCTATCAAGAAAGACTGGATCAACTGGGCTTGTATTCACTGGAGTTCAGAAGAATGAGAGGGGACCTCATAGAAACATATAAAATTCTGACGGGGTTAGAGAGGTTAGATGGAGGAAGAATGTTCCCAATGTTGGGGAAGTCCAGAACCAGGGGTCACAGTCTAAGGATAAGGGGTAAGCCATTTAGGACCGAGATGCGGAGGAACTTCTTCACCCAGAGAGTGGTGAACCTGTGGAATTCTCTACCACAGAAAGTTGTTGAGGCCAATTCACTAAATATATTCAAAAAGGAGTTAGATGAGGTCCTTACTGCTAGGGGGATCAAGGGGTATGGCGAGAAAGCAGGAATGGGGTACTGAAGTTGAATGTTCAGCCATGAACTCATTGAATGGCGGTGCAGGCTAGAAGGGCCGAATGGCCTACTCCTGCACCTATTTTCTATGTTTCTATGTTTCTATGTTTCTATCAATAGTCAGTCCCCATCAATAGTCATGAATAGTCAGTCCCCATCAATAGTCAGTCCCCATCAATAAACATCAATAGTCAGTCCTTATCAATATTCAGTCCCAATTAATAGTCATCAATAGTCAGTCCCAATCAATAGTCAGTCCCCATCAATAGACATCAATAGGCACTCTCCATCAAATGTCAGTCCCCATGATAGTCATCAATAGTCAGTCTCCATCAATAATTAGTCCCCATCAATAGTCATCAATAGTCGGTCCCCATCAATAGTCAGTCCCCATCAACAGTTATCAATTGTCAGTCCCCATCAATAGCCCGTCCCGATCAATAGCCTGTCCCAATCAATAGTTAGTCCCCATCAATAGTCGTTTCCCATCAATTGTCATTCCCCATCAATAGTCATCAATAGTCAGTCCCCATCAATAGCCGTCCTCATCAATAGTCTGTCCCAATCAATAGTTAGTCCCCATCAACAGTCATTCCCCATCAATATTCAAGCAACATCAATAGTCATCAATAGTCAGTCCCAATTAATAATCAGTCCCCATCAATAGTCATGAATATTCAGTCCCCATCATTAGTCAGTCCCCATCAATAATTATCCTAGTCAGACCCCATCAAGAGTCATCAATAGTCATCAATAGTCAGTCCCAATTAATAGTCAGTCCCCATCAATAGTCATGAATATTCAGTCCCAATCAATAGTCAGTCCCCATCAATAGTCATCAATAGTCAGTCCCCATCAATAGTCAGTTACCATCAATAGTCATCAATAGTCAATCCCAATCAATAGTCAGTCCCCATCAATAGTCATCAATAGTCAGTCCCCATCAATAGTCAGTCTCCATCAATAAACATCAATAGTCAGTCCTTATTAATATTCAGTCCCAATTAATAGTCATCAATAGTCAGTCCCAATCAATAGTCAGTCCCCATCAATAGTCATCAATAGTCAGTCCCCATCAATAGTCATCAATAGTCAGTCCCCATCAATAGTCAGTTACCATCAATATTCATCAATAGTCAGTCCCAATCAATAGTCAGTCCCCATCAATAGTCATCAATAGTCAGCCCCCATCAATAGTCAGTCCCCATCAAAAACATCAATAGTCAGTCCTTATCAATATTCAGTCCCAATTAATAGTCATCAATAGTCAGTCCCAATAAATAGTCAGTCCCCATCAACAGACATCAACAGTCACTCTCCATCAGTAGTCAGTCCCCATGATAGTCATCAATAGTCAGTCTCCATCAATAATTAGTCCCCTTCAATAGTCATCAATAGTCGATCCCCATCAATAGCCCGTCCCCATCAATAGTTGGTCCCAATCAACAGGTAGTCCACATCAAAAGTCATTCCCCATCAATATTCAATCAACATCAATAGTCATCAAAAGTCAGTCCCCATCAATAGTCATCAAAAGTCATTCCCCATCATTGGTCAGTCCCCATCAATAGTTATCCTAGTCAGTCCCCATCAATAGTCATCAATAGTCAGTCCCCATCAATAGTAATCAATAATCATCCCCATCAATAGTCAGTTACCATCAATAGTCATCAATAGTCAGTATCAATCAATAGTTAGTCCCCATCAATAGTCATGAATAGTCAGTCCCCATCAATAGTCAGTCCCCATCAATAAACATCAATAGTCAGTCCTTATCAATATTCAGTCCCAATTAATAGTCATCAATAGTCAGTCCCAATCAATAGTCAGTCCCCATCAATAGTCATCAATAGTCAGTCCCCATCAATAGTCAGTCCCCATCAATAAACATCAATAGTCAGTCCTTATCAATATTCAGTCCCAATTAATAGTCATCAATAGTCAGTCCCAATCAATAGTCAGTCCCCATCAATAGTCATCAATTGTCAGTCCCCATCAGTAGTCAGTTACCATCAATAGTCATCAATAGTCAGTCCCAATTAATTGTCAGTCCCCATCAATAGTCATGAATAGACAGTCCCCATCAATAGTCAGTCCCCATCAATAAACATCAATAGTCAGTCCTTATCAATATTCAGTCCCAATTCGTAGTCATCAATAGTCAGTCCCAATCAATAGTCAGTCCCCATCAATAGTCATCAATAGTCAGTCCCCATCAATAGTCAGTTACCATCAATAGTCATCAATAGTCAGTCCCAATCAATAGTCAGTCCCCATCAATAAACATCAATAGTCAGTCCTTATCAATATTCAGTCCCAAATAATAGTCATCAATAGTCAGTCCCAATCAATAGTCAGTCCCCATAAATAGTCATCAATAGTCAGTCCCCATCAATAGTCATCAATAGTCAGTCCCCATCAATCGTCAGTCCCCATCAATAGTCATCAATAGTCAGTCCCCATCAATAGTCAGTCCCCATCAATAAACATCAATAGTCAGTCCTTATCAATATTCAGTCCTAATTAATAGTCATCAATAGTCAGTCCCAATCAATAGTCAGTCCCCATCAATAGTCATCAATAGTCAGTCCCCATCAATAGTCAGTCCCCATCAATAAACATCAATAGTCAGTCCTTATCAATATTCAGTCCTAATTAATAGTCATCAATAGTCAGTCCCAATCAATAGTCAGTTACCATCAATAGTCATCAATAGTCAGTCCCAATTAATAGTCAGTCCCCATCAATAGTCATGAATAGTCAGTCCCCATCAATAGTCAGTCCCCATCAATAAACATCAATAGTCAGTCCTTATCAATATTCAGTCCCAATTAATAGTCATCAATAGTCAGTCCCAATCAATAGTCAGTCCCCATCAATAGTCATCAATAGTCAGTCCCCATCAATAGTCAGTTACCATCAATAGTCATCAATAGTCAGTCCCAATCAATAGTCAGTCCCCATCAATAATCATCAATAGTCAGTCCCCATCAATAGTCAGTCTCCATCAATAAACATCAATAGTCAGTCCTTATCAATATTCAGTCCCAATTAATAGTCATCAATATTCAGTCCCCATCAATAGTCATCAATAGTCAGTCCCCATCAATAGTCAGTTACCATCAATAGTCATCAATAATCAGTCCCAATCAATAGTCAGTCCCCATCAATAGTCATCAATAGTCAGCCCCCATCAATAGTCAGTCCCCATCAATAAACATCAATAGTCAGTCCTTATCAATATTCAGTCCCAATTAATAGTCATCAATAGTCAGTCCCAATCAAAAGTCAGTCCCCATCAATAGTCATCAATAGTCAGTCCCCATCAATATTCAGTCCCCATCAACAAACATCAATAGTCAGTCCTTATCAATATTCAGTCCCAATTAATAGTCATCAATAGTCAGTCCCAATCAATAGTCAGTCCCCATCAATAGACATCAATAGGCACTCTCCATCAAATGTCAGTCCCCATGATAGTCATCAATAGTCAGTCTCCATCAATAATTAGTCCCCATCAATAGTCATCAATAGTCGGTCCCCATCAATAGTCAGTCCCCATCAACAGTTATCAATTGTCAGTCCCCATCAATAGCCCGTCCCGATCAATAGCCTGTCCCAATCAATAGTTAGTCCCCATCAATAGTCGTTTCCCATCAATAGTCATTCCCCATCAATAGTCATCAATAGTCAGTCCCCATCAATAGCCGTCCTCATCAATAGTCTGTCCCAATCAATAGTTAGTCCCCATCAACAGTCATTCCCCATCAATATTCAATCAACATCAATAGTCATCAATAGTCAGTCCCCATCAATAGTCATCAATAGTCAGTCCCCATCATTGGTCAGTCCCCATCAATATTTATCCTAGTCAGTCCCCATCAATAGTCATCAATAGTCAGTCCCCACAAATAGTCATCAATAGTCAGCCCCCATCAATAGTCAGTTACCATCAATAGTCATCAATAGTCAGTCCCAATTAATAGTCAGTCCCCATCAATAGTCATGAATAGTCAGTCCCCATCAATAGTCAGTCCCCATCAATAAACATCAATAGTCAGTCCTTATCAATATTCAGTCCCAATTAATAGTCATCAATAGTCAGTCCCAATCAATAGTCAGTCCCCATCAATAGTCATCAATAGTCAGTCCCCATCAATAGTCAGTTACCATCAATAGTCATCAATAGTCAGTCCCAATCAATAGTCAGTCCCCATCAATAGTCATCAACAGTCAGTCCCCATCAATAGTCATGAATAGTCAGTCCCCATCAATAGTCAGTCCCCATCAATAAACATCAATAGTCAGTCCTTATCAATATTCAGTCCCAATTAATAGTCATCAATAGTCAGTCCCAATCAATAGTCAGTCCCCATCAATAGTCATCAACAGTCAGTCCCCATCAATAGTCATCAATAGTCAAATAGTGCAAATAGATGTTAACAAATATGATGTGATTGGGATTACGGAGACGTGGCTCCAGGATGAGCAGGGCTGGGAACTCAACATCCAGGGGTATTCAACATTCAGGAAGGATAGAATAAAAGGAAAAGGAGGTGGGGTAGCATTGCTGGTTAAGGAGGAGATTAAGGCAATAGTTAGGAAGGACATTAGCTTGGATGATGTGGAATCTATATGGGTAGAGCTGCAGAACACCAAAGGGCAAAAACGTTAGTGGGAGTTGTGTACAGACCTCCAAACAGTAGTAGTGATGTTGGGGAGGGCATCAAACAGGAAATTAGGGGTGCGTGCAATAAAGGTGCAGCAGTTATAATGGGTGACTTTAATATGCACATAGATTGGGCTAACCAAACTGGAAGCAATACGGTGGAGGAGGATTTTCTGGAGTGCATAAGGGATGGTTTTTTAGACCAATATGTCGAGGAACCAACTAGGGGGGAGGCCATCTTAGACTGGGTGTTATGTAATGAGAAAGGATTAATTAGCAATCTCGTTGTGCGAGGCCCCTTGGGGTAGAGTGACCATAATATGGTGGAATTCTGCATTAGGATGGAGAATGAAACAGTTAATTCAGAGACCATGGTCCAGAACTTAAAGAAGGCTAACTTTGAAGGTATGAGGTGTGAATTGGCTGAGATGGATTGGCGAATGATACTTAAGGGGTTGACTGTGGATGGGCAATGGCAGACATTTAGAGACCGCATGGATGAACTACAACAATTGTACATTCCTGTCTGGCATAGAAATAAAAAAGGGAAGGTGGCTCAACCGTGGCTATCAAGGGAAATCAGGGATAGTATTAAAGTCAAGGAAGTGGCATACAAATTGGCCAGAAATAGCAGCGAACCTGGGGACTGGGAGAAATTTAGAACTCAGCAGAGGAGGACAAAGGGTTTGATTAGGGCAGGGAAAATGGAGTATGAGAAGAAGCTTGCAGGGAACATTAAGACGGATTGCAAAAGTTTCTATAGATAGGTAAAGAGAAAAAGGTTAGTAAAGACAAACGTAGGTCCCCTGCAGTCAGAATCAGGGGAAGTCATAACGGGGAACAAAGAAATGGCGGACCAATTGAACAAGTACTTTGGTTCGGTATTCACGAAGGAGGACACGAACAACCTTCCGGTTATAAAAGGGGTCGGGGGGTCTAGTAAGGAGGAGGAACTGAGGGAAATCCTTATTAGCCGGGAAATTGTGTTGGGGAAATTGATGGGATTGAAGGTCGATAAATCCCCAGGGCCTGATGGACTGCATCCCAGAGTACTTAAGGAGGTGGCCTTGGAAATAGTGGATGCGTTGACAATCATTTTCCAACATTCCATTGACTCTGGATCAGTTCCTATGGAGTGGAGGGTAGCCAATGTAACCCCACTTTTTAAAAAAGGAGGGAGAGAGAAAACAGGGAATTATAGACCGGTCAGCCTGACATCGGTAGTGGGTAAAATGATGGAATCAATTATTAAGGATGTCATAGCAGTGCATTTGGAAAGAGGTGACATGATAGGTCCAAGTCAGCATGGATTTGTGAAAGGGAAATCATGCTTGACAAATCTTCTGGAATTTTTTGAGGATGTTTCCAGTAGAGTGGATAAGGGAGAACCAGTTGATGTGGTATATTTGGACTTTCAGAAGGCGTTCGACAAGGTCCCACACAAGAGATTGATGTGCAAAGTTAGAGCACATGGGATTGGGGGTAGTGTACTGACATGGATTGAGAACTGGTTGTCAGACAGGAAGCAAAGAGTAGGAGTAAATGGGTACTTTTCAGAATGGCAGGCAGTGACTAGTGGGGTACCGCAAGGTTCTGTGCTGGGGCCCCAGCTGTTTACACTGTACATTAATGATTTAGATGAGGGGATTAAATGTAGTATCTCCAAATTTGCGGATGACACTAAGTTGGGTGGCAGTGTGAGCTGCGAGGAGGATGCTGTGAGGCTGCAGAGCGACTTGGATAGGTTAGGTGAGTGGGCAAATGCATGGCAGATGAAGTATAATGTGGATAAATGTGAGGTTATCCACTTTGGTGGTAAAAACAGAGAGACAGACTATTATCTGAATGGTGACAGATTAGGAAAAGGGGAGGTGCAAAGAGACCTGGGTGTCATGGTACATCAGTCATTGAAGGTTGGCATGCAGGTGCAGCAGGCGGTTAAGAAAGCAAATGGCATGTTGGCCTTCATAGCAAGGGGATTTGAGTACAGGGGCAGGGAGGTGTTGCTACAGTTGTACAGGGCATTGGTGAGGCCACACCTGGAGTATTGTGTACAGTTTTGGTCTCCTAACCTGAGGAAGGACATTGTTGCTATTGAGGGAGTGCAGCGAAGGTTCACCAGACTGATTCCCGGGATGGCGGGACTGACCTATCAAGAAAGACTGGATCAACTGGGCTTGTATTCACTGGAGTTCAGAAGAATGAGAGGGGACCTCATAGAAACATATAAAATTCTGACGGGTTAGAGAGGTTAGATGCAGGAAGAATGTTCCCAATGTTGGGGAAGTCCAGAACCAGGGGTCACAGTCTAAGGATAAGGGGTAAGCCATTTAGGACCGAGATGCGGAGGAACTTCTTCACCCAGAGAGTGGTGAACCTGTGGAATTCTCTACCACAGAAAGTTGTTGAGGCCAATTCACTAAATATATTCAAAAAGGAGTTAGATGAGGTCCTTACTGCTAGGGGGATCAAGGGGTATGGCGAGAAAGCAGGAATGGGGTACTGAAGTTGAATGTTCAGCCATGAACTCATTGAATGGCGGTGCAGGCTAGAAGGGCCGAATGGCCTACTCCTGCACCTATTTTCTATGTTTCTATGTTTCTATGTTTCTATCAATAGTCAGTCCCCATCAATAGTCATCAATAGTCAGTCCCCATCAATAGTCAGTCCCCATCAATAAACATCAATAGTCAGTCCTTATCAATATTCAGTCCCAATTAATAGTCATCAATAGTCAGTCCCAATCAATAGTCAGTCCCCATCAATAGACATCAATAGGCACTCTCCATCAAATGTCAGTCCCCATGATAGTCATCAATAGTCAGTCTCCATCAATAATTAGTCCCCATCAATTGTCATCAATAGTCGGTCCCCATCAATAGTCAGTCCCCATCAACAGTTATCAATTGTCAGTCCCCATCAATAGCCCGTCCCGATCAATAGCCTGTCCCAATCAATAGTTAGTCCCCATCAATAGTCGTTTCCCATCAATTGTCATTCCCCATCAATAGTCATCAATAGTCAGTCCCCATCAATAGCCGTCCTCATCAATAGTCTGTCCCAATCAATAGTTAGTCCCCATCAACAGTCATTCCCCATCAATATTCAATCAACATCAATAGTCATCAATAGTCAGTCCCAATTAATAGTCAGTCCCCATCAATAGTCATGAATATTCAGTCCCCATCATTAGTCAGTCCCCATCAATAATTATCCTAGTCAGACCCCATCAAGAGTCATCAATAGTCATCAATAGTCAGTCCCAATTAATAGTCAGTCCCCATCAATAGTCATGAATATTCAGTCCCAATCAATAGTCAGTCCCCATCAATAGTCATCAATAGTCAGTCCCCATCAATAGTCAGTTACCATCAATAGTCATCAATAGTCAATCCCAATCAATAGTCAGTCCCCATCAATAGTCATCAATAGTCAGTCCCCATCAATAGTCAGTCCCCATCAATAGTCATCAATAGTCAGTCCCCATCAATAGTCATCAATAGTCAGTCCCCATCAATAGTCAGTCTCCATCAATAAACATCAATAGTCAGTCCTTATTAATATTCAGTCCCAATTAATAGTCATCAATAGTCAGTCCCAATCAATAGTCAGTCCCCATCAATAGTCATCAATAGTCAGTCCCCATCAATAGTCATCAATAGTCAGTCCCCATCAATAGTCAGTTACCATCAATAGTCATCAATAATCAGTCCCAATCAATAGTCAGTCCCCATCAATAGTCATCAATAGTCAGCCCCCATCAATAGTCAGTCCCCATCAAAAAACATCAATAGTCAGTCCTTATCAATATTCAGTCCCAATTAATAGTCATCAATAGTCAGTCCCAATAAATAGTCAGTCCCCATCAACAGACATCAACAGTCACTCTCCATCAGTAGTCAGTCCCCATGATAGTCATCAATAGTCAGTCTCCATCAATAATTAGTCCCCTTCAATAGTCATCAATAGTCGATCCCCATCAATAGCCCGTCCCCATCAATAGTTGGTCCCAATCAACAGGTAGTCCACATCAAAAGTCATTCCCCATCAATATTCAATCAACATCAATAGTCATCAAAAGTCAGTCCCCATCAATAGTCATCAAAAGTCATTCCCCATCATTGGTCAGTCCCCATCAATAGTTATCCTAGTCAGTCCCCATCAATAGTCATCAATAGTCAGTCCCCATCAATAGTAATCAATAGTCATCCCCATCAATAGTCAGTTACCATCAATAGTCATCAATAGTCAGTATCAATCAATAGTTAGTCCCCATCAATAGTCATGAATAGTCAGTCCCCATCAATAGTCAGTCCCCATCAATAAACATCAATAGTCAGTCCTTATCAATATTCAGTCCCAATTAATAGTCATCAATAGTCAGTCCCAATCAATAGTCAGTCCCCATCAATAGTCATCAATAGTCAGTCCCCATCAATAGTCAGTCCCCATCAATAAACATCAATAGTCAGTCCTTATCAATATTCAGTCCCAATTAATAGTCATCAATAGTCAGTCCCAATCAATAGTCAGTCCCCATCAATAGTCATCAATTGTCAGTCCCCATCAGTAGTCAGTTACCATCAATAGTCATCAATAGTCAGTCCCAATTAATTGTCAGTCCCCATCAATAGTCATGAATAGTCAGTCCCCATCAATAGTCAGTCCCCATCAATAAACATCAATAGTCAGTCCTTATCAATATTCAGTCCCAATTCGTAGTCATCAATAGTCAGTCCCAATCAATAGTCAGTCCCCATCAATAGTCATCAATAGTCAGTCCCCATCAATAGTCAGTTACCATCAATAGTCATCAATAGTCAGTCCCAATCAATAGTCAGTCCCCATCAATAAACATCAATAGTCAGTCCTTATCAATATTCAGTCCCAATTAATAGTCATCAATAGTCAGTCCCAATCAATAGTCAGTCCCCATAAATAGTCATCAATAGTCAGTCCCCATCAATAGTCATCAATAGTCAGTCCCCATCAATCGTCAGTCCCCATCAATAGTCATCAATAGTCAGTCCCCATCAATAGTCAGTCCCCATCAATAAACATCAATAGTCAGTCCTTATCAATATTCAGTCCTAATTAATAGTCATCAATAGTCAGTCCCAATCAATAGTCAGTCCCCATCAATAGTCATCAATAGTCAGTCCCCATCAATAGTCAGTTACCATCAATAGTCATCAATAGTCAGTCCCAATCAATAGTCAGTCCCCATCAATAGACATCAATAGTCACTCTCCATCAATAGTCAGTCCCCATGATTGTCATCAATAGTCAGTCTCCATCAATAATTAGTCCCCTTCAATAGTCATCAATAGTCGATCCCCATCAATAGTCAGTCCCCATCAATAGTCATCAATAATCAGTCCCCATCAATAGCCCGTCCCCATCAATAGTTGGTCCCAATCAATAGTTAGTCCCCATCAATCGTCATTCCCCATCAATATTCAATCAACATCAATAGTCATCAATAGTCAGTCCCCATCAATAGTCATCAATAGTCATTCCCCATTATTGGTCAGTCCCCATCAATAGTTATCCTAGTTAGTCCACATCAACAGTCATCAATAGTCAGTCCCCATCAATAGTCATCAATAGTCATCCCCATCAATAGTCAGTTACCATCAATAGTCATCAATAGTCAGTCCCAATCAATAGTCAGTCCCCATCAATAGTCATGAATAGTCACTCCCCATCAATAGTCAGTCCCCATCAATAACCATCAATAGTCAGTCCTTATCAATATTCAGTCCCAATTAATAGTCATCAATAGTCAGTCCCCATCAATAGTCAGTTACCATCAATAGTCATCAATAGTCATCCCCATCAATAGTCAGTTACCATCAATAGTCATCAATAGTCAGTCCCAATCAATAGTCAGTCCCCATCAATAGTCATCAATAGTCAGTCCCAATTAATAGTCAGTCCCCATCAATAGTCAGTCCCCATCAATAAACATCAATAGTCAGTCCTTATCAATATTCAGTCCCAATACGAAGTCATCAATAGTCAGTCCCAATCAATAGTCAGTCCCCATCAATAGTCATCAATAGTCAGTCCCCATCAATAGTCAGTTACCATCAATAGTCATCAATAGTCAGTCCCAATAAATAGTCAGTTCCCATCAATAAACATCAATAGTCATTTCTTATCAATATTCAGTCCCAATTAATAGTCATCAATAGTCAGTCCCAATCAATAGTCAGTCCCCATCAATAGTCAGTTACCATCAATAGTCATCAATAGTCAGTCCCAATCAATAGTCAGTCCCCATCAATCGTCATCAATAGTTAGCCCCCATCAATAGTCAGTCCCCATCAATAAACATCAACAGTCAGTCCTTATCAATATTCAGTCCCAATTAATAGTCATCAATAGTCAGTCCCAATCAATAGTCAGTCCCCATCAATAGTCATCAATAGTCAGTCCCCATCAATAGTCAGTTACCATCAATAGTCATCAATAGTCAGTCCCAATCAATAGTCAGTCCCCATCAATAGTCATCAATAGTCAGTCCCCATCAATAGTCAGTCTCCATCAATAAACATCAATAGTCAGTCCTTATTAATATTCAGTCCCAATTAATAGTCATCAATAGTCAGTCCCAATCAATAGTCAGTCCCCATAAATAGTCATCAATAGTCAGTCCCCATCAATAGTCATCAATAGTCAGTCCCCATCAATAGTCAGTTACCATCAATAGTCATCAATAGTCAGTCCCCATCAATAAACATCAATAGTCAGTCCTTATCAATATTCAGTCCTAATTAATAGTCATCAATAGTCAGTCCCAATCAATAGTCAGTCCCCATCAATAGTCATCAATAGTCAGTCCCCATCAATAGTCAGTTACCATCAATAGTCATCAATAGTCAGTCCCAATCAATAGTCAGTCCCCATCAATAGACATCAATAGTCACTCTCCATCAATAGTCAGTCCCCATGATAGTCATCAATAGTCAGTCTCCATCAATAATTAGTCCCCTTCAATAGTCATCAATAGTCGATCCCCATCAATAGTCAGTCCCCATCAATAGTCATCAATAATCAGTCCCCATCAATAGCCCGTCCCCATCAATAGTTGGTCCCAATCAATAGTTAGTCCCCATCAATCGTCATTCCTCATCAATATTCAATCAACATCAATAGTCATCAATAGTCAGTCCCCATCAATAGTCATCAATAGTCATTCCCCATTATTGGTCAGTCCCCATCAATAGTTATCCTTGTTAGTCCACATCAATAGTCATCAATAGTCAGTCCCCATCAATAGTCATCAATAGTCATCAATAGTCATCCCCATCAATAGTCAGTTACCATCAATAGTCATCAATAGTCAGTCCCAATCAATAGTCAGTCCCCATCAATAGTCATGAATAGTCAGTCCCCATCAATAGTCAGTTCCCATCAATAACCATCAATAGTCAGTCCTTATCAATATTCAGTCCCAATTAATAGTCATCAATAGTCAGTCCCAATCAATAGTCAGTCCCCATCAATAGTCATCAATTGTCAGTCCCGTTCAGTAGTCAGTTACCATCAATAGTCATCAATAGTCAGTCCCAATTAATAGTCAGTCACCATCAATAGTCATGAATAGTCAGTCCCCATCAATAGTCAGTCCCCATCAATAAACATCAATAGTCAGTCCTTATCAATATTCAGTCCCAATTCGAAGTCATCAATAGTCAGTCCCAATCAATAGTCAGTCCCCATCAATAGTCATCAATAGTCAGTCCCCATCAATAGTCAGTTACCATCAATAGTCATCAATAGTCAGTCCCAATCAATAGTCAGTCCCCATCAATAAACATCAATAGTCAGTCCTTATCAATATTCAGTCCCAATTAATAGTCATCAATAGTCAGTCCCAATCAATAGTCAGTCCCCATCAATAGTCAGTTACCATCAATAGTCATCAATAGTCAGTCCCAATCAATAGTCAGTCCCCATCAATCGTCATCAATAGTTAGCCCCCATCAATAGTCAGTCCCCATCAATAAACATCAATAGTCAGTCCTTATCAATATTCAATCCCAATTAATAGTCATCAATAGTCAGTCCCAATCAATAGTCAGTCCCCATCAATAGACATCAATAGTCAGTCTCCATCAATAATTAGCCCCATTCATTCGTCATCAATAGTCGATCCCCATCAATAGCCCGTCCCCATCAATAGTTGGTCCCAATCAATAGTTAGTCCCCATCAAAATCCTTCCCCATCAATATTCAATCAACATCAATCGTCATCAATAGTCAGTCCCCATCAATAGTCATCAATAGTCATTCCCCATCATTGGTTAGTCCCCATCAATAGTTATCCGAGTCAGTCCCCATCAATAGTCATCAATAGTCAGTCCCCATCAATAGTCATCAATAGTCATCCCCATCAACAGTCAGTTACCAACAATAGTCATAAATAGTCAGTCCCAATCAATAGTCGATCCCCATCAATAGTCATGAATAGTCTGTCACCATCAATAGTCAGTCCCCATCAATAAACATCAATATGCAGTCCTTATCAATATTCAGTCCCAATTAATAGTCATCAATAGTCAGTCCCAATCAATAGTCAGTCCCCATCAATAGTCATCAATAGTCAGTCCCCATCAATAGTCAGTCCCCATCCATAAACATCAATAGTCAGTCCTTATCAATATTCAGTCCCAATTAATAGTCATCAACAGTCAGTCCCAATCAATAGTCAGTCCCCATCAATAGTCATCAAAAGTCAATCCCCATCAATAGTCAGTTCCCATCAATAGTCATCAATAGTCAGTCCCAGTCAATTATCAGTCCCCATCAATAAACATCAATAGTCAGTCCTTATCAATATTCAGTCCCAATTAATAGTCATCAATAGTCAGTCCCAATCAATAGTCAGTCCCCATCAATAGTCATCAATAGTCAATCCCCATTAATAGTCATCAATAGTCACTCCCCATCAATAGTCAGTTACCATCAATAGTCATCAATAGTCAGTCCAAATCAATAGTCAGTCCCCATCAATATTCATCAATAGTCAGTCCACATCAATAGTCAGTCCCCATCAATAAACATCAATAGTCAGTCCTTATCAATATTCAGTCCCAATTAATAGTCATCAATAGTCAGTCCCAATCAATAGTCAGTCCCCATCAATAGACATCAATAGGCACTCTCCATCAAAAGTCAGTCCCCATGATAGTCATCAATAGTCTGTCCCAATCAATAGTTAGTCCCCATCAATAGTCATTTCCCATCAATAGTCATTCCCCATCAATAGTCATCAATAGTCAGTCCCCATCAATAGCCGTCCTCATCAATAGTCTGTCCCAATCAATAGTTAGTCCCCATCAACAGTCATTCCCCATCAATATTCAATCAACATCAATAGTCATCAATAGTCTGTCCCCATCAATAGTCATCAATAGTCAGTCCCCATCATTGGTCAGTCCCCATCAATATTTATCCTAGTCAGTCCCCATCAATAGTCATCAATAGTCAGTCCCCACCAATAGTCATCATTAGTCAGCCCCCATCAATAGTCAGTTACCATCAATAGTCATCAATAGTCAGTTCCAATTAATAGTCAGACCCCATCAATAGACATGAATAGTCAGTCCCCATCAATAGTCAGTCCCCATCAATAAACATCAATAGTCAGTCCTTATCAATATTCAGTCCCAAATAATAGTCATCAATAGTCAGTCCCAATCAATAGTCAGTCCCCATCAATAGTCATCAATAGTCAGTCCCCATCAATAGTCATCAATAGTCAGTCCCCATCAATAGTCAGTTACCATCAATAGTCATCAATAGTCAGTCCCAATCAATAGTCAGTCCCCATCAATAGTCATCAATAGTCAGCCCCCATCAATAGTCAGTCCCCATCAATAAACATCAATAGTCAGTCCTTATCAATATTCAGTCCCAATTAATAGTCATCAATAGTCAGTCCCAATCAATAGTCAGTCCCCATCAATAGACATCAATAGTCACTCTCCATCAATAGTCAGTCCCCATGATAGTCATCAATAGTCAGTCTCCATCAATAATTAGTCCCCTTCAATAGTCATCAATAGTCGATCCCCATCAATAGTCAGTCCCCTTCAATAGTCATCAATAATCAGTCCCCATCAATAGCCCGTCCCCATCAATAGTTGGTCCCAATCAATAGGTAGTCCCCATCAATAGTCATTCCCCATCAATATTCAATCAACATAAATAGTCATCAATAGACAGTCCCCATCAATAGTCATCAATAGTCATTCCCCATCTTTGGTCAGTCGCCATCAATAGTTATCCTAGTCAGTCCCCATCAATAGTCATCAATAGTCAGTCCCCATCAATACTAATCAATAGTCATCCCAATCAATAGTCAGTTACCATCAATAGTCATCAATAGTCAGTATCAATCAATAGTTAGTCCCCATCAATAGTCATGAATAGTCAGTCCCCATCAATAGTCAGTCCCCATCAATAAACATCAATGGTCAGTCCTTATCAATATTCAGTCCCAATTAATAGTCATCAATAGTCAGTCCCAATCAATAGTCAGTCCCCATCAATAGTCATCAATAGTCAGTCCCCATCAATAGTCAGTTACCATCAATAGTCATCAATAGTCAGTCCCAATCGATAGTCAGTCCCCATCAATAGTTATCAATAGTCAGTCCCCATCAATAGTGAGTCCCCATCAACAAACATCAATAGTCAGTCCTTATCAATAGTCAGTCCCAATTAATAGTCATCAATAGTCAGTCCCCATCAATAGTCAGTCCCCATCAATAGTCATCAATAGTCTGTCCCCATCAATAGTCATCAATAGTCAGTCCCCATCAATAGTCAGTTACCATCAATAGTCATCAATAGTCAGTCCCAATCAATAGTCAGTCCCCATCAATAGTCATCAATAGTCAGTCCCCATCAATAGTCAGTCCCCATCAATAAACATCAATAGTCAGTCCCAATCAATAGTCATTCCCCATCAATAGACATCAATAGTCACTCTCCATCAATAGTCAGTCCCCATGATAGTCATCAATAGTCAGTCTCCACCAATAATTAGTCCCGTTCAATAGTCATCAATAGTTGATCCCCATCAATAGTCAGTCCCCATCAATAGTCATCAATAATCAGTCCCCATCAATAGCCCGTCCCCATCAATAGTTGGTCCCAATCAATAGTTAGTCCCCATCAACAGTCATTCCCCATCAATATTCAATCAACATCAATAGTCATCAATAGTCAGTCCCAATTAATAGTCAGTCCCCATCAATAGTCATGAATAGTCAGTCCCATCAATAGTCAGTCCCCATCAATAAACATCAATAGTCAGTCCTTATCAATATTCAGTCCCAATTAATAGTCATCAATAGTCAGTCCCAATCAATAGTCAGTCCCCATCAATAGTCATCAATAGTCAGTCCCCATCAATAGTCAGTTACCATCAATAGTCATCAATAGTCAGTCCCAATCAATAGTCAGTCCCCATCAATAGTCATCAATAGTCAGTCCCCATCAATAGTCAGTCTCCATCAATAAACATCAATAGTCAGTCCTTATCAATATTCAGTCCCAATTAATAGTCATCAATAGTCAGTCCCAATCAATAGTCAGTCCCCATCAATAGTCATCAATAGTCAGTCCCCATCAATCGTGATCAATAGTCAGTCCCCATCAATAGTCAGTTACCATCAATAGTCATCAATAGTCAGTCCCAATCAATAGTCAGTCCCCATCAATAGTCATCAATAGTCAGCCCCCATCAATAGTCAGTCCCCATCAATAAACATCAATAGTCAGTCTCCATCAATAATTAGTCCCCTTCAATAGTCATCAATAGTCGATCCCCATCAATAGTCAGTCCCCTTCAATAGTCATCAATAATCAGTCCCCATCAATAGCCCGTCCCCATCAATAGTTGGTCCCAATCAATAGGTAGTCCCCATCAATAGTCATTCCCCATCGATATTCAATCAACATAAATAGTCATCAATAGTCAGTCCCCATCAATAGTCATCAATAGTCATTCCCCATCATTGGTCAGTCGCCATCAATAGTTATCCTAGTCAGTCCCCATCAATAGTCATCAATAGTCAGTCCCCATCAATAGTAATCAATAGTCATCCCCATCAATAGTCAGTTACCATCAATAGTCATCAATAGTCAGTCCTTATCAATATTCAGTCCCAATTAATAGTCATGAATAGACAGTCCCCATCAATAGTCATCAATATTCAGTCCACATCAATCGTCATCAATAGTCAGTCCTCATCAATAGTCATCAAAATTCAGTCCCTATCAATGGTCAGTCCCCATCAATAGTCATCAATAGTCAGTCCCTATCAATAGTCAGTCCCCATCAATAGACATCAATAATCAGTCCTTATCAATCGTCAGTCCCCATCAATAGCAATCAATAGTCAGTCCTCCTCAATAGTCTGGCCCAATCAATAGTCCGTCCGCATCAATATTCAGTCACCATCAATAGTCATTCCCCATCAATAATCAGTCCCCATCAATACTCATCAATAGTCGGTCTCCATCAATAGTCAGTCCCGATCAATAGTCACACCCCATCAATATTCATTAACAGTCAGTCTCCATAAATTGTCAGTCCCCATCAATAGTCAGTCCCCATCAATTGTCAGTCCCCATCAATAGTCATCAATAGTCAGTCCGCATCAATCGTCATCATTATTCAGTCACCATAAATAGTCAGTCCCCAACAATAGTCATCAATAGTCAGTCCCCTTCAATAGTCTGTCCCCATCAATAATCGTCAACAGTCAGTCCTCATCAATAGTCCGGCCCCATCAATAGTCCATCCCCATCAATAGTCAGTCCCCATCAATAGTCATCAATAGTAGGTCTCCATCAATAGTCAGGTACGATCAATAGTCACACCCCATCAATAATCATTAATAGTCGGTCTCCATAAATTGTCAGTCCCCATCAATAGTCAGACCCAACAATAGGCAGTCCCCATCAATAGTTATCAATAGTCAGTTCCCATCAATAGTCAGCCCCATCAATAATCAGGCTCATCAATAGTCTGTCCCCTTCAATAGTCATCAATAGTCAGTCCCCATCAATAGTCCGTCCCCATCAATAGTCGGTCCCCATCAATAGTCAGTCCCCATCAATAGTTATCAATAGTCAGTCCTCATCAATCGTCAGTCTCCATCAATAGTCATCAATAGTCAGTCCCCACCAAGAGTGAGTCCCCATCAATAGTTATCAATAGTCGGTCTCCATCAAAAGTTATCAATAGTCATTCCTCATCAATAGCCATCAATAATCAGTTTCAATCAATAGTCATCATTCGTCAGTCCCCATCAATAGTCAGTCCCCATCAATAATCAGTCCCCATCAAAAGTTATCAACAGTTAGTCCCTATCAATAATCATCAATAGGCATTCCTCATCAACAGTCAGTCCCCATCAATATACATCAATAGTCAATCACCATCAATAGTCAGTCCCCATCAATAGTCAGCAATAGTCAGTCCACATCAATAGTCAGCAATAGTCAGTCCCCATCAATAGTCAGTCCCCATCAAAAGTCAGTCCCCATCAATAGTCATCAATAGTCATTCTCCATCAATAATCAGTCCCCATCAATACTCATCAATAGTCGGTCTCCATCAATAGTCACCCCCCATCAATACTCATTAATAGTCGGTAACCATAAATTGTCAGTCCCCATCAATAGTCAGTCCCCATCATTAGTCAGTCCCCATCAATAGTTAGCAATAGTCAGTCCTTATCAATAGTCAGTCCCCATCAATAGTCAGTCCCCATCAATCGTTATCAATAGTCAGTCCCCATCAATAGTCAGTCACCATCAATAATCAGTTCCATCAATAGTCTGTCCCCTTCAATAGTCATCAATAGTCAGTCCGCATCAATAGTCCATCCCCATCAATAGTCAGTCCCCATCAACAGTCAGTCTCCATCAATAGTCATCAATAGTCATTCCTCATCAAAGGTCCTCAATAGTCAGTTTCCATCAATCGTCTTCAATAGTCAGTCCCCATCAATAGTCATCAATAGTCTGTCCCCATCATTAGTCATTCCTGATCAATAGTTATGAATAGCCGGTCGTCATCAAAAGTTATCAATAGTCATTCCTCATCAATAGTCATCAATAATCAGTTTCAATCAATAGTCATCATTCGTCAGTCCCCATCAATATTCAGTCCCCATCAATAGTCAGTCCCCATCAATAGTTATCAATAGTCGGTCTCCATCAAAAGTTATCAATAGTCATTCCTCATCAATAGCCATCAATAATCAGTTTCAATCAATAGTCATCATTCGTCAGTCCCCATCAATAGTCAGTCCCCGTCAATAGTCAGTCCCCATCAAAAGTTATCAACAGTCAGTCCCTATCAATAATCATCAATAGGCATTCCTCATCAACAGTCAGTCCCCATCAATATACATCAATAGTCAATCACCATCAATACTCAGTCCCCATCAATAGTCAGCAATAGTCAGTCCCCATCAATAGTCAGCAATAGTCAGTCCCCATCAACAGTCAGTCCCCATCAAAAGTCAGTCCCCATCAATAGTTATCACGAGTCATTCTCCATCAATAATCAGTCCCCATCAATACTCATCAATAGTCGGTCTCCATCAATAGTCACACCCCATCAATACTCATTAATAGTCGGTCACCATAAATTGTCAGTCCCCATCAATAGTCAGTCCCCATCAATAGTCAGTCCCCATCAATAGTTAGCAATAGTCAGTCCCCATCAACAGTCAGTCCCCATCAATAGTCAGTCCACATCAATAGTTATCAATAGTCAGTCCCCATCAATAGTCAGTCACCATCAATAATCAGTTCCATCAATAGCCTGTCCCCTTCAATAGTCATCAATAGTCAGTCCCCATCAATAGTCCATCCCCATCAATAGTCAGTCCCCATCAACAGTCAGTCCCCATCAATAGTTATCAATAGTCGGTCTCCATCAATAGTCATCAATAGTCATTCCTCATCAATAGTCATCAATAGTCAGTTTCCAACAATCGTCATCAATAGTCGGTCTCCAACAATAGTCAGTCCCCAACAATAGTCATCAATAATCAGACCCCTTCAATAGGAAGTCCCCATCAATAATCGTCAATAGTCAGTCCTCATCAACAGTCCGGGCCCATCAGTAGTCCGTCCCCATCAATAGTCTGTCCCCTTCAATAGTCATCAATAGTCATTCTCCATCAATAATCAGTCCCCATCAATACTCATCAATAGTCGGTCTCCATCAATAGTCAGTCCCCATCAATAGTCATTCCCTTCAATAGTCATCAATAGTCAGTCCCTTTCAATCGTCAGTCTCCATCAATAATCGTCAATAGTCAGTCCTCATCAATCGTCCGGCCCCATCAATAGTCCGTCCCCATCAATATTCAGTCACCATCAAAAGTCATCAATAGTCATTCTCCATTAATAATCAGTCCCCATTAATACTCATCAATAGTCGGTCTCCATCAATAGTCAGTCCCGATCAATAGTCACACCCCATCAATCCTCATTAACAGTCGGTCTCCATAAATTGTCAGTCCTCATTAATAGTCAGTCCCCATCAATAGTAAGTCCCCATCAATAGTTATCAATAGTCAGTCACCATCAACAGTCAGTCTCCATCAATAGTCATCAATAGTCATTCCTCATCAAAGGTCCTCAATAGTCAGTTTCCATCAATCGTCTTCAATAGTCAGTCCCCATCAATAGTCATTAATAGTCTGTCCCCATCATTAGTCATTCCTGATCAATAGTTATGAATAGTCGGTCTACATCAAAAGTTATCAATCGTCATTCCTCATCAATAGTCATCAATAATCAGTTTCAATCAATAGTCATCATTCGTCAGTCCCCATCAATATTCAGTCCCCATCAATAGTCAGTCCCCATCAATAGTTATCAATAGTCGGTCTCCATCAAAAGTTATCAATAGTCATTCCTCATCAATAGCCATCAATAATCAGTTTCAATCAATAGTCATCATTCGTCAGTCCCCATCAATAGTCAGTCCCCGTCAATAGTCAGTCCCCATCAAAAGTTATCAACAGTCAGTCCCTATCAATAATCATCATTAGGCATTCCTCATCAACAGTCAGTCCCCATCAATATACATCAATCGTCAATCACCATCAATACTCAGTCCCCATCAATAGTCAGCAATAGTCAGTCCCCATCAATAGTCAGCAATAGTCAGTCCCCATCAATAGTCAGTCCCCATCAAAAGTCAGTCCCCATCAATAGTCATCACTAGTCATTCTCCATCAATAATCAGTCCCCATCAATACTGATCAATAGTCGATCTCCATCAATAGTCACACCCCATCAATACTCATTAATAGTCGGTCACCATAAATTGTCAGTCCCCATCAATAGTCAGTCCCCATCAATAGTCAGTCCCCATCAATAGTTAGCAATAGTCAGTCCCCATCAATAGTCAGTCCCCATCAATAGTCAGTCCACATCAATAGTTATCAATAGTCAGTCCCCATCAATAGTCAGTCACCATCAATAATCAGTTCCATCAATAGCCTGTCCCCTTCAATAGTCATCAATAGTCAGTCCCCATCAATAGTCCATCCCCATCAATAGTCAGTCCCCATCAACAGTCAGTCCCCATCAATAGTTATCAATAGTCGGTCTCCATCAATAGTCATCAATAGTCATTCCTCATCAATAGTCATCAATAGTCAGTTTCCATCAATCGTCATCAATAGTCGGTCTCCAACAATAGTCAGTCCCCAACAATAGTCATTAATAATCAGACCCCTTCAATAGGAAGTCCTCATCAATAATCGTCAATAGTCAGTACTCATCAACAGTCCAGCCCCATCAGTCGTCCGTCCCCATCAATAGTCAGTCCCCATCAATAGTCATCAATAGTCATTCTCCATCAATAATCAGTCCCCATCAATACTCATCAATAGTCGGTCTCCATCAATAGTCAGTCCCCATCAATAGTCAGTCCACATCAATAGTCATCAATAGTCAGTCCCTTTCAATCGTCAGTCTCCATCAATAATCGTCAATAGTCAGTCCTCATCAATCGTCCGGCCCCATCAATAGTCCGTCCCCATCAATATTCAGTCACCATCAAAAGTCATCAATAGTCATTCTCCATTAAAAATCAGTCCCCATTAATACGCATCAATAGTCGGTCTCCATCAATAGTCAGTCCCGATCAATAGTCACACCCCATCAATCCTCATTAATAGTCGGTCTCCATAAATTGTCAGTCCTCATTAATAGTCAGTCGCCATCAATAGTAAGTCCCCATCAATAGTTATCAATAGTCAGTCCCCATCAATAGTCAGTCCCCATCAATAGATAGTCCCCATCAATATTTATCAATAGTCAGTCCCCATCAATAGTCAGTCACCATCAATAATCAGTTCCATCAATAGCCTGTCCCCTTCAATAGTCATCAATAGTCAGTCCCCATCAATAGTCCATCCCCATCAATAGTCATTCCCCATCAATAGTCAGTCCCCATCAATCGTCATCAATAGTCGGTCTCCAACAATAGTCAGTCCCCAACAATAGTCATCAATAATCAGACCCCTTCAATAGTCAGTCCCCATCAATAATCGTCAATAGTCAGTCCTCATCAATAGTCCGGCCCCATCAATAGTCCGTCTCCATCAATAGTCAATCCCCATCATTAGTCATCAATCGTAATTCTCCATCAATAATCAGTCCACATCAATACTCATCAATAGTCGGTCTCCATCAATACTCAGTCCCCATCAATAGTCAGTCCCCATCAATAGTCATCAATAGTCAGTCCGCATCAATAGTCATCATTATTCAGTCGCCATCAATAGTCCGTCCCCATCAATATTCAGTCAGCATCAAAAGTCATCAATAGTCATTCTCCATCATTAATCAATCCCCATTAATACTCATCAATAGTCGGTCTCCATCAATAATCAGTCCCGATCAATAGTCACACCCGATCAATCCTCATTAACAGTCGGTCTCCATAAATTGTCAGTCCCCATCAATAGTCAGTCCCCATTAATAGTCAGTCCCCATCAAGAATAAGTCCCATCAATAGTCTGTCCCCTTCAATAGTCATCAAAAGTCAGTCCCCACCAATAGTCCGTCCCCATCAATATTCAGTCTCCATCAATAGTCAGTCTCCATCAATCGTCATCAACAATCAGTCCCCATCAATAGTCAGTCCACATCAATAGTTATCAATAGTCGGTCTCCATCACAAGTCATCAATCGTCATTCATCATCAATAGTCAGCAAAAATCAATTTCAATCAATAGTCGTCATTCGTCAGTCCCCATCAATAGTCAGTCCCCATCAATAGTCAGTCCCCATCAATAGTTATCAATAGTAATTTCTCATCAATATTCATCAATAGTCTGTTTCCATCAATCGTCATCAATAGTCGGTCTCCAACAATAGTCAGTCCCCAACAATAGTCATCAATAGTCAGTCCCCTTCAATAGTCAGTCCCCATCAATAATCGTCAACAGTCAATCTCCATCAATAATTAGTCCCCATCAATAGTCATCAATAGTCGGTCGCCATCAATAGTCATCAATAGACAGTCCCCATCAATAGTCATCAATATTCAGTCCCCATCAATAGTCATCAATAGTCAGTCCCTATCAATAGTCATCAATAGACAGTCCCCATCAATCGTCATCAATATTCAGTCCCCATCAAAGTTCATCAATATTCAGTCCCCATCAATAGTCATCAACAGTCAGTCCCCATCAATAGTCAGTCCCCATCAATAGTCATCAATAGTCAGTCCCCAAAAATAGTCAGTCCCCATCAATAGACATCAATAGTCACTCCTTGTCAATAGTCAGTCCCCATCAAGTCATCAATTTTCAGTCCCCATCAATAGTCAGTCCCTATCAAAAAACATCAACAGTCAGTCTCCACCAATAATTAGTCCCCATCAATGGTCATCATTAGTCGATCCTCATCAATAGTCATCAATAGACAGTCCCCATCAATAGTCAGTCCCCATCAATAGTCATCAAAAGTCAGTCCCAATCAATAGTCACTCCCCATCAATAGTCAGCCCCCATCAATAGTCAGTGCCCATCAATAATTATCAACAGACAGTCCCCATCAATAGTCATCAATAGTCAGTCCCCATCAATAGTCAGTCCCCATCAATACACATCAATAGTCATTCCTTGTCAATAGTCAGTCACCATGTAGTCATCAATTTTCAGTCCCCATCAATAGTCAGTCCCTGTCAATAGACATCAACAGTCAGTCTCCATCAATAATTAGTCCCCATCAATAGTCATCAACAGTCGGTACCCAACAATAGTCATCAATAGACAGTCCCCATCAATAGTCATTAAAATATTCAGTCCCCATCAAAATTCATCAATAGTCAGTCCCCATCAATAGTCAGTCCCTATCAATAGACATCAACAGTCAGTCTCCATCAACAGTCAGTCGCCATCAATAGTCATCAATAGTCAGCCCCAATCAAAAATCAGTCCCCATCAATAGTCATCAACAGTCAGTCCCCATCAATACTCGGTCTTCATCAATAGTCATCAATAGTCGCTCCCATTCAATAGTTTGGTCCCATCAATAGTCATCAATATACAGTCTGCATCAATAGTCAGTCCCCATTACTAGATAGTCCCCATCAATAGTCATCAATAGTCAGTCTCCATCAATATTCATCAATATTCAGTCACCATTAATAGACATCAATAGTCAGTCCCCATCAATAGTCATCAATAGTCAGACCCGATCAATAGTCAATCCCCATCAATAGACATCAATAGTCAGTCCTTGTCAATAGTCAGTCGCCATCAAATCATCAACTTTCAGTCTCCATCAATAGTCAGTCCCTATCAATAGACATCAATAGACAGTCTCCATCAATAATTAGTCCCCATCAATAGTCATCAATAGTCGGTCCCCATCAATAGTCATCAATAGACAGTCCCCATCAATATTCATCAATATTCAGTCCCCATCAAAATTCATCAGTAGTCAGTCCCCATCCATTGTATTCAATAGTCAGAGCCTATCAACAGTCAGTCCCCATCAATAATCATCAATAGTCAGTCCTCATCAATTGTCCGGCCCCATCAATAGTCCGTCCCAATCAATATTCATTCACCATCAAAAGTCAACAATAGTCATTCTCCATCAATAATCAGTCCCCATCAATACTCATCAATAGGGGGTCTCCATCAATCGTCAGTCCCGATCAATATTCAGACCCCATCAATACTCATTAATAGTCGGTCTCCATAAATAGTCAGTCCCCATCAATCGTCAGTCCCCATCAATAGACAGTCCCCATCAATATTTATCAATAGTCAGTCCCCATCAATAGTCAATCCCCATCAATAATCAGGCCCATCAATAGTCTGTCCCCTTCAATAGTCATCAATAGTCAGTCCCCATCAATAGTCAGTCCCCATCAATAGTTATCAATCGTCAATTCTCATCAACAGTCAGTCTCCATCAACAGTCATCAATAGTCAGTCCCCATCAATAGTAAGTCCCCATCAATTGTTATCAATAGTCGGTCTCCATCAAAAGTTATCAATAGTCATTACTCATCAATAGTCATCAATAATACTTTTCAATCAATAGTCATCATTCATCAGTCCCCGTCAATAGTCAGTCCCCATCAATAGTATCAACAGTCAGTCCCTATAAATAGACATCAATAGTCATTTCTCATCAATAGTCAGTCCCCTTCAAAATACATCAATAGTCAATCACCATCAATAGTCAGTCCCCATCAATAGTCAGCAATAGTCAGACCCCATCAATAGTCATCAATAGTCAGTCCCCATCAACAGTCAGTCCCCATCAATAGTTATCAACAGTCAGTCCCAATCAATAGTCATCAATAGTCATTTCTCATCAATAGTCAGTCTCCATCAACATACATCAAGAGTCAATCACCATCAATAGTCAGTCCCCATCAATAGTCAGCAATAGTCAGACCCCATCAATAGTCATCAATAGTCAGTCCCCATCAATAATCAGTCCCCATCAAAGGTCAGTGCCCATCAATAGTCATCAATCGTCATTCTCCATCAATAATTAGTCCCCATCAATACTCATCAATAGTCGGTCTCCATCAATAGTCAGTCCCCATCAATAGTCACACCCCATCAATACTCATTAATAGACAGTCTCCATAAATTGTCAGTCCCCATCAATAGTCAGTCCCCATCAATAGTCAGTCCCCATCAATAGATATCAAGAGTCAGTCTCCATCAATTGTCAGTCCCCATCAATAGTCAGTCCCCATCAATAATCAGTCCCATCAACAGTCTGTCCCCTTCAATAGTCATCAATAGTCAGTCCCCATCAATAGTGCATCCCCATCAATAGTCAGTCCCCGTCAATAGTCAGTCCCCATCAATAGTTATCAATCGTCAGTCCCCATCAATAATCAGTCTCCATCAATAGTCATCAATCGTCAGTCCCCATCAATAGTCAGTCCCCATCAATAGTTATCAATAGTCGGTCTCCATCAAAAGTCATCAATAGTCATTCATCATCAATAGTCAGCAATAATCAATTTCAATCAATAGTCGTCATTCGTCAGTCCCCATCAATAGTCAGTCCCCATCAATAGTCAGTCCCCATCAATAGTTATCAACAGTCATTCCTCATCAATATTCATCAATGGTCTGTTTCCATCAATCGTCATCAATAGTCGGTCTCCAACAATAGTTAGTCCCCAACGATAGTCATCAATAGTCAGTCCCCTTCAATAGTCAGTCTCCATCAATAATCGTCAATAGTCAGTCCTCATCAATAGTCCGGCCCCATCAATAGTCCATTCCCATCAATAGTCAGTCCACATCAATAGTCATCAATAGTCCGTCCCAATCAATATTCATTCACCATCAAAAGTCAACAATAGTCATTCTCCATCAATAATCAGTCCCCATCAATACTCATCAATAGGGGGTCTCCATCAATCGTCAGTCCCGATCAATATTCAGACCCCATCAATACTCATTAATAGTCGGTCTCCATAAATAGTCAGTCCCCATCAATCGTCAGTCCCCATCAATAGACAGTCCCCATCAATATTTATCAATAGTCAGTCCCCATCAATAGTCAATCCCCATCAATAATCAGGCCCATCAATAGTCTGTCCCCTTCAATAGTCATCAATAGTCAGTCCCCATCAATAGTCAGTCCCCATCAATAGTTATCAATCGTCAATTCTCATCAACAGTCAGTCTCCATCAACAGTCATCAATAGTCAGTCCCCATCAATAGTAAGTCCCCATCAATTGTTATCAATAGTCGGTCTCCATCAAAAGTTATCAATAGTCATTACTCATCAATAGTCATCAATAATACTTTTCAATCAATAGTCATCATTCATCAGTCCCCGTCAATAGTCAGTCCCCATCAATAGTATCAACAGTCAGTCCCTATAAATAGACATCAATAGTCATTTCTCATCAATAGTCAGTCCCCTTCAAAATACATCAATAGTCAATCACCATCAATAGTCAGTCCCCATCAATAGTCAGCAATAGTCAGACCCCATCAATAGTCATCAATAGTCAGTCCCCATCAACAGTCAGTCCCCATCAATAGTTATCAACAGTCAGTCCCAATCAATAGTCATCAATAGTCATTTCTCATCAATAGTCAGTCTCCATCAACATACATCAAGAGTCAATCACCATCAATAGTCAGTCCCCATCAATAGTCAGCAATAGTCAGACCCCATCAATAGTCATCAATAGTCAGTCCCCATCAATAATCAGTCCCCATCAAAGGTCAGTGCCCATCAATAGTCATCAATCGTCATTCTCCATCAATAATTAGTCCCCATCAATACTCATCAATAGTCGGTCTCCATCAATAGTCAGTCCCCATCAATAGTCACACCCCATCAATACTCATTAATAGACAGTCTCCATAAATTGTCAGTCCCCATCAATAGTCAGTCCCCATCAATAGTCAGTCCCCATCAATAGATATCAAGAGTCAGTCTCCATCAATTGTCAGTCCCCATCAATAGTCAGTCCCCATCAATAATCAGTCCCATCAACAGTCTGTCCCCTTCAATAGTCATCAATAGTCAGTCCCCATCAATAGTGCATCCCCATCAATAGTCAGTCCCCGTCAATAGTCAGTCCCCATCAATAGTTATCAATCGTCAGTCCCCATCAATAATCAGTCTCCATCAATAGTCATCAATCGTCAGTCCCCATCAATAGTCAGTCCCCATCAATAGTTATCAATAGTCGGTCTCCATCAAAAGTCATCAATAGTCATTCATCATCAATAGTCAGCAATAATCAATTTCAATCAATAGTCGTCATTCGTCAGTCCCCATCAATAGTCAGTCCCCATCAATAGTCAGTCCCCATCAATAGTTATCAACAGTCATTCCTCATCAATATTCATCAATGGTCTGTTTCCATCAATCGTCATCAATAGTCGGTCTCCAACAATAGTTAGTCCCCAACGATAGTCATCAATAGTCAGTCCCCTTCAATAGTCAGTCTCCATCAATAATCGTCAATAGTCAGTCCTCATCAATAGTCCGGCCCCATCAATAGTCCATTCCCATCAATAGTCAGTCCACATCAATAGTCATCAATAGTCTGTCCCAATCAATAGTCAGTCCCCATCAACAGTCATCAATAGTAAGTCCCCATCATTAGTCAGTCCCCATCAATAGTCTGTCACAATCAATAATTCGTCCCCATCAATAGTCATTCCCCATCAATAGTCATGAATAGACAGTCCCCATCAATAGTCATCAATATTCAGTCCACATCAATAGTCATCAATAGTCATTCCTCATCAATAGTCATCAATAATACTTTTCAATCAATAGTCATCATTCATCAGTCCCCATCAATAGTCAGTCCCCATCAATAGTCAGTCCCCATCAATAGTATCAACAGTCAGTCCCTATAAATAGACATCAATAGTCATTTCTCATCAATAGTCAGTCCCCATCAAAATACATCAATAGTCAATCACCATCAATAGTCAGTCCCGATCAATAGTCAGCAATAGTCAGACCCCATCAATAGTCATCAATAGTCAGTCCCCATCAACAGTCAGTCCCCATCAATAGTTATCAACAGTCAGTCCCAATCAATAGTCATCAATAGTCATTTCCCATCAATAGTCTGTCTCCATCAACATACATCAAGAGTCAATCACCATCAATAGTCAGTCCCCATCAATAGTCAGCAATAGTCAGACCCCATCAATAGTCATCAATAGTCAGTCCCCATCAATAATCAGTCCCCATCAAAGGTCAGTGCCCATCAATAGTCATCAATCGTCATTCTCCATCATTAATTAGTCCCCATCAATACTCATCAATAGTCGGTCTCCATCAATAGTCAGTCCCCATCAATAGTCACACCCCATCAATACTCATTAATAGACAGTCTCCATAAATTGTCAGTCCCCATCAATAGTCAGTCCCCATCAATAGTCAGTCCCCATCAATAGTTATCAAGAGTCAGTCCCCATCAATAGTCAGTCCCCATCAATAGTCAGTCACCATCAATAATCAGTCCCATCAACAGTCTGTCCCCTTCAATAGTCATCAATAGTCAGTCCCCATCAATAGTCCATCCCCATCAATAGTCAGTCCCCGTCAATAGTCAGTCCCCATCAATAGTTATCAATCGTCAGTCCCCATCAATAATCAGTCTCCATCAATAGTCATCAAAAGTCAGTCCCCATCAATAGTCAGTCCCCATCAATAGTTATCAATAGTCGGTCTCCATCAAAAGTCATCAATAGTCATTCATCATCAATAGTCAGCAATAATCAATTTCAATCAATAGTCGTCATTCGTCAGTCCCCATCAATAGTCAGTCCCCATCAATAGTCAGTCCCCATCAATAGTTATCAACAGTCATTCCTCATCAATATTCATCAATGGTCTGTTTCAATCAATCGTCATCAATAGTCGGTCTCCAACAATAGTTAGTCCCCAACAATAGTCATCAATACTCAGTCCCCTTCAATCCTTCAATAGTCAGTCTCCATCAATAATCGTCAATAGTCAGTCCTCATCAATTGTCCGGCCCCATCAATAGTCCATTCCCATCAATAGTCAGTCCACATCAATAGTCATCAATAGTCTGTCCCAATCAATAGTCAGTCCCCATCAACAGTCAGCAATAGTCAGTCCCCATCATTAGTCAGTCCCCATCAATAGTCTGTCACAATCAATAATTCGTCCCCATCAATAGTCATTCCCCATCAATAGTCATGAATAGACAGTCCCCATCAATAGTCATCAATATTCAGTCTACATCAATAGTCATCAATAGTCAGTCCACATCAATAGTCATCAATAGTCAGTCGCTATCAATGGTCAGTCACCATCAATCGTCAGTCCCTATCAATAGTCAGTCCCCATCAATATTCATCAATAGTCAGTCCCCATCAATAGTCAGTCCCAATCAATAGACATCAATAGTCAGTCCTTATCAATTGTCAGTCCACATCAATAGTCATCAATTGTCAGTCCCCATCAATAGTCGGTCCCCATCAATAGACAACAATAGTCAGTCTCCATCAATAATTAGTCCCAATCAATAGTCATCAATAGTCGGTCCCCATCAATGGTCAGTCCCCATCAATAGTCATCAATAGTCGGACCCCATCAATAGTCAGTCCCCATCAATAGTCATCAATAGTCAGTCCCCATACACAGTCAGTCCCTATCAATAGACATCAATAGTCAGTCTGCAGCAATAATTAGTCCCCATCAATATTCATCAATAGTCGGTCCCAATCAATAGTCATCAATAGACAGTCCCCATCAATTTTCATCAATATTCAGTCCCCATCAAAATTCATCAGCAGTCAGTCCACATCCATTGTCCTCAATAGTCAGCCTATCAATAGTCAGTCCCCATCAATAGTCATCAATAGTCTGTCCCAATCAATAGTCAGTCCCCATCAACAGTCATCAATAGTCAGTCCCCATCATTAGTCAGTCCCCATCAATAGTCTGTCACAATCAAAAATTCGTCCCCATCAATAGTCATTCCCCATCAATAGTCATGAATAGACAGTCCCCATCAATAGTCATCAATATTCAGTCCACATCAATAGTCATCAATAGTCATTCCTCATCAATAGTCATCAATAATACTTTTCAATCAATAGTCATCATTCATCAGTCCCCATCAATAGTCAGTCCCCATCAATAGTCAGTCCCCATCAATAGTATCAACAGTCAGTCCCTATAAATAGACATCAATAGTCATTTCTCATCAATAGTCAGTCCCCATCAAAATACATCAATAGTCAATCACCATCAATAGTCAGTCCCCATCAATAGTCAGCAATAGTCAGACCCCATCAATAGTCAGCAATAGTCAGTCCCCATCAACAGTCAGTCCCCATCAATAGTTATCAACAGTCAGTCCCAATCAATAGTCATCAATAGTCATTTCTCATCAATAGTCAGTCTCCATCAACATACATCAAGAGTCAATCACCATCAATAGTCAGTCCCCATCAATAGTCAGCAATAGTCAGACCCCATCAATAGTCATCAATAGTCAGTCCCCATCAATAATCAGTCCCCATCAAAGGTCAGTGCCCATCAATAGTCATCAATCGTCATTCTCCATCAATAATTAGTCCCCATCAATACTCATCAATAGTCGGTCTCCATCAATAGTCAGTCCCCATCAATAGTCACACCCCATCAATACTCATTAATAGACAGTCTCCATAAATTGTCAGTCCCCATCAATAGTCAGTCCCCATCAATAGTCAGTCCCATCAATAGTTATCAAGAGTCAGTCCCCATCAATAGTCAGTCCCCATCAATAGTCAGTCACCATCAATAATCAGTCCCATCAACAGTCTGTCCCCTTCAATAGTCATCAATAGTCAGCCCCCATCAATAGTCCATCCCCATCAATAGTCAGTCCCCGTCAATAGTCAGTCCCCATCAATAGTTATCAATCGTCAGTCCCCATCAAATAATCAGTCTCCATCAATAGTCATCAAAAGTCAGTCCCCATCAATAGTCAGTCCCCATCAATAGTTATCAATAGTCGGTCTCCATCAAAAGTCATCAATAGTCATTCATCATCAATAGTCAGCAATAATCAATTTCAATCAATAGTCGTCATTCGTCAGTCCCCATCAATAGTCAGTCCCCATCAATAGTCAGTCCCCATCAATAATTATCAACAGTCATTCCCCATCAATATTCATCAATGGTCTGTTTCCATCAATCGTCATCAATAGTCGGTCTCCAACAATAGTTAGTCCCCAACAATAGTCATCAATAGTCAGTCCTTATCAATTGTCAGTCCACATCAATAGTCATCAATCGTCAATCCCCATCAATAGTCGGTCCCCAGCAATAGACAACAATAGTCAGTCCCCATCAACAGTCAGTCCCCATCAATAGTTATCAACAGTCAGTCCCAATCAATAGTCATCAATAGTCATTTCTCATCAATAGTCAGTCTCCATCAACATACATCAAGAGTCAATCACCATCAATAGTCAGTCCCCATCAATAGTCAGCAATAGTCAGACCCCATCAATAGTCATCAATAGTCAGTCCCCATCAATAATCAGTCCCCATCAAAGGTCAGTGCCCATCAATAGTCATCAATCGTCATTCTCCATCAATAATTAGTCCCCATCAATACTCATCAATAGTCGGTCTCCATCAATAGTCAGTCCCCATCAATAGTCACACCCCATCAATACTCATTAATAGACAGTCTCCATAAATTGTCAGTCCCCATCAATAGTCAGTCCCCATCAATAGTCAGTCCCATCAATAGTTATCAAGAGTCAGTCCCCATCAATAGTCAGTCCCCATCAATAGTCAGTCACCATCAATAATCAGTCCCATCAACAGTCTGTCCCCTTCAATAGTCATCAATAGTCAGCCCCCATCAATAGTCCATCCCCATCAATAGTCAGTCCCCGTCAATAGTCAGTCCCCGTCAATAGTTATCAATCGTCAGTCCCCATCAAATAATCAGTCTCCATCAATAGTCATCAAAATTCAGTCCCCATCAATAGTCAGTCCCCATCAATAGTTATCAATAGTCGGTCTCCATCAAAAGTCATCAATAGTCATTCATCATCAATAGTCAGCAATAACCAATTTCAATCAATAGTCGTCATTCGTCAGTCCCCATCAATAGTCAGTCCCCATCAATAGTCAGTCCCCATCAATAGTTATCAACAGTCATTCCTCATCAATATTCATCAATGGTCTGTTTCCATCAATCGTCATCAATAGTCGGTCTCCAACAATAGTTAGTCCCCAACAATAGTCATCAATAGTCAGTCCCCTTCAATAGTCAGTCTCCATCAATAATCGTCAATAGTCAGTCCTCATCAATAGTCCGGCCCCATCAATAGTCCATTCCCATCAATAGTCAGTCCACATCAATAGTCATCAATAGTCTGTCCCAATCAATAGTCAGTCCCCATCAACAGTCATCAATAGTCAGTCCCCATCATTAGTCAGTCCCCATCAATAGTCTGTCACAATCAATAATTCGTCCCCATCAATAGTCATTCCCCATCAATAGTCATGAATAGACAGTCCCCATCAATAGTCATCAATATTCAGTCTACATCAATAGTCATCAATAGTCAGTCCACATCAATAGTCATCAATAGTCAGTCGCTATCAATGGTCAGTCACCATCAATCGTCAGTCCCTATCAGTAGTCAGTCCCCATCAATATTCATCAATAGTCAGTCCCCATCAATAGTCAGTCCCCATCAATAGACATCAATAGTCAGTCCTTATCAATTGTCAGTCCACATCAATAGTCATCAATTGTCAGTCCACATCAATAGTCATCAATAGTCAGTCCCTATCAATGGTCAGTCACCATCAATAGTCAGTCCCTATCAATAGTCAGTCCCCATCAATATTCATCAATAGTCAGTCCCCAGAAATAGTCAGTCCCCATCAATAGACATCAATAGTCAGTCCTTATCAATTGTCAGTCCACATCAATAGTCATCAATCGTCAATCCCCATCAATAGTCGGTCCCCAGCAATAGACAACAATAGTCAGTCTCCATCAATAATTAGTCCCAATCAATAGTCATCAATAGTCGGTCCCCATCAATGGTCAGTCCCCATCAATAGTCATCAATAGGCGGACCCCATCAATAGTCAGTCCCCATCAATATTCATCAATAGTCAGTCCCCATCAATAGTCGGTCCCCATCAATAGACAACAATAGTCAGTCTCCATCAATAATTAGTCCCAATCAATAGTCATCAATAGTCGGTCCCCATCAATGGTCAGTCCCCATTAATAGTCATCAATAGTCGGTCCCCATCAATAGTCAGTCCCTATCAGAAGTCATCAATAGTGTGTCCCCATCCATAGCCCGTCCCCATTAATAGTCAGTCCCAATCAATAGTTAGTCCCCATCAATAGTCATTTCCCATCAATAGTCAGTCCCCATCAATAGACTTCAATAGTTAGTCCCCATCAATAGTCGGACTTCATCAATAGTCATCAATAGTCGGTCCCAATAAATAGTTAGTCCTCATCAACAGTCATCAATAGTCAGTCCCCATCATTAGTCAGTCCCCATCAATAGTCTGTCACAATCAATAATTCGTCCCCATCAATAGTCATTCCCCATCAATAGTCATGAATAGACAGTCCCCATCAATAGTCATCAATATTCAGTCTACATCAATAGTCATCAATAGTCAGTCCACATCAATAGTCATCAATAGTCAGTCGCTATCAATGGTCAGTCACCATCAATCGTCAGTCCCTATCAATAGTCAGTCCCCATCAATATTCATCAATAGTCAGTCCCCATCAATAGTCAGTCCCAATCAATAGATATCAATAGTCAGTCCTTATCAATTGTCAGTCCACATCAATAGTCATCAATTGTCAGTCCCCAACAATAGTCGGTCCCCATCAATAGACAACAATAGTCAGTCTCCATCAATAATTAGTCCCAATCAATAGTCATCAATAGTCGGTCCCCATCAATGGTCAGTCCCCATCAATAGTCATCAATAGTCGGACCCCATCAATAGTCAGTCCCCATCAATAGTCATCAATAGTCAGTCCCCATACACAGTCAGTCCCTATCAATAGACATCAATAGTCAGTCTGCAGCAATAATTAGTCCCCATCAATATTCATCAATAGTCGGTCCCAATCAATAGTCATCAATAGACAGTCCCCATCAATTTTCATCAATATTCAGTCCCCATCAAAATTCATCAGCAGTCAGTCCACATCCATTGTCCTCAATAGTCAGCCTATCAATAGTCAGTCCCCATCAATAGTCATCAATATTCTGTCCCAATCAATAGTCAGTCCCCATCAACAGTCATCAATAGTCAGTCCCCATCATTAGTCAGTCCCCATCAATAGTCTGTCACAATCAAAAATTCGTCCCCATCAATAGTCATTCCCCATCAATAGTCATGAATAGACAGTCCCCATCAATAGTCATCAATATTCAGTCCACATCAATAGTCATCAATAGTCATTCCTCATCAATAGTCATCAATAATACTTTTCAATCAATAGTCATCATTCATCAGTCCCCATCAATAGTCAGTCCCCATCAATAGTCAGTCCCCATCAATAGTATCAACAGTCAGTCCCTATAAATAGACATCAATAGTCATTTCTCATCAATAGTCAGTCCCCATCAAAATACATCAATAGTCAATCACCATCAATAGTCAGTCCCCATCAATAGTCAGCAATAGTCAGACCCCATCAATAGTCAGCAATAGTCAGTCCCCATCAACAGTCAGTCCCCATCAATAGTTATCAACAGTCAGTCCCAATCAATAGTCATCAATAGTCATTTCTCATCAATAGTCAGTCTCCATCAACATACATCAAGAGTCAATCACCATCAATAGTCAGTCCCCATCAATAGTCAGCAATAGTCAGACCCCATCAATAGTCATCAATAGTCAGTCCCCATCAATAATCAGTCCCCATCAAAGGTCAGTGCCCATCAATAGTCATCAATCGTCATTCTCCATCAATAATTAGTCCCCATCAATACTCATCAATAGTCGGTCTCCATCAATAGTCAGTCCCCATCAATAGTCACACCCCATCAATACTCATTAATAGACAGTCTCCATAAATTGTCAGTCCCCATCAATAGTCAGTCCCCATCAATAGTCAGTCCCATCAATAGTTATCAAGAGTCAGTCCCCATCAATAGTCAGTCCCCATCAATAGTCAGTCACCATCAATAATCAGTCCCATCAACAGTCTGTCCCCTTCAATAGTCATCAATAGTCAGCCCCCATCAATAGTCCATCCCCATCAATAGTCAGTCCCCGTCAATAGTTAGTCCCCATCAATAGTTATCAATCGTCAGTCCCCATCAAATAATCAGTCTCCATCAATAGTCATCAAAAGTCAGTCCCCATCAATAGTCAGTCCCCATCAATAGTTATCAATAGTCGGTCTCCATCAAAAGTCATCAATAGTCATTCATCATCAATAGTCAGCAATAATCAATTTCAATCAATAGTCGTCATTCGTCAGTCCCCATCAATAGTCAGTCCCCATCAATAGTCATGCCCCATCAATAATTATCAACAGTCATTCCTCATCAATATTCATCAATGGTCTGTTTCCATCAATCGTCATCAATAGTCGGTCTCCAACAATAGTTAGTCCCCAACAATAGTCATCAATAGTCAGTCCCCTTCAATAGTCAGTCTCCATCAATAATCGTCAATAGTCAGTCCTCATCAATAGTCCGGCCCCATCAATAGTCCATTCCCATCAATAGTCAGTCCACATCAATAGTCATCAATAGTCTGTCCCAATCAATAGTCAGTCCCCATCAACAGTCATCAATAGTCAGTCCCCATCATTAGTCAGTCCCCATCAATAGTCTGTCACAATCAATAATTCGTCCCCATCAATAGTCATTCCCCATCAATAGTCATGAATAGACAGTCCCCATCAATAGTCATCAATATTCAGTCTACATCAATAGTCATCAATAGTCAGTCCACATCAATAGTCATCAATAGTCAGTCGCTATCAATGGTCAGTCACCATCAATCGTCAGTCCCTATCAATAGTCAGTCCCCATCAATATTCATCAATAGTCAGTCCCCATCAATAGTCAGTCCCCATCAATAGACATCAATAGTCAGTCCTTATCAATTGTCAGTCCACATCAATAGTCATCAATTGTCAGTCCACATCAATAGTCATCAATAGTCAGTCCCTATCAATGGTCAGTCACCATCAATAGTCAGTCCCTATCAATAGTCAGTCCCCATCAATATTCATCAATAGTCAGTCCCCATCAATAGTCAGTCCCCATCAATAGACATCAATAGTCAGTCCTTATCAATTGTCAGTCCACATCAATAGTCATCAATCGTCAATCCCCATCAATAGTCGGTCCCCAGCAATAGACAACAATAGTCAGTCCCCATCAACAGTCAGTCCCCATCAATAGTTATCAACAGTCAGTCCCAATCAATAGTCATCAATAGTCATTTCTCATCAATAGTCAGTCTCCATCAACATACATCAAGAGTCAATCACCATCAATAGTCAGTCCCCATCAATAGTCAGCAATAGTCAGACCCCATCAATAGTCATCAATAGTCAGTCCCCATCAATAATCAGTCCCCATCAAAGGTCAGTGCCCATCAATAGTCATCAATCGTCATTCTCCATCAATAATTAGTCCCCATCAATACTCATCAATAGTCGGTCTCCATCAATAGTCAGTCCCCATCAATAGTCACACCCCATCAATACTCATTAATAGACAGTCTCCATAAATTGTCAGTCCCCATCAATAGTCAGTCCCCATCAATAGTCAGTCCCATCAATAGTTATCAAGAGTCAGTCCCCATCAATAGTCAGTCCCCATCAATAGTCAGTCACCATCAATAATCAGTCCCATCAACAGTCTGTCCCCTTCAATAGTCATCAATAGTCAGCCCCCATCAATAGTCCATCCCCATCAATAGTCAGTCCCCGTCAATAGTCAGTCCCCATCAATAGTTATCAATCGTCAGTCCCCATCAAATAATCAGTCTCCATCAATAGTCATCAAAAGTCAGTCCCCATCAATAGTCAGTCCCCATCAATAGTTATCAATAGTCGGTCTCCATCAAAAGTCATCAATAGTCATTCATCATCAATAGTCAGCAATAATCAATTTCAATCAATAGTCGTCATTCGTCAGTCCCCATCAATAGTCAGTCCCCATCAATAGTCAGTCCCCATCAATAGTTATCAACAGTCATTCCTCATCAATATTCATCAATGGTCTGTTTCCATCAATCGTCATCAATAGTCGGTCTCCAACAATAGTTAGTCCCCAACAATAGTCATCAATAGTCAGTCCCCTTCAATAGTCAGTCTCCATCAATAATCGTCAATAGTCAGTCCTCATCAATTGTCCGGCCCCATCAATAGTCCATTCCCATCAATAGTCAGTCCACATCAATAGTCATCAATAGTCTGTCCCAATCAATAGTCAGTCCCCATCAACAGTCATCAATAGTCAGTCCCCATCATTAGTCAGTCCCCATCAATAGTCTGTCACAATCAATAATTCGTCCCCATCAATAGTCATTCCCCATCAATAGTCATGAATAGACAGTCCCCATCAATAGTCATCAATATTCAGTCTACATCAATAGTCATCAATAGTCAGTCCACATCAATAGTCATCAATAGTCAGTCGCTATCAATGGTCAGTCACCATCAATCGTCAGTCCCTATCAGTAGTCAGTCCCCATCAATATTCATCAATAGTCAGTCCCCATCAATAGTCAGTCCCCATCAATAGACATCAATAGTCAGTCCTTATCAATTGTCAGTCCACATCAATAGTCATCAATTGTCAGTCCACATCAATAGTCATCAATAGTCAGTCCCTATCAATGGTCAGTCACCATCAATAGTCAGTCCCTATCAATAGTCAGTCCCCATCAATATTCATCAATAGTCAGTCCCCATCAATAGTCAGTCCCCATCAATAGACATCAATAGTCAGTCCTTATCAATTGTCAGTCCACATCAATAGTCATCAATCGTCAATCCCCATCAATAGTCGGTCCCCAGCAATAGACAACAATAGTCAGTCTCCATCAATAATTAGTCCCAATCAATAGTCATCAATAGTCGGTCCCCATCAATGGTCAGTCCCCATCAATAGTCATCAATAGGCGGACCCCATCAATAGTCAGTCCCCATCAATAGTCATCAATAGTCAGTCCCCATCAATAGTCGGTCCCCATCAATAGACAACAATAGTCAGTCTCCATCAATAATTAGTCCCAATCAATAGTCATCAATAGTCGGTCCCCATCAATGGTCAGTCCCCATTAATAGTCATCAATAGTCGGTCCCCATCAATAGTCAGTCCCTATCAGAAGTCATCAATAGTGTGTCCCCATCCATAGCCCGTCCCCATTAATAGTCAGTCCCAATCAATAGTTAGTCCCCATCAATAGTCATTTCCCATCAATAGTCAGTCCCCATCAATAGACTTCAATAGTTAGTCCCCATCAATAGTCGGACTTCATCAATAGTCATCAATAGTCGGTCCCAATAAATAGTTAGTCCTCATCAACAGTCATCAATAGTCAGTCTTCATCAATCGTCAGTCCTCATCAATAGTCATCAATAGTCATTCCCAATCTATTGTCATCAATATTCAGTCACCATTAATAGACAACAAGATTCAGTCTCCATAAATTGACAACAAGAGTCAGTCATCATCAATAGTCATCAATGGTCAGTGCTCATCAATAGTCAGTCCGCATCAATAGTCATCAATAGTCAGTCCCCATCAATAGTCATCAATAGTCAGTCCCCATCAACAGTCAGTCCCCATCAATAGTCATCATTAGTTTGTCCCCATCCATAGCCCGTCCCCATTAATAGTCGGTCCCAATCAATAGTTAGTCCCCATCAATAGTCATTCCCCATCAATAGTCAGTCCCCATCAATAGTCTTCAATAGTTAGTCCCCATCAATAGTCGGTCTCCATCAATAGTTATCAACAGTCAGTCCCTATCAATATTCGGTCTTCATCAATAGTCATCAATGGTAGGTCCCAATCAACAGTTAGTCCCCATCAAAAGTCATCAATAGTCAGTCTCCATCAATAGTCAGTCCCCAGGAATAGTCGGTCCCAATCAATAGTTAGTCCCCATCAATAGTCATTCCCCATCAATAGTCAGTCCCCATCAATAGTCTTCAATAGTTAGTCCCCATCAATAGTCGGTCTCCATCAATAGTTATCAACAGTCAGTCCCTATCAATATTCGGTCTTCATCAATAGTCATCAATGGTAGGTCCCAATCAACAGTTAGTCTCCATCAATAGTCAACAATAGTCAGTCTCCATCAATAGTCAGTCCCCAGCAAAAGTCATCAATAGTCAGACCCCATCAATAGTCGGTCTGCATCAATGGTCATCAATTGTCAGTCCCCATCAAAAGGCAGTCCCCATGAATAATCAGTACCCATCAATAGTCATCAATAGTCAGTTCCCATCAAAATTCAGGCCCCATCAACAGCCAGTCCCCATCAATAGTCAGTCGCCATCAAAAGTCTGTTCTCATCAATATTCTGTCCCCATCAATAGTCATCAGTAGTCAGTCCCCATGAATATTCAGACCACATCAATAGTCATCAATAGTCAACACACATCAATAGTCGGTCCCCATCAATAGTCTTCAATAGTCAGTCCCCATCAATAGTCGTCAATAGTCAGTCGCCATCAATAGTCGTTCTCCATCAATAGTTATCAACAATAGTCAGTCCATCAATAGTCAGTCCCCATCAATAATCAGCCTCCATCAATAGTCAGTCCCCATCAATATTCATCAATAGACAGTCCCCATCAATAGTCTTCAATATTCAGTTCCCATTAATAGTCGGTCTTCATTAATAGTCATCAATAGTCAGTCCCCAGGAATAGTCGTCAATAGTCAGTCCCGATCAATAGTCAGTCTCCAACAAAAGTCATCAATAGTCAGTCTCCATCAATAGTCAGTCACCAGCAATAGACATCAATAGTCAGTCCCCATCAATAGTCATCAAAATTCAGTCCCCATCAAAATTCATCAAGTCAATCCCCATCCATTGTCATCAATAGTCAGTCCGCATCAATAATCATCAATAGTTAGTCCCAATCATTAGTCAGTCCCCATCAATAGATATCAATAGTCAGTCCTTATCAATATTCATCAATAGTCAGTCCCTATCAATAGTCATCAATAGACAGTCCCCATCAATAGTCATCAATATTCAGTCCCTATCAATAGTCATCAATGGACAGTCCCCATCATTCGTCATCAATAATCAGTCCCCATCAATAGTCAGTCCCCATCAATAGACATCAATAGTCAATCCTTGTCAATAGTCAGTCCCCATCAAGTCATCAATTTGCAGTCCCCATCAATCGTCAGTCCCTATCAAAAGACATCAACAGTCAGTCTCCACCAATAATTAGTCCCCATCAATAGTCATCAATATTCAGTCCCAATCAAAATTCATCAATAGTCAGTCCCCATCAATAGTCATCAATAGTCAGTCCCTAACAATAGTCAGTTCCCATCAATGGTCATCAAAAGTCAGTCCCAATCAATAGTCACTCCCAATCAATAGTCCTCAATAGTCAGTCCACATCAATAGTCAGTGCCCATCAATAATCATCAATATTAAGTCACCATCAATAGACATCAATAGTCAGTCTCCATCAATAGTCATCAATAGTCGGTCCCCATCAATAGTCAGTCCCATCAACAGTTATCAACAGTCAGTCCCCATCAATAGCCCTTTACCATCAATAGTTGTGTCCCAATCAATAGTTAGTACCCATCAATAGACAATAATAGTCATTCACCATCAATATTCAGTCCACATCAATAGTCATCAATAGTCAGTCCCCATCAATAGTCATCAATAGTCAGTCACGATCAATAGTCAGTCCCCATCGATAGTCATCAATAGTCATTCCCTATCGTTAGTCACTCCTCATCAATAGTCATCAATAGTCAGTCCCCATCAATAGACAGTCCCCATCAATAGTCATCAATAGTCAGTCCACATCAATAGTCATCAATAGTCAGTCCCCATCAATAGTCATCAATATTCAGTCACCATCAATAGACATCAATAGTCAGTCTCCATTAATAGTCATCAATCGTCAGTCCCCATCAATCGTCATCAATAGTCAGTCCCTATCAATAGTCAGTTCCCATCAATAGTCATCAATAGTCAGTCCCCATCAATAGTCATCAATAGTCAGTACACATCAATAGACATCAATAGTCAGTCTCCATCAATAGTCAGTCCCCATAATAGTCATCAATATACAGTCTCCATCAATAGTCATCAACAGCCAGTCCCCATCAATAGTCAGTCGCCATCAAAAGTCTGTTCTCATCAATATTCTGTCCCCATCAATAGTCATCAGTAGTCAGTCCCCATGAATATTCAGACCACATCAATAGTCATCAATAGTCAACACACATCAATAGTCGGTCCCCATCAATAGTCTTCAATAGTCAGTCCCCATCAATAGTCGTCAATAGTCAGTCGCCATCAATAGTCGTTCTCCATCAATAGTTATCAACAATAGTCAGTCCATCAATAGTCAGTCCCCATCAATAATCAGCCTCCATCAATAGTCAGTCCCCATCAATATTCATCAATAGACAGTCCCCATCAATAGTCTTCAATATTCAGTTCCCATTAATAGTCGGTCTTCATTAATAGTCATCAATAGTCAGTCCCCAGGAATAGTCGTCAATAGTCAGTCCCGATCAATAGTCAGTCTCCAACAAAAGTCATCAATAGTCAGTCTCCATCAATAGTCAGTCACCAGCAATAGACATCAATAGTCAGTCCCCATCAATAGTCATCAAAATTCAGTCCCCATCAAAATTCATCAAGTCAATCCCCATCCATTGTCATCAATAGTCAGTCCGCATCAATAATCATCAATAGTTAGTCCCAATCATTAGTCAGTCCCCATCAATAGATATCAATAGTCAGTCCTTATCAATATTCATCAATAGTCAGTCCCTATCAATAGTCATCAATAGACAGTCCCCATCAATAGTCATCAATATTCAGTCCCTATCAATAGTCATCAATGGACAGTCCCCATCATTCGTCATCAATAATCAGTCCCCATCAATAGTCAGTCCCCATCAATAGACATCAATAGTCAATCCTTGTCAATAGTCAGTCCCCATCAAGTCATCAATTTTCAGTCCCCATCAATCGTCAGTCCCTATCAAAAGACATCAACAGTCAGTCTCCACCAATAATTAGTCCCCATCAATAGTCATCAATATTCAGTCCCAATCAAAATTCATCAATAGTCAGTCCCCATCAATAGTCATCAATAGTCAGTCCCTAACAATAGTCAGTTCCCATCAATGGTCATCAAAAGTCAGTCCCAATCAATAGTCACTCCCAATCAATAGTCCTCAATAGTCAGTCCACATCAATAGTCAGTGCCCATCAATAATCATCAATATTAAGTCACCATCAATAGACATCAATAGTCAGTCTCCATCAATAGTCATCAATAGTCGGTCCCCATCAATAGTCAGTCCCATCAACAGTTATCAACAGTCAGTCCCCATCAATAGCCCTTTACCATCAATAGTGTGTCCCAATCAATAGTTAGTACCCATCAATAGACAATAATAGTCATTCACCATCAATATTCAGTCCACATCAATAGTCATCAATAGTCAGTCCCCATCAATAGTCATCAATAGTCAGTCACGATCAATAGTCAGTCCCCATCGATAGTCATCAATAGTCATTCCCTATCGTTAGTCACTCCTCATCAATAGTCATCAATAGTCAGTCCCCATCAATAGACAGTCCCCATCAATAGTCATCAATAGTCAGTCCACATCAATAGTCATCAATAGTCAGTCCCCATCAATAGTCATCAATATTCAGTCACCATCAATAGACATCAATAGTCAGTCTCCATTAATAGTCATCAATCGTCAGTCCCCATCAATCGTCATCAATAGTCAGTCCCTATCAATAGTCAGTTCCCATCAATAGTCATCAATAGTCAGTCCCCATCAATAGTCATCAATAGTCAGTACACATCAATAGACATCAATAGTCAGTCTCCATCAATAGTCAGTCCCCATAATAGTCATCAATATACAGTCTCCATCAATAGTCATCAATAGTCAGTCCCCATCAATAGTCAGTCGCCATCAATAGTCTGTCCCAATCAATAGTCATCAATAGTCAGTCCCCATAAATAGTTAGTCCGCATCAATTGTCATCAATAGTCAGACCCCATCAATAGTCATCAATATTCAGTCACCATCAATAGACATCAATAGTCAGTCTCCATTAATAGTCATCAATAGTCAGTCTCAATCAATCGTCATCAATAGTCAGTCCCTATTAATAAACAGTCCGATTCAATGTCATCAATAGTCAGTCTCAATCAATAGTCAGTGCCCATCAATAGTCTTCAATATTCAGTCACCATCAATAGACATCAATCGTCAGTCTCCATCAATAGTCATCAATAGTCAGTCCCCATCAATAGTCATCTATAGTCAGTCCCCATCAATAGTCAGTCCCCATCAATAGACATCATTAGTCAGTCCCCATCAATAGTCAGTCCCCATCAATAGACATCAACAGTCAGTCTCCATCAATAATTAGTCTCCATCAAAAGTCATCAATAGTCAGTCTCCATCAATAGTCAGTCCCCAGGAATAGTCGGTCCCAATCAATAGTTAGTCCCCATCAATAGTCATTCCCCATCAATAGTCAGTCCCCATCAATAGTCTTCAATAGTTAGTCCCCATCAATAGTCGGTCTCCATCAATAGTTATCAACAGTCAGTCCCTATCAATATTCGGTCTTCATCAATAGTCATCAATGGTAGGTCCCAATCAACAGTTAGTCTCCATCAATAGTCAACAATAGTCAGTCTCCATCAATAGTCAGTCCCCAGCAAAAGTCATCAATAGTCAGACCCCATCAATAGTCGGTCTGCATCAATGGTCATCAATTGTCAGTCCCCATCAAAAGGCAGTCCCCATGAATAATCAGTACCCATCAATAGTCATCAATAGTCAGTTCCCATCAAAATTCAGGCCCCATCAACAGCCAGTCCCCATCAATAGTCAGTCGCCATCAAAAGTCTGTTCTCATCAATATTCTGTCCCCATCAATAGTCATCAGTAGTCAGTCCCCATGAATATTCAGACCACATCAATAGTCATCAATAGTCAACACACATCAATAGTCGGTCCCCATCAATAGTCTTCAATAGTCAGTCCCCATCAATAGTCGTCAATAGTCAGTCGCCATCAATAGTCGTTCTCCATCAATAGTTATCAACAATAGTCAGTCCATCAATAGTCAGTCCCCATCAATAATCAGCCTCCATCAATAGTCAGTCCCCATCAATATTCATCAATAGACAGTCCCCATCAATAGTCTTCAATATTCAGTTCCCATTAATAGTCGGTCTTCATTAATAGTCATCAATAGTCAGTCCCCAGGAATAGTCGTCAATAGTCAGTCCCGATCAATAGTCAGTCTCCAACAAAAGTCATCAATAGTCAGTCTCCATCAATAGTCAGTCACCAGCAATAGACATCAATAGTCAGTCCCCATCAATAGTCATCAAAATTCAGTCCCCATCAAAATTCATCAAGTCAATCCCCATCCATTGTCATCAATAGTCAGTCCGCATCAATAATCATCAATAGTTAGTCCCAATCATTAGTCAGTCCCCATCAATAGATATCAATAGTCAGTCCTTATCAATATTCATCAATAGTCAGTCCCTATCAATAGTCATCAATAGACAGTCCCCATCAATAGTCATCAATATTCAGTCCCTATCAATAGTCATCAATGGACAGTCCCCATCATTCGTCATCAATAATCAGTCCCCATCAATAGTCAGTCCCCATCAATAGACATCAATAGTCAATCCTTGTCAATAGTCAGTCCCCATCAAGTCATCAATTTGCAGTCCCCATCAATCGTCAGTCCCTATCAAAAGACATCAACAGTCAGTCTCCACCAATAATTAGTCCCCATCAATAGTCATCAATATTCAGTCCCAATCAAAATTCATCAATAGTCAGTCCCCATCAATAGTCATCAATAGTCAGTCCCTAACAATAGTCAGTTCCCATCAATGGTCATCAAAAGTCAGTCCCAATCAATAGTCACTCCCAATCAATAGTCCTCAATAGTCAGTCCACATCAATAGTCAGTGCCCATCAATAATCATCAATATTAAGTCACCATCAATAGACATCAATAGTCAGTCTCCATCAATAATCATCAATAGTCGGTCCCCATCAATAGTCAGTCCCATCAACAGTTATCAACAGTCAGTCCCCATCAATAGCCCTTTACCATCAATAGTGTGTCCCAATCAATAGTTAGTACCCATCAATAGACAATAATAGTCATTCACCATCAATATTCAGTCCACATCAATAGTCATCAATAGTCAGTCCCCATCAATAGTCATCAATAGTCAGTCACGATCAATAGTCAGTCCCCATCGATAGTCATCAATAGTCATTCCCTATCGTTAGTCACTCCTCATCAATAGTCATCAATAGTCAGTCCCCATCAATAGACAGTCCCCATCAATAGTCATCAATAGTCAGTCCACATCAATAGTCATCAATAGTCAGTCCCCATCAATAGTCATCAATATTCAGTCACCATCAATAGACATCAATAGTCAGTCTCCATTAATAGTCATCAATCGTCAGTCCCCATCAATCGTCATCAATAGTCAGTCCCTATCAATAGTCAGTTCCCATCAATAGTCATCAATAGTCAGTCCCCATCAATAGTCATCAATAGTCAGTACACATCAATAGACATCAATAGTCA